>NC_045795.1:36764844-37410676 GCF_009873245.2 Balaenoptera musculus
GCAGCTCAGTCACAACATTTCAAACTAGAACATTCAATATTCCCCAAAACCCACTGACCCATTTTGTCCACCTTTATAAATAGCAAACAGCTTCCTCCAAGTTGCTCAAGTCAATATCCAAAACACCAACCTTGATTTCCCTCTTTCCTGCAGTCTCTCATACACAGTACTGAGCAAGATCCATTGGCTCTATTTTCAAATAGACCTATATCTATCTACTTCTCTCCTTTGCCAATGCTTCTACTCTGGCCACCATGCTCTTATGTAGGCCACTGTAAATGACATTTTATTGGTCTTCCCACTCCCATACTTGACTCTTGACAACGATTTTCCACATTTCAGCCAGAGTAATCTTTTTTTTTTTTAAGTTAAATCATGCTATTTTCTTTCTTAATGACAATTTCCTGTTGCATTTATATTTTAGTTTTTTTTCTTTTTTTGGCTGCATTGGGTCTTCATTGCTGTACTCGAGCTTTCTCTAGCTGCAGCGAGAGGGGATTACTCTTCATTGCAGTGTGCAGGCTTCTCATTGTGGTGGCTTTTCTTGTTGCAGAGCACGGGCTCTAGGCGCGGAGGCTTCAGTAGTTGTGGTTCGCAGGCTCTAGAGTGCAGGCTCAGTAGTTGTGGCACATGGGCTTGTTGCTCCCCGGCATGTGGGATCTTCCTGGACAAGGGCTCAAACCTGTGTCCCCTGCATTGGCAGGCAGATTCTTAACCAATGCGCCGCCAGGGAAGTCCTCCTATTGCACTTAGTATGAAATTCAAACTTGTTAACTAAAGCCTTAAGTCCCCTCATGATCTGTCTTTTGCTTCTCTCACGCACCACACTTCAACTATACTCACCTTTTTATCTGTTTCTAGAACGCACTGCAGAGCTCTTGCCCATGCTGTTCCCTCTACTCTTAAATCACTGTAGGACTGGCTCTTTCTTGTCACTCAGGTCCTAGTTCGAACCTCCTCAGTAGGTTTCACCTGACCACCCAGTTTAAATCACTCATCTTCCTGTTCACAACACCTTATTCTTTGATACCTGACCACTGGCCTGTTTGCTTGTTGACTATCCTTCAACACCAGAATGTAAGTATCATAAGAGCAAATACCCTCTTGGACCCTCATTTGGTACTTAACAGGCACCCGATAAATACTTGTTAAGTGAAGAAATGAATCCTCTCTTGAAGGCATGAACCATGAAAATTCTAAGTAAATTTTTAATATATATTTTGTAAAGGTCATTCAAACACCTCCTAGAAGACAGGGCATCCACAATTCCTGTAGCTGTCAGCCTGTCATCTCTCAGGAGCTCTGTCACACTGTAATGCTTATAAATGGTAGATAATGCCACCCTGTGTACCTGGCCATGATTTGTCACTCAGGAGATAATAGATGGCAGACACTTTCAGAATTTTCTTTCCCATGGAGTTGCAAAGAATCCAGCTTAAATTTTTTTCTTCTTTCAATAAATAATGTTTAGTGATATTTTGTGGGGTTTTTTAAAAATATTTATTTATTTATTTATGGCTGTGTTGGGTCTTCGTTTCTGTGCGAGGGCTTTCTCTAGTTGTGGCAAGTGGGGACCACTCTTCATCGCAGTGCGCGGGCCTCTCACTATCGCGGCCTCTCTTGTTGCGGAGCACAGGCTCCAGACACGCAGGCTCAGTAATTGTGGCTCACGGGCCCAGCCGCTCCGCGGCATGTGGGATCTTCCCAGACCAGGGCTCAAACCCATGTCCCCTGCATTGGCAGGCAGACTCTCAACCACTGCGCCACCAGGGAAGCCCTATTTTGTGGTTTTGAAAATACATGTCCCTTGTACAAAATTTAGAAAAAGAACAGAAGCATTTAAGCAAAAGCCAAAGATCACTCATAATCCTTCCTCCAAACATAAGAATTGTTAACATTCTGAAATAATGCCTTTTTATCTTTATGGATATATGTAATAAGAATGTATTACATTAACAGTACTGGTAAAGTTGTGTGGTATGTTCACATGTATGCTTTATAACACATACACGTTGCATGTTTTCTTTTGTATATATCAAATAATTCACCAAAAATACATAATAAAAATATGTAAATTTCATTTTTCATTTTATATTTATGTTTAGTGATATTTCCCATATCATTAAATATTCTCCAAAAATATTCTTGTTGCTCTGTAATAGTCCATTACATACTAACACTACAGTCACTCTCTTACTGTTGAATGTTTAATCTTTTCCCCAGATTTTTTCTATTATAAATACTGCTATAATGAGCATTTTTGGACATAAGTCTTTGGCCATAGATCTTTGGCTGGATAACTTTCTTTAAAACTGACTCTGAAAAGGAGAATTACTGAGATGAAAAAGTATGATTTGGTAAATACTGCCAAATTACTTCCCAGATGAGTTCTACCAATTTACACTCTCATCAAAAGCATCTGAAAGTACTTTTTTTTCAATACACTCCCATCAACATTAAGTAAATAATTAATTTCAAATCTTTGTTTAATGGGAGAAATGGTTATCCTGCTTTAATCATGTGTTTTCTTCTGAAATTAAAAAAAATTCTAATTCTGAAGGATATTAATTTTTTAAACGAAAAATAAATTAATCTTCCAGCTAGTTTGTCTCAAGGAATTAAAAGAACATTCCTAATTTCTGAGAATGCTAAAAACATTTTATTTACAGCATTTTCTTGACATTCATACAACACTACTAACTCTCACCACTTCGAAAAACGCATACATGCCAGGTCCCCCCCCCGGCAAATATTTTAATACAAATATGGAAATAGAAAACAACCTTGTCACCATATCAGTGAGGAAGAAACTGAGGCACAAAAAAAATAAAGAAGAGTCAAAAGTAAAAACAAAAGTATCAGTACATAACTATGCCAAGCCATTCCAGCCATTCCACCCTAAATTTCTCTAGGTAAGGCATGGATCATAACATTTTTAAAAACCTAGACTACATAGGGATTTCCTTCTTAATGAAGAAAACCAATCTGTAAAAACCAACGAGTCACACTTCCTAATTCAATCTCCTTTAATAATCCAGAGGAAGGAGAGGGGAGCTGGGCAGGGATGCGCGTATACATGCAAAGGAAGAGAAAGAATAAAGAAACCACAATGCCTCCTCCACTCTAAAAACCATTCCAGTCACCTTAGAAGTAAGATTAGATGATTAAAGACTAGTAACAATCCGCGTGCCACCTCATACACGTTAAGCCAGAAAGTCTTAACTTCCTACAACAGCTAGAAAGCAGCAAACAACTCTACTAAATTGTCACTCTTTGCTAACCCCAGGCAAACAAGAAAAAGGCCAGTTCAAACAGATGACATCCTAGCAGGCAATGACAAAGGAGGCTTTCAACAGTGCATCCAGCCTGTCTGAATTGTTATACATCACTCTAAATCATTCAGACAATATCTGCCAAGTTTTCTTTTTAAGGGAATATTACAAAGGAAAAGATGGAGTTGTTATTAGGGGGATTAGTTGCTAGAATGTAAGCAATATGGGTCATGCTACTTTAAAAGCTAATTTCACTGTAATAATTTAGATTCCAGGTAGGGTACTGTAATGAGCCGTGTCTTAACATTTTATACCCAAATTCAAGGACAGGAAGGACATTAGCATACACCTCTGGTTTTCTGTGTTTTAAGTCCCTGCACTAAAAAGATATACAGATGTAAAACAAGTCACATTATCATCTGTGGCCCTGCACACATTACTAAAAGGTTAGCCCAGCACTACCTAACGATTAAAACAAGATGAGGCATGGCCATCAATAAACTGATAAAAAGAAGAATAAATATTAAAACGCAAATCCTTTGTAGAATTGCAGGAGAAAAAAATACAATGAACTGAATAAAAATGGCAAATAATTTTTCCACATAAGAGAAACTTAATGACCCTATCGATTCTAACACATATTGTATACAGTGGCTGCAGCTGTCTTACCATATATGCCCAAACATAAGAAAAGCTTTTCTTCCCTAAAATTATCCTTCAAGAAGCAGGAATTGCTTTACAATTAAATCCTTACTTTTGAAGTAGGCACCAATAATTTTATATTAAATACAAACAGGGGAGAAAGAAAAAAAAAGAAAAAGCTTCCCAAAAACCTTGAAGTGAAAACTCCAAGCGAGCAGTCATGCCCAGGGGAATGGCATTTGGGATTCCAAAAGAGTAAGACCCTGCCAATGGAATCGAACTCCCAGGGACGTCCACCCAGTCAGATTCTGTGAAAGGGGCAAGACAGTGAAGTTCTCATCTCTGGGCATAGACAGGGAAGTTCTCATCTCTGGGCATAAACAACTGAAGTCTGGAAAAACATCACACAACACTAGCGCTGGATGCTTTGTCAAAGTTATTACACCAAACAATTTTCAAAAGGGAGTAAAATACAGATTTAAACACAGATTAAATACTTATTCCTGGCATGTGATGTCACAATTACAAGAGGTAGCTGCCACCTGAAAAAGGCCTCTGAAGATCATTTAGAAAGAAATGCAATAAAAAACCTTGGAAAGTTAGGAAGATCACAAATAACATCAAAATGATGGCAATTCTCCGAATGTTATATGAATGAATTCTTGTGGCTTCAGATAAAACTTACAGAGAGCAACATTTACAGATTTTTTAAATGCTCTATATCTCAAACAACTTGTAAGGAAATAAATAACTGAAAAATTGGGCCAATACCTTTAAATGTGGTTTCAGTAAATAAATACTAAAGACATTCATGGCTATGAAGATGTGGAGCATTCAAATAAATGTTTCATAAAATGACTGTGGGAAAGTAATATTTTTAAATGTGTATTAGGAATAAATTCAAATACATGTAATTTGATAGTATAACCTATTCTTAAATAAGCATGTGCAATTACTACTGGGGTAAACTGAGAGAAGAATATAGGAGATCTCTCTGTATTATTCTTTTTTTACAATTGCATGTAAATCTAAATTATCTCAAAATGAAAAAGTTAAAGAAAAGATATTTTAAATATATATATGCAATTATTACAATTAACTATTTAACATTTTAATTATTTCGTCTACACCCCTAAAAATTTCTATATTTATGTTGACCAAAACACTTCTTTTTCTTATTGAGAAGATGGAGAAATGCCTTATATCTGGATCTCTTCATTTTCAAATATGCGTAATATTTTAGGAAATTCAAACCCTGTATTAGAGGAAAATAATGCTCAGCAGAATTCACTTTTGTAGTAGAGAAAATAGCAGGGGAAAAAAGAAGACTAAGCTCACTGCTGTCCAGTTACCTAAAGAAACTGCATACGAGTTGATTATTAAACTTCTCCCTTAAGTTATTCCTATCCATTTTATTAGAAGTTTTTTAGAACTGTACATCAAAGGAGTGTACTTTCTGGAGTGATGCAAATGCTCTGTATCTTGATCTGGTGGTGACTACATAAGTGTATATATTTGTCGAAATTCACTATATTATACACATAAGATTGTGAATTTTACTGTATATAAATTACAGCTCAATAAAGTATTATTGGTACGAAAAACAATTTTTAAAATTCTACACCACATTAGGTACTATTACTGGTTCATTACAAAAGGAATTCTTTGTGTTGCTCTGAAAACAATACACAGAAGATTTCCCAACCATTTGATATAGGAACAAATACCTGAGAATTAAATTGAGAACAGAAAATTTGAGAGAGAACAGTGAGGTATTCCCTGTCCTTATTTTTCTCCTGGCTAGCCATGGAGCTGCTGCAAATAGGTGAGGGTTAGGAGACACTACATTTATGGAAGTCAGAGTGTTTTCACCTGAATAGTGATCAAAATAATTAACTGGCTATGAAACTTCCATAATGGGTTAATAATTATACAGAAGAACCACGTCTTCTAAGAAAAAATACCGAGCCTTGCATTTTCCATCATCTTTGCAACCATCATTACATAAAAACTACTGAAGAATTATATATGTACCTGTCCTACCCAAGTGACAAATACTTCTGCTTCATCCTGGTGAAGTGTGCATTTATCTACTCTTATTAATTTAGGCTTGCAAACAGAGGCACTCACTTATCCATATTTAAAGAAAATCAGATCAAATACAGGGTAATTTTAATAAAAGATGAAAAGTAAACCTAACACATTATTATTAGATCTTTCTTTGCCAGAAAATGAGACATAAACCTGGGAGATGATAGTTACAAGGGTTCAAGCTGCAAGGTTAAACAGGCTAACACAGGTACTGTACAGCTAAGAAAGAAAAGCATAAGGTGCTTCTAACAGCTGGAAAACATCCAGGTAAAAAGACATCTACAAGATGTAACATTTCAGTTCATGTCATTCAGTTAAGACTCAGGTACCAAAAGAGTATCCACTAAATATGGAGGAAGAGAAAGTAATATCCAGCAATATACAAACACAAAAAATTTTTAATGTGCAGTTACTGTCACTGACATCAAAAAAATGTCTTTTGTACTTCAAAAGCACCTTTCATTTTGTTCAAATTCTAAACATTTCATTTATTACATCAGTCTACCAGGATATTCTTGGGGTGGGGTGAGTGGGGGTTGGGGTAGGTGAAAGGGTTGGGATCACACCTACCATGAATCTAGATGAGAAATGGATGAAAGGTGACAGCAGAAGAGAAAATGCTCTCCTTATTCCCAGTCCAATGCTCATTGAAAAGGAAAAAAGTTCAAAGTTTACAATTTCCATTTCCTGACTATTTTAGTCATTCACCACAAAATACAAGATTGCCTAAAGTCTGCAAAAGAAAATTCTCCATGTAATCAACCTGAGCAGTTATAACCCCCAGCAGAAAAAGAGAAAGAGCTAGAAGGAAACTCAAGAGTACATCTTTTCTGTCTCTGCCTCAATAAGACAAAGTATCCCTGTTCTATGACCACAAGAGATTCCACTGCTTCTTTGTGTGTCATGTTTCACTGCCTCCCAAACCTCAAAATCATTAATATCTAATGTCTTACTTTATAACCTTCCTACTATTGTAAATGCCTTAATAATCTTGTCATCAGAATAAAAACACAGGCTGCCACAGGGGTAAGTGGTAAGAACAGTGACCTGAGAGGAAAGGGCCTGTCTTGAATGTGTGACCTCAGGTTTGTGTTTTCTCATCCATTAAAACAAAATGAGTTACTTAAACCAGTGACCTCTGACATTCTATGAATCTATGATCACACAATAATACAATCATATATAATCTAATAAGAGAATTACTAAACTCTCCATTATTTTTAGGCTATATATTTACTAAAACCTTCTGATGGGGACTATTTCCTAATTTTTCAGTCTTCTCACTCTGGAACATTTTCCTGAGATCTTCATTTAATGCTTACACTGTGACAAATACTAAATATGGTGAAGGAATGGCCCTTTCTTTAAGTGCCATTCCAATTATATGACTTGTTATCAATGGTTTTAAATGCAAAGACATTATGACTCTTATTTATTAATTAGTTTTCTTATCACCTTGGGACTGTTTTGTACTACCACTGGTATAAACCCAATCCTACATCCATACTGAATTTCCACAGATATTTACTTTCCTTAAGAAAATTATCTTGTCTTAATCCTCTTGAATGCCATATTATGTATATTCACCAACTTTTCTAAAATATCAGATATTCTGAATTTTAACCCAGTTGTCTATTGAGCCACCTATCCCACCCAACTTGATGCCATTCACAAACTTAATGAGCATATTCTGTGTACCATCCACCATCTAAGACTCTGCTGGAAATATCAGAAGCCCAGGACCCGTCTGACAGAATTCAACTTAAGAGTGCACAGCTCCCCTCCCAATGCTGAGGACCTGTGCTGAGGCATGGCTGAATTGTTCTAAGAAGAACTTGGTAATCATGGGTCAGTTTGTCTTCCTGGCCATACAACTTTGCCACCTCTCACAAACATGCTACCTAAACCATCACAAGAAAACCAAGATGAAAGGCTGTAATCTGGCAGAAAACAGACCCATAAGAAATAACCTACAGTAGGTACCCTAAGATGGTGAGTCTGCAGCAGCAGCATCTTCTTCAAAGAACACAGCAGTTTTCTTGACAAGACTCCACTCAACTGGCTATATTAACCTGTGCTCTTAAGACCCTCCATAAAACAGACTAACACGCCCAATGTTAGTGTGCCAAATGCTCTCTCAGCCAGCAGAGCTGTTTTCCAATATAGAGGTTTATTTCCACTCCTGTCATTTGAGCTGAATGTTTCTGCAGAACCTGTTATTTTTTCCCCAAAATCTGTCTATGCCTTACAATTACACCTATTTTACTTGTGGCTGTGATCACATAGTTTAGTTACTATCTAAACGAGTAAGTGCAACAAGAAAGCATTATTTCTATGAAATCTATGTTGAATACTTTGAATTGATTAAAAGACAGGTTGCTATTTTAAAAAAAAAAACAATGCTGCCAGATTAGCCATGAGCAAGACAACTTAAAGACTAAGGAACAAATCATAAAAATCTAAAGAGTGCCCTCAAATTGCTTCATAAATGTCTTTAGATTCTCACCCCATTAATGAGACCAAAACTGGATGTCAATTAACTAGCAAACATTTATTTAGGCATTCGTGTGCCAGTCACCAGCAAGATATTTTAAATGAGTTAACCATTTCACACTAGTATACGTTTTACAATTACTAACACATTGCTTTTATCGTCAGCATCTTTCACATGAGAAAACTGAGGCACAGAAAAGTTAAGTAACTTGCCTAAGTTCACATGCTAGTAAGTAGGAGAGTGACGGTTCCAGCCCAGAAGGCCAGTTCCAGAAGGCATATGCTACGCTATCGCAGATGATGTATTATTTGCGTGGTGGACACAAGAAAAAGTGTATGGCTCTCAAATCAGTTGACAGATATGCAAAGAAAAGGTCTTCAGCCTACCACCCAAACACACACACACGTTTTAAATTAAATGCAGCCATAAATAAATAAACAAAAATAAATATATAAAATAAAAAACAAACCAAAAAAAACCAAATCATAAGATAGCAATGAGACAAAGCTAAAAGGTGGGATAACTGGCCTGTATTTTTCTAAACCTCACTGACATGAAAAACAGAGAGGAAGAGGAACTATTCTAGATTAAAAGAGACTAAGAAAAACAACAACCGAATGTAATCTAGAAAATCACTTTTGGATCCTGGATTAGAAAAAAGGGGTAAAAAAGCTCTAGAAGACATTTTTGGAACAACTGGGGAAATTTTAATATGTATATAAAATAGCTGATATAAAATTCTTGCTAATTTTTTTAATATGATAATGATACTGTGGTTATGTATGAGAATGTGTGTCCTCATTCTTATAAGATTCATGTTGAAATATTTAAGAGGTAAACTGTCACGGTATCTGCAAATGGTTCTGAAAAGGTATATTTATAGAAAGAGGTAGAGCATGGGTAGCAAGTGTTAACAATCAGTGAATCTAGGTGAAGAGTATATGGACATTCAGCATACTACTTATCTCAACCTTTCTGTGGGGTTGAAATCTTTCAAAAAAAAAAAAAGTTGAAGGAGGATGTCTACACAAAGACTTGTACATGAATGTTCGTTATTCATAACAGCCAAAGACTAAAAACAAGCCAAATGCCCATCAACTAATGAATAGATAAATGAAATGTGGTATTATCCATAGAATGGACTACTATTCAGTAATAAAAATGAACACCCTATGGATACATGCTACAACATAGATGAACCTTGAAAATATTCATCTCAGTGAAAGAAGCTAGCGTTCTATATATTATGATGCCATATATGTGAAATATTAAGTAAAGGCAAATCTACAAAAACAGAAAACAAATGAGTTGCCTGGAAGTGGGCAAAGAAATTTAGCACCAATAGCCCTGAGGAAACTTTTCAGGGTAATGGAAATGTTCTAAAATTGTATGTGGTAGTGGTGGTAGCACACTGTGAACTTACTAAAAATCATCAAACTGTACAATTACAATGGGTGAATCTTATGGTAGATAAATTATACCTCAATAAAACTGTTAACAAAAAAGTTAGGAAAGAAACACTCAATCAAAAAAAAAAAAAAAATCAGGGACTTCCTTGGTGGTCCAGTGGTTAAGAATCCGCCTTCCAATGCAGGGAATGCGGGTTCAATCCCTGGTCAGGGAACTAAGATCCCACATACTGCAGACAACTAAGCCTGCACGCCGCAACTACTGAGCCCATGCGCTTCGGAGCCTGCACACAACTAGAGAGAAGCCCGCGTGTCACAACGAAGAGCCCTCACACAGCAACTAAGACCGGACACAGCCAAAATAAATAAATAAATATTTTTTAAAAATCAAGGTAAAACATTAATAATTTGGAAAGGAATAAATTTGGTTATCTGCTAGTATAGACTGGACACAGGGAGCAAGACATCAGGCCAAGCTATATAATTGAAGGGAGTTACATTTCTATTAAAAAATAGATAAAAATAAAGCATGCAATAAAATGTTACTTTAAAAGAACGTCAACCCCTTATTGTTATATTTCCAAATAAGGTCTTTATCCAAGTGACAGTATATAAATTAATTTTATAATCAAAAGACTCCGCTTTCAACAACACAAAGACAAATAACCCAATTTAAAAATGGGCAAAGGAGGGAATTCCCTGGCGGTCCAGTGGTTGGGACCCTGCATTTTCACTGCCAAGGGCCCAGGTTCCTGCGGGGAACTAGGATCCCGCAGCCGTGCAGCGCAGCCAGAGAAAAAAAAGGCGGCCAGCAGCGGGGGCAGGGGGAGGGCGGCGCAAAGGACTTTTTTAAATATTTTATTTGTTTATTTTTTGGCTGTGTCGGGTCTTAGTTGCAGCATGCAAGATCTTTCATTGCAGCACGCGGGTTCAGTAGTTGCGGTGTGCGGGCTTAGTTGCCCCGCAGCAAGTAGGATCCTAGTTCCCCAACCAGGGATTGAACCCACATCCCCTGCACTGGAAGGCGAATTCTTAACCACTGGACCACCAAGGAAGTCCCAGGGCAAAGGACTTAAAGAGACATTTCTCTAAAGAAGATATACAATGGCCAACAATCACATCAAAAAGATGCCTAATGTCATTTAGTTGTCAGCAAAATGCAAATCAAAACCATAATGATGCCAACAAATTTGACGACCTAGAACAAATGGATAAATTCCTAGAAACATACAACCTATCAAGACTAAATCATGAAGAAAAAGAAAATATGAACACACTAATTACTAGGAATAAAATTGAATCAGTGATCAAAAACCTCCCAAAAAACAAAAGTCCAGGACTAGACAGCTTCACTGGTGAATTCTACCGAATACCAATCCTTCTCAAACTCTTACCAAAAATTATTAAGAGGAAACGCTTCCAAACCCATTTTACAAGGCCAGCATTACCCTAATACCAAAAGCAGACAAGGACGCCACAATAAATAAAATTACAGGGCTTCCCTGTTGGCACTGTGGTTAAGAATCCGCCTGCCAATGCAGGGACACGGGTTCAATCCCTGGCCCGGGAAGATCCCACATGCCACTGAGCAGCTAAGCCCGTGTGCCACAACTATTGAGCCTGTGCTCTAGAGCCCGCATGCCACAACTACTGAAGCCTGTGCACCTAGAGCCCATGCTCCACAATAAGAGAAGCCACCGCAATGAGAAGCCCATGCACGCAACGAAGAGTAGCCCCCGCTCACCGCAACTAGAGAAAGCTCACGCGCAGCAACAAAAACCCAACCCAGCCAAAAATAAAAACAAATAAATTTATTTAAAAAAAAAATTACAGGCCAACTTCCCTGATGAATGTAGATGCAAAAATTCTCAACAAAATACTAGCAAACCAAATTCAACAATACATTAAAAGGATCATACATGATGATCAAGTGGGATTTATTCTGGGATGCAAGGATGGTTCAACATGTGCAAATCAATGTGATACACCATATTAAAAAAATGAAGGATAAAAATCATATGATCATCTCAGTAGATGCAGAAAAAGCATTTGACAAAATTCAGCATCCATTTATGATAAATATTCTCAACCAAGTGGGCAAAGTGGATATATCACTAAAGACTTGCATGTAAATTCTGAAACCATGAAATTCCTAGAAGAAAACATAGGTGGTAAGCTCCTTGACATAGGTCTTGGCAATAATTTTTTGGAGTCTGACATCAAACGCAACAAAAGCAAAAATAAACAAATGGGATATATAAACAGCTCATACATCTCATATTTTTTAAAAATCTGATTTTTAAATGGGCAAAAGATCTGAACAGACATTTATCCAAGGAAGACATACAGATGGAAACAGGTACATGAAAAAATGCTCCACATCGCTAACCAGCAAGGAAATGTAAATCAAAACCACAACGAGTTGCTACCTTATACTTGTTAGAATGGTAATTATCACAGAGACAACAAATAACAAGTGTTTGTGAGGATGTGGAGAAACAGGAACCCTTGTACACTGTTGGTGGGAATATAAATTGGTGCAGCCACTATGGAAAACAGTATGGAGGTTCCTCATAGAATTAAAAATTGATCTACCATAGGATCCAGCAATTTCATTTCTGAAGTATTTATCTGAAGAAAACAAAAAAGCTAACTCAGAAAGATATATGCACCCCCATGTTCACTGCAGCTATTTATAATAGCCAAGATATGGAAACAACTTAAGTGTACATCAATGGATGAATGAATAAAAAAGGAATATACAATGGAATATATTATTCAGCCATAAAAAAGAATGAAATCGTGCCATTTGCAACATGGATGGACCTTGAAGGCATGCTACGTGAAGTAAGTCAAAGAGAAAAAGAGAAACACCAAATGATCTCACTTACATGTTGAATTTAAAAAAACAAAAACTGAGCTCACAGACAAAGAGAACAGAATGGTGGTTGCCAGAGGTGAGAGGGTAGAAGTTAGACAAATGAGTGAAAGGGGCAAAAGGTACAAAATTCCAGTTATAAATAAGTCATGAGGATGTAATGAACAGCATGGCAACTATAGTTAATAATAATATATTGCATATTTGAAAGTTGCCAAGTGAGTAGATCTTAAAAGTTCTCATGACAAGAAAAAAAAATTTTTTTTTGGTAACTATGTAAGGTGACAGATGTTAACTAGACTTGTGATGATCATTTTGCACTGTATACATTATGTATACATTATGGTGTACACTTAAAACTAGTTTTTTAAAAAATCTAACAACAACACAAAAAACATAATGGGGGGGGCTTCCCTGGTGGCGCAGTGGTTGAGAATCTGCCTGCCAATGCAGGGGACACGGGTTCGAGCCCTGGTCTGGGAGGATCCCACATGCCGTGGAGCAACTGGGCCCGTGAACCACAACTACTGAGCCTGCGCGTCTGGAGCCCGTGCTCCGTAACAAGAGAGGCCGCGATAGTGAGAGGCCCGTGCACCGCGATGAAGAGTGGCCCCCACTTGCCGCAGCTAGAGAAAGCCCTAGCACAGAAACGAAGACCCAACATAGCAATCAATCAATCAATCAATAAATCTTTAAAAAAAAAAAAAAAAACATAATGGGATACACTTCACACCTAATAGGATGGCTATAATTTTTTTAAAAGTTTTGGCCAGGATATGAAGAAATTGGAACCCTCACCCTCATGCATTTCTGGTAGGATGTAAGATGGTACAGCCACTGTGGAAAAGTTTGGCAGTTCCTCAATTAAGATAAATATAGAATTATCACATGAACCAGAAATTCTATTCATAGGCATTTACCAAAAAGAACTGCAAGCAAGTGTTCAAACAAAAACTTGCACACGTATGTTTGTGGCAGCATTATTCACAATCACCAAAAGGTTCAGAACTCAAATGTCCATCAACTGATGAATGGATAAACAAATTATGGTATATAACCACACAATGGCTTATTATTCAGCCATAAAAAGAAATGAAATGCAGATACATGCTACAACACAGATGAACCTTAAAAACACACAAAGTGAAAGAAGTAGACACAAAGGGACACAAACTGTATGATTCCATTCATATGAAGTTATACAAAATAGGCAAATCCACAGAGACAGAAAACAGATTAGTGGTTGCCAAGGGCTGGAAAGAGGGGGAAAGAGGGAGTGACTGCTTAATGGGTACAGGTTTCCTTTTGGAGTGATGAAAATGTCCTGGAAGTAGAGAGTAATGATGGTTCAATGCTGTGAATGTACTAAATGCCACTAAATTGTGCACTTTAAAATGGTTAAAAAGATGAAGTTCGTGTTATATGTATTTTTAACCACAATTTTTTTTAAACTCTGTTTATGGGTATACAGCATATTTAACTTGAATTTCAACTACTTCTTTTAGTTTTTCTGTATAATTTTTCTACTTCTTTTGGCTTTTCCGTATACCATAGATCATATAACGGGTACGCCATAAAATCTAACATTTGTTGATCACTTACTACATGCAAGATACATGCTAGTAGGCATTTTTTGTGCATTTTAATCCTAAAAAACCTATAAGCTAGGTTAAGTATTATTACCCCCATTTTAAGTATAAGAAATGAAGGCTCAGAGAATGAGATAACAATGAGTAACAGACAAAGCTGGGACAAAGCCCTACCATTTTTAAGGTTAACTCAAAGATAAAAGGAAGAGAATAAACTAAATGATTTCTAAGGCACCTTCTAGTATTACAACTCTACGAATATGCCACAGGAAAAAAAGAAAATCATATCCTTCCCCAAACAGTCCTGATGATAGCTTTCTGGTAAAATATACGGACAGAAAGTCAACACTGATCCTAAACGACCTTCAGTATGACATATGCTAGCATTTCTTTTCTTCCACCAGCGTAAGACCAAGACATTAATTACTGTGCTGGTTACTGTTTCCAGAGAACCCAAAAGGTCCAAGGTAATTTGTCACCACTCATTTTGAAGTACATAATGAAGCGGTGTGGGAAGACTAGCTGTACGTAAGCATCCAAGGAAAGGAAATTTCTTTACAATATATATTCCCAGTCTCCACCTCAGACCTAGCGGATCAAAATCTATGGGCTAATACCTTACAATCCTTATGTTTTTTTAAAAGCCCACCCAGGTGGGCGGCCAAGTTTGGGAATTGCCACAGACAAGTGGGGGGAAAATTTTTTTTTAATCAAACAGAACAGAGCAAATAAGCCTGGTCCAATTAGCATTGATCTTAGAGTACAGGAGCACCAGACTTACTTATAATCTAGTTACGATGTCAGATCTCTTTACTATAGTACACTTACATTTCAGATGACATGATTCTGCCCAAATACACTTGAATCTTTGCATAAATTCATGATACTCAGCATATCAAATTGTACCTAAAATGCCTTTAAGAAATCTTTTTTTTTAAATAATTTTAATTTATTTTTTTATTTTTTATTTTTATTTTTGGCTGTGTTGGGTCTTCGTTTCTGTGCAAGGGCTTTCTCTAATTGCGGCAAGCGGGGGCCACTCTTCATCGCGGTGCGCGGGCCTCTCACCATCACGGCCTCTCTCGTTGCGGAGCACAAGCTCCAGACACGCAGGCTCAGTAGTTGTGGCTCACGGGCCTACCTGCTCCGCGGCATGTGGGATCCTCCCAGACCAGGGCTCGAACCTGTGTCCCCTGCATTGGCAGGCAGACTCTCAACCACTGCGCCACCAGGGAAGCCCAAGAAATCTTTTATGGATTAATTCTAGCTGCACATGTATGTCTATGTATTATGTATATTATGTATATGTACACAAATGTACACACACATTATATTAGTAACCTTCACAACATTTAGCAAGGTGCCTGACAATCTAGCCGCAAACAGCTTTCAAATAAACAAATACAAATAAATCTAATAAATATTTACTGACACCCACATTATGCGCCAAGTACTGTGCTAGGTGCTGTGAATACAGCCAAAAACAAGACAAATTCTCACAACACTTATTATTAGCAGGGATATCAGTCGTTAAGCAGGCTGCTATGGAAGTACCCACCCCTCTTCATCATTTTCCTTATTTTACTTTTAGATGTGAACCTTCTGCTTCATCCTTCCCCGGGGCATTATAGGATTCTCACTTTGTCATATCAATCCCTTTAAATTCCAATTTTCATTTTACATGGGGAAAATGTACATCCAAGCAGCCTCCGTTACTGTTTCAAAGCAATTGGAAAAATCCCAGAATCCACATTTCCATTGGGCTGAGACTTTCCAATATGCCTAATAATGATACTTTATGACCTAGAAGTTCCAATGAATTGGTAGTAAGAAAACATTGGTGTGCTTCAGTGGCACTGTAATTGGAATGGTGATTAAATGCATCATGTTAAATTTACCCTGGGCCTTTTCCAGTGTGGCAAATATAAAATGAGCTATCAGTATCAGCAGAGCCTAAACCACTCTTTCCTTCTAAAATGATACTTCTCCTGCATGTCAAAGGTGATATGTTTGAGCTTCTCCATTATTAGGTAGCATAACACGACAAACTGTATACACCCATACAGGCTTCCACGGGATGTACACTGCCCAACATGGTTTACTGTACTTAGCAACTTGGGACAACCTTATGTATGTCAGAGCAGTGCATCTGCACCACTAAAGTTAATGGTCTGTCGGCGTTTCCATTATAAAGCAATTTTCAAAGGTTTATTGCTCTGATGAAGAATTTCCTCTGAGCTGAAATTTAGCATTCCAGAAAAGCAAAAACTGTAGCCCATAGTTGTTTATTCCCTTCCAAGCAGGCCAAGTAGTTTGTTTTTGGTTTTGTTTTGTTTTTAAGTTAATCTGGCCCTTTATTTCAGAATTTCCTCATATAGCCCTTTGGGACTATCCACAGAACAAAAATCTTATACCTCACAAAGGGACTACTGGTTTGGTAATAGCAGCTACCAAGGTACACAGCACAAATTCCAACTTATTTATGGAAAACAATTTTTAAAAAGCAAGCATATTTTTGATGAACTGTAAGTTTAAAAACTTTATCAGTGCTACCTAGTTATATTAAATTATTCATGCTATCAGACTATGCTGTCATTTACATTAAAATCAATGGTAATTTTTAAATCCTCATCAATTGTTAAGCTTTCTTTTATCCTTCCCACTCAAGAACCACAGCTACTACTGCCTAATGCGAATTTTACCTACTCTCAATTCCCTCTTACCCTACAAGTTAAAGGGAGTAAGTTCTGTAAGTAAGAGCTAGGTAGCAAGAAATGTTACATAGTCGATAGGAGAAGCCTGAAGGCAATTTAGAAAATTCAGAAGATGATGATCAGTCCCTGAATGACAAAGTTCACAGAAAACAACTGTGGTAATCTAGAAGATTGGTATATTAGTGATAAACTAACAGTTTTATCCAATCTCTGGAAACTGTTCTATTAGTCTGAAAGCCTGTTGGAATATTTCATGCTTCAAACAAAGAAGAAATCAACTATTCTAGTATTTTGGTTTCTTGTTATTGAATCTAACTTGAAAGCTTAAATATTTACACTTTAAATTACAAGGTTTTTCAACTACACAGCTAATTATAATTCTGATACAGCTCTACTCAACAAATAAAGGAGTTATAACATAAGAATGGTTTTCCAAGCTTAAACATTCTCATTATATACAAATAAAGACTCTAAAACTGGAGATTAGTGATCAAAGCAATCTTTTAAAAATGAACACTTTTTAGAGAAGTATATTCATTCCAAATTACTACTGATACAGGTTAATATATTTTGCCAATTTCCCAACTTTACATTACTCTGAAGACAACTAGCTATATAATCTCAGAAATTATTTATATTAAAACCATCTATGAAACCACTTCCAGACAAAGTAACAACACAAAATAATGTTTGTAAAATGTTAAGTAAATGGGATCCTATTCATGATTATAGCTATTGGAAACACGAATGCACCAGACAAGGACTAGAAGGATGTAACAAACATTAAAAGACAAGATTTTGCTTTATAATTTTTATTGATGTTGTTATATTCTTTTTATAACATACCTTCTATTCAGATTCCAAGTTGATTCTACCTTTACCTTCATCAGGTATTAATAACCATACTTGCCAAATTTACAAGTATAAAAGCTAAAGTCAAAAAAAGTTACATTTAATAAGGACAAAACAACAAAATACTCAAGATTAACCCTCAAAAGCATCAGTGTTACAAGTTAATTGCTTTGATGTATAGAATCAGAGATCTAGGTAAAAAAATAAAGTTACTTTTATCTTTTGCAATTTTGTTAAATGCCCTAGAGCTAGTAGGTCTGTCCAGTAGTTAACCCAAGGACCTGTGAGTCCTTTTGGCTTTTGTAAAAGATACGCAACTCAGCCTGCAATGGCAGGTCAGATGCAGTAGTGAAGAGGCAGCAACCTAGCATATAGGGTTGGCCATCACACCTCTACTCAGCTTCAATGCTTTTATGCCAATGATTGAAAGTTCTCTAAAAAACTTAACTGAAGCACACCACACGTTAGTTATCAATGGTTTCACTTCCATGTTAGAAAGACAAACACAGCCTTGTTAATGATGTAAAATAAATCAGATTTGATAATAGCTTTTTATCTTCTACCCATTTTGCCACTCAAAACTCCCTTACTTTCTTAGGAAGTCCTTTTCCTTAATATGCTATTAGTAGGGACCTTCCCTGGCGGTGCAGTGGTTAAGAATCTGCCTGCCAAGGCAGGGGACACTGGTTCGTGCCCTGGTCTGGGAAGATCCCACATACCGCGGAGCAACTAAGCCTGTGCACCACAACTACCGAGCCTATGCTCTAGAGCCCGTGAGCCACAACTACTGAAGTCCACGTGCCACAACCACTGAGCCCGCGTGCCCCAGAGCTCATACTCTGCAACGAGTAGCCACCGCAATGAGAAGCCCGCGCACTGCAACGAAGAGTAGCCCCCGCTCACCACAACTAGAAAAAGCCCGTGCGCAGCAACGAAGACCCAACACAGCCAAAAATAAATTTAAAAACATATTAACAACAACAACAACAAAAATACGCTATTAGTAGGAAAATACAATTAAAGAACCACTTCTGACTAAAAAGGCCTGGGCCACAGTGAAAGGACCAATGGACTGAGCAAAGCAGGGCAGCTCTCTGCTCCCTCATCTCTAACATCACAGTAGCCTCTTTCAAAAAAATTTATTCTTATGAATGTATCACATAACAGAAAATTCAAAAGGCACTAATAAAGAGTATTAATGAAAGTATGTCTCCTCTCCATCCCTGTCTGCCAGACACCCAGTCCCCCTATTAGAAGCAACCACTATTACTAGTTTCTTGTAGATCATTCTCTGAGGCACATCCTATTTTAAAATATCCATTATGCTCCAAACCTCAGGACTCCCTAGTCTTCCTGCATGCTTCATTTTTCTCTCTAGCACTGATCACCAATGGGCTTATCATTATATATTCATTATTTACTACTACATGTTTGATTACTTTATTCTTGTCTCACCACCACCTGCATCGAGAATAAAAGCTCCATGTAGAACTCTCTTCACTGCTATATTCCCAGAGCATGGAACACTGCATGGAACAAGTTTGCTCAATGAGTTAACAGTCCTATTATTACAAAAGCTAGTAACAAGCAGGTTATCTAGTCTCTACAAAATACTAATGCTTTCCCCAAAAGGAAAGAAAAACTACAGAAATAGTATATATACTCTGCTTAGGGAGCTAAATCAGTTTAAGACTAAAACTGCAAACATTCAATATTGCCTAATATTTGAGATTATAAATTTTACACTGACTTTCTACATAAAAGGTTTTTTACTTAAACTCTACTTGTAAGATTACTTTCCCCTGAGATTTTCTTGAAAATAGATGTCTTCTAAAAGTCTATGTAAGGGAGTAAAATTTTAAATGGTAATTTGTATCTCAAAAGCACTGAAAACATAGTTTGTGATGCAATTTATTCAGAACAAAGTATAAATACATTATAAATAAAAATATTAAGAATAAGTATGGGAAGAAATCATCACACATTTGCAGAAAGACATGTATTATAAGGTTTCCTGCAGCATTATTTCAAATAGTTAAATGATTAAATAAATAAGAGTTAAAACAAGATTGGCAAAAACCTGAATGTCTATCAAGAGACTAACTAAAGTATACTGTAACTACTGAGAATAATATCAAGCTATCCAAAAGAATGATATAATTCTACACACAGTGATATGGAACAATCTATAAGATATATCACAAGAAGCTGAACAATATGTGCAGTACATACCAATATGTATTATTTAAATGTATAACTGTTAAGGACAATACAGTATGGAAAGATACCCCACCACCACCAAAAAAAGCTGCTAAGAGGTTGCCATAGGATAAAGAAACTGTGAACTGGGGTAAAAAGATTCACTTTTCACTGTAAATCACTGGAACTATTTGAATTTTTACTGTGTGAATATTATTTTTTTCAAAACAGAGGGGGAAATTACAGAGTAAAATTGTAAAGAAATTTTACTTAAAATATGCAAAGATAATGGGCACCTCTATGTCTATTAGGCATAGCGTTAAAATCAGATCAATCTTATTTGAGTAATGCTTATTTCAAGTATTAATTTACATACTTTAAATTATGTAAATCCAAATACACATCTCAATTGGACAGATGAACAATACTTTTGGATCATGAAGGTAAATGAGCCACCTCAGAAAGATCACAACATAAAAACAAACAGTAACACAATGACATATCACTCTAACCATCAGAATAGCTAATTTAAAATAATGACAATAGCAAGCTAACATCACACTTAATAGTGAAATACTGTACACTTTCCCACCACCCCCGAGTCAGGAAAAAGGCAAGGAGCACACTAACATGACATCTACTCAACATTATACTAGAGATCTCAGCCAATGAAACTAAGCAAGAAACGTAAAAACAAAACCACAAACATTAGAAATAAAGAAGTAACCCTATCAGTATTTATACATGACATGACTGGATATATATTGATAAAAATGTGTAAAGGAATCCGTAAATATTAAAATTAGCAAGTGAACATGGCAAGGTCTCTAACCATAAGGTCAACATACAAAAATTTTATTTCTACATTTGAAGCAACAACAATAGTAAATTTAAGACCAGTAGTATTTACCATAGCATTAAAAAAAATCAAATACCAAAAAATAAATCTAAAAGGTGTACAGGGTCAATTACTGAAAATTTCAAAACACTACTGAGGGACTTCCCTGGTGGCACAGTGGTTAAGAATCCACAGGCCAATGCAGGGGACACAGGTTCAAGCCCTGGTCTGGGAAGATCCCACATGCTGCGAAGCAACTAAGCCCGTGCACCACAACGACTGAGCCTGCACTCCAGAGCCCACGACCCACAACTACTGAGCCCACGTGCCACAACTACTGCAGCCCACGTGCCTAGAGCCCGTGCTCTGCAACAAGAGAAGCCACCGCAATGAGAACCCTGCACACCACCAACAAAGAGTAGCCCCGCTTACCGCAACTAGAGAAAGCCTACGTGCAGCAACAAAGACCCAAAACAGCCAAAAATAAAAATAAAGAAATTTATAAAAAATAAAAACAAACACTACTGAGAGAAATTAAAGAAGACTTACGTAAATGGAGGTACATACACAATGCTCATAGTTGGAAGACTCAATGTGATGAAGTGACAGTTCTCCCCAAATTGATCTATAGATCCAATAGAATTTCAGTAAAAACCCCAGCAGCTTCTATTTAATTGAAATTGATAGGCTGATTCTAAAATGTATGTGGAATTGCAAAGAATGCAGAGTAGCTAAGACAATCTTAACAACAAAGCTGGAAGACCTACACTACTAAATATCAAGACTTATCCAAAAGTTACAGCAACAAAGACAGTGCGTCATTGGTATAGACAAACACAGCAATTAAACAGAATAAAGAACCCAGAAATAGACCCACACATATTTGGTCACCTGATTTAATACAAAAGACACCACAGCAAATCACTGGGGGAAATGATCTTTTCAATAAATTGTACTTCATTAAAATGAAGAACTTCTGTTCATTGAAAGATAACACTAAAGGGAATAAAAAACTAAACCAAAGATTGGGAAAAGATAGCTATAACATCCATATTTTATGACATGTGTGTTTGTGTGTGTGTACATGTGTGTAAAATATAAAAAACTATAAATCAATTAGACGATGAGTGACATCCCAATTTAAACTGGACAAAAACTTAAACAAGCATTTAAAAATGTGGATACCAATGTAGTCAATAAGCAAATGGAAAACTTCTCAACATCATCACAACCATCAGAGAATGCAAATTAAAATCACAATATAATGCCAATATACCCATAGAAAGACTAAAATTAAAAAGACTGGGACTTCCCTGGTGGCTCAGTTGTTAAGAATCTGCCTGTCAATGCAGGGTACACAGGTTCGATCCCTGGTCCAGGAAGATCCCACGTGCCGCAGAGCAACTAAGCCTGTGCGCCACAACTACTGAGCCCGAGTGCTGCAACTACTGAAGCCTGCATGCCTAGAGCCCGTGCTCCACAACAAGAAGGCACAACGATGAGAAGCCCACGCACTGCAACGAAGGGTAGCCCCCACTCACAACTAGAGAAAGCCCACGTGCAGCGACAAAGACCCAACGCAGCCATAAATGAATGAATGAATGAATGAAAATACCCAAATGTTGGCAAAGGTATGAAACATGGAATTCTAATACACTGTTGCTGATACACTGTTCCATGGTGTATGGCCACCATGGAAAAAGCTAGGTATACATAACCTATGACTCACCAACTCCCTCCTGTGTATATAGCCAAGAGAAATTAAGCTGTATTTCTACCAAGAGATATGTAAAGCAACACTCATAGCAGCATAATTCCTAACAAAGACTGAAAATAATCCAAAATCCCTATAAATTAGAATAAGTGAGTTGAGAAAGGCTGCTTGATACAAAGTCGATATGCAAGACCACACTGTATTTCTATATAACAGCATCAAATATATTTGGTGATACTAAGGCACTATCATAAGGCATTATATTAAGGTAATTATTTTTTATAATAATGGTATTAATGCTCTGTGAAGAGAAAAAAAACTGTCCTGAGTATTTAAATACATTCTAAATTACTTTTAGGTGAAATGATATGATGGCTAGAATTTGCTGCAAAATAACTGAAGGGATATACATTAAATAAAACAGAACTCAAGGTGATAACTGCTGGAGCTACATCATGCGTACATGGGTGATTTATAATACTATTCTAATTTTGTTTGCATTTTCCCATATTAAAATGCAAAAATATACAGAATGAGAAGACAATCCACAGACTGAGAGAAAATATTTGCAAAAGATATATCTGATAAAGAACTGCTATCCAAAATATACAAAGGACATCATATGTAATTAGGGAAATGCAATTAAAGTGACAATGAGATGCCATTACATATCCAGCAGAATGCTAAAATCCAAAACACTGACAACACCAAATGCTGACAAGAATGTGGAGCATCAGAACTCTCACATATTGGTGAAAATGCAAAATGGCACAGTCACTATGGAAGACAGTTTGGCAGGTTCTTGATATGCCTACCTCACTTCATACATAGAAATTAATTCCAGGTGGATTACAACTATAACTATAAAAGGCAAAACAGTATAGCTCCTAAGTGATAATATAAGTAAAATGTTTTCATGTGCCCTAAATAAAGATTTCTTAGAACACACAAAACACTAACCATAAAGAATTACTCCATGGGAATACATTCAAATTAAGAACATCTCTTCATTGAAAGACAACAAAATAAAAAACTAAACTAGAAATTAAGAAAAACTATCTGTGGCACATATAACTTAGTGCTCACACCCAGAATGTATAAGAACTCCTACAAATCAATGAGAAAAAGACAAACCAAAAGAAAAAGGGGCAGGACTTCCCTGCTGGTCCAGTGGTTAAGAATCTGCCTTCCAATGCAGGCGATGCGGGTTCGATCCCTGGATGTGGAACTAAGATCTCACATGCCATGGGGCAACTAAGCCCGCGTGCTCTAGAGCCCATGCACCACAACTAGAGAGCCCACGCACCACAACTAAAGAGCCTGCACGCCACAACTACTGAGCCCACACTCTAGAGCCCACATGCCACAACTAGAGAGACAGAGCACCACAACTACTGAGCCCACGCTCTGGAGCCCACGAGCCACAACTAAAGAACCCAAGCACCCCCAAGCACCACAACTACTGAGCCCAAATGCTCTGGAGCCGACATACCACAACTAGAGAGAAGCCCATGTGCCACAACAGAGATCCTGCATGCCGCAACGGAGACCTGATGCAGCCAAATAAATAAATAAATAAATAAATTTTTTTTTAAAGAATAAAAGAGAAAGGGGCAAGGACCAAGAAAATATTTTAAACATATGAAAAATAATGCACTAATCAAGGAATTGTAAGTTAAAACCACAATAAGATAATATGACAATATTGAGAGAATGGATGATATTAAAAAGAACCACAATACCAAGTGTTGGCAAGAATGTGAAACAACCAGAACTCATTTGTACAATTTTGGAAAATAGTTTGCCATCACCAATTAAAATAGACAAATATAGAAACCTATGTCTTAACTCTCCTAGTTATATACCCAACAGACACACATGCTCAGGTACACTGTAGAATATGTACATGAATATTCATAGCAAACAACCTAAAGGTCTATCAACAGCAGAATGGATAAATATACTGGCATGGTCCTAGAATGGAACAGTATATAGTAAAGAAAATGAATGAAATAAAACTACACCCAGCAATGTGCATATATCTCCCAACACTGACCAAAAGTCTTGAGAACCAGTCAGACTTGAGAGGGTACAAAGTGAGCCCCTGGGATGCAGACAATGTTCTATTTTGTGTTCTGGGCAGTGGTTACACAAGAACTCGATATGTGATAGTTCACTGAAATGTACACATCAGTGGTGTACAATTTTATGTATGTATGCTATATACATTTAATTTCATACACAAAAAAATGAAAGATGAAGACTCCCACTTTCAAACAAGACAGAGTAACAAGAACAACATTTACCTTCCCACTTCAAACAACAACAAAAATAAACAAAATATAGAAACAAAAGTTCTCAAGATACTGCACATCAGAAAATGAAGGTCAGTGACCACTGAAGAGAAAGTAAACAAAGTGAGCTTCTAATTTCTTCAGTTTACTGAAAGGAGAAAATGTATCGAGGCCACAGCATAGGACATGAGAGTCTAAGAGGGCCAAGGCAGCTAGAGTTTTCAGCACAATTACAGGAAAAGAGAGCTGCACACACAACTCTGGAGATCTACATATGGTCTTCTCTGAATTCTCATTTGAGTTATTTAATCAGTGTGTACATGAGAGGAAGAGAGAAGAACCACCAGAAAGGACTAGAGACAACAACTGCCATACCTCACAGGCTCCTGGAACACAGGGCCTGGAATAGTGGCTGTTCCCATCAGTCATAATGGAAAATGGAAACTCACAATTCATAGGGCATTGGAGAGTGCTCAGAAAGGTTTTTGCCTCAGTAGTGGAGTAAACGAACCCTAGATTAAACACTAATCCGGTACAGCCTAAAAAAGCTTAAAAGACATGAAATAATCAACCTCTTTCCAAGAAACTGAACTGCATTCTAAAACAAAGCTCAAGAATATTTACAAAAATACAAAAATAGCTATCACAAGGTAAAATTCACAATGTCTGGTATACAATCAAAAATTACAACAACCATGCAAAGAAACAGAAAAATATGACCCAGAGTGACAAGAACAACTAAATCAACCAAAACCAGCCCAGAACTGATGTAGATGATAGAATCAATAACCAAGGGCACTAAAACAATTATTACAATGGTATTCTATATGTTCAAAAAGTTGGGACTTCCCTGGTGGTCCAGTGGTAAAGAATCTGCCTTGCAATGCAGGGGATGGCGGTTCCATCCCTGGTCAGGGAACTAAGATCCCACATGCCACGGGGCAACTAAGCCCACGCGACACAACTACTGAGGCTCACGCACCCTGGAGCCTGTGCGCCACAACTAGAGAAAACCCGCATTCCACAACTATAGAGAAGCCCACGCGCCACAACGAAAGATCCCACGTGCCTCAACGAAGATCCCACGTGCCACAGCTAAGACCAAACACAGCCAAAAATAAATTTAAAAAAAATAAATAATAAAAAAAAAGTAGAGACTTGGAAGATATTAAAAAAGAACCAAACTGAACTCCTACAGATGTAAACTACATTGTCTTGAAATGAAAAATACACTGAATAGACTTAACAGCAGAGTAAACATTGCATAAGAAAAGATAAATGAAACTCTAGCAATAATAAATGTTCACAATGATGGAAAAAATGAAAAACAAGAATAATGTATGAGTGAGAAAACTTCATAAGGCTTAGCATATGTGTAACTGAAGTCTATGAAAGAGTTAGAGGGAGACAGAAAATATATTTGAAAAAACCATATTAGAAATATTTAAAATTTTATTAAAAACTATAAGCCCATAGATACACACACACACACACACACACACACACACACACCCCACATGTTCTTTATCCATTCATCTGTTGATGGACACTTAGGTTGCTTGGCAACTGTAAATAATGCTGCTATGAACACTGGCGTGCATATATCTTTTTGAATTAATGTTTTTGTTTCTTTCAGATATATACCCAGGAGTGGGACTGTTGGGTTATATAGTAGTTCTATTTTTAGTTTTTCGGGAAACCTCCATACTGTTCTCCACAGTGGCTGCACCAATTTACAGTCCCACCAACAGTGTACGAGGGTTCCCTTTTCTCTACATCCTTGCCAACATTTGTTATTTCTGTTCTTTTTGATGACTGCCATTCTGACAGCTGTGAGGTGATATCTCATTCTGGTTCTGAATTGCATTTCCCCAATGATTAGTAATGTTGAGCATCCTTTCATGTGCCTGTGGGCCATCTGCATTTGCTCTTTGGGAAAATGTCTCTTCAGTTCTTCTGCCCATTTCTTAATTGGGTTGTTTGTTTTTCTGATGTTGAGCTGTATAAGCTGTTTATATATGTTGGATATTAATCCCTTATTGGTCATATCATTTGCAAATATCTTTTCCCATTCAGTAGGTTGTCTTTTTGTTTTGTCAATGATTTCCTTTGCTGTGCAAAAGCTTATAAGTTTAACTAGATCCCATTTGTTTATTTTTGTAATAAAGACAAAATCTTAAAGCACCCAGGACAAATAGGCATGCAGGGGAAGGAAGATACGGGTGACAACAGATTTTTCCCTGGAAACAATGCAAGCTAAAAAACAGTGGAGCAAAGAAGGGCACACTTGTCAGAAATAAAAAGGAAATATTTAAAATGAAGCATTCAAATAATAAATATTTTAATCATTTATTTTAATGATGTTTAACATTAAAAATAAAAAATACTAGGAAATAAAAAAAAAAAAAAAAAAAAACAGTGGAGCATTACGTTTAGAGCACTAGAAGAAAAAACTGTCAAACTAGAATTCCATACCCAGCAAAAATATATTTGAAAAATGAAAGCAAAATAGACTGCAAGAGCTAAAGAAATTCCACACAAGCAGACCTGCATCCAAGAAATGTTAAAATAAGTATTTCAAGGAGTAGGAAAATGATACCAAATGGAAATAAAGACCTAAACAAAAGAATAAAGAGCATGGAAACAGTGACTATGTGCGTAAATAAACTTTTTTCTAATTATTCATACCTCTTTAAAAGACTTTTTTAAAGCAAAAATAACAATACAGTATGGATTTTTATAACATATAGAGAAGTAAAAGGACATGATAACAATAACACAAAGTTCAAGTGATGAAAAACAAAACTAAGGTCCTTACACTATACATGTATACACTATACTATACATGAAATTGTATAGTATCACTTTAAGCAGACTGTCATAAGATAAAGATAAAAGTAACCACTAAAATAACAATTAAAAGTTGTATCTAGATGCCTTTTATCAGGTTGAGGAAGTTCCCCTCTATTCCTAGTTTGTTGAGTGTTTTTATCATGAAAGGGTGTTGAATTTTACCAAACACTTTTTCTGAGTCAATTGAGGTGATCATTTTTTTAGTTCTATTGATAAATTAATTTCAGATGTTAAGTCAATATTATACTCATGACATAATCCCACTTGGTCATGGTGTATAATTCCTTTTATATACTACTAGTCTTTAGTTGAAGATTTTTACGTCCATATTCAAAAGAGATGTTGGTATGTATTTTTTTTGTGGTATCTTTGCCTGGTTTTGTTATCTGGGTAATACTGACCTCATAAAAATGAGTTGGGAAGTGCTCCTCCCCCCCACACCTTTTTTTTTTTTTTTTAAAGTATATACTCTTTTGTTTTTTGGCTGCATTGGGTTTTCATTGCTACACGCAGGCTTTCTCTAGTTGTGTCGAGCAGGGGCTACTCTTTGTTGCGGTGCACAGGCTTCTCATTGTGTTGGTTTCTCTTGTTGCAGAGCACGGGCTCTAGGCACACAGGCTTCAGTAGTTGTGGCACGCGGGCTCAGCAGCTGTGGCTTGTGGGCTCTAGAGTGCAGGCTCAGTAACTGTGGCACACAGGCTTAGTTGCTCCGCAGCATGTGGGAATCTTCCCAGACCAGGGCTCGAAACCGTGTCCCCTGCACTGGCAGGCGGATTCTTAACTGCTGCGCCACCAGGGAAGTCCCCCACCCTGTCTTTTTTAAGGTTTGTGAAGAACTGGTATTCTTTAATTTTTCTTTAATAATGTTTAGCAATTTTGCTGATCTTTTCAAAGAACTGGCTTTAGGTTTTATTAAATTCCATTATCTATCTCATTAAATTCTGCTCCAATATGTATCACTTCCTTTTTTCTGTCTCCTTTTAGTTCGTGCTTCTTTTTCTATCTTAAGGGGGAAGACCAGAAGACTGAATTGAGATCTTTCTACTCTCTTAGTATAGGCATTTACAGCTGTAAACTTCCCTGCAAGCACTACTTTAGCTGCACCCCATATATTTTTTTTTTAACAATTTTTTTTTTTTTTTTTTTTTTATGGCTGTGTTGGGTCTTCGTTTCTGTGCGAGGGCTTTCTCTAGTTGCGGCGAGTGGGGGCCACTCTTCATCACGGTGCGCAGGCCTCTCACTATCGCGGCCTCTCTTGTTGCGGAGCACAGGCTCCAGATGCGCAGGCTCAGTAGTTGTGGCTCACGGGCCTAGTTGCTCCGTGGCATGTGGGATCCTCCCAGACCAGGGCTCGAACCCGTGTCCCCTGCATTGGCAGGCAGATTCTCAACCACTGCGCCACCAGGGAAGCACCCCCATACATTTTGACGTGTTGTATCTTCATTTTCTTTAATCTCAAAGTATTTTCTGATGTACCTTTTGATTTTTTCTTTGACCCACTGGTTATTTAGGAGTGTGTTAATTTCCACATATTGGTGAGTTTCCCAAATTTCTTCCTGCTACTGATTTCTAATGTCATTCCATATGGTAGGAGCATTATTTACATAATTTGCACTATTTCTATCCTTATAAATTTACTGGGCTTGTTTGACCACCTAGCATATGGTCTAACCTGGAGAATGACCCATGTGCACTTGAGGATAATGTATATTCTGTTGTTAGGTATTCTATACATGTCTGTCAGCTCCAGTTGGTTTATAGTGTTGCTCAAGTCTTCTGTTTTCTTATTTATCATCTATCTAGTCACTCTACACACTATTGAAAGTGACGTTTTGAATTCAACTATTACTGTTGAATTATCTATTTCTCCCTTCCTTTCTGTCAGTTTTGCTTCATGTATTTTAGTGCTCTATTATGTAGAAATGTGGAAACAACAAAAATGCCCATCAAATGATAAATGGATAAACAAAATGTAGTATATCCATAAAATGGAATATTTGGCCACAGAAAGGAAGCAAGCATCAATGCATACTACTACATGGATGAACTCTGTAAACAGTGTATTAAGTGAAAGAAGCCAGTCACAAAAGACCACATTTTATCTGATTCCATTTCTATGAAATATCCAGGAGAGGAAAATCTATAGAGACAGAAAGCAGATTAGTGGTTGCTAAGGGCTGGCAGGGAAGGGGGAAGGTTGGGTTGGTAGGGAGGTGATAGCTAAAGTACACATGGTATAATTTGTGGTGATGAAAACATTTGCTTGGTTGCTATAACCTTTTGACTGTTTTCCAGATTCTGACAAAGTTAGCTCTGACAGTTTCTGTTTGTTTTTCAATGTTTCTGTGGAGGAACAAGCGTTTGGAGCTGCCTGCTCTGACATTTGACTGAAGTCACTCCTGGCTTTACTTTTAAGATATTATGGTGGGAGGAACTATCAAAATAGTTTCAACTGTTTGAAAGTAAAAATTGAATTTAGAATAACTTCTGCTATTCTATATGTTTATGCTCAAATTCTCAGATTATCAAGAACTCCAGAATACTAGGACTATGCTTATCTTAAAAGTAAATTGATAAAACAATGCTGCTTTGTGAATTAGCAAAAATTAAACTAATCTGATAGTGTTCCTTTAGCCATACTTCTGGTGCTTTGAGTACCTTTTACCTAACTGATTACTCCATAAAATTTACTGTTAATGATAATAATACATGTCAACTACATTTGTGAAATCTTTTACAGTATTCATAATCTAATTCACTCCACACAACAACCCAATGAGAGAGAATGACAGAATAGGTATTACAGAAAAGGCAACCATCTCTCAAAAAGGGAAATGCCTTCTTCACACCACACAGGTAGTCAATAACAGAGTCAAAAGGAGAGCCAAGGGTTCCTGGCTCTTAGACTCATGGTCTTCCATTCAACCTGTACTCCTCTATGGAAACCCAAAATCAGGGATCACTCATCTAAGTATCTCAAATTTAGTAACAGTTAACACCATAGGGACTCAAGCTGAGGCGGTGTTTAATTTTAAAACCAAAAGGCAAAACACATATTCATTAAACAACTGTTAACTAGGAATGTATTTATAAATCACATGTATAAATTTCTCACTCAAAATTATTAATTCCAGACTGATACCAGCAAAGCAATGCTTGTATGTGTTGTTAGCTGGGATATGAATACAGAAGGAACTAAAGTGATTCTTGCTATTATGAGCAGCTATACATAGCAGCTACAGATCTTTTTTAAATTCCTGTTTTGGTCCTATCTAAAAGAATCAGTGCTAAATGCAAGCAGTAATATAATGAACTACAAGGCCTAGTTGTTCAAATGAAGTATCATGGGAAGTATCCCAAAGATGATGGATGGAACATGTCTTAACATGCCAAATCTTTTCACTTTTCTAACTCAGCTGCAAAAGTAATCAAAAAAATAATCAAAATAAATCGTTGCTTAAAACATATACTGTGTAGCTTCTAAAAATGAAATATACACATGAAAACAGTAAAAATAATTATACAATCAAGGTTATATCAACAAACAAGAATACATTTTCTATTTTTTCAAGTCTTGCTGGTTACTGAATCATATTCAAATCAAACATACTCTATCGGTAGGCAAGTATTTTATAGCAGCAATGCCAACGGCAAATCCCAGATTCACCAAGAGGGGCCCATAATACAATATCAAGGACATTGGGTCTCAAAGGCATTTATTATTTTCCTCTCACCTTCCTATGCCTTTCTTAACTATGACGCAAGAAATAAGTTATTAAATTCAATGCCTGACTCTCTCAGACTGACCTCTCTCTTCTCAGTGTGGCATATACTTCTGGTAGCATACCCAATCATTCCTCCTTCCTCATAACTCACAAAACCCCCATTTTTCATCTGGTGACCCTAGACATAGCACCAGGAGAAAAATCAAGATTGGTCTAAGCCAGCATGGCACCCATTGTTCCTCTCTGCCAACAACTGATGTAGACGTGGCTATGTGACTCAGTTCTGGCAAATGAGACGCAAAGGGAAGTTTCTGGAGGTGGGAGGTGGCAGATGAGTTACTGGGAAAAGTTTTATTCCCCAATTATATAGAAAACAAAACAGAGGAGAAATTCTTTTTTTCTCTTCTTCCTTCATTCCCTCTTCAAATGTCCTCACATAAAGGGGGATACCTGCAGCTGCTGTAGCCATTTTATAAGACAAGCAAATTGCAGAGCTGCTGAATCCACCCTGGAATCACCAACTCCAGACTTTTTAAGTGAAATAACAAATGTTTGTGCAGTTTAAGCCCATGCTTCTCAAAGCGTGGTCCACGGACTGCTGTCAGTCTACAAAGTGTGTGATACTAGCCCACAAAGAGAAATGTACAGAAGTTGAGGGCAAGCATTCAGAAACTTTTTAGCAATTTTATATTCTCCCATTTTTCTTTTATTTTATAAAATATAACTCTGCAATAAATTGAAATTTTTAAAAAAACAAAAAACTGGTCCATCACATAGTGGAAAAGCATTTCTTTAAGCCACTTTTTTGGGATATTAAGTCACTTGTGGCCAAAAACATCCAGGGACTCAGCAATACCCAAGAGAAAGTAGCCTATACAAGTCCTTATATCCTCACCCATTTTAAGAGTAACCTTTCTCCAAATAAAATATACCAGGTGAAATTAAACAAAAACAGAAATGAATATGATCTGGAGAATAGCACTTTGGTCTCTCATCTAGTCAAAAATTTCCAAGGACCCCAGAGCACTGTGGAAAAGGGAAGTCATGTAAGAAAATTCAATGCATATACAATGCAAATGACATGAAAAAATTAATCTCTAAAAGAATAAAGCATAAATGATTGAATCATTACGCATTCCTACTGATGCCATAATTATACAACTACATTCAGATGTTAATTCTCTTTAGAATATTATCTGACTTCATTATACTAGTTCAGGGCTCAGCTGAGCTGATCAGTTACAGTATCAGAGACTAAGCTATGTGCCATTCAAACTTGCCAGTCTAGCTTTAAAGAAAGTTAAACAATGCACAATGAAAAACTATTTTTTACTCGTCTATTAAAACTTTTTTCAAATCACAATCTGCAAAATTTTTAATCATACTCTGAGATAGAAAAGCTGAAACACACATATGAAAAATTTATAATTGGAGACTTAGAAAACTACCTACACGAGGAAGATGTAACACAGTTAAGAAAAGACCTTAACTTGTGGTTCCACCCTACAGTTTTTTTTCTGTTTAGTAAACTAGGAAAACACATAGGAAGAAGAGTCCGTGAATACCTTCTTAGGACAATCAAAAATGACAGACGAGAACATAAAAGTAAAAATCTCAACACAATGAAAAGCCTAACTGCACATGAGATACCATGACTTTACAAATGCTTTTGCCAAGGTCATTCATTTTTCAAAAGGCTATATATTAATTTCTCAAAGAATATGCCACATTCTGCAATCAACAGCTAAAAGAGCTTGTCCTGAAATTATGGCTGTATTAACAAACATCTTAACAGCCTTATCAGATTAACTCATTGATTAAATGCTTAACTACTAAACAAGGCAACCATATTTTTGGCAAAAATTATGGAATCTGCATCTAGCACCAAATAGAGTTCTCCAATCTACACAGAAACAAAACTAAAATACAAGTGTACATTCAAATTGCCTTGGACTTAAACTATCAACAAGATGCTTCCCCCCCTCCCCCAGAGGAGGTGGGTAGTTTACTACACACAGAAGTCAATATATATCTTTTACCAGAAAGGTTAGAATAAAGATCTCACATTTGTAAAGGCACATATGAAACATATTACAGCAATGACAGGGGCAGTGAGAACATAAACATACACAACTAGGAGCAATATCTAAAGACTTTATAAAAACAGATAGGAAGCTGCAAAAACTACTGTTCAAAAGTCAGTTTTATACATGTCATAACTGTATAAAACTGGCAAGCATAAGTTTATTTACTGATATTTAAAAAGCACATAGAATAACATGCATAGTTTTATTTAAGGCTTTTAATATTATTAAATTGAGACGGAGTCTATACCACAGACAAGATTCTGCCATCAGAGAGTACAGTTTAAGGTGGGGTTTTTCTTTTTATCACAAGGTCATTCCCAACACCAGAAGTTCCACTTTGGTTATGACTTTCTCATAATATACATTAAGGTTAACTTAACTTGTTTAAAAGATAGATTATTTCTTTTAATAATCCTGATATAAAGCAAATGCTTTAGTTGGTACAAAGTACTAATGATTTTTATTTTAAAGAAGAAAGTCACGATGATTACATATTTAATACAAATTCTTAACACATGACAAGAACAGTAAATGCATTTCTTTTAAACTGAAAAGTAGCTCTGATGTACTTTTAAAAGAAAATTACTTCCATTACTCTGCAATTTCATTGCTTTCAAATCCAAGAACAAAATTTCTACCTAAGAAAGAAGCTTAGAAGAAAAATAAAGGGGGCTTGTTTCACCACATCACCACATTTCTTACTTCATTAAAACTTTCTTTACGCTTTATAATTTTCATTGATTTAATAAATTACCAGATAAAAGAACAGAAACATGATGAACAACCAATAGCTTCTTGATTATAACATCCATAACAAGGAATTCTTACTTGTAGCATATACACGGATATTCATATAAACATATACTAAGTCATCTTCTTAAGCTTTTAAGGTAATGGCTTTAACTGAGCAAAAGTTTGCTGAAGAGATCAACGTAGAATTGCGGGTCCTTTCCATGCTATGACAACGGAAGGTCTCCTCCAATTTTAGAAACCACTAGTCCTGCCCAATCTGAACTGTTCTAGGATTCGATTTTTCAAACCAATTAGGCTTGTGCTTTAACAGGTCAAGTCTAAACTTCTAATTGTCCACACAACGAAGTGAGGCCCAGAGATGCTTAACTAACCTAATACATTACTCCTCAGTTAAAACCTAGCATTGGTTTGTCATCTAGTTTGGTTGTAGTACTCAAGGCTGAATTTTAGCATATTCTTTGGACTTAAAACATTTTTGCAACATCCCAGACAAGTCAATTTTGTTCAGAACTAAAAAGAAATGAGCTATCAAGCCATGAAAGGACATGGAGGAACCTTAAAGGCGTATTACTAAGTGAAAGAAGCCAATCTGAAAAGGCTCCAAACTGTATGATTCCAACTATATGACATTCTGGAAAACTCAAAACTATGGGACAGCAAAAGGATTGGTGGTTGCCAGGAGTTGGGGTGGGGAGTGGGGTAAACAGGTGGAGCACATAAAATTTTTAGGGCAATGAAAATACTCTGTATGATATTATAATGATGGATAGATGTTCTTATATTTGTCCAAATCCACAGAAAGTACCACACCAAGAGTGAACCCTAACATAAGCTATGGATTCTGGGTGTATATGATATATCAACGTAGGTTCATCAGTTGCAACAAATGTATTCAGCTGGGCGATGCTGATAATGGGGGAGGTTATGCCTATGTGGGGGCAGGAAGTATATGGGAAATTTCTGTACCTTTCTCTCGATTTTCTATGAAACTAAAACTGTTCTTTAAAAATGAAATAAAAACATTTGCTCAGCTGCTTCTGCTCAGAATTATAAAGACTTTTTTTCCCCCCCCAGCTCCGTTGGGTCTTCGTTGCTGCGCGCGGGCCTTCTCTAGTTGCAGCGAGCAGGGGCTTCTCTTCATTGCGGAGCACGGGCTCTAGGCACGCAGGCTTCAATAGCTGTGGCATGAGGGCTTCAGGAGCGGTGGCTCGTGGGCTCAGTAGTTGTGGCTCAGTCTCTAGAGTGCAGGCTCAGTAGTTGCGGCGCACGGGCTTAGTTGCTCCGCGGCATTTGGGATCTTCCTGGACCAGGGATCAAACCCGTGTCCCCTGCATTGGGCAGGCAGATTCTTAACCACTGTGCCACCAGGGAAGTCCCTCCTTTTTCTTTTTTACAAACAAACAAACTGTATGCCCAATTAAGTGCTGTCTTTTAAAGAAGTAACCTCGAAAAAGTTATTCTGGCCATTACTCAAAATCAGTGTTAGAATTTTTCTTCAAAATTGTCTTCAGATCTATACTTATAAACGGTAAGGAATTAACATATGTGAAGGCCAACTAAAACCCAGGCACCGAGACTCTACACTTATCCCTCATGCCAATCCTATAAGGTGGATATGCTCTTGGTTTTAGAGATGAGGAAACCAAAGTCAGGCAAGTCACCTCAGTAGAGACCTTAAGTATTCTTCAAGGTGATGATCATCCACCTTTTCTTCCAATCTTGTCTCTAATAAGTTTGTTAGTCATTTTCCCCAAAGACATACCCAAGCTCCAGGAAATGACTGGCCACCATAAGGAGCAGTCAGAGAAATGTTCTTCAGTGCCTGAAGACAGACTTAATATTTAGAGTAGTAGATACAAGGTACAAATAAGAAACTTTCACAGGTATCTTGTTGTACAGCCTGAGGCCACGCTGGAACTATATCCTAGCACTCTCTCAAAGGACCTGCAAACTTACTGGGTGGAATTCTCACTTTTGTCAGTCAAGACAAACTTCATTTTCAACCACTTGTAAAGCCCTGATTGGTCCCAAACAATATCAAAACCATATCAACCACCCACTTTCTGGGACTTCCCTGGCGGTCAAGTGGTTAAGACTTTGCCGTCCAATGCAGTGGGTGAGAGTTCGATCCCTGGTCAGGTAGCTAAGATCCCACATGCCTCGGGGCCAAAAAACCAAAAACATAAAACATAAGCAATACTGTAACAAATTCAATAAAGACTTTAAAAATGGTCCACATCAAAAAACAAACAAAAAACCAACCACCCCACTTTTATGTGAAAAGTTCAAAACTAATCTCTATTACAAGAACTACAAATATATTCCAGAACTCTAGACATCTTTTCATCCACACAAGTTTTTAGGGCCCTAGAGCTCTTGGTCAACCAAGAAGGATGACTGTAAGCTTTAGAAGCTCTACATAAAGGCTCTCAGGCCTGAAAAAATCTCCAGAATATCATGAACTACTTGGGTGGGTGGAGGAAGGGAAAGTAGACAATAAAAGGGATACACCATTTAGGAATGGGGTAATTTCTAAATGCTCAATCTGAATATTTTCTATACTGTCAAGAGCAATAAAGAGAGGGAGAGGGAAGGGGGGAGGTAGGAGGAGGGAGAGAGACAGAACGAGGGAGGGATAAAGAAATCAGGAAGAAAAGAAAAATCTAATGTTAATTCTCTTCACAGTGACAAATAATCCTGCTGATACAAGATAAAATTATCCTAGGATGCACTCGCCCTCCCACATGTGCCTTGTCCACTACTTTCACTGTCTGTGACTCACATTACTGGTTTATTAACTAGACCTATAAGATGTTTTAAATATAACTATATACTGAATAGTGCTAATGAAACATTAAGCAACCACTGGAATGCCCTGAGCAGGAGAATAAATGTTTATGGGAAAAACACCAAAAACATTCAAAGTCCCACAATGAACAAATAGACAGAGACACAGAGGATGTGACAAGAAACGCCAAAAGAACTGGCCAACTATTCCCCATTCTTCATCTTTACATATAGCCCAGGTCAGGAACTGGGCTAATCCAGTCCTGGCCCTCACTCTAACATCAAAAAGGAGGGTAAGGGGCAGGACAGGACGCAGATGTAGAGAATGGACTTCAGGACACGGAGAGAGGGAAGGGTAAGCTGGGACGAAGTGAGAGAGTGGCATGAACTTATATATACTACCAAATGTAAAATAGATAGCTAGTGGGAAGCAGTCGCATAGCACAGGGAGATCAGCTTGGTGCTTTGTGACCACCTAGAGGGGTGGGATAGGGAGGGTGGGAGGGAGACGCAAGAGAGAGGAGATACGGGGATACATGTATATGTATAGCTGATTCACTTTGTTATACAGCAGAAACTAACACACCATTGTAAAGCAATTATACTCCAATAAAGATGTTTAAAAAAAAAAAAAGAGGGTAAAGATGTGAACTCTCCAAGCTAAACAAACGGGGGCAGGGTGAGGTTTGGGGAGGGGTATGCACAAACCAGTGAGGTTGGTGTCCCTGAATCATACAGGAATTAAACTCATCTCTGCTTTCCTTCTCCAGAAGAGAAGTGTAGCAGCAGGGACTGACCCCCTAGCACTGGAAAAAGTACCTTCCAATATAATCCTTTCACCCATTAGAGGAACCCTAGGCCTGGGAGTCCTAATCTTAACAAGTATTCCCTACTTGGGCAAAGGGAGAGGGAAGAGATTAAGAGGGCTATATAAAGCATCTGATTTGATCACTGCCCCTCAATGAAGAGAATCTGAAGAGCCTAAGGTTAAATGCTTCATTTGGCCATCTCAAAAAAAGAGGGAAAACAAGAAACCACTGCTAGTATGAACAGCTTTAAATATTTTTATCTAATTCAGCGTTATTAACCCAAGTCCATTGTTGGTCCTTTCTATTTCAGAGGAAGTTGAATTTCGTTAGAGACAGACACAAAGAGGATTTCTTTTGTTAACACTGGCCCTACATTAAAATGCCCACCTCCCAGCCTCACGTTCAGAGACCTAAACACACAACTGGCCTGTCATTGAAAAGCACACTACCTTTGCACTAGCCATGCTTTAGAGAACCTGGAAAATTCAACACTGGGCATATTTCTACTGCATCACCAGTGAAATTAAATTGTTTATTAGGAAATGAAAAGAACAAAACTGTACTGACACACACCACTTGCACCCCAATACCCTGTTCATGTAATTATACAGGGACCTTTTTGAACTTATTTAACCATATACTAGCATCCAGGGGAATAATTCTTTTTTAACTACATTTGTTGAAATTCTAAACACAAATAGTCTTCATTCCCACCCCTGCCTCAACCCCCACCCCTGCAGCCCTCGCTCTCTCAACACAGAATCTTTTCTTTCAAACCCTAAGAAACCAGGAACAAAAATCTCAATGAAGGTTCAAAAGACTTAAAATTCTTGTTTTTACCCCTTAGTGGTCTATTGCTATGTCCAAAACCCTATATCGCAGGTACCTTTTGACTAAGGAGACTGGAAACAGCCCAGCTGTTTTCTTTTCTAATTAGTGAAAGGGGAACCTGTGGAGGAATTAAAGATTTAGCCTTGCCCCAGAGCTAACAGCCTCCCTCCAGCTACATCTTCTTGGCCTAAGCAGAAAGAAAGAACAGGCAATCAAATCTACATCTCTTGCATCACTTTAGAGGACATTAATAATGACCCTGACAGTCTGGCCAGCCACCACCCAGCTCTGTAATTCAGCCCTCATAATCCCAGCCCACCCTTGCAGGCTATCTTTTATGACGCGCTAGCACACGATAGCAGGGGACCTAACAAGGAACTCTTAAAAATATTTGAGACGCAACAGCAACTTATGATCTAGAACTGTATAGCTTTTTAAAATACTTTCCATTATTGAATATATCCTAATGAAAAATGTTTGAAGAGCTTAAAACATACCTGAAAAACTAAATTCTGAATAAATTATTTTAGGCAATATTTTCTCAAAACTTGTAATACAAACGTTTTAATTCCTTTAAAAATTTTAGTTCAGAGGAGTTATCTCATCCTGGAGGATTTTTCCAGCTTGATCTTCAATTCCAAGTGGCTCATTCTAGTCAACTCTGAAACATCTCTAGTGAAAGATTCTCACTGAACTCCCTTAGCAAGTTATTCCACTGTCTGAGTGACCTCACTGTCAGGTAAAATTTTAGTAGCAGATTAGGACATTTTTCTTTTTCAGTTCCAGAACAAAGTTGTTTTTATATCAAAAAGAACTGCTGCAGCATCCCTGCTGACACAATAGGATAAAGCAAAGAAGAAAAGCACTGGTTAATACCACTCAGCTACTGGAGAGTTTATTTCTAAAGCTTGAATACAGTTTTGAAATACGAAGCTTAAAGTAACATGGACAGCCGGAGTGTGTGGTTTTGCTGCTACATTTTTTAAATTAAATCCTTTAGTGGCTATTTTGTCCATTCACCTTTCTTTTAATACCAAGAAAGGGGGGAAACACATTTCATGTTAGTAAATGCTTTATTGACCTAATTCTTATCTGAACAAAAATGACCCATATCTCACAACCTCCAAAAGCTTGTGGGTTTTTTTTTTAAGCCAAATATACAAAACATCACATGCAAAGGTTTTGCTTTTAATCCTTATAGTACAGCCACACAGCTAGCGCTAATGGTTTGTACCCATGCATAGCCTGCTACACAACTCCCTCAAAAAATTCCAAATCAACATCTTTGAGGTATCGCGACATTAGTTCAAAATTAGTTCAAAAGAATTAAATATCAAATATATCTGGTAACAAGTGTTATTTAGTTTTTCATACCCAAACTCAGATTCTAAAAGATCTATTACATGCAAGATAATACCTTCTACCAATAATGAATTTATTTACTATTATCCATATTTAAACAAATGGCATGTTTATTCACCCACTTCATTCAGTTATTTGAATACTCTTTTAAAATACTCACTAAATACAGGCAAAACAAAATTTCAGACCCACACATTCAATTAACTTTGATTATGCAGTTAATTCATTTAGCTGGGTTCTGATACCTGGAGATACCTACATATTTGTTAATTACAGACAGAAAAAACTGTGTTGCATATCCACAAGAAATAATTACCTCTAGTATGCAAATCCTTGAGGACATCAAATAAAGATGGTGCCATTCAATCCTCCTACTTTCTAAAATCAATTCCATCTCCCACACAACCCCTAAAAAAACCACTTCTGCATTTGGAATGAAAATCAGAGGTGGAGTGGAAGCCTGTTCTTGCTGGACAAAAGATCTATGAAGCATCCTACCTCACACAAAGACAATTTTGAGCAAAGTGGTCCCAACCTGTTCTCTCTTTGCCATCCTATCCACTCCCCCCTGTAATTCCTCCAAGGTACAGCTTGTTAGGAACATAAAGCCAGCAATTACACAGGTCACAGGGGTTGAATGAAGAACAGTAAGTTTACTCAGGCTGATAGTCAACCACACATGGGCTGGGTATGAGGGGTTTCCCTCTGAAGTTCCTGACCCCAACTATGACCAGCAAGGATGTTTGCTCCAGTCAAAATGTTAAATCAATCCAATCAAACCCTGTCTGTAGGATTAATTCAAAGGATTGAGAAGTGGTTATCTGGAGCAGTTAGCTGTCCTGAAGCAAAAATTTGACACTTTCCTAGCCCTTTAAGAACCTTATCAGGAACACTGGGGACTGAGTACTACCTATGCAGTGAATGAAGCAAATTCCCCTTTTTTACCTCTCATTTCCATCTCTGATTATAAAGTGTCTCTCCCTTGCCACTCTGAGAAACTTGACCAACCAGATCAGTACAAATCCTTTTGAGAAACTAATTCTCCCAAACGTAATAGCTTGAAGTTGCTTCCTTTCTCTTATTTCTCCCAGTTTCAAAAAAATATCTATACATCCAGGAACCAAGCAAATAATTCCCATGGTAATCTGGGGCTCATATTAAATAATAAGTGAGCATGCTACACTAAAGAATTTTTCCCTCCACAAGCATGGGGAAAATACCAATGAAGCAATGCTCCCAAATGAGAAGTGGTACGATTTGTCCCTGCTCAGGATAAAGAGTAAAAATCATCACTGTATTTATTCCCATTGGAAAAATAACATACTATCAAGAACATCTTTAAAATATATATACCATTGAACACCTATACAAAACTCTCCACCCTCCTTTCACATGCATAAACTGCTTGCATAAATATACAAACATTAAAATCCAGGATCCATGTGTCACTCAAGGAAATGATTGCTGCAGGCACAGAATTAATTAATACATTTCCAGAGTTTCCACAATGAAGCAGGAATACCTTCAAAGCAATTTAGTAAATATGGATAACTGGTAACTTGAATTGATTTCATTTCTGCTGTGCCTTCCCCATCATTACATTAACCCAACTTAAAATAACCAATTTCCTTCATCTCCTGCCTCACCTTTTCCTATTAGGTTCCACATGCTATACCAGCAACTTTCCAAATATTCAAGAAGTAAAAAACTTCCTTTTCAAATGACACCTTACAAAGAACATGAATATAAAATTGAAAATAGAGTCTTCTACAGTAAAAATATTTTCTAAGTTCAAATGTAAAGTCTTCACATAAAGTCAACTACTGTTAAAAAAAAAGGCTAATTTGATTAACATACACTGAAATCAAGGGTATGGATAAGAATCATATACAGATATTAAATACTATACAAACAAGAATATAGAGATGGCAATCAGGAAAATCCTGATTCACACACAGAAGTTGCTCATGATAACAGATTGATTTTTATTTTAAACAGGTCACCTCAGAGCCTTGGGAAGCTCTTTAAAAAGAGATGGCAAAAAAACATTTTGAGATCTGCACAAAAATGATAACATAATAGCAACAATTAATGCATTAGTGGTAACCGATGCATTAAAATTGAGTTTATTTTTAAAATAAAATTCTTATCTTTACGAAAGCCATGAAAAAGCACCTCCACAGAACACTAAGCAACTATTTCAAATCACTGTTCTAAGCCACCTTCTATTACATTACAACTCTGACCCACCTCCCAGGAACATCTCCAAAGGGGAGGTAGGGGACGGGGGTGGAGACAGGATTTATTCTTCCTAAAATTAAAAATATAAAAATGGTTATTTGAACCTGAACTATAAATATGTCTCAGAAGATATAATCCTATACTCTGGTAAATCAGTATAAACTGTTGTCCTTCATATCCAAAGATGAAACTGATGACTGTTCCTCTACTGAAACGGAGAAGTTCACTAGATTCGCCATCTCACCCAAAGATGCACCTAGACAAGCCTTTTGGGCTGGTAAATCCTACAGGTATCATCTCTGCCCCCATAAGATAAGCCAAGGGCCAACAAAGTGCAGCCAGCTGGCCAAGTCCAGCCCACCACTTATTTTTTAGTGACCCACAGCTAAGAATGAGGTTGTGGACTGAATTGTATCACCTCCCCTCCCCTGCCAAAAAAAAAAAGATATATTGAAGTCCTAACTCCCAATATCTCATGCCAAAAAAAAAGGATATATTGAAGTCCTAACCCCCAATATCTCAGAATGTGACTTTATTTGAATATAACGGCCTTCACAGAGGTAATCAAGTTAAAATGAGGTCATGAGGGTGGGCCCTAATCCAGTATGACTGGGAAACTGTGTACACAGAGACAGACACAAAAAGAGGAAGAAGATGTGAAGCGGCACAGGGAGAAGATGGCCATCTACAAGCCAAGGAGAGAGGCTACAACAGATCCTTCCCTTACATCCCTAAAAACATCCCTAAACACCTGAAGTAACTAATTTGTCAACACCTTGATTTTTTACTTCTAGCCTCCAGAACCCTGAGGCAATAAATTTCTGTCGTTTAAGCCATCCAGTTTGTGGTGCTTTGTTACAGCAGCCCTAGCAGACCAATACAAATGGTTTTTTCATTTTCAAGCAGTTGGGGAAAAAAAAAAATCAAAGAATGTTATTTTGTAACGTGAAAATTATACGATTTCACATTTCACTGCTGATAAAGTTTTACTGGAACACAGTCACACTTCTTCACTTATATATTGCCTATGACTGCTTTTGCACTGCAGTGGCAGAGCTGAGTATCTGCAACAGAGTATATGACCTAAAATATTTACTCTCCAGCCTTTTACAGAAAAAGTTTCCCAGTCTGAAATAACTTTTGTGTCACAAAGCATCACACCATATAGTGTAGATGCACCCCAGGAAGGTCAATCTCTTACCATTTTCCATCTTTCTCTCAGTTGCTCTTCAGTTTCCTGCTTTTCTTCCAAAAATTAGTTACATCACACTTACTTTCCAAGGCTACTGTGTATAGATTAAGTGAATGATAAGTGTATATGCCTCTTTAAACTACAAAATATAATAAACATATAAAAGTTATAAAATTCCACCACACACAACATAAGTAAGTTGTAACAAACAATTTTAAGGGGAATACTTACATATTTCTGGACCACGAACCTGATAAGTCCACCAATGTTAGCAGAATTTATGTAACTAATAACACACCTCATATGACTGTCAATAACAGATCCAAGAAGCACAACAACATAAATGATTCCAATAAAACTCAGTAAGACTGAGCAAACAAGCAAACAAGTGTTACATATTAAGGCTGTATTTGCCTTTTATTATCAAACTACCAATTTATCAAATACTAGGGGCCTAACACATGAAAACAATGATAAACTGTGCTTGCAGTAATTCTAGCTCCAATTTCCTAAAAGCTAAAACTTCCTAATAGTCGTTCATTCAAAAAAAAAAAAAATTAGGTACTACTGCTTTAGTCAATTGTTTGGCAGTATCTACTATAGCTGAACAAAAGGGTCATATACCCTATGATCCAATAATTCAATTACTTGCTACCACCCAATAGAACTGCATACACATGTATACCAAAAGACATGTAAAAGAATGTTCAAGCAGCACTTTTTTTAAATAGGCCCAAAATGGAAATAATTCCAATGTCCATCAATAGCTGAAGGGAAGGACTTCCCTGGTGGTCCAGTGAGTAAGACTCCGTGCTCCCACTGCAGGGGGTCCAGGTTAGATCCCTGGTCAGGCTAGATCCCGCATGCATGCTGCAACTAAGACCCGGCGCAGCCAAAATAAATAAATAAAAAATAAATATTTTTTTAATTAAAATATAGTTGAAGGGATAAACAAATTATCATATTCACACAATGAAATGCTTTTCAGCAATGAGAATGAACTACTCCTACACACAACATGGAATAATAATCAAAAACATTAAAACAAAAAGTAAAATATACATATAATACCATTTTTTTGGCTGCACCACTTGGCTTGCGGGATTTTAGTTCCCCTACCAGGGATCGAACCTGGGCCCTGGCAGTGAAAGCGCCAGGTCCTAACCACTGGACTGCCAGGGAATTCCCAACAGTGGCTACTCTGGAGAGGCAGGTGGGAATAGTGATTGGGAAGGGGCATGAAAGGGGTTTCTAAGATGATGGTAATGTTGTATTTCGCTCCCTAAGTCATGTCCAATTAGTAATGGCATACTGAGCTATAGAGTTATGACCGATGCACTGTGTGTGTATGATATATCGTACTTCAAGAAAATGGTTAACCGGGACTTCCCTGGTGGCGCAGTGGTTAAGAATCCACCTGCCAATGCCAGGGATATGGGTTCAAGCAATGGTCCAGGAAGATCCCACATGCCGCGGAGCAAATAAGCCTGCGCACCACAACTACTGAGCCTGCGTGCCTAGAGCCCATGCTCCGCAACAAGAGAAGCCACCGCAATGAGAAGCCCGCGCACTGCAACAAAGAGTAGCCCCTGCTCGCCGCAACTAGAGAAAGCCTGCGCAACGAAGACCCAACACAGCCAAAAATACATAAATAAAATAATAAATTTATTTAAAATAAAAAAAAAGAAAATGGTTAACCAAAAACTTAAGTTCCACTTCCAGAAGCTGCTTCCTAAGATTACTGGAACTTAATATGCTCCCACTGGACTAACACTCCCAAAGAGATCTATAAACTCTGGACAAAATATAAAAAGTAACTACCTGAAGGCACTGGAGAGCAATCAAAAGCAGACAGACACTTAGGAAGGTCACTGGAAAAAAGAAACAGCACTGACAAAGTTTTTCTTTTTTTTCTGGCTTTTTGCCTAAAGGGAGGCCCAGTTTGGCATAGTCAGGTAATAGAATTTGAATAGAAACCACATTCTTACTGGAATGAAGAACCAAACAGTAGAGTTCAGAGTGACCCCACCAGGTGGAAACTGAGGGGTGAAATCAAGGAAAGGAGAGAGCCACAGAGGGATAGGTCCAGAATCTACATATAAACTTGGCCCAAATCTCTGGCTAATCCCTGAAACATGCATGTGTGGAACAGACTACAAACATCCCAGAGAAGACTAAACACTGAATACAGATCTAAACTGCCAACCACAGGTGTGGGTAATTTGGAGTTTGAGCCCATCCTGCTAAAACAAAAATCAATATTCTTTGGAGGTACAAAAAGGATTCAGAATCTCTACATGAATTGTTCATAATGTCCAGAATGCAATTCCAAATTACTAGAATTCAGAGAGGTAAACGTGGGCTTCCCTGGTGGTGTAGTGGTTAAGAATCCGCCTGCCAATGCAGGGGAAAAGGCTTCAAGCCCTGGTCGGGGAATATCCCACATGCCTCAGAGCAACTAAGCCCGTGCGCCACAACTACTGAGCCTGCGCTCTAGAGTCCATGCACCACAACTACTGAAGCACGCGCGCCTAGAGCCCGTGCTCTGCAACAAGAGAAGCCACTGCAATGAGCAGCCCGCGCACCACAACAAAGCGCAGCCCCCGCTGGCCGCAACTAGAGAAAGCCTGCGCGCAGCAACGAAGACCCAACACAGCCAAAAATAAAATAAATAAATTTATTTTTAAAAAAGAGGGAAACATAATCCACAGAAGACAAAAGAACCAATAGAGACCAACGCCAAGATAACTTGCACGTTATAATTAGTAGAGAAGACTTTTTTAAACTACCTTCACCAAGGTTTTTAACGTTAACATCTTAAATAACCCTTGTACAGCTATAGCAACCAGTAAATTAATGACACAAAACTATTCATTTATAAACCTTATGTGTTATCTGTCAATCAATCCACTAATATTCTTTTTTGGACCTAGCATCTAACCCAAGATCCCACATTGCATTTAGCTGTCATGTACTGTTAGCCTCCTCAATCTGAGGTAGTTCCCCAGCATTCCTTTACAGATAAGAATTTTAAAAGCAGCTACTATGACCATGCCCAAGAATTAAAGAGGAAGATATGCTTACAACAAACAGGAAATCTCAGCAGAGACACAGAAACTATAAAAAAGAACCAAATGTAGATTCTAGATTGAAAAATAAAATATCTAAAATTAAAATATTCATTGGATGTAGATTAAAAGCGGCAGAAGAGTCAGTACACTTGAAGATCAATAGCAATTGTCCAATCTGAACAATAGAGAGGAAAAAAACAATATGAAAAGTGAACAGTCATATGTGTAATAGGTATAACTGAAGTTCTATAATCAGAAGTGAGAAAGAATGGAGCAGAAAAAATATTTGAAAAAATAATGGCTGAAAAGTTCCCAAATGGAGTATAAGATGGAAATTTATGGATTCTGGGAGCTCAGTGAACCACAAGCAGGGAAGATACAAAGAAAATATCTAAGCATATCAAAGCCAAACTGCCAACACCCAAAAATAGAGAAGTATTAAAAGAGCCAAAGAAGAATGACAAATCACAATAATATGAATTACTTCTGACTTAAAAAAATAGTGGAGGCCAAAAGACATTGGAAGGACATTTTAAATGCTAAAAGGAAAAAACTCTTGACAACCCAGAATTCTATATTCAGCAAAAATATCCTTCAAGAATGAAGATAAAATAAAAATATTTAGGGAAAAACAAAAGCTAAGAGAATTCATCACCAACAGACCTAGAATAAATGCTGAAGGAAGTTCACTTAGCAGAAGGTAAACGATACAAGATGGAATCTCCAATCTTCAGAAAGAAATGAAAAACACAGGAAATAGTAAGTATGTGGGTAAATATAAAAGATTATTTTCTCTCTTAATTTCTTTAAATACATGTGACTATCTTAAAATATTAAATAGCACACTACCAATGGGTCAAAGAATTCACAAAGGAAATTTAAAATACTTTTAAGAACAATGAAAATGAAAACCTAACATATCAAAGATTCTGGGATACAGCTAGAGCAATTTTCACAGGGAGACTGATAGCTGTAAATGACTACATTTAAAAAAAAAAACTCAATCTATAATCTAATCTTTCACCTTAAACACTAGAAAAAGCAGCAAACAAAATTAAGCGCAAAGCAAGTGAAAGGAAAGAAAAGTATAGAGTAAAAACCAATGAAGTAGCAAAAAGAAAAATAGAGAAAAATCAATGAAATCAAAATGTGGTTCCTAGGGACTTCCCTGGCGGTCCAGTGGTTAAGACTGCACTTCCATTGCAAGGGGCACGAGTTCAATCCCTGGTTGGGAAAATAAGATGCTGCACACCGCATGGCTCGGCAAAAAAAAAAAAAAAAAAAAAAAAAAAAGGTGGTTCCTTGAAAATATTATTTTTAATGCCTTTAGCTAAACTGACCAAGGAGAGAGAAAAATCAAATTACTAAAACCAGGAATGAAAGAGGGACATCACTACCCACCTTTCAGAAATAAAACGGATCATAAAGGAATAGTAATTTAGAAAAACTCTATGCCAACAAATTAGGTAATTTAGGTGAAATGAACAAATTCCTAGAAAGACACAAACTACCAAAACCAACTCAAGAAGAAATAGAAAATCTGAATAGATCTACAAGAAAAGGATCAAATTCTTTCCCACAAAGAAAAGCCAGGCCCAGATGGCTTCACTGGTGAATTCTACCAAACATTTAAAGGAAAATTACTACCAATTCTTCACAAACTTTCCCCAAAAAATGGAAGAGGGAACACATGCCAACTTATGCTGTAAGGCCAGCATTACCCTCAGCCAAAACCAGATAAAGACATCACAGCAAAAGAAAACTACAGCTCAGTATCCCTATAACTACAGACATTAAAATCTTCAACAAAATACTAGCAAACCAAATCTACCAAAAAAGAATTACATACTCCGACAAAGTGCGATTTATCCAAGGACAGCAAGTTTTAATACTTAAAATCAATTAATGTAAAATACCATATTAATAGACTAAAGGACAAAAACCCATATGATCATCTCAATAAACAAAGAAAACACCAAACATACACACACACACACACAAAATCAATCACAGACCTAAATATGAATTAAAAATTTAATAAAACCCTTAGAAGAAAACTTAGGTATAAATCCTATGGCCATGGATTAAGCAATGGTTTCTTAATATGACACCAAAAAGCACACGCAACAAAAGATAAATCAGATTCATCAAAAGTTAAAAATTTCATGTTGCATACAATCAATATAGTGAAAAGACAACTCACAGAATGATAAAAAAAAATTGGGAAGTCATATATCTGGCAAAGGGACTTGCATCCAGAACATACAAGGAACTCTTCCAACTCAATAACAAGATAAATGATCCAATTTAGAAATGGGTAAGGAATAGACATTCCTCCAAAAAGACATACAAATGGACAACAAGCAAATGAAAACATGTTCAACATCATTAGCCGTGAGTAAACAAAGCACAATGAGCTAGCTGCTACAATGGCTATAATCATAAAGGCAGATAATATCAAGTGTTGATGATGATGCAGAGAAAGTGGAACCATCACACTGCTGGAACCATCATAAACCAACACACATTGTTGTTTGAAATGATCAATGAATTATGTGGCCAGTTTGGAAAAAAAGTTTGTCCGTTCCTCAAAAGATTAAGCATAGAGTTACCATATGACCAAACAACTCCATTCCTAGGTGTATATTCAAGAGAAATGGAAACATACAACCACACAAAAACTTCTATTCAACCGTTCATAGAAGCATTACTTATAATAGCCAAAAAAATAAACTGATGTATAATAAAAAGTAGCATAACCACATAATGGACAACAAAATTCTGCAACAAAAAAGGAATGAGTATTTATATATAACATGGATGAACCTTGAAAACATTTTAAGTGAAAACAGCCAGATGTAAATGACCATATATTTTATAATTCCATTTATATGAAATCATCAGAATCGCAAAATCTACAGGGACAGAAATTAAATGAGTAGTTGCTTAGAGCGAGGGCAAGGGGATGGGTGGAAATGGGGAGTGACTGTTAATGAGTACATAATTTCTTTTAGGGGCGGCAAAAATGTCCTAAAATTAGATTGTGGTATGGCTGCACCAACCTGTGAATATACTAAAAAAACACTGCATCGTATACTTGAAATGGGTGAATTGCACTGTAAGTGAATTATACCTCCCGAAAATAAAAAGAGGTATAGCAAACATGCCAGTAAACTAAAATAAAATTCTTAACATGTTCAAGTAACCCAAAAGAAACCGGAAAATATAAAGAAAGGTACAAAAGAGTTGGGACAAATAAAACAAATATTAAAATAGAAGACCTAAATCAACAATTACAACACACATCAACAATTACATTAAACGTTAATGGAACAAGCACTCCAATTAAAAGGCAGACATTGAACAAACGAATTTTTAAAAACAAGAATTACATGCATGCTGTCTACGAGAGACATACTTTAGATACAAAGAATCAGAAAGGTTGAAAGTAAAAGGATGCAAAAGGACATACTAAGTAAGGAATAAAAAGCATAAGAAGGCTGAAGTGGCTATATTCCTATCAGAGGAAGTAAACTTTATTGGCAGAGAGAAAGAGGGGGATTTCATAAATATAAAAGGCTCAATTCATCAGGAAAAATGACAATAATAAATGGATACGAGCCTAATACTAAGGCTTCAAAATACACAAAGCAAAAATTTCCAGAATTTTAATAAAAGAAAGACAAATCCACATAGTTGGAGATTTGAATACTCTTCTCTCAGCAACGGATAAAACTAGATTTACAAAATCAATAATACAGAAAGTCCAAAAACACTATCAATACCCTTGAACTAACTGACATTTATAGAACACTATACTCAACAAGTACAGAATATACATTCTTTTCATCAATTCCAGCACACTTCTAAATAACCTATGGATCAAAAAAAAAATCACAAATGAAATTAGAAAATACTTTGTCCTAAAGCATAATAAAAATACAATATACCAAAATTTGTGGAATTTTGCAAAAGCAGTACTGAGAGAAAAAGTTATACTTTTAAATACCAATATTTGAAAAGAAGAAAGGTATAAAATGTGATGAGGCTGCCCTAAGAAACTAGAAAAAGAGCAAAGAAAACCCAAAGAAATAAAGGAAATAAGGGAAGGAGCAAAAACCACTGTCACAGAAAAACAGAAAATAAAGGAACAGGTTGGGTTTTTTCGAAAGATTAGCAAAAGTGATAAACACCTATTTACCAATATCAGAAATGAAAACTGGCAATATCACTACAGACTCTACATATACTAAGTGAAAAATAAATATAATGAACAACTTTATGCCAATAAATCTGACAACTAAGATGAAATGGACAAGTTCCATGCGAAATACAACTTTTAAAAATGGACATAATGTAGACTAAAATATCCTAATAGCCCTGACTCTATTAAAGAAATTGAATTCCCTATTATCAAATGAATTCTCAAAAAGAAAACCACAAGCCCAGATGGTTTTACTGGCTAATTCTCTCAAACATTTAAGGAGTAACTAATGACAGTGAACACAAACTCTTCCAGAAAACAGAAGAAACCTTTACCAACTCACATTGAGGCCAGCAAAACCTGATAAAGAAAATTACAGACAAATATTCTTCACGAGCATATGTGTAAAAACTCTTACCAATATACTGAACAAATGGAATCCATCAATATATAAAAAATATGGGGACTTCCCTGGTAGCACAGTGGTTAAGAATCCGCCTGCCAATGCAGGGGACACGGGTTCGAGACCTGGTCTGGGAAGATCCCACATGCTGTGGTGCAACTAAGCCCGTGCGCCACAACTACTGAGCCCGTATGCCAAAACTACTGAAGCCCACGTGCCTAGAGCCCATGCTCCGCAACAAGAGAAGCCACCGCAATGAGAAGCCTGCGCATCGCAACAAAGAGTAGCCCCCGCTCACCGCAACTAGAGAAAGCCTGTGCGCAGCAACGAAGACCCAACGCAGCCAAAAATAAATAAATTAAAAAAAAATAATAACACATCATGACCAAATGAGGTTTATCCCAAGAACGTAAGGTTGTTTTAGCATTAAACAAATAACTCATCATCATCCACACTAATCACTGCAGAAGAGATCTCTTTATCACAAAAATCTAATAATGTCACTCCCATTTTCTCAAAACTCTTTGGTGACTCCCCACACCCACACACAAGACAGAAACTTTAACACAGCATAGAAGGTTCATCACCCTCCCCCTGCACAGCAGCCACATTTCTGGCTACCAACCTCCAATATGCATCCCATACTCCAGCTACAATGGCCATGCCCTCTAAGATGTGGCACTCCCCTCTCCTTCCTTCCACTCACAAATTCGAAATCTCCACCTCAGCTGAGTTCCTCTGAAAGCCTTCCTGACTTCGTCAGGTGGATTTCATTACATCTCTCTCTATATTCCCACTGCATCTTTTGCAACCCTCAATTGTAATAGATATCACCATTATTTCTTTGTTTTTCTCTCTATTCAACTACCACAGCAGAGGCCAAATCTTTTCACCATATTAACAGAATAAAGAAGGAAAATCATATGATCATTTCAATAGATACAGGAAAATCATTTGACAAAAGTCAATACACATGTGTGAAGAAAAAAAAACTCTCAGCAAATTAATAATTAAAGAAAATGTCTTCAATCTAATAAACGCATCTAAGACAAATCCACAACTAACATTATACTTAACTTTCAAGAAGCACTAGCCTCAGTAGCAATATTCAACATTTATATATGCTTTTGTATCGTCAATGGTCCTTCAACAACCCTCTTTAAAAAAAAATTTTTTTTTAAGTAGGGAGCTATTATTCTCTCAAATGGTATTAATAGCAACTCTGGGTCAGAAATGGTACATCATATACCCAAGTAAGAAAGCCAGTACTAAAATCTAGTCTTTGACCAAAAGTACTTTTCAATTATAGTATGCCATCTAGTCTAGGTGATTACAGCAGATAGTAAGATATTCAAACAGCTATTATATTTCATTAGTTGATAAAATAAAATAGGATACGTAACACTAACATGGAATGAAAAAAATTTTAAGCCCACAATAAGAAAGAACCTCAAATCCCCTTTTCTCAAATGGCTGTGCCACAAAGATAAAAGGGCACAACGAATGGTGTGTAATATTTCCCTTTATAGGTCTAAAATGCAGCAGATAGGTAATTCAAGGCCTTATCTGAATTTACATCTCTAATCTGCTACTTGTCCATGCCTTAACTGAGCAGCTGTCAGCTGGAAGCTTAGGCCCACAGCTCCTTAAAAAGAAACCAGAGTGACATGGCTACTTCTGAGTTTCTGTTTCTGATTCAAGTGAATTTTTCATGCAAGAATATATGAATGCTGTCTTAACATCTTTCCATCTGTGATACACCCACAGCCAGCGAGTTCCACAATGAGGTTGGATTTGCTTCTTTACTGCTCAACATGCACTTCACTTCAAAGCATACAGGGAAATTCTAGTGTCTTCAAATAACCTGTTAACAAAACTACAAAAAAAAGATAGGAAGAATTTTTCTTTAAACTAGCTTCGCCACCCAGCTGCCTACAGACCAATCATTTCTATGCATCTTCTTGTGTTCCCTAAAGATGAACATTTGACCTGGAGTCATTTGTCTAGGACAAAACATTAAACAATTAAGATAAAATAAGCCTTCTCCACAAATGGAGTTGTCTTCTCTGTGAACATCCCAGGCCCTTATAAAGGAGCCCAAGTGTTTCTTGATAACACAGTGCCCTTTATACACAAGTTCCTAAAAGGCTTCTTATCTGACCTTACTCCTGCTGAAAGTCAGTGACCGTGAGGTATCACTCACTGACATTTACAGTGATTGAAGTAAAAATACGGACCTCTTTTCTCCAAGTGACACAGAAAATTCAAAGGTCACTGGATAATGTACTACCAAGTAGAGTACACCAGTATTCTCAGATATGTCTGTACTCAAATTGTCTGCTTTCAACAATCTTTGGAAGTGTCCTATGAAAACCAGTGGGTGACCTAAATTTTTAATCAAGAAATCGACAAAATAGTTTTATTATGATTACTTTATGGCTAAGCCAATATCATAACTTCAAACTTCTCTTTAATTCCAACAAGAATTCAGAAATGTCTGGATAATGTCTTTGAAAATAAGATGCTCTTTTAAAATTTAATTTGTTTTATTAATCATCTAAGAAAAAAAGAGGGGAGGGGTTATCGAGTTAATTCAAAATTCCCTTAAGTACCACACCATGTAACAACATTGAGCAAACTATAGACCAATACTCCTAACTTCACAATATCACCCTCAAATCTAATTTCAGGAAGAAATTTAAAATGTTCAAAGAATGATAACCTCAACCAATCACCTTCTAACAAACTTTTTTGTAAAGCTTGCCTCTAGCTGAATAATTCCAATCAACCCTCTCAACCTGAGGTTGGCAGCGCTGCTGCTGTCTCAAGATTAAATTTAACAACAGGCAGGAGTCGCCACTAGAGAAGTGGCGCTGGGGCTCATTGACCAGAAATTAAGTAAAGCAGTCAGAGATTCAGGAAGACTGAAGGATGAAAGCCCCACTCCCAGTTTCATAGTCTGAGCACAGAAGACATTTTTGCACCCACTATTTCACCACCAAACATGCTGAACCACATTATCTGGACCCACTCCTATTCAACCCTGCTCTCCATTCCCAATGGCAACTCCTGCCTCCTCAGAACCTTTAAACTCTGAACTAAATTCTGAAGCTAATTTACTTTCTTCACTCAAACTGTTCAGACCACATCCCCAAGCCATAAAGTTCCATTTCACATAAAATTTGTTCAAAGATATAGCATTACAGATATTACATGTGAAATAACAGCTTCTAAATATTCATCAAAAAGGGAAATTCTTCAGTCAAAAAGCAAAGCTAAGACAATGCTTATTTGCAATTACAGATATTGTTTTACCTGGGTTTAAAAAGCATAATTTCAACAGAGAAAAAAATTATATATATATGAAAATGTTACGAAGTCTTATTTTACATATGTGTGTGTATAATTTTCCTGAATTGGTCTTCATACAAAAAAGGCTGTTCAAACCTTGTGCATTGTTCGTACTAATGGAAACTGGTGCAGCCACTGTGTAAACAGTATGGAGGTTCCTCAAAAAATTAAAAATTGAACTACCATATGAAACAGCAATTCCACTTCTGGGTGTTTATCTGAAGGAAATGAAATGACTATCTCACAAAGATATCTGCACCTTCATGTTCACTGAAGCATTAGTTACAATGACCAGGCCATGGAAACAACCTAAGTGTATATAAATGGATGAATGGATACAGGAAATGTGTTTTATAGATATAATGGAATATTATTTAGCCATGAGAAAGAAGGCAATCCTGTTATTTGACCCAACATGGATGGGCCTTAAGCGCATTATGCTAAGTGAAATAAGTCAGACAGAGAAAGACAAATACTGTATGATGTCACTTATACGTGGAAACTTAAAAAACAAACAAACCTCACAGATACAAAGAACAGACTAGTGGTTGCTTGTGGGGGGGAAGAGTGGCTGAAATGGGTGGTAAAGGTGGCTAAAAGGTACAAACTTCCAGTTTAAGATAAATAAGTCCTGGGGATATAATGTACAGCATGGTGACTACAGTTAACAATACTGTACTGTATATTTGAAAGTTGCTAATAGATCTTAAAAGTTCTCATCACAAGGAAAAAAAATTTGTAACTATGTTTCATGATGGATAGTAAAATTATTGTAGTGATCATTTCACAACATATACACATATTAAATCATTATGTTGTATACCTAAAACTAATAAAATATTATATGTCAATTATATCTCAGGTTTTTTTTAAAAGGCTGTTCAACACAGATATAATACATTTGACAATATGCTATATCCCTTCTCCTAACCATTCTTCATCATGTCCCATTGGGAAGAAGAATCTTGCAGGGAAATCTATAAGCCTTCCCATGTCGAATTATGGTAACTACTTAACAGTTCTCATGTTTAATTAGGAAACCATTATATTGCTTGTCTTAGATCCCCAGATAAGTGTGCAATTATGGAGAAGGTTATCTGGTAAGAACATAAAGTGAAATTGCTTATATATGTGAATGCAAAAATAAATCATGTAGATAGATTCAGGCCTCAAAGCAAAAGCCCTATTTAATTTTTTATGTAAATTCAAAAACAGAACTTTTAAGTTGTCACTAATCTTAAAATTGATCAAGGTATGTCTCACTGACCTCATAAACTTTATAAACATTTACCCTTAAATGACCTTTTGGGAAAGAATAAATGTCTCTAACTTAGTCCTCAATGATACAGAGAATGCCCTGCACTCATGGAGGTTAGTGTATGCCATCAATCCAAACCATCCACCCATTTTAGACAAAAACAATTTGACCTGACAGGAGTCAGCAAATGGTCCAAATGCCACTTGTCCTGGACTGTCTAGTTTGTGTCCCAGAACAGATGGATGCCTAGCCCTAGAGTTAGGCAGTTATTACAATCAAAGCCATGAGCACCCATTTGAAAATATGTTTGATAGATCAATTTGGTTAAACTGGATGGAAAATCTGTGAAAGCTAAAGCTTTTCAACAATAACACCAAACAGGTCATTGTTAAAAAGACAAATCAAAGTATAACTTAAAGAATAAAATTAAACTCACACAAAATTTTCTTACGTCATTCCTTCCTTGAGTGCATTTTTTAAAAAGAACTCTGAGGCCAGATCCAGACTAAACAGGAAACAGTGCCATATATCAATTATCCCATTTCCCCCAGTGCATTGGTGGGGAAAAGGGGTGCAGAGCAGAACACAACATATTTTCTATCCCCACTACCACTAGGTCAATAAAATTTTAGCAAGCACTAAAAACAGTGAAATTTTAGAATGAAGCTCCAGTTACTCAGACTTAATGGCTACTAAGAAATATCTGTAAGTAAATTTTGGAGTGTGAAAATCACACATCGTAATACCTATGCTCCATGGCCCTATCCAACTCTCTCTTTAGTTACAGCCAGAGGAGCACAGGCTTCAGCTGCAACCAGACATATGCAGGATAAAAATCCTAGAACTTTCATGACTTGTAAATGGAAATGTTAACAATAGTATTAACCCCTTTCTTACTTTATCTGTGAAATGTAGAGTCACACCACACCAGAGGATTAATGTAAGGATTAACTCAATTGAGTGTGTAAAGCTGTTGGGACAGTGCTTTCCACTGTACCCTAAATAAAATAACACTAATATTCTACACATGGCCTGGAATGCCTGTATTTCACATCCCCCCTTCTGCCTATCCGAACTACATCCACTCTTCAGAGTCTTTTAAGTCATTCTGATGCCTGGCTTTTAACTTTAACACCACAATGACCTTCCTCATCTTTAATATTCAAATGTGTTTAATATCCAATAGCATTCATCATACTATTTAATGAGACACAGCTCTGAATTTTATTTAATATTTCAATGGCATATAGTATAGATCTCAAGCAGAGAAGAAGCTCCAAGCCTTCATGGAGTATCACCTCATCCTTCTATGTTCACCTCAATGCCTATCAGGGCTTTATAGAAACTAAGCAACATTCAGTAAATAAATGCCGTATGAATGAATGACCAAATAAAGGCACACAAATTACAAGTTGTTCTGGTTGAAAAAGGTAGCTGAGGTGGCTTTTGAGAACACAGAAAAGTAAATTTATGACACATGCTATAACTAAAATCTAGTTTACCTTTCTAAAAAATGCTAAATGAATACCCTCTGGGCCTTAAATACCACTGCAAACAAGTTACAAATGAAGAAAGACATAATGCAATCAATTCCTTACCCAAATGACACCTCCTATAACATAAGCCACTTCTACAAAGACTATAAAATTTGACAGACATTCTCAGCTCAGGATTAATATTCCTCTTTTCCCTAATTCACTGTACTTCTAAAGAGTCAGCCAGCAGGGGGAGTGGGAGTTCATTAACAATGTAGTCAGATAATACTAACAGCTAACAAATTTTTGAAACTGTGGAAATTTTTTAAAATTAAACTTCTGAATATTAATCACAAGAATCACCAGTGCCTATGTACTTATAAATTATAATATTTCATAATATTATTACTGTATCATGTAAATACTCCATAGAACTGTCACTCTTCTTACCTCAAGTTCTTTTGGGATATAGAGGTACATTCCTAACAAATAAAATGTAAACGCACATCCTTTTTAGAGCCAGAAAAATAAACCAATATTAATCAAAATTCAAATGACAATGGAGAAAAGTCGCTACTTTCTAAAACATTACCCAAACTGACAGAAGTACAAGGCCAGTCTCATAATCCCAGCAGCCACTCATCAATTTAGTCTTCATCTATTTGTTCATCCCAAAGCCTCACCAGCTGGTCTCCAGGTTGCTGCTATCATAACCCTCCCCAAAAAGCAAACCTCATTTTTAGTCTGTGACCATAATATTCATCAGGAAATAGCTAGGGCTCTGGAAATTATATATTTCTGAGACACAATTTAAGGAGCATCACAGTCTCTGTTGACAATTACAGACAAGCATAGTTACAAATGGTATGGTGAGGAGGGTACAACAGGGGGATCAACAATAGGAAATACTGAAAGTTAAGTTCAAATTGCCAAACACAGACTACTCAGATAAAACCTGCTCTAAGCAAAGGTGAGTCATGATTGTCTTTATTAAAAAGGACTGAGACAAACAAAACCTAAATGTAATACCCAAATTTTCTCTGTTCTGCTTAAAAGTACTTCCATATACGTTACCGTGTTTGATCCCTAAAACAACCTTTCTGAGATGCAGGAAACATGCCTATTTTACAGTGAAGAGAATTAAGATGTGGAGAGATTGTGTTACTCAAAATAACAAAGCTAACAAGTGCTGGGGAAAAGATGTTAACTTGGGCTTTCTGGCTCCAAAGGCAAAAAGCTCTATACATCACAACATGATGTCTTTCGGAAGCCTGGGCTAGAACATGGTATTGGAAATGTGGTTAACCTGCTCCCATAGACAGAGAAATTATTTTTCAACAATAGACACAAAAACAATTATATTCCAAGGCACTGGACAAACTAGAAGAAATGGATAAATGTCTAGAAACATACAACCTACCAAAATGAGTCATGAAGGCAGCAGAAAAAGCTGAACAAACCAATTACTAGTAAAAAGATTGAATCAGTAATCAAAATCCTCCCAACAAACAAAAGTCCAGGCATAAATGGCTTAACTTGTGAAATCTACCAAACATTTAAAAAAGAATTAATACTGGACTTCTCTGGTGGCACACTGGTTGAGAATCCACCTGCCAACGCAGGGGACACGGGTTCGATCCCTGGTCCAGGAAGATCCCACATGCCACAGAGCAACTAAACCCGTGTGCCACAACTACTAAGCCCACGCACCACAACTACTGAAGCCCACAAGCCCTAGAGCCTGCGCGCTGCAACTACTGAAGCCCACGTGCCTAAAGGCCGTGCTCCGCAACAAAAGAAACCACCACAATTAGAAGCCTGCGCACCACAACAAAGAGTAGCCCTGCTCGCCACAACTAGAGAAAGCCCGCACACAGCAACGAAGACCCAATGCAGCCAATTAAATAAATAAATAAGAAGAAAGAATTAATACCAATCCTTCTCAAATTCCTCCAAAAAACAGAAGACGAGGGAACACTTCCAAACTCATTTTATGAGGCCACCATCACCTGATACCAAAACCAGGCAAGGACACTACAAGAAAAGAAAACTATAAACTAATATCGCTAATGATCACAGATGCAAAAATCCTCAAAAAAAAAAAAAAAAAAATCAGCAAGCCAAACTCAACAATATTATTGAAAGGATCATACACCATGATCAAGTGGGACTTATTCCAGGGATGCAAGGATGACTCAATATCCACTAATCAAGGTGATACAAAAAAATAACTAACTGAAGGAAAAAAGTCATATGATCATCTCAATAGATGCAGAAAATCAACTTGAAATGGATTAAAGACTTGGACACAGGTCTTAAAACCATAAACTCCTACAAGAAAATACAGGGGGTAAGCTCGTTGACATCAGTTTTGGCAATGATATTTTGCATTTGACACCAAAAGCAAAGGCAACAAAAGCAAAAATAAATAAGTGGGACATATAAACTAAAAAGCATCTGTGCAGCAAAAGAAATCATCAGCAGAATGAAAAGGCAACCTACAAATGGGAGAAAATATTTATGAATCACATATCTAATAACGTGTTAATATATATATAAAGAACTCATGACTCAGCAAAAAAACAATCACAAATTAAAAAGTGAGCAGAAGAGCTGAATAGACATTTTTCCAAAGACTTGTACTGATAAATGGCCAACAGGCACATGAAAAGGCGCTCAACAACACTAATCATCAGGAAAATGCAAATCAAACTACAAGGCGGGGAACAAGCCTCTTAGATAGCCTCATCCACCAGAAGGCAGACAGCAGAAGCAAGAAGAACTACAATCCTGCAGCCTGTGGAACAAAAACCATATTCACAGACAGATAGACAAGATGAAAAGGCAGAGGGCTATGTACCAAATGAAGGAACAAGATAAAACCCCAGAAAAACAACTAAATGAAGTGGAGGTAGGCAACCTTCCAGAAAAAGAATTCAGAATAATGACAGTGAAGATGATGCAGGACCTCGGAAAAAGAATGGAGGCAAAGATGGAAAAGATGCAAAAACTGTTTAACAAACAACTAGGAGAATTAAAGAACAAACAAACAGAGATGAACAATACAATACCTGAAATGAAAACTACACTAGAAGGAATCAATAGCAGAATAACTGAGGCAGAAGAACGGATAAGTGACCTGGAAGACAGAATGGTGGAGTCCACCGCTGCGGAACAGACTAAAGAAAAAAGAAATGAAGACAGCCTAAGAGACCTCTGGGACAACGTTAAACGCAACAACATTCGCATTATAGGGGTCCCAGAAGGAGAAGAGAGAGAGAAAGGACCAGAGAAAATATTTGAAGAGATTATAGTCAAAAACTTCCCTAACATGAGAAAGGAAATAGCCACCCAAGTCCAGGAAGTGCAGAGAGTCCCATACAGGATAAACCCAAGGAGAAACACACCGAGACACATAGTAATCAAACTGGCAAAAATTAAAGACAAAGAAAAATTATTGAAAGCAGCAAGGGAAAAATGACAAATAACATACAAGGGAACTCCCATAAGGTTAACAGCTGATTTCCCAGCAGAAAACTCTACAAGCCAGAAGGGAGTGGCATGATATACTTAAAAGTGATGAAAGGGAAGAAACTACAACCAAGATTACTCTACCCCGCAAGGATCTCATTTAGATTTGATGGAGAAACCAAAAGCTTTACAGACAAGCAAAAGGTAAGACAATTCAGCACCACCAAACCAGCTCTACAACAAATGCTAAAGGAACTTCTCTAAGTGGGAAACACAAGAGAAGAAAAGGGCCTACAAAAACAAACCAAAACAATTAAGAAAATGGTCATAGGAACATCCGTATCGATAATTACCTTAAATGTGAATGGATTAAATGCTCCAACCAAAAGACACAGGCTTGCTGAATGGATACAAAAACAAGACCCATATATATGCTGCCTACAAGAGACCCACTTCAGACCTAGGGACACATACAGACTGAAAGTGAGAGAATGGAAAAAGATATTCCATGCAAGTGGAAATCAAAAGAAAGCTGGAGTAGCTATACTCATATCAGATAAAATAGACTTTAAAATAAAGAATGTTACAAGAGACAAGGAAGGACACTACATAATGATCAAGGGATCAATCCAAGAAGAAGATATAACAATTATAAATATATATGCACCCAACATAGGAGCACCTCAATACATAAGGCCACTGCTAACAGCTATAAAAGAGGAAATCGACAGTAACACAATAATAGTGGGGGACTTTAACACCTCACTTACATCAAAGGACAGATCATCCAAAATGAAAATAAATAAGGAAACAGAAGCTTTAAATGACACAATAGACCAGATAGATTTGATATTTATAGGACATTCCATCCAAAAACAGCAGATTACACGTTCTTCTCAAGTGCACACGGAACATTCTCCAGGATAGATCACATCTTGGGTCACAAATCAAGCCTCAGTAAATTTAAGAAAATTGAAATCATATCAAGCATCTTTTCTGACCACAATGCTATGAGATTAGAAATGAATTACAGGGAAAAAAACGTGAAAAGCACAAACACAGGGAGGCTAAACAATATGTTACTAAATAACCAAGAGATCACTGAAGACATCAAAGAGGAAATCAAAAAATACCTAGAGACAAATGACAATGAAAACACGACGATCCAAAACCTATGGGTTGCAGCAAAAGCAGTTCTAAGAGGGAAGTTTATAGCTATACAAGCCTACCTCAAGAAACAAGAAAAATCTCAAGTAAACAATATAACCTTAAACCCAAAGGAACTAGAGAAAGAAGAACGAGCAAAACCCAAAGTTAGCAGAAGGAAAGAAATCATACAGATCAGAGCGGAAATAAATGAAATAGAAACAAAACAACAGCAAAGATCAATAAAACTAAAAGCTGGTTCTTTGAGAAGATAAACAAAATTGATAAGCCATTAGCCAGACTCATCAAGAAAAAGAGGGAGAGGACTCAATTCAATAAAATTAGAAATGAAAAAGGAGAAGTTACAACAGACACCACATAAATACAAAGCATCCTAAGAGACTACTACAAGCAACTCTATGCCAATAAAATGGACAACCTGGAAGAAATGGACAAATTCTTAGAAAGGTATAACCTTCCAAGACTGAACCAGGAAGAAACAGAAAATATGAACAGACCAATCACAAGTTATGAAATTGAAACTGTGATTAAAAATCTTTCAACAAACAAAACTCCAGGACCAGATGGCTTCACAGGTGAATTCTATCAAACATTCAGAGAAGAGCTAACACCCGTCCTTCTCAAACTCTTCCAAAAAATTGCAGAGGAAGGAACACTCCCAAACTCATTCTATGAGGCCACCATCACCCTGATACCAAAACCAGACAAAGATACTACAAAAAAAGAAAATTACAGACCAATATCACTGATGAATGCAGATGCAAAAATCCTCAACAAAATACTAGCAAACAGAATCCAACAACACATTAAAAGGATCATACACCACGATCAAGTGGGATTTATCCCAGGGATGCAAGGATTCTTCAATATACGCTAATCAATCAATGTGATACACCATATTAACAAATTGAAGAATAAAAACCATATGATCATCTCAATAGATGCAGAAAAAGCTTTTGACAAAATTCAACACCCATTTATGATAAAAACTCTCCAGAAACTGGGCATAGAGGGAACATACCTCAACATAATAAAGGCCACATATGACAAACCCACAGCAAACATCATTCTCAATGGTGAAAAACTGAAAGCATTTCCTCTAAGATCAGGAACAAGACAAGGATGTCCACTCTCACCACTATTATTCAACATAGTTTTGGAAGTCCTAACCACGGCAATCAGAGAAGAAAAAGAAATAAAAGGAATACAAATTGGAAAAGAAGAAGTAAAACTGTCACTGTTTGCAGATGACATGATACTATACATAGAGAATCCTAAAAATGCCACCAGAAAACTACTAGAGCTAATCAATGAATTTGGTAAAGTTGCAGGATACAAAATTAATGCACAGGAATCTCTTGCATGCCTATACACTAATGATGAAAAATCTGAAAGAGAAATTATGGAAACACTCCCATCTACCATTGCAACAAAAAGAATAAAATACCTAAGAATAAACCTACCTAGGGAGACAAAAGACCTGTATGCAGAAAACTATAAGACACTGATGAAAGAAATTAAAGATGATACCAACAGATGGAGAGATATACCATGTTCTTGGATTGGAAGAATCAATATTGTGAAAATGACTATACTACCCAAAGCAATCTACAGATTCAATGCAATCCCTATCAAATTACCAATGGTATTTTTTACAGAACTAGAACAATAAATCTTAAAATTTGTATGGAGACACAAAAGACCCCGAATAGCCAAAGCAGTCTTGACAGAAAAAAACAGAGCTGAAAGAATCAGACTCCCTGACTTCAGACTATACTACAAAGCTACAGTAATCAAGACAATATGGTACTGGCACAAAAACAGAAACATAGATCAATGGAACAAGATAGAAAGCCCAGAGATAAACCCACGCACCTATGGTCAACTAATCTATGACAAAGGAGGCAAAGATATACAATGGAGAAAAGACAGTCTCTTCAATAAGTGGTGCTGGGAAAACTGGGCAGCTACATGTAAAAGAATGAAATTAGAATACTCCCTAACACTCTACACAAAAATAAATTCAAAATGGATTAGAGACCTAAATGTAAGACCAGACACTATAAAACTCTTAGAGGAAAACACAGGAAGAACACTCTTTGACATAAATCACAGCAAGATCTTTTTGATCCACCTCCTAGAGTAATGGAAATAAAAACAAAAATAAACAAATGGGACACAATGAAACTTAAAAGCTTTTGCACAGCAAAGGAAACCATTAACAAGACGAAAAGACGACCCTCCGAATGGGAGAGAATATTTGCAAACGAATCAACGGACAACAGATTAATCTCCAAAATATATAAACAGCTCATGCAGCTCAATATTAAAGAAACAAACAACCCAATCCAAAAATGGGCAGAAGACCTAAATAGACATTTCTCCAAAGAAGACATACAGATGGCCAAGAAGCACATGAAAAGATGCTCAACATCACTAATTATTAGAGAAATGCAAATCAAAACTACAATGAGGTATCAGCTCACACCTGTTAGAATGGGCATCATCAGAAAATCTACAAACAACAAATGCTGGAGAGGGTGTGGAGAAAAGGGAACCCTCTTGCACTGTTGGTGGGAATGTAAATTGATACAGCCACTATGGAGAACAATATGGAGGTTCCTTAAAAAACTAAAAATAGAATTACCATATGACCCAGCAATCCCACTACTGGGCATATACCCAGAGAAAACCGTAATTCAAAAAGATACATGCACCCCAATGTTCATTGCAGCACTATTTACAACAGCCAGGTCATGGAAGCAACCTAAATGCCCATCGACAGACGAATGGATAAAGAAGTTGTGGTACATATATACAATGCAATATTACTCAGCCATAAAAAGGAACGAAATTGAGTCATTTGTTGAGACGTGGATGGATCTAGAGACTGTCATACAGAGTGAAGTAAGTCAGAAAGAGAAAAACAAATATCGTATATTAACGCATGTATGTGGAACCTAGAAAAATGATACAGATGAACCGGTTTGCAGGGCAGAAGTTGAGACACAGATGTAGAGAAGAAATGTATGGACACCAAGGGAGGAAAACCACGGTGGGGTGGGGATGGTGGTGTGCTAAATTGGGCAATTGGGATTGACATGTATACACTGATGTGTATAAAATTGATGACGGATTTTTTAAAATAAATAAATAAATAAATACCGAGATTTCAAAAGAATAAAAATAAATAAATAAAATTAAGAAACCAAACCACAATTTCCCAGTTTATCTGCCAACATATCATATAAATTGACTTAGTAGAGTTTTCCAAGACAGAATACTCAATAAATTCATTCATTTTTAAAATTAAAAAAAAAAAAAACATTTAAAAAAAAAACCCCACAATGCAGTATCACCTCATGCCTGTTAGAATGGTTATTATCAAAAGATAGGAGAGGGGCACACCTGGCCTTCATGCCGTGTGCTGCCACGTCAGTGCTTTGCCGCCTTGGCGTCGTGCGGCTGATGACAGGATTTTTACCAAATGTATTTTAAAGTGTTGTCTCACTGGCCACTGGAATTCAGAGCATTCTTTGCTGGCTACAGTGCCATCTGTAACAAGGAAACAGGCCAGCTCTGCCAAGCTGACAAGGAACTCATCGTTATGGTAACCAGTCTGGCCAACAGGTGCTCATATAGCGTGGTTGTTCACAGTGCCTGGTACAGGGTCTTCTCAAAGAACCCAGTGCTCTCTGACCAGCCGGCCCCAAGCCTGGGCCTGTCAGCGCTCCCATTCTGGATCTGCCTCCCTCAACTCTTTCCCTCCAAGACTGGTTGTGAAATGGGTCTCGATCCCCAGGCAACAGGTTACTCTCTCTCCTTGTTTCATCCAAGGTCAGGCCTTTTGGGTGTCAGAGGTCATGCTAATTCTTCCCAGAGAAATGAACTGAGGATAAAGACACAGTGAACATGGGTCTGTGTGAACTGGAGAAAGTCTGACCTCCCTGCCCCGGAAAAGGCAATGCTGGAATTTGCACTTGCTATTTCCCGAGCTGATGACATAACAGATGACCATTTCAAAAAGTTCGAGGTGCATGGCTTCAACCAAGATGATGCCTGGGATATAGCTGCAATTTCAGCTTTTTATGCTATGTCCAACCGCCTTGCTCATTTCGTCAGTCTTGTTCCCAACAAAGAATTCTATTTGATGGGCAGATCCAATGATGTCAAAGACATCAGGAGTGAACCTGCTGCTCCCAAATTATAAAAGCCTGAACAGAAAGGCCAGTGTTTACATTTCCAGCACATTGCATTATAAGACACCAGTTGGGAAGTAATTTTTTTTAATGTTTAGTCAATGGATAAGGAAGAAAGTAAATAAATTTGTTCCCTGCCTGCTTGATGAGATAGCTCCTAAGGGACATGTGATATCTGGGCCTAGGGGAAACCTTTTACGTTTTTACTTTTGTTGTGATCTGAAAGGAGCATCAGGGACAAAGGTGAACATTTTTTAGCTTTTAAAAATAGTGTTACATAGAAATTGGTCTATACAGACTGTGGTTTGAAATCAGTTCCTTGTTAACATGGTGGTATACCAAGGGTCTGAAAGGCAGTGGGTAAATAGAAGCAGGCACCAAGTCGTTCTATCTTTAGTGCCTTCTCCTTTAACCTCCAGTGACTTCTGTTTAAATCATGGTCATCTCCATAGAATTTTAGTCCTTATGTGGTTTATTCTTATTTTAGGTTTTAGTAAAAATTATTTGGAAGAAGAGGGAGCTCATATTTTAAGCAGAAGTGTAAGAAAAAACCGACCCTGACATTACTAAGCAACTCGGTCTGCGTGTCACAACCACTGCTGCCTTATGTGTGCGGCTGTCTTAACTTTGCAGGAGTCATTTTCATTACCTCGCTGATAGAGGTACATGCAAACCTACAAAATGTTTTTGTTTCCACTTGACTTCTTTGGATTCTCTAAATTGCCAGTGAACAGTTCTTATTCAGTTTGGGGGCGATAGTGAGTTAATTTTGAATTGCCTGAACTGTGAAACCTGATTATCTTGAGACAGCGCAACTCTTGCTGCAGAGCTTGTGTTTTTCTGCTGGAACTATATCTTAAATACCTTGGATTATGTAACCTTTTAAAACTGACTTTTGAGGGGAGGAGGCAGGGGCATAAAAAAAAAAAAAAAAGACAAGAGACTAAGTGTTGGTGAGGACGTGCAGAAAAGCGAATGCTTGTGCACTGCTGGTGCAGCCATAATAGGAAACAGTATAGAGGTTCCTCAAAAATTAAAAATTGAACTACTGTACAATCCGGCAATTCCACTTCTGGGTATATATCCAAAGGAAATGAATATAGGGTATCAAAGAAATATTTGCACTCCCATGTTCACTACAGCATTATTCACAACAGCCAAGATATGGAAACAACCTAAGTGTGCAACAAGGAATGAATGGAAAAAGATCATGTGGTATATATACACAATGGAATATTATTCAGCCATGAGAAAGAAGGAAATTCTGCCATTTGCAACAACACTGATGAACCCTGACAGCATTATTCCAAGTGAAATAAGCCAGACAGAGAAAGCTGAATACTGCATAGTATCACTTACGTGTGGAATCCGAAAAAAAAAAAAGTCAAAATCAGAAAGTAGAAAGGTGGTTGCCAAGGGCTTGGGACTGGGGGAAATAGGGACAGGTTGGTAAAAAGGTACATAAAAATAATCATAATCATAATAGAAGATACATGTATAAAAGTCAATGTGACGTGCCCAATGCTGGCTCTGGTAGCATATCTATTCTTTCTAGTTCTTCCAGTCCAAAGAAATGACAGTGCAGTTACTGGAAAACTCAAAAATAATGTTTGCAGCAGAGAACTGTAAACACAAAAGAGCCGATTAAGCATTAATAGCTCCTCGCGGAGTAAACATATTGGTCTTCAAAGCACTGCATAAAGGACTGTTCTAAAACAACAGCTTAACCTTTTATACCTTTTCTTTACCTAGTTTAACAAATAGGTTTCACAGTGTGAGAAAAGTTGGACAACAATATATGCCATTCAAGTTCAAATCAACAAATACAAATATGTAACAGGATGTGTTTTATAATCAATGCCCTGCTTTTTAGTCATCTAGATGGGAATATAGGCTTTTGTTATATATTTGCAAATTAAAAATTTTTAAGAAAAAACTACCCTCCACCGTCAGAAGCCATTGTCTTTCATGAGCCTAAAACCTCAAGAAGGACAGATTTCAAAGCCATATAATACCCCACAATCTATTCAAATGCTAGTTTGTTTTGTTTTAAGTCTTATTCAAACCTTTGTGCATTTCAAGTCTACCTCTTCCCACCACATCTTGGCATTCTGGTGAGAAGTCTCGAAGGTCCTCAGTATCTGCTGCAAACCACCTAAAACTTACGATCCTCCCCCCCCCCAGAGAAAATGCCCCCAGAGGTTCTTCTGGCATAAAGTTGCCTGTGTATCAGTGAAGTTGACCCAGCTATTGCAGTTGTGTCAGACTGAAGCAGGGATTGGTGCACCAGCCTAAGACAGCCATGGATTAACTGAACAGCTAGGGTCCAACTTGGTCCAAAGAGGGTAACTGCACAGAGAATGGTGACAAATATATTCAGACCCTCCCATAAAATTAGGGCACAGAGCATGCAGTCACTAGAGATCAGGCAGTGCTCCAAGTGATTCTAAGCTGTCCATGAGGCCTACTCCATATTCTAGCCTGAAAAGGATTAGGACCCTGAGTGAATACACAGTTAACAAGCAAATAATATCCTATGCTACTGCACAGTCCCAATCCTGAAGGTATCTCTTCTGCACAATCAAGAAAAGTCTAATACAACTGATCTACTTCTCTAGACACAACATGTTCCAGTCATCACACCCATGGACTTGGTCACTGAAGAGCCAAGCCTTCACACACACCTTTGTGCTCCTCTGGCAGGAGAGGCGGGTAAAGCTGCAATTCCTTCCAATTACCTAAAATTCTCTCTCATCACAATAATCCATAAAGTAAGCCTGAGCTGCTTGACAATCACCTCCTTCAAGAAGACTTCTCAAACTGATCCAAATGACATTAAATTACTACTTTATTCTGTGACCCCCTCCATTTAGTTTTTTCTATAAATCACACATCATTTCAATCAACTCTTGAGATTCAGTCCAACCTCCAATAACACAGAAATTGACTCATCTTAAACATTATTTGAAATTTGCTGGGCCTCAATTTTTTTTTAATAGAGACCTTTATTCCCATATGGTTTGACTGGTATATTTATTTATAATTGTTTCCACAGAACGATGTTCTTCACATCCACTAGTAAAAAGCATTTGTCTCCCCAATACAAGGCGAATAAACTAAAGTCTATATCATGTCTATTTTTTTATATGTTTCCACAAAATCCAAGACTGTTTTAACCTCAACAAGTGAACAATTTTGTTAATAAATATAATACTTATCCTAATAAGATTATTTTGAAGGATATTTGAATATGGGATATTTTTACTATTCCATTATTCTGGATTTTCTAATACAGCTACACAAAAATGTAAAAAGGACAGTTACAACCATGGATTGCATTTTAGGTGCAGTATTTACTATGTTAATTAACATTATAAAATATATCCTTACAAAATTATTGCATATAGACAAATGAGATATATGTATCATTATTTACAAAGCACAAAGGTATTAGGCAGCAACATAATGCAAAATATCAAGAGAACAAAATCAGAATGTGCCCTAAGGAATTTAGAACTTAACAGACGACCTAAGGTAAGTACGAACAGTATGCCTGTGGAGATGAAGGGTACCCTGACTAAAAGGACAGGGAGATAAGGGAAAGTGAAAGTCAGCAGGTGGTATTTGCTTCACTGCATAGGTAGTGTTTTGAGTGTTATCTGAAGCAGTCAGAAAAAGCTAAATATGTTAAATACTGAAAGAAGCAGGTATCTGGCATAGCTAGAAGAGGAATATTAGGTGCTTAGAAAGGAGAGTAACGTGAATCCAAGAAGAATGCTCCTACAAGAAGCCATACAGATGAGCTGACAGAAAATAAGAATAGAGAAGAAACAAAACCAATACCAAAGATAACAAGGAACGGCTAGGTCTAAAAGAGGGAGAGTAGAATAAAGACAGTGGGTTACAGATCATCCTCGTGTGCGATGCCGGAGTTCAAGAAGAGTATAATGCAGTATTATGCATGATTACGAACAATGTCTTTATTTTACAAAGTTTCTATCCAGAAAGAAAATACGTCGTATTTATTCCTCAGAATGAGGCAGCAATCATTACAAAGTACATTAAGTGTGTATATTCTTAATACATAGTTTTACTTATGCTCTCCCACTTCAAAACGCAACCCAGATTTTAAATGCATGAAGTCACTGCAGCCTGCCACCCCGAAAAAAAAAAAAAAAGGAAAGAAAGAAAAGGTAATGCTTTTCATCTGACTAACAAAAATCAGACAGGGTACTTGCTCTTTCCTCTCTTCAAATTTTAACCTTTGAAGCAAGTATCTCTGGTTAAGAAAAAATTCCTAATATCAAAACCAAATTCCTTTCCTCTTTCATTAGGTTCAAATCGCTATCAAAGAATTAGTATGACTGAAAAAAAAAATTTTTAATCAACACTTGAATTAAATTATGGACATAAAATTCAATTGTCACAGAATCCAAAGTAATTCCCTCAGTGCAATCTTCCAGAAAGCAGGATTTTAGACGGTTGATATTAGAGAAGATCACCAGAAATTGGAAAGGAGATTCAATGAGCATTTATATCACGATCCAGCAAGATCCTGAATGCCTCACCAAAGAACTATTATATTTCTCTTGTGAACCTCAAACTTCTAATAGCTTGCCTTCTAAAATGCTCTTATTACTAATTTATTAGCTTTGGCTTTTTTAGACCAAAATATGTAGAACTGCAGAAGCTTCTGATCAGCACAACCATAATTAAGTGATACAATTTTAGGCCAGTCCAGTCCTCATAAAAGAAAAAGAGAAATAAGAAATAGAAATTTTTTTTTAATTTAAGCTTGACATTTTAGCCTATGTAGTCTCATTAATATAGTAGTTAAGAGAGAGTTCTGGAGTCAAACTCTTCCGTTACAATCCTGACTGATCCTGGGCGAGTAACTTAGATCTAAGTCTGTGTCGTCATGTATAAAATATAGGTATTACTAATACCTATCTCACAGAGTTGTTAAGGCTGAAAGGAGACAATACATGTAATATTCTTTGAAAACTGCTTCACAAATAGAAAATATTCAGTGAAAGTTTTAGTCACTTTTCACATTTGTTTAGGCTTTAAAATGCATTAAAACAACCTAGGGACCTCCATTACCACCTCCAAGAACCTCTAAGGAGTACAGGGACCTGAGATTTTATAATCATGCCCTAATATGTCCCTCCATGACATTTTTAAATTAAATCAATATATGCGCTTTTTACCTGAATTTATGTCTCCCTAAAGATGGCACATTCAGAAAAATATTTTGTCCGTTAATTTCTATCTGGTGGACTTACAGTGGGTTAGAACACTATAAATGGCAAAGAACCATAAAAGCCGTATTTCTGTGTGTTTGAGTTTTCTATCCTGAACATACATTACTTTTGTAATCAGAAAAAACAGATGTTGTAAGATTAGTGTTTTCCCTCAATAATTTATTTTGGCAGTCAGGAATTTTTATGCAATCTACTTATTTATCCAAGTGCCTAATAAAATAGATTCTTAGAGGTTTTAGTATTTTCTTCCTACTTCTTACATATTACATTGCTCACAAGCAAAGACTTGGAAACAAAACACATCTACTAAACCATATCATATAAGTAAATTTTATATATCAGAAGTTCCCTTCTAGAGTACAATCTATTTATAATTCAATTGTTTGGACCTCAGAAATCATTTTCCCTTAAAAGCAATGTTGTAAGTATGGTTGAAGTTCCTAGATTAAGCCAGAAAGATTATTTAGCCATATTATTCCTGAATTCTAGTAACAGGATTATTGACCTAGGTTTCAAAATCCAGGGTCAAGCCATACAATAGAAAGAAAAAGAAGTTTTAAAAAATCCAGCTTCTTTTTTGAAGCTCAGGAATATCCCTTGGCAATTTTCTTAAATAGGCAGCTTGCTTTGCTATCTTTTGACTGCCCTCTAGTTTGTGCCCCCCTGCTCTCATGTTGACCCTTGTGCCCACCTATTATGGAACTCCATCCAAACCTGGTCTCCCATGATGCAATCTTTTTTTTTTTTTTAATTTTTATTTATTTATTTATTTATTTATGGCTGTGTTGGGTCTTCATTTCTGTGCGAGGGCCTTCTCCAGTTGTGGCAAGCGGGGGCCACTCTTCATCGCGGTGCGCGGGCCCCTCACCATCGCGGCCTCTCTTGTTGCGGAGCACAGGCTCCAGACGCGCAGGCTCAGTAATTGTGGCTCACGGGCCCAGTTGCTCCGCGGCATGTGGGATCTTCCCAGACCAGGGCTCGAACCCGTGTCCCCTGCATCGGCAGGCGGATTCCCAACCACTGCGCCACCAGGGAAGCCCCCCATGATGCAATCTTACCCAGTCCTCTTTTCCCAACTATCCTACCAATGTAAGTGATCACATTTAGGTATTAAATATAGAGTAATATGAATGAACCAACTCACACTGAACCCCTTAATTCTAAGCTGGAGCATTTCTGGTCATATAAAATGAAGTGAAATATTCAGGCCACATCAAAACAGACATTACTGACCTACAAGGGAACCAGGCACAATCAACTTCTCACAACTCTTCTTTTATATTATTCTTTCTAAGCCCACCAGGTTTCGAAAAGTACTAAAACCATCAAAGACATCTACAGTGAAGAAAAGATTAAAAGCAGAGAGTGGACACCCTCTGAGAAACTTAAAAGTTTAGAAAATGCAGTACACAAAGAACATGTGAAATTAAAGAACTATGATTCAGTTTAAATTAACACCAAATGCTAAGGGAACACAAAAATTATGTCTTAAGAGACATTATAAATACAAACGACTCCTGAACTATGTGGGGTCAGGGGCACTGACTCTACGTGCAGTTGAAAATCTCCGTATAATTTACAGTCAGCCATCCGCATCCGGAGATTCAACCAACCGGAGCTTATGTAGTACTGTAGGATTTACTACTGAAAAAAATCTGCATATAAGCAGACCTGAGCAATTCAAACCCCTGTTGTTCAAGGGTCAACTGTATATGAGTAGGAGGCAGAAAGACATTCCAGGAAGAGAGAAAATGAGAAGGCAAGGAGTTTAGAAAAAGCAAGACAGGTGCATGAGGTGATAAAGATACCACACTGGGTTAAAAAAGGAAAGGAACATGGTTTTGATCTGGAGGTATATGGGACCAAGTAGAAAAAAAAGACTTCAAGCAAACAGTACAGTACAGAATTGAACAGACCAAAAACTGGACCACTTCCAGGTAATCCTTTGTTTTGGAGAATGTCCTACATATTGTAGGATGTTTAGCAGCATCCTTGGCCTCTACCCACTTGATGTCATTAACACCTCTCTCCACTAAGTGATAACAACTAAAAATATCTCCGGACATTGTCACATGTCCTCCAGGGGACAAATTCAACCTGCTTTAAAGAATCAATCTTTAACCAAAAAGCCCCAAACAAAGCAAAAAATATACTAAGCTACGAAAGGAACCAAAGCAGGAAATGTGCGACTACGCTAAAACACTAACTGGTCAGATCCCCGAGCACCTGAGTATTCTAAGAAACCAATTTTTCCTAACAGCTGAAAATCTATCCTTGTACCAAGTATTTTTTTTTTCTAATTTTAACTCTCTTGGACAGATATTTTTATTTTTATATACGACCTTGCCTTCTTAAGCAAGAATATCAAAGAAAATTTTAACTCTATTTTAAGATTCAGGGTCATTGTGAAATCCATTCATAACTGTATTATAGGACTTTGAGATCTTCAGAGAATATTATAAGTAAGGAACAACAACAGTTTTATGTGCTTCGAAGAAAGTATATGTGGATAAAACTGGGTAATTAGGTAAAACAGTATAGTCTGGAGTCAGGCCAAGGAGTTCGAATTTTATCTCAAAGAGTAAGCACTCATCCTGTTCTTTTGGTGGGTAAATAACATAAACAGGTCTGTTTTCCAAAGATCATAAATGAATGAATGAGAGAAAAGACTAGAACCCAGTAAGAAGCTCCATTTAGACATAACAGGCCAAGCAGAAGGCAGAGGCTGCCTGACCTAGGGTGGCAGTGATGGCAAGGAGGGAGAGAAAAATATAAAATATAGCTGGAAGACCAATTTGGTGAACTACGGGTGGAAAACGGAGGGGATATAAAGGGTCAAAGATGACACTGGCTTCCGGCTACGTAGATATAACTAAGACTGGGAAAACAGTAAAAGAACCTCATTTCCAAGGAAAAAGATAATGAGCGAGATTTGGGTTTTAAGGTCTAGCCTCGTGAACTCAGTAACCTAGGCTTTATTTAAGCAAGTCAAGTTAAATTTCTACTAAATTTCACCCTCAGTGAAGAAAAATAACACACATCCAATTTATTTGTGAAGATTAAATAACACAGTAAAAGCACTTTGGAAAGAACCAGTCTAGTATAAGAAATGACTATTCCTCTTTTTTTTTTTATTCCTGGCAAAACTACCACTAAGTACAAGCTTCATGGGGTACCTTCATTTCCCTATCACAAATCTTTCCAATCACCCTAAAATAATTCACATTCAAGCCACCAACTGCTTCTTCCTGGACATTTCTGTTTCACTGTACTGGTTGTTTTATTTTACCACTGTGTTTCACCTCTGCCTTGACATTCTTTACAGCATGTTTTAGGAAAACTACAATAAGGATATTAATTCTGAAAGTTTCTTTTCCATTAACACATTTTTCATCTCTGTGTTTATTCTACTCTACCTTGTCTACTCTACTTGCTACTACCCCAGTCCTACTTCAAATCTGCACTACATACTTCAATAGCCTCATAAGCCTCCAACTTTTTCCAAAAAGTTAAAAAAATAATTCACCCCACTACACCCCCCCTCCTCCCCCCCCAAAAAATCCTCCTGGCTGTGAAGGTCTGACTCATCTGGACAAAAGGGAGAATCACTGAGGTAAATGTGTTTTCCTCTTTGTATTAAGCCTCAAGAGAGAAAAGGGTTGTAGAAAGTTGGAACATCATACTCTCTCCCTCCCAAAAGAACCTCCCAAAGCTGACTCAGACTTTGTAAAGAAAATTAGAAGTTTTACAAAGAGTAAGAAAGCGTGGGTAGGAAAAAAGGAAGAGAACTCAAAATACAGAAAACTAGATGACTACAACACACAACCCACCAGAGTTGGTTACATGTTTCACTGGACATGTTTCATGGCCTGTATCTACCATCATGCCCTTCAAGAGTAACTGCCCACCAGAAAAATTCCTGTTTAGATGAAGGATGGATACCAGACACCCCGACAGCAAAAGGAAATCAGAAAACATCCATATGTCGTCAGAGGTGAATCAATCAGATAATCCCTCAAAGGAGCTTTTACTAAAGTTTTCCAAGTGTGGTCCCCAGCGGAGCAGCATCAGCATCCACATCACAAGCAAGGGAACTTGTGGGAAATGCAAATGATTTGGCCCTATTCTAGGAATAGGGCCTAGCGATCAGGTGATTGTGATACACCCTAACGCTTGCCTATTATTAAGATCCTCTGAGCCTCCTTAAATCCCGGTTTATTAAGTATACCATGGAGCTTGCGCTTGGATTAATATGAGATTTCCCTGTATCCTTGAATACCTAGAATAGTGCCTGACACAGAATGCCTGATCAATAAATGTTTGTTGAATGAATGAGTGAATGGCCTTAAAATAAACTTTACCCCTTACTAAACTACTGTTAATGGAATTGTTTCTTGTAACCAAAGAATCTTAATTAGGCAATGTGCATGGGGAGTGGGGGCAGGGTACACACAAGATGGCCAAAGTCATTTGGAGCTAGTACATGGGGACTTAGAGAGAGCTAGAACACTGTTTTGAGAAGAAGAAGCTAAGAAACATACCCTGTCCAAAAGAAAAAGTGAAAGAATTTCAAGGGGCAAAATTGAGAATTTAATAACAGGGTCAAGGAAATTGCAGCTGTAAGGAACTGTGATTTGACCTTGTACAGGCTCTGAGGCCAAAATAGAAAACTGCCATGCTTTTTCAAGAACCTAGGAAGTTAATAAATAAAGACTTTGACCTCTGTCTCAATGAGGAGTGAAAAAGTCTATGTATCTAATGATTTACCTGATCTGTATGTAATTTGTACCTTAAGATTCCACCACACCATGGAAATAATTTATACCTTTAAACTCTGCTGTAGCTGACGGATCAGGGACATAACCTTCAAAAATAAGAGTGGCCAGACTAAATTCTGAGAGCTCTCAGAAGCAGAATTCTACCCTCTTCCCTATCCCTGTTGATACTCTGAATATTGACAGCAGAAATCTACTCCCAAAAAGGCAAAAGAATAAAACAAAACTAAATGAAACTTTTGGGGGCCCAGGGACAGGGGGCTGTCTCTACTGTCAAACCCCTGAACTCCAATTCTCTGTATGTCACAGAAGGATTCTTCTTTCTCAAATACTGTATTAATAACATTATATGTCCATCAACAGATGAACGGATAAAGAAGATGTGGCACATATATACAATAGAATATTACTCAGCCATAAAAAGGAACGAAACTGAGTTATTTGTAGTGAGGTGGATGGACCTAGAGATTGTCATACAGAGTGAAATAAGTCAGAAAGAGAAAAACAAATACCGTATGCTAACACATATATATGGAGTCTAAAAAAAAAAAAAAAGGTCAGAAGAACCTAGGGGCAAGACGAGAATAAAGACGCAGACTACTAGAGAATGGACTTGAGGATACGGGGAGGGTAAGGGTAAGCTGGGACAAAGTGAGAGAGCAGCATGGACATATATACACTACCAAACGTAAAATAGATAGCTAGTGGGAAGCAGCCGCATAGCACAGGGAGATCAGCTCGGTGCTTTGTGACCACCTAGAGGGGTGGGATAGGGAGGGTGGGAGGGAGGGAGATGCAAGAGGGAAGAGATATGGGGACATATGTATATGTATAACTGATTCACTTTGTTATAAAGCAGAAACTAACACACCACTGTAAAGCAATTATACTCTAATAAAGATGTTTAAAAAAATATATATTATAGTCCCTCAGAGGCCTCCTAATGAGACTACCTTCCAATTGTCTCATAAATCATATTTAAATTACTAACCATGGTCTTTTTTTAAGCGGGGGGTTATTCCACCTCTCTATTTCCCACCAAACCCCCACTTATGCCCTCTACTGCATTAAGTAACTCTATCACCCATAAGATGCTTCACCCTCACGCAGGCTACATGAGGGCAGGGACTTGTATCCCCAGTGCTTAGAACCATGTCAGGCACAAAATGAACAGTAGAGTATGTGTTAATTGACTGACCCCCACTCCCACTCCTCATCCCAGTTTTGTTTTGTTTTTTTAATCTCTTTATTAATCTCAGTCTATCCTTCCTCAGAAAAGCTCACCTCTTCCAAAAAGCCTCTCCTGACTGGCTCCAAAGAGCTTCGACTGAAAGAAAACCATCTTGCTTCTGTTAATACTTATGCACAACTATCACTGGTTATGTTTCAATCACCTATGTTTTATTCTTATCTATCTTCCGTTTTTGATAAGATACTCAAGGGCTAAAAGCAAGCCCCTACTGAAGTAGTAAACCTGCCAAGGCTGTGCGCAGGGTGAATGCAATGTTCTCTCTCATGATCCATTGCTCAACTTGCTAATTAGACACAACACAGCCACTTCACCTGCAGCAGGCAGTAGTGGCAGCAGCACAGAGGAGCAGAAGGGAGCAGAGAGGAAGGGATCTGGCAGAGAAAGAGACCACATCTAGATGAGACTATGGGAAAGGAGGGGGGAGGGTAGCAGGACCCAGAAAGTCTCACTCACTCTTTCCTTGGGACCATCATAATCCCTCCCACAAGGCACTTATATCAAGTTATAAGTCCACTGGCTATCCTTCAGGACATTTTCCTGCTATTACCACAACTCTATTTCACCTTAAATATGATGAAGTTTTAAACAAAATCAAAATACTGATGGCACAAGCATAAATTATTGAATGAGGCAAATCATTTGGGGAAGGTAAGTGTTTATAAATTACTTACCATCCCCCTTCCCCAAAGAAGGGGTAGGGGAAGGCAGACCAAAAAAAAAAGAGAGAGAACTAGCACAAAGCAACTCTAAAAGGACAGCTCTGGCTCTAGGATGTGATGGATCTATACTCCCCACCTTTCCCACCATCTTCACTCCAACCTTCTGGCCATCTGCTGCTACTGCTGAAGGGCGGTAGGAATGTAGAATCTGAGCTAACTCCTTCAACCTGCAAGGCAATTTATTTTAATTACCCAAATAATAAAACACTATTCGCTGATATGCTTTAAGACTTCTGTCAAACCCTGGAGTTGATTTTTTGTTTAAAGATCAACTTCTAGGGGCTTCCCTGGTGGCGCAGTGGTTGAGAATCTGCCTGCCAATGCAGGGGACACGGGTTCAAGCCCTGGTCTGGGAAGATCCCACATGCCGCGGAGCAACTAGGCCCGTGAGCCACAATTGCTGAGCCTGCGCGTCTGGAGCCTGTGCTCCGCAACAAGAGAGGCCGCGATAGTGAGAGGCCCGCGCACCGCGATGAAGAGTGGCCCCCACTTGCCGCAACTAGAGAGAGCCCTCGCACAGAAACGAAGACCCAACACAGCCATAAATAAATAAATAAATAAATAAAATTTAAAAAAAAAAAATAATAATTTAAAGATCAACTTCTACAGGAAAACATGATGTCGAAGAACCTCACTTGTCAAAGCTAGATCAAAGTTATAAAAGTTCCATACAAAACAGAAGTTGAAAGGAGGAAGTCGACAGCTTTCTCCTCAACAGTCCTTATCCCCACCTATAATTGTCTTCAGCTTCATGTAACACAAAACTACCAGCGCTAAGGCAGCAAAAACATCCCTCCCCTGTTTTTTCAAACAAGTCTTCATTGGCTCCCTCTTCCGTTTAAAAGTTCCATGGCTAGTTTAAGTTATGACAACTCAAGCAGTTCTATTTCTATATTTCCTAATTAACAAATTTACCAGAAAAATGATTTTTAACCAAAGCCAGAAAGAGGTTAGCAGAGAGTAATTCATGATTAGGCTACAGAAACAAAAGGAACATTCCACAGAGGCAAACTACCCAGTTTCCCCATTTAGTGCTGCAACTCCAGGAGTCTAATGATCCTTCATTTTTTCAAAAATGAAAATGACAGTAAAATTCCCTAGTGTTGACAGCAGGTGATTTTTAACTTCACTTCTGCCTGACAGGCACCTACAGGCTTTACCTGGCCTCAATCTGTCCAGTTCGGAACTGCCAATTAGTCACTTCTCAAAAGCAAATCTCAATGTAAGTCATTAAAAAAAAAGTGCTTTTCAAAGCGTCAGATACAATGAATTAGTCAAACTCAGGACGTTAGAACAAAATAAAACTTGGGTGCCCAATCCAGGTTGCAACTGTCAAAGCCAAGTGACAAAAGAACATCGTTCCAGAGCAAAGAAAGGATCAAATTCTCAAAACAGTTGTGATACATATAGTGCTCCTCTTACATACAAATACTCTTAAATACCGCAGCAATTGAACAGGTGTCTTCATTGGTAAGCTTAGCCTTTCTCAACTGAGGTTCTAAAGGACAAAATTAAGCACTAATGCCCTAAGGCACAGGTTGGCAAACCTTTTCTGTAAATATTTTAGGCTTTTCAGACCACATGGTCTCTGTCACTATTCAATTCTGCCATTGGAGCTTGAAAGCAGCTGCCAACAGTTAAGTAAATGAATGAGGTAACTGTTCCAATGAAACTTTACGGACACTGAAATTTGAATTTCATATAATATTCACAGAATTATTCTCTTCTGCAATGATTTTAAAACATAAAGCGATTCTTATAAAAAATTTCTTAGTTCTTTGGCTAGATTTAGCTCTGAGCAGTAGTTTGTCAACCTACTCCCTAAGCCATCCTTTGTATTAATAGATTAACTTCTCTCTTATGCATGCAGAATGATACTAATTACACACCATACTACAGAGAATTGAGAAATAGTCACTCAAATCATTTTTTCCGTGTCTATAGTGCTCTGATTGTCTAATAGAGTAATACTCTGTCTAGTATGAAGCTAACTGATGAGATTTTGTTAGCACTTGTTAACTTGGGCAAATAACTTTACACAAGTTAAAAGTTACTCTTCTTAAAGTCTCAAAATATAAAAAGGAACTTTCACATCCAGTATATTGCCGATGGATAACGGAAATCAAACTGTTGTAAATTAAATCTCTGGTTAATATATTGCTAGAAATAATAAAGAAATTCTTTTAGTAAAGCCCAGAATTCAATTATCATCTTTCAATCCATTTTGTATCTTCAGATCCTGTTTCTTCTTAAAGCAGAACCTACCTGAATAAAAATCACAAGCATAAATTACAGGATTGTCTCAGACAATTAAGTAACTAGATTTGAGTTCTAGCTCCACCTCTTTCTAGATGAGTGAGCTTGAGCAAGTTCCATACTCTCTTTACTCATCTGTTAAGGAGAGGAAATATCTGCAACCCTCCAAGAGAAATCAAAAGTATACAATCAAACTTAGGCAGAACAGTTTGTATAGTGCTATAGAAATATCAGTTGCCATTATTAGGTGCTCAGTAACTTTCTTCATATTATCATCTTCTACTTTTTTATAACACTCCAGTGTTAGTTTCTGCTCAGGCTCAGGTTTAGTGGAATACTGTGCACCTAGTAGTACATCTCATTCAACACATAAAATTTAGGCAAAGCATAAGCAATAAGCAATAAAGATGACTGAGATGGTCTCAGCACTCAAACAGTTTAGAATGAACGCAAACACGTATACATGATAAGTCAGTGCTGTAAGAGGAACAAATGAAAACGAACATGAATACTGTGGAATGAGAAAAAGTTTCACAGGTAGTTAATAAGGGCCTGGGTATATGATGCGAGAGATACTGTAACAGACGGAACTGCAAAAGCACAGATACAGAGGGGTAAGAGAACACTCCACACACCCCACAATACAGGGCAGTTCAAGTTCTAAAACAAATTACAAAAGGAGAATTTCATTTTTAAAATCCAACCAGAAAAAGAAAAACCTTCCCATTAAGTCTCTAAAAAGTAAGCATCTTGAAGGATAAGCAAGGGGGCTCATTTTAAGCCAGAGTTGGAAAAATTATGAACCATGCTAGCTTCAACCCACTTCATCATCATTTCCCAAAGCACTTTACAATGTCTAAGAAGATACGTTTAGGGCTTCCCTGGTGGCGCAGTGGTTGAGAATCTGCCTGCCAATGCAGGGGACACGGGTTCGAGCCCTGGTCTGGGAAGATCCCACATGCCGCGGAGCAACTAGGCCCGTGAGCCACAACTACTGAGCCTGCGCGTCTGGAGCTTGCGCTCCGCAACAAGAGAGGCCGCGATAGTGAGAGGCCCACACACCGCGATGAAGAGTGGCCCCCGCTTGCCGCAACTAGAGAAAGCCCTCGCACAGAAAAAGAACGAAGACCCAACACAGCCAAAAATAAATAAGAAAGAAATAAAAATAAAGGAATTCCTTTAAAAAAAAATGTGAAGGTTTAAAAAAAAAAAAAGATCCTATTAAAAAAAAAAAAAAAGAATATACGTTTAGAGAGGACTGAGTTACAGAAAAGGGATGTCTGGCCTAGCAAGTCTCTGAGGAAGTGGGGACTGGCATACCTGTCTCCCTTGATGACGCATGCAATATATCAACCTGCTTCAAAAACCATTTTCTTAAATTCTGCAAGTTATCACCGTTCTCAGTAAGAAAAAGCAATACAGCAATTCTTAAAAGAGTAAGTTACGTACGTTTCCTCGAGGGGAGTGGGGACTAGGAAATCTTACGTTCTTCCTCTAGAGTTTGTTTTCTTACTTATATCATTAAAAAACTTTCCCGTAAACAAACTTTATTCATGTTTTCTACCCCTTTACCACCACCAACAAAATTAATTTACCTTGGAACTGTGCCTAAGCACGGTAAATTTTAACCCAGAAGACTAATGAGTAATAAGAAGGGTGTTCTGTAATTATTACCTCTCCCTCTCAAGACTGCCACTGCATCAGCCACGCCACCAGTAGAAGATTAAAGATGGCCCCCAACTCTCTGCTAGGCCTCTGATTGAGAGATGCAGTCCAATCCCCATCCCCACTCCTGCCCCCTTGAATCTGGGCAGGTAACTGCTTTGACCATTACAATATGGAAGAAGTGATGCTACACCAGTTTCCAGATGAGCCTGTCAACTGTGAGAAATAATAATAAATTGCTTTTTTAAGGCCCTAAATTTTAGAGTAGTTTGCTAAGAAGCACCAGATAACTGGAACAGTCACCATGTCTCAGCTCCAGCTTTCAGGGCTTTCACCACACCACAACCAAAATACTGTTTCACTTATAAAAGGAAACAAAAACTCAGAAGTTACAACGTATTGGACAGGTTTCTAACAGAATATGCTGTCAACTCTCAGAGCATAAAAAAGACAACCAAAGTGTCCTAATTCCTCCTACGAAATGCAAAATGACCTAACATCAGTCAAGTTCCTCTGAAAGGTTATAAAAATCAAACTCCTTGAGTATACCCAAGTGATGCATTGATTCTTTACACCAAAGAAAACCCTCTGGTCTGGAAGGTTAGATACCAGGAAGTAGTCATCTCCGGAAAGTAGTATTTAAAAAGGAAGTGGGGCCTTTTTCACAACGGGTTTGCCGCCAGGACACAGGTGTCGTGAAAACCACCGCTAAACCTAAGCAAAAATGGGAAAGGAGAAGACCCACATCAACATCGTTGTCATTGGACACGTAGATTCAGGGAAGTCTACCACTACTGGCCATCTGATCTACAAATGTGGTGGGATCGACAAGAGAACCACTGAAAAGTTCGAGGAGGAGGCTGCCGAGATGGGAAAGGGCTCCTTCAAGTATGCCTGGGTCTTGGACAGACTGAAAGCTGAACACGAGTGTGATATCACCACTGATATCTCCCTATGGAAATTCGAGACCAGCAAGTACTATGTGAACATCACTGATGCCCCAGGACACAGAGACTTCATCAAAAACATGACTACAGGCACATCCCAGGCTGACTGTGCTGTCCTGATTGTTGCTGCTGGTGTTGGTGAATCTGAAGCAGGTATTTCCAAGAATGGGCAGACCCGTGAGCATGCCCTTCTGGCCTGCACTCTGGGTGTGAAACTAATTGTTAACAAAATGGATTCCACTGAGCCACCCTACAGCCAGAAGAGATACAACGAAACTGTTAAGGAAGTCAGCACCTACATTAAGAAAATTGGCTACAACCCCAACACAATAGCATTTGTGCCAATTTCTGGCTGGAATGGTGACAACATGCTGGAGCCAAGTGCTAACATGCCGTGGTTCAAGGGATGGAAAGTCACCCGTAAAGATGGCAATGCCAGCGGAACCACAATGCATGAAACTCTGGATTGCATCCTGCCACCAACTTGCCCAACTGACAAGCCCTTGCCTCTGCCCTTCCAGGACGTCTACAAAATTGGTGGTACTGGCACTGTCCCTGTGAGTCGAGTGGAGACTGGTGTTCTCAGACCTGGCATGGTGCTCACCTTTGCTCCAGTCAACGTGACAACTGAAGTGAAGTCTTTCGAAATGCACCATGAATCTTTGAGTGAAGCCCTTCGTGGGGACAATGTGGGCTTCAATGTCAAGAACATGTCTGTCAAAGATGTTAATCGTGGCAATGCGGCTGGTGACAGCAAAAATGACCGACCGATGGAAGCAGCTGGCTTCACAGCTCAGGTGATTATCTTGAACCACCCAGGCCAAATAAGTGGCGGATGTGCACCTGTGCTGGATTATCACACAGCTCACATTGCTTGCAAGTTTGCTGAGCTGAAGGAGAAGACTGATCGTCGTTCTGGGAAAAAGCTGGAAGATGGCCCCAAATTCTTGAAATCTGGTGATGCTGTCATCATTGATATGGTTCCTGGCAAACCCATGTGTGTTGAGAGCTTCTCTGACTATCCTCCTCTGGGCCATTTTGCTGTTCGTGACATGAGACAGACGGTTGCTGTGGGTGTCATCAAAGCAGTGGACAAGAAGGCAGCTGGAGCTGGCAAGGTCACCAAGTCTGCCCAGAAAGCTCAGAAGGCTAAATGAATATTATCCCCAATACCTGCCACCCCAGTCTTAATCAGTGGTAGAAGAACGGTCTCAGAACTGTTTGTCTCAATTGGCCATTTAAGTTTAATAGCAAGAGACTGGTTAATGATAACAATGCATCGTAAAACCTTCAGAAGGAAAGGAGAATGTTTTGTGGACCATTTGTTTTGTCCGTGGCAGTTTTATTAGTTTTTAAAATCAGTACTTTTTAATGGAAACAACTTGACCAAAACTCTGTCACAGAATTTGAGACCCATTAAAAAAGTTTAATGAGAAAAATAAAAAAAGGAAGTGGGTAAGAAACAACTTTCATTTTATGCTATATACAACTCTGAATTGCTTAAAATAAGCATGTAATACTTTTAAATTTTTAAAAAGATATTTCCTTGGAAAAAAAATCATTGTAGTCCTAACAACTTTTAAATGCCTTTTTGGTGCACTAAGATGATGGCAAATGCCATTCTTAGCTATGCTTTCACAGAATGAAAGATGGTATCAGCCCCCAAACAGATACCTATTTTTAACAATGAGTAGACCCTGGGCTCTAACTTATTTCTCTTTCTCATCCCACCAGCCACATTCTCCTGCACAGTATGGCACTTCCAGTTAGCACAGTGCCCAGCAAAGGGAGGAGGACTGTGAAAGTGGAAACTGCTTTGACTTCCTTCTTTCAAGCTTTGACAGGTACTAGGTAAAAAGAGAACAGTTTCAGAACTTCCCCCCATGCCTCCAGCAACTCTGTGCTAGGCCTCCTTGCAAACCATTTCCCATGGTGTTCTCCTCTTGAGGCCTCTGCCATACTCCCAAACCCAAAAAAATTAGCAACACAGCTGGATGCATATGAAAAAGATTGGCAAAAAGTCAAACCAGAAAGATGAGGGGCTGAAAAAAAACGAAAATAGTTCCTCCCCTGAATATCTTTAAGTTTTCATAAACTATCCACATCTCTAACCTATTCTCTTTAGACCAATTCCTTGCTCCTAAGAAATTCCATCAGGAAACAGATAAAGGAAAGATGAAATTCAGAACATTTTGCTCTGCTTCTGGTTATTAATGTCAAGTAAAGAACCAAGGTGGAAAGTAAATAACCACAAGAAAATTTACAAGTTTTTGAAATTATCACAGGTTTTGTTAGGTTCTTCTCTGACGTATCATTAAGCGTTGAGGACTCACTGTTAGCTATAAGCACTTGCAAGCGCCCTTCCCAACCCTCAGTTTATCAGCAGACTCCCTAAAAGGATAGAAACAAAGGTTCAGCAAGTTCCAACTAGCAATATTTCTTCCAAAACATCATTTATTAGAGTCTTATGATCTCAGATTCAAGTTATTCCACTTACTAAACCCTAATATTCCAATTTAGTTTCTCTCAGAGGAAAACACCCAATACACAAATCAAGATGAAATATGAACTGATAAATGATTTCTATAAAAACTTGATAAACAAAGAATAATATAAGTACGGTTTATCAAATTTAAATGTTAAAAAAAAAGATTAGTCAAAAATGACCAAAGGATCACCCATGCTAAATATATTAATAATACAGAGCAACTTGAAGAGCAAGAGATTGAGGAGAGGGAATCATGTAGTGTTATTTTTAAAGTAGTATAACACGTGCAAAGTTAAGAGATAATCTTATTACACCCAGCATTAGTTAGACATCTATTAACTTTTGGGATATGTTCCAATCTTTTTTTTGTTTTGTTTTGTTTTAAGAAACTACAAGGATCCATACTGATGGTAGAAAAATTATCAGAGCTTTGTGTTAAAGAAACATGGGATGTCTGATCCAGAGAAGAAAGGAAAAGAGGTCTCATTTACCAACGATTGTTGGATATATTAAAGGTTTTTTTAATGAGAAAAATGCCAAGTAACTGCAAAACAGGCTCAAATGTCAAGTCATTAGGCAAACATGGTCTCTGAACAAGAATACAGTGGACCACAAAGTTCCCAGAACAAAACTCTCATATTAGCTCTCAGTGTTGCCTTTGGCTTCAGGGATACAGGCAGGATTTTACAAAACTGGACCACAAGTGAGGACAGGCACACTTTTATTTAAAAAGCAAATCACCTTAACAGTCAGTAGACAGTGGGCTAAAGCCACTAAGATTTTAAAAAAATCATCCCCTAGTAGAAATCAACACATAATGGATCAGATGGTTTTGCAACTGGGGTGCACAAAGGGCTAGGGTATCTCACAAACCGTATCTAAAATCAAATCAAGGCAACTAGAAAAAACAAGGCTGGAATACAAAGTTACCTAAGAAAATTACAATCAATTCTAGCCCATTTCCTGATGTCAGGTAAGAATGCTTGCTGATAAGTGACTTTTGTAGTTATAATTTAAAAAGCAAATTAGGATATCTATAAACAGGAGAACAGAGAAACAAAATAGTGGTATATTCACACAATAGAAACTATTAAAAAATACACAATAAAAAGGAACAAACTACTGATATACCCAAGACTGATGAATATCAAAAACATTACACTGAGTCAAGGAAGCCTTACAAAGAGTACATACATACCCTGATTCTATTTACATGACTTCCAAATCAGGCAAAACTGATCTACAGTAGGAGAAAAATTTTTCCCAGGGAGGGAAGAACAGGGAGCAGAATGACTGGAAAGAAACATGAGGGAACTTTTCACAGTGAGAGTACAATATAATAAATACAGTATATACAGTATGATGTACATCTTGATAGAGGTTTGGGTTACACAGATAAGTACATGTGTCAAAACTCATCAAACAGTATACTTAAGGTTTTTCTGTTTTCCACTCAAAAATGTACTTCAAATTTTTTAAAAAGTTAATAATATGCATGTTGAAATATTTGGGAGTAAACGTACCGATGTCTGCAATTTACTTGGAAAATAAAAAAATAAGACAGCGGAGTAGAAAGTAAATAAAGCAAAATATTACAGAATCTGGTGGTAGGTAAACAGGTGTACAATTTGTGTACAAGTCTTTAATTTTTGTTTTTCATGATAAATAATTATTTCATGATAAAATGTTAGGGAAAAAAAGAAAATTAGATACTAGAAAAATAGTCTCTTTCCATTAAGCTATTACTCAAAGAATTAAGGCTCATTTGGAGCCTCTTCTTTGGAATAGGGACTATCATTACCCACCTTCATTACTGGAATAAAATATTTACTCAAGACCATCCAGTTCCCTCTGTGCTGATTCTTCTATCACCCAACAAACTTCTAACCAATTACTGTTCCTCAAGTATCCTGAATTCACAAAAGGGATGCTCTGGACTGAGGCAAACATATAAAAGCATTATAGTCACAGATGAAGTACAGCCTAAAAAGCTTTTAATCAATTGGTTCCGTGCTTTATTAATGTAATTAATCTTCCTCTTATCTCTGGTTTTTCTAATCAACTGGTCTCTTACAAGTCTGGTTAGCATAATTACCTCCCCAAAAGTCTTAGGAAACCTTCAATATAAGTTTCTAGTTTGGGAAGCAAAGGACCAGGCCATAGACAGCAATGTCTCAAAAACAGACGCCAAGACTTCCCTGTGGGCGCAGTGGTTGAGAATACGCCTGCCAATGCAGGGGACACGGGTTCGATCCCTGGTCCAGGAAGATCCCACATGCCGCAGAGCAACTAGGCCTGTGTGCCACAACTACTCAGCCTGTGCTCTAGAGCCCGCAAGCCACAACTACTGAGCCCATGTGCTGCAACTACTGAAGCCGACGCACCTAGAGCCCATGCTCCGCAACAAGAGAAGCCACCACAATGAGAAGCCTGCGCACCTCAATGAAGAGTAGCTGCACTCGCCGCAACTAAAGAAAGCCCGCACGCAGCAACAAAGACCCAACGCAGCCAGAAATAAATTGATTAATTTTTTTTAAAAAGTAAGTGTAAATTTGTAATTTAAAGGAAAAAAAAAACAAAAAACACAACACCAACCCTGTGAAGGTAACCATGCCTGAAACAGACAGTTGGTTTTCTCACCTGTAAAATTCTGATATCTGTCTTGCCCAAAACAGGCTTGTGAGGATAAATAAGATAACATACATGAAAGCATTTTAAAAATAAAGTTCTACACAAGTGTTATATATTATTATGATTCCATGATGTTACTAACAACCTCTCAAAACCACCTGTGTTGCTGGACAAATAAGGAAAGAATTATTTAAACAGGTTATTACCATAAAGGAATAAGGTCACTTAAGAGAACTTTCCAGTACAAACACCTGACCCACAGTGATTAGTGTTGACTCACAGATATCTCTATGAGTCAAGAACTACTATCCCCCATTTACAACAGGTCTTTTGGTCTCACCCACATTCAAGTACACAAAGTAATAGGGGAGACAGACATTGTAGAGTTTAATGGCTTACTGGCATTATTCTAGGAGTGCTACTAAATACCTCCTGCAAATCCAAGGTTCACAACACTACTAAACAATTAAAAAGGCCCTAATTCAAGCAGCTATCACCAAGTAAATTATCTTGTCCATTTCAAACAGATTCCCCATGAAGATCAGCAGCAGCACCTAAGGCTTTATATCACGACCTCATCGTGCGTGGTTTTGAAAATAAATTTCTCCTAATCCCTACAGCTACTCAACAGATTCAGCATAACTTTAAGATTATTCATTTCAGGCTATCATCAAAAAGTCTACAAACAATAAATGCTGCAGAGGATGTGGAGAAAAAGGAACCCTCATACACTGTTGGTGGGAATGTAAATTGGTGTACCCACTGTGGAAAACAGTATGGAGGTTCCTTAAAAAACTAAAAGTAGGGACTTCCCTGGTGGCACAGTGTTAAGAATCTGCCTGCCAATGCAGGGGACATGGGTCCGAGCCCTGGTCCGGGAAGATCCCACATGCCGCAGAGCAACTGAACCCGGGTGCCACAACTACTGAGGCTGCGTTCTAGAGCCTGCGAGCCACAACTACTGAAGCCCATGCACCTAGAGCCCATGCTCCGCAACAGAAGCCACCGCAATAAGAAGCCCACGCACCGCAACAAAGAGCAGCCCCCACTTACTGCAACTAGAGAAAGCCCACGCACAGCAACGATGACCCAATGCAGCCAAAAATAAATTAATTAAAATAAATTTTAAAAAATAAAATAAAAGTACAACTACTGTATGATCCAGCAATTCCAATCCTCGCTATACAGTGGGAAAAAATGAAAACTTCAATTCGAAAAAATCCATGCACCCCAATGTTCATAGCAGCACTATTTATAGCTGCCAAGACATGGAAGCAACCCAAGTGCCCATCAACAGAAGACTGGCTTAAGAAGATGTGATATATATATATATATACACATATATATATTATAAATATATATAAAATATATATGTATATATGTAATGGAACATTACTCAGCCATAAAAAAATATTGCCATTTATAGCAACATGAATGAACCTAGAGAATAAGTCAGAGAAAGACAAATAAATATGATATCATATATGTGGAATCTAAAAAATAATACAAATGAATCAATATACAAAACAGAAACAGACTCAGACAGAAAACAAACTTACGTTACCAAGGGGAGGCAGGGGGGAAGGACAAATTAGGAATATGGGATTAACAGATATTTTATACTTAAAATAGATAACCAATAAGGATTTACTATATAGCACAGGGAATTATACCCAATACCTTATAATAACCCATAATGAATATAATCTGCAAAATAAAAAAAGATTACTCATTCAAATGGGAAACAGTACCATACTTGAAGACAGGGTCATCTGCAGAAAACTGATACATACTTAAGAGTACAATTTCTCTCCCTCTCAAAAAAAAAAAAAAAATTTCTCTCCCTCTCCTTTTTTTTAAAATAGTGATTGAAGAGGAAAAAATAAACTTTCTTTTAAAAATTTTAGTTTAAGCCTAAAATTCTAGTCTCAAAGTTTATAATCACCACATACCCTGTGGACAAAAGAAACAAAAAGAAAAAGGGGCCAATTAAAGTTTATCCCAAGGCCTTCATCATTCGTTATTTACTGATTAGTTATAATGTGCTCAGCACCATTATAAATTACAAAAGATACAAAAATGTATCCTTTATACAACCCTATAATAACAGAAATCTAGTAAGAGGCAGGAAATGCATACTAATTCCCTTGGCCAATTTTTCCAAGGGTCGACAAAGGCTCTTCTTTGTCCCACAAGCAATTCAACTGTACAAAAAAAATTAAAAATAAAGATGAAAATATTTAAACCCTTGCTCTTCAACACAGCAATGACCCACCTAAAACAAGAGTTAACAAATTGTGGACATAAGTTATCTTTCATATCAGAATCTGAATACAAAATACCATTTAAAGCTCTTTTCTGACTCAGCAGGGCTCCCACAAAACACACATTTAAAAGCCAAGCCCAGCCAAAGTCCTTGTAACATTTGGGAGGGAAAGTCTAAATTTCAAATGTTTAAATGGAAGTAAAGATGGCATGCTATATGTGAATAGAATGTGACAAATATTAAATGCAGTCCAGCTACTTGCATTTAACCTTCTACATAAAGGAATTACCACTACTTACCAAGTAGCTTAGAGTGGAAGTGTAGCATAGTGAGAGGAATACAAGCTCTAAAGAGTCAAGCCACTGATTTGCTATGCAAAATCTTGGAAAACTGACTAAGCTTCAATTTCCTTGTCTGTAAAACAGGAAACCACTATTTCACAACCACACAATTCCTATGAGGATTAGGAAAATAATACATATAAAGTGACAGTCATCCTGTAAATGGTAGCAACTGTTACTGCTTCCAGTATTAATGTATATTTGAGCTACTACCTTAAAAAAAAAAAAAAAAGACTGAAACAAAAAGAAATAAGAAAATACTGAGATGAAAACAATACACCAAAATTTACAGGATGCAGTTAAGGGAGTGCCTAGAGGGAAATTTATACCTGTCTATGCCTATATCAAAAAAGAAGAAATCTCAAATCAAACTAATCTTCCACCTTAAAACATGAGAAAAAGAGCAAATTAAACGTAAAGAAAGCAGAAGAAACGAAATAATAAAGCTGAGCAGAAAGTAATGCTATAAAAAAGAGAAAAACTATAAATGAAATTAAAAGTTGGTTCTTTGAAAAAAATCAACAAAACTGACGAACTTTTAGCTGGACTGACCAAGAAAAAACAGAGAGAAGACCCAAATTATTAAACTCAAGAATCAAAGACAGGATATCACAACCACTGCTACAGACAATTAAAAAGATATAAGGGAAGATGACTTTTATGAAATGGATAAATTTCTAGAAAAACACAAAGTACTAAAACTCACAAGAAAAATTAGAAAATCTGAATAGACCTACAAGTAAGGAGATGGAATTGGTAATTTTAAAACTTTCCACAAAGAAAAGCCCAAGCACAGATGGATTCACTGATGAATTTTACCAAATATTTAAAGAAGAATGAATACCAATTCTTCACACTCTTCCCAAAAAATGGAAGAGGAGGGAACACATCCCAATTCAATCTATGAGCCCAGTTTTACTTGATACCAAAACCAGACAAAGATATCACAACAAAAGAAAACTAGAAACCAAAATACCATATAGTCACAAAAATCCTCAATAAAATACTAGCAAACCAAATCCAACAACAAATAAAAAGGATTATACACTAAGACCAAATAGGATTTATCCCAGAAATGCAAGGCTGGTTTAGCATCAGAAAATTAACCAAACTAATAGATCATGTAGTGAAAGATTAAAGGACAAAAAACCGCATGACAGTCTCAATTAGACAAAGAAAAAGCATTTGACCAAATCCAATACCCCTTCATGAAAATAAAGAAATAAACTCAACAAACTAAGGATACAAAGGAACTTCTTCATCCTGATGAAAGGGATTTACAAAAGAGCTAAAATCAAAAAAAAAAAAAAAAAAAAAAAGCTAAAATCATCACCACTGCTAACTTCATTACTTAATGGTGAAAGACTGAAAGCTTCCCCCTAAGATCTAGAACAAGACAAGGATGTCTGCTTTCATCATTTCTATTTAACTTTGTATTACAAGTTCTTGGCAGGGCAATTAAGCAAGAAAACGAAATAAAAGTCATCCAGATTGGGGGGAAAAAAAGAAGTAAAACTATCCCTATTTGCAAATGACATGATCTTGTATATAGAAACATCCTAAGGAATTCACTAAAAAATTACTGGAGCTAAGAAGTTCAGCAAGTTTGCAGGATACAAGAACAATACACAAAAATCAATTGTATTTCTATATGCTATCACTGCACAATCTGAAAATGAAATTAAGAAAACAATTGCACTTATGAGTATCAAAACAAATAAAATAGGTATAAATTTAACAAAGAAGTGCAAGCCTTCTACACTGAAAACTATAAAACACTGTTGAAAGAAATTGAAGACATAGGACTTCCCAGGTGGTCCAGTGGTTAAGACTCTGCCTTCCAATGGAGGGGGCATGGGTTCGATCCCTGGTCAGGTAACTAAGATCCCACATGACACGTGGTGTGGCCAAAAAAAAAGTAAAAGAAATTGAAGACACAGATAAATGAAAAGATATCCCAACATTCAAGTGTAGGAAGGCTAAATACTGTTAACATGGCAACAGTCCCCAAATTTAACCTAAGAGATGCAATGCAATCCCTTATCAAATTCCTAGCTGGTTTTGCAGAAATTGACAAGCTGATCCTAAAATTCATATGGAAATGCAAAGGACCCAAAATACTCAAAACAATCTTGATAAAGAAGAACAAAGTTGGAGGAATCACACTTTCTGATTTCAAAACTTACTAGAAAGTAAGTATTCAAGACAGTGGGATATAGGCATCAATGGAATAAAACTGTGAGTCCAGAAGTAAACTTTTACATTTACAGTTAACTGATATTTGACAAGGGTGCCAAGACAATTCAATGGGGAAAGAATAGTTTTTTCAACAAATTGTGTGGGGCAATCAAATTACCCACATGCAAAAGAATAAAAAAGGAACCCTGTCTCACACTATATACAAAAATTAACTCAAAATGGATCAACAATTTAAACAAAAGAGCTAAGACTTTAAGACACAATCTTAATTTTAATGATAAAACATAGTTGTAAATCTTCATGATCTTGGATCAGGCAACATTTTCTTAGATATGACATCAAAAACACAAGCAACCAAAAAAAAAAAAAGATAAATTGGACTTCGTCAGAATTTAAAATTTCTGTGCCTAAAAGGACACTATCCCAAAAAAAGTGAAAAACCACCTATGGAATGGGAGAAAGTATATGTAAATCATATAGCTGATAAGGGACTAGTGACCAAAATATATACCAATAAAAAAAGGTTTATAACTCAACAATAAAAACACATAACCCAATTTAAACATGGACAAAGGATTGAACAAACATTTCTCCAAAGAAGATATACAAATGGCCAATAGGCACATGAAAAGATGTTCAACATCATTAGTCATTATCAAAAGCAAATCAAAACCACAATGAGATGCTACTTCATACCCACTACAATGGCTATAATCAAAAAGATGGGCAAGGATATGGAGACACTGAAACCCTCACACGTTGCTGGTGGGAATGTAAAATGGTGCAGCCACTCTGGAAAACAATATGGCAGTTACTCAAAAAGTTAAACATCGAATTACCATATGACCTAGCTTCCCCTCCTAGGTGTATATCCAAGAGAGTTGAAAACAGGTGTTCAAACAAAAACTTGTACACAAATGTTCATGGCATTATTCATACTAGCCAAAAAGTGATAACAACCCACAATGTCCATCAACTGATGAATGGATAAACAAAATGTGGTATACCCATACAAAGGAATATTATTCAACCATAAAAAAATGAAGTACTAATACATGCTACAACACAAATGAACCTTAAAACCATTCTACTAAGGGAAAGAAGGTAGACACAAAAGGCCACATATTTTATGATTCCATTTATATAAAATGTTCAGAACTGGCAAATCAATACAAACAGAGAGTTAGATTTGTGACTGCCAGAGGGAAAGAGCAATGTGGAGTGACTGCTAATGGGTACATGATTTCTTTCTGAGGTAAAAATTTTCTGGAGCTTGATGGTGGTGACAGCTGCACAACTTTCTGAATATACTAAAAATCACTAAATTGTACACTTTTAAAGGATGAATTTTAAGGTATGTGAATTGTACTTTCTATGTTCAATAATGTAATATTAAGGCCATATTCAAAAATTTTCAATCTCTTAACTAGAAAACGATAATCCCAAGGTTTTAGCTAAAACAAGTATCAGCAGCAGCACTTCAAACATGCATCAAATTCTGAGCCAGGAGATCAAGCACCACCTGTCTAATCTTTCTGGGTTAAAATACTGCAAGTTGTCCTTGTCCGCAGATCCAGCCAATGCCCTGGACCTTCTTGTCAGTCTCCATGTTGTAAAGCAGCAGGGAGTCAAAACAGCTTCAGCCTGGGATATTCTAAAATCCAGCAACAGCAAGTTGCCAATATACTTATGAAACTATTAAACCATAACCATATAATTTTAAACAAATTTAAAGTGTATCTTTGTGTATTTACCACTAACACATATTTAACATTAACGTATTTACCATTAATACAACAGTATACAATTGTACTTTAATAAGAGCTCACCTAAAAATTCAAATGACCCAACTGTCCTTCATCACAGAATTCAAATGCTAAAATGCTTAAAATTCCTTAAAGTCATAATATAGCAGTCATATAGCTAAATAAACAGAAGACTTTATAGAAAATAACATGCAGCAAAGTAATATTTTCACAATACCTGAAAAATGCAGTTTGACCTTGACTCTCAATCACACTATGTATGGACTAATATGTACTCTCTTCTGTGTCACACTAACACATACAACCATAATAATGAGTAAAACAGTATAAATCGTATCAGCCAAGAAGTGTGTGCCCTCATATTACTTCATACCTCACTTAATTTTTCCTAAATATATACTGAACTTTATTTTTAAGAAACAAATTTTACTACCCCCCACATGATCAGTTTCTTTCTATGCCATCCCAACCTATGGGTGGGAGGTAGGGGGGGAATAGAGAGAATATATCTATCTTTTGTCTTCAGCAACACAGATACACTTCAAAAATATAAAATGCAATTGAAAAGACTTCAGAAAAGACATCTAAATATTTACAAGGATGAAAGTGCAGACTAAACAGACTTCTTTCTAGAAAACCCAAAGCTGAGAAAGGAAGATTAAATCTATAAAATTAAGTAAAATATCAAGACAAATGAGGTGAGTGCAATCTTGTCCACCAGAAACTAAAGGACCTAAGAACAAGGTACCTCTTAAAATCTAAGATGTTGGAAGTTCAAGCTTTGGTTTTTTTTAGAAATATAACCTAGATTAGGAACCAAGATGGTGGAGTAGAAGGACGTGCTCTCACTCCCTCTTGCGAGAACACCAGAATCACAACTAGCTGCTGGACAATCATCGACAGGAAGACACTGGAACTCACCAAAAAAGATACCCCACATCCAAAGAAAAAGGAGAAGCCACAATGAGACGGTAGGAGGAGCACAATCACAGTAAAATCAAATCCCATAACCGCTGGGTGGGTGACTCACAAACTGGAAAACACTTGTACCACAGAAGTCCACCCACTGGAGTGAAGGTTCGGAGCCCCACGTCAGGTTCCCAACCTGGGGATCTGGCAACAGGAGGAGGAATTCCTAAAGAACCAGACTTTGAAGGCTAGTGGGATTTGATTGCAGGACTTCGACAGAACTGGGGGAAACAGAGACTCCACTCCTGGAGGGCAAACACAAAGTAGTGTGTGCATCGGGAACCATGGGAAGGAGCAGTGACCCAAGGGGAAATTGAACCAGACCTACCTGCTAGTGTTGGAGGGTCTCCTGCAGAGGCGGGTGGTAGCTGTGGCTCACCGTGGGGACAAGGACACTGGCAGCAGAAGTTCTGGGAAGTACTCCTTGGCGTGAGCCCTCCCAGAGTCTGCCATTAGCCCCACCAAAGAGCCCAGGTAGGCTCCAGTGTTGGGCTGCCTCAAATCAAACAACCAAAAGGGAGGGAACCAAACCCCACCCATCAGCAGTGAAGAGGATTAAAGTTTTACTGAGCTCTGCCCACCAGAGCAACACCCAGCTCTACCCACCACCAGTCCCTCCCATCAGGGAACTTGCACAAGCCTTTTAGATAACCTCATCCACCAGAGGGCAGGCAGCAGAAGCAAGAAGAACTACAATCCTACAGCCTGTTGAACAAAAACCACATTCACAGAAAAACAGACAAGATGAAAAGACAGAGGACTATGTACCAGATGAAGGAACAAGATAAAACCCAGAAAAACAACTAAACGAAGTAGAGATAGGCAACCTTCCAGAAGAAGAATTCAGAATGATAGTGAAAATGATCCAGGACCTCGGAAAAAGAATGGATGCAAAGATGGAGAAGATGCAAAAAATGTTTAACAACACCTAGGAGAATTAAAGAACAAACAAACAGAAATGAACAATACAATAACTGAAATGAAAACTACACTAGAAAGAATCAATAGCAGAAAAACTGAGGCAGAAAAATGGATAAAGGACCTGGAAGACAGAATGGTGGAATTCACCGCTGCAGAACAGAATAAAGAAAAAAGAATGAAAACAAACGAAGACAGCCTAAGAGACATCTGGGAAAACATTAAACGCAACAACATTCACATTACAGGGGTCCCAAAAGAAGAAGAGAGAAACAAAGGACCCGAGAAAATACTTGAAGAGATTATAGTCGAAAATTTCCCTAACATGGGAAAGGAAATAGCCACCCAAGTCCAGGAAGCGCAGAGAGTCCCATACAGGATAAATCCAAGGAGAAACATGCGGAGACACACAGTAATCAAACTGGCAAAAATTAAACACAAAGAAAAATTATTGAAAGCAGCAAGGGAAAAATGACAAATAACATGCAAGAGAACTCCCATAAGGTTAACAGCTGATTTATAAGCAGAAACTCTACAACCCAGAAGGGAGTCGCATGATATACTTAAAGTGATGAAAGGGAAGAACCTAAAACCAAGATTACTCTACCCAGCACGGATCTCATTCAGATTCGATGGAGAAAACAAGAGCTTTACACACAAGCAAAAGCTAAGAGAATTCAGCACCACCAAACCTGCTCTACAACAAATACTAAAGGAACTTCTCTAAGTGGGAAACACAAGAGAAGAAAAGGACCTACAAAAACAAACCCAAAACAATTCAGAAAATGGCAATAGGAACATACATATCGATAATTACCTTAAACGTGAATAGATTAAATGCTCCAACCAAAAGACACAGGCTTGCTGAATGGATACAAAAACAAGACCCATATATATACTGTCTACAAGAGACCCACTTCAGACCTAGGGACACATTCAGACTGAAAGTGAGGGGATGGAAAAAGATATTCCATGCAAATGGAAATCAAAAGAAAGCTGGAGTAGCAATACTCATATCAGATAAAATAGACTTTAAAATAAAGAATGTTACAAGAGACAAGGAAGGACACTACATAATGATCAAGGGATCAATCCAAGAAGATATAACAATTATAAATATATGTGCACCCAACATAGGAGCACCTCAATACGTAAGGCAACTGCTAACAGCTCTAAAAGAGAAAATCGACAGTAACACAATAATAGTGGGGGACTTTAACACCTCACTTACACCAATGGACAGATCATCCAAACAGACAATTAACAAGGAAACACAAGCTTTAAATGACACAATAGACCAAAAAGATTTAATTGATATTTATACGACATTCCATCCAAAAACAGCAGATTATACTTTCTTCTCAAGGGCACAGGGAACATTCTCCAGAATAGATCATGTCTTGGGTCACAAATCAAGCCTCAGTAAATTTAAGAAAATTGAAATCATATCAAGCATCTTTTCGGACCACAAGGCTATGAGATTATAAATCAATCACAGAGAAAAAAACATAAAAAACACAGACACATGGGGTCTAAACAATACGTTACTAAATAACGAAGAGGTCACTGAAATAATCAAAGAGGAAATCAAAAAATACCTAGAGACAAATGACAATGAAAACATGACGACCCAAAACCTATGGGATGCAGCAAAAGCAGTTCTAAGAGGGAAGGTTATAGCTATACAAGCCTACCTCAAGAAACAAGAAAACTCTCAATAATCTAACCTTACACCTAAAGGAACCAGAGAAAGAAGAACAAACAAAACTCAAAGTTAGCAGAAGGAAAGAAATCATAAAGATCAAAGCAGAAATAAATGAAATAGAAACAAAGAAAACAATGGCAAGAATCAATAGAACTAAAAGCTGGTTCTTTGAGAAGATAAACAAAATTGATAAACCACTAGCAGGACTAATCAAGAAAAAGAGGGAGAGGACTCAAATCAATAAAATTAGAAATGAAAAAGGAGCAGTACAACAGACACCGCAGAAATACAAAGCATCGTAAGAGACTACTACAAGCAACTCTATGCCAATAAAATGAAGAAATGGACAAATTCTTACAAAGGTATAACCTTCCAGGACTGAACCAGGAAGAAACAGAAAATATGAACAGACCAATCACAACTAATGAAATTGAAACTGTGATTAAAAACCTTCCAACAACAAAAGTCCGGGAACAGATGGCTTCACAGGTGAATTCTATCAAACATTTAGAGAAGAGCTAACACCCATCCTTCTCAAACTCTTCCAAAAAATTGCAGAAGGAAAACTCCCAAACTCATCCTATGAGGCCACCATCACACTGATACCAAAACCAGACAAACATATTACAAAAAAAGAAAATTACAGACCAATATCACTGATGAACATAGATGCAAAAATCCTCAACAAAACACTAGCAAACAGAATCCAACAACACATTAAAAGGATCATACAACATGATCAAGTGGGATTTATCTCAGGGATGCAAGGATTCGTCAATATACAGAAATCAATGTGAAACACCATATTAACAAATTGAAGAATAAAAACCATACGATCATCTCAATAGATGCAGAAAAAGCTTTTGACAAAATTCAACACCCATTTATGATAAAAAGTCTCCAGAAAGTGGGCACAGAGGGAACCTACCTCAACATAACAAAGACCATATATGACAAACCCACAGAAACATCATTCTCAATGGTGAAAAACTGAAAGCATTTCCTCTAAGATGAGGAATAAGACAAGGATGTTCGCTCTCACCACTATTATTCAACATAGTTTTGGAAGTCCTACCACCGCAATCAGAGAAGAAAAAGAAATAAAAGGAATACAAATTAGAAAAGAAGAAGTAAAACTGTCACTGTTTGCAGATGACATGATACTATAAAGAATCCTAAAGATGTCACCAGAAAACTACTAGAGCTAATCAATGAATTTGGTAAAGCAGTAGGATACAAAATTAATGCACAGGAATCTCTTGCATTCCTATACACTAATGATGAAAAATCTGAAAGAGAAATTAAGGAAACACTCCCATTTACCACTGCAACAAAAAGAATAAAATACCTAGGCATGAACCTACCTAGGGAGACAAAAGACCTGTATGCAGAAAACTATAAGACACTGATGAAAGAAATTAAAGATGATACCAACAGATGGAGAGATATACCATGTTCTTGGGTTGGAAGAATCAATATTGTGAAAATGACTATACTACCCAAAGCAATCTACAGATTAAATGCAATCCCTATCAAATTACCAATGGTATTTTTTACAGAACTAGAACAGAAAATGTTAAAATTTGTATGGAGACACAAAAGATCCCGAATAGCCAAAACAGTCTTGAGGGAAAAAAACAGAGCTGGAGGAATCAGACTCCCTCACTTCAGACTATACTACAAAGCTACAGTAATCAAGACAATATGGTACTGGCACAAAAACAGAAATACAGATCAATGTAACAGGACAGAAAGCCCAGAGATAAACCCACGCACCTATGGTCAAACTAATCTATGACAAAGGAGGCAAGAATATACAATGGAGAAAAGACAAGTCTCTTCAATAAGTCATGCTGGGAAAACTGGACAGCTACATGTAAAAGAATGAAATTAGAACACTACCTAAAACCATACACAAAAATAAACTCAAAATGGATTAGAGACCTAAATGTAAGACCAGACACTATAAAACTCTTAGAGGAAAACATAGGAAGAACACTCTTTGACATAAATCACAGAAAGATATGTTTTGATCCACCTCCTAGAGTAATGGAAATAAAAACAAAAATAAACAAATGGGACACAATGAAACTTAAAAGCTTTTGCACAGCAAAGGAAACCATTAACAAGATGAAAAGACAACCCTCAGAATGGGAGAAAATATTTGCAAAAGGATCAACGGAGAAAGGATTAATCTCCAAAATATATAAACAGCTCGTGCAGCTCAATATTAAAAAAACAAACAACCCAATCCAAAAATGGGCAGAAGACCTAAATAGACATTTCTCCAAAGAAGACATACAGATGGCCAAGAAGCACATGAAAAGATGCTCAACATCACTAATTATTAGAGAAATGCAAATCAAAACTACAATGAGGTATCAGCTCACACCAGTTAGAATGGGCATCATCAGAAAATCTACAAACAAATGCTGGAGAGGGTGTGGAGAAAAGGGAACCCTCTTGCACTGTTGGTGGGAATGTAAACTGATACAGCCACTATGAAGAACGGTATGGAGGTTCCTTAAAAAAACTAAAAATAGAATTACCATATGACCCAGCAATCCCACTACTGGGCATATACCCAGAGAAAACCGTAATTCAAAAAGATACATGCACCCCAATGTTCATTGCAGCACTATTTACAACAGCCAGGTCATGGAAGCAACCTAAATGCCCATCGACAGATGAATGGATAAAGAAGATGTGGTACATGTATAGAATGGAATATTATTCAGCCATAAAAAGGAACGAAATTGGGTCATTTGTAGAGACGTGGATGCATCTAGAGACTGTCACACAGAATGAAGTAAGTCAGAAAGAGAAAAACAAATATCGTATATTAACACATATATGTGGAACCTAGAAAACGGTACAGATGAACCAGTTTGCAGAGCAGAAATTGAGACACAGAAGTAGAGAAAATACGTATGGACACCAAGGGGGGAAAGCGGTGGGGGGGGTGAAGGTAGTGGTGTGATGAATTGGGAGATTGGGATTGACATGTATACACTGATGTGTATAAAACGGATGACTAATACGAACCTGCTGTATAAAAAAATAAATTAAATTAAATTAAAAAAAATAGAACTCACATGTCATGGGGTAAGGAAGTTAATTATCTAAAGTTCAGCATAGCTTTCATTTCTTTCCTTCCAAGTAAAATTCTGTTTTATTTATTTCAAAATGTTATTATAGTTCGTTAATTTTTGTTCTATCTATCCTTTTATCTTCAAATAAATATTCTATGTCTAGAATAAAGCTAATAAAAATATTAAATTAAATTTTAAAAAATAAAATTAAAAAGATACAAAGAAAACAAAAATAAACAAGTGGGACTACATCAAATTAAAAGGCTTCTTCTGCACAGCAAAGGAAACCTTTAACAAAATGAAAAGGCAATCTACAAATGGGAGAAAATATCTGCAAATCATATATCTGATAAGGGGTTAACATTCAAAATATATAGAGAACTCGTGACTCACTATCAAAAAAGCAATCCAATTAAAAATGGGCAGATCTGAACAGACATTTTTCCAAAGAAGACATACAGATGGCCAACAGGTACATGAAAAGATGCTCCACATCACTAATCATCAGGGAAATGCAACTCAAAATCACAATGAGATATCACTGCATACCACTTAGAACTGCTATTATCACAAAGAAATATCAAACGTTGGCAAGGACATGGAGAAAAGGGAACCCTTGTGCACTGTTGGTGGGCATGTAAATTGGTGTAGCTGCTATGGAAAACAGCATGGAGGTTCCTCAAAATATTAAAAAATTGATCTACCATATAATCCAGAAGAGAATGAAAACACTAATTCAGAAAGATATATGCACCCCATGTTCACTGCAACATTATTTACAACAGCCAAGCCACAGAAACAACCTAGATGTCCATCAATGGAGGAACGAACAAAGAAAATGTGGGGTGTATATATACGTATATATATACACACGCATATATATTATATGTATGTTATATATATACACACACATATATACATACAATGAAACATTATTTGGCCATTAAAAAAGAATGTAATCCTGCCACTTGCAACAACATGGATGGACCTTGAGGGCATTATGCTAAGTGAAAATAAGTCAGACAGAGAAAGACAAATACTGTATGATCTTACTTACATGTGGAATCTTTACGGGAAAAAAAGTCGCATATAGAGAACAGATTGGTGGTTGGTGGTGGCAGGAGGTGGGGGGGTGAAATGAGTGAGGGGGTCAAAAGGTGCAAACTTCCAGTTATAAAATGAATGTCATGGGACTGTATTGTACAGCATGGTGACTATAGTTAATAATACTGTATTACATATTTGAAAGTTGCTAAGAGAGTAGACCTTAAAAGTTCTCATCACAAGGAAAAAAAATTTTTTTTTTAAAGTTGCTTGGAAAAGTCCTTCAGAATTTCACCTGTTTTTATTTTTTTATTTTTTGGCTGCATTGGGTCTTCGTTGCTGCACACGGGCTTTCTCTAGTTGCAGCGAGCAGGCGCTACTCTTCATTGCGGTGCACGGGCTTCTCATTGCCGTGGCTTCTCTTGTTGTGGAGCACAGGCTGTAGGCGCCCGGGCTTCAGTAGTTGTGGCACGCGGGCACATTAGTTGTGGCTCGTGGGCTCTAGAGCACAGGTTCAGTAGTTGTGGTGCACAGGCTTAGCTGCTCCACAGCATGTGGTATCTTCCAGAACCAGAGATCGAACTTGTGTCCCCTGCATTGGCAGGCAGATTCTTAACCACTGCGCCAACAGGGAAGTCCCGAAAAAATTTTTTTAACTACGTATGGTGATGGATGTTAACTAGACGTTTTGTGGTGATCATTCTGCAATACCTACAAATATCAACTCATTATGTTGTACACCTGAAACTAATATAATATGATGTATCAATTATACCTCAATTAAAAAATACGATAAAAGTACACTGACATGCTATCTAATTCATCAAAATGTATACTCAACCTTTCTAAAACTAATCATCTCTTTCCCACAATATGCTCATCATCTTCCAGATGGAATCACTTCAACTTAAGAACTTCCAAAGTATAAACCTTCTTCTACCAAACCAAACTTCACACACCAGTGACAGATGGCATTAGTGGCTGCTTCTACAGTTTCACGATGGATTTAGAAATAAATGGATTCACAAACGACCTTTCAAAAGCTAACTAGTGTGTAGGCAGAACTTCTATACCCACCATATGTGACTGACCATCTTTCACCCAGTTGCCCATGTCAGAAATCTTGCTGCCTCTCTTTTCCTTTCCACCCCCCCACCCCATCCCCCATCCAGTCTGCCTCGGCTCTTACACTCAAGCCCTCCTCTGCAGTCCCCACTGCCCCAGTGCTACGGAGTGAAATGTTTGTGCTCCCCCCCCGGAATTCACATGTTGAATTCTAATGCCCAATGTGATGGTATCTGGAGGCGAGGCCTTTGGGAAGCAATTAGATCATGAGGGCTCTGTACCGTTATAAAAGAGGCTAGAGAGAGGTCTCTCATCCCTTCCACCATGTAAGGTTATAATGAGAAGACAGCATCAATGAGGAAGCTGGCTCTCCTCAGACACCAAAGCCGCCGGAGCCGTGATCTTGGACTTCCAGCCTCCAAAACTGCGAGAAATAAATTTCTGTTGTTTATAAGCCACCAGTCTATGGTATTTTGTTATTACAGCCCAAATGGACTAAACTACCCAGGTTTCAGCCTACATTCATTCTCAGCTCTCCTACTACAGCATTCACTCACGGCTGCTTTATCTAGGGTTCACAGACTCTATAATCCACATATAGAAGTGCATTTAGATCTAACTGGTTTCCTTTGTAATTCTAAAGTAATTTATTTTATGCATTGTCCTGAAAAGGGGGCTGCGGTCTTCACCAGACTGCCAAAGACATCCACGGCCCAAAAAGGTTTAAGGGCTCTAACTGGACTCTGCTTCCATGCTTATACCCTCCAACTCTCCTCCACACTGCTGCCAAGGTAAAGTTTTTGAAACATAAATATCATCTGTCATCCATACTTAAATCCTTAAATGGTACCAACTGCTTCCAGGATAAAATCTTAACTCAACCATCCAACAATCAAGTAGGTTCATGACTGGCCCCTGCTCATCCCCCCAGCTTCATCTTGCCTCCCGCCACAAATGCAGCTAACATCCTGAGTTGAATCTGCAATTCCCTGAATTCAGCAAGCTTTCTCACTCCTCTCTGCCTTTGCATAAGCTGTTCCCCGTGCTTGGAAAGCCCTTCCTCACCACCTCCACACGGTTAACTCCTGCTCATCGTTTACTCCCAGCTTAAGCACCATCTCCTCAGAGAGCCCTCCTGGCCATCCTCCACTCCCAGGCTCGGTAAGATGCCCAGTCAGTGCTCTCACAGTACTCTGTGATGATCTCCCATAGCACTTCCTCATGGTGTTTTGTCCATTTACTGTCTGCCGCCCCTTCCACCCTGTGAGCTTTCTTAAGGCGGAAGCTAAAACAGTATAACATGCCTAGCAGAGCTCAAGACACACAACAGAATGCTTAACAAATGCTTGCCGAACAAGGGATAGGCTCTGGAAAATAGCCAAACCAGCCAAAGTCCAGTCAGAAACCTCATCAACTAATGAGGTGGCACCGGTCTGGAGATTACCATAAATGCAAATTGCCAGTTGAGGCAAGAAAGTTCTGCATCTATTAATCTGCCACCAATGCTCCTTCATTCAAGGCTGGGAAGTCAGCCCTTAATAAATTTAATTACCCTGGGCAGGCACTGTGCCAAGGGGCTTGACAGGCATTAGAGCTCACTAAATCTCAAAACAACTCTAGAATATTCTTTTTTAAAGAAAAAGAGGCAAAGAGGTAAACTGCCCAAAATCAAGCAGAGAGTTATAAAGTCAAGTTTTCAACCCAGGTCTTTGATTTCAAAGCCCATGCCTAGCCACTGAGCTCAGCTGGTTTTCTGGAGATGAGCTATCAGCATGCCCTTCATCTTTGGAGGCATTCTGGAAGAGCCTAGGTTGGATGAGAGGGGGCCCTTCATTAGCGTCACAGCAAATAAGAAAGGTCTCATTCCTCCAACACTACACACTACTATTAAATTCTTTAAAATTTAATGTAACCTCCCCCGTATGTATTCATTGAAAAATCTTTTAAATGGGAAGGGCTTGTGAGAGTTTTCTCCCCCAAGAACAGCAAGTAAAGCAGGAAATGAGCAAAACTTTGTTGAACTCTCCACACCAGGCTTGGAGGTTGAAAAGGGAGACGAAAAATATCAATATATCCCAAGGAATGGAGTTGGTTGTGGCAATACCAATAAAGGAAAGAAGGCAGAGTCTCCATGGTCTGCTGCACAGACACCACGAAGCACCATCCTTTAACTGGCTGAGAAGGCTTAGCAGAAGAAACAGCCCATGGGCTTCTAACAGATGGAACACCAATTTTGCTGAAAGCTGCTGCCACTTCCACTAAACTTTAGTTTGGAATGTGCACCACAGCTCTCATCCTATGATCTTTAGCACTTCCCTGTAAGACCTCTGGGGACTCACACCCTACACTTCAAGGAAAAACAGAATGTTTTCTTTAATCTCACCCACACCACCTGTTCACATTAGTTTCTTGAGCCCTTACAGATGTGGTCACCTCTCATATTTTGACTAGAAGTTGGTGATCACAAAGCATCTTCATTCCTAATTTCCACCACTCCGCACTTCCCCATCCTCATCCCCCTTGCACCCCAGTTTCCCCCTTGACCACCTTGTGTGTCCTTACTCTTCCAACTCACCTCCAAATCAGGTGTCTCATACCGTCCAGTGACTTTTCTGCATCCCAAATTTCAACACAAAACCAACACAGTCCATTCTTCCTGTCCCTAACTCCAACCAAAAACACATACAATGTAAGTATCTAATTTATTTACAATGAAAACTATTCAGGTAAACCTAGGGGGCTTTCAACTATGGGATTATAAATATCTAGTCACCAAACAGCTTAAAACCAAGAAGAAAATGCAGCCTTTAGGGACACATACTTCCACAGAAAAGGTTTTACTGTGGCTATCATTTTCTAAATTAATCCATACTGATATTATTGAGATTATAAACCCCCAAAGAGACTCTTAGTATACATCATGTAACACTCCACACTTCTACTCAAGACTGTATCTTTATCACTTGTTACAGCAACTGTTCCATGATTAGATCCTGCACCACATTCAGTGAAGAAAAAGATTAGCTTTACAAATAAAATGCATAGTTTAAACACATCTCGAAAGTGCTACAGTACTGGGGGTGGGGGTGGGGGTGACATGAACAACAGGTAAAGCTAATTAACAGTGATATATACACAGAAACAGGGAATACAGGCCTCAGAGAGTACATGATTATGTCCCCCTAATCAACAAAAGAATAAAACAGAAGTTCCTCTAAGCAAGGATTTTTGTGGATCAACATGCAAAAACACACCTTTATTTTTAAAGGTGAGTAGCACAGCTCTGTGTTATGTTAAAAGAGAAAGGCAAGCTAGATAAAACTGTATAGGGTCATACACCGTGAAGATTTTGTATATACACGCAAAGTTTCATATGCAAACACAAAGACTTGAAAAACCTGGTTTTCTGAATTTCAGTGGCATCTGAAGAAAATGAAGAATACCATCCATCCATCCCCAGAACAGAAACCAAGAAATCATAAATCTAGAAACAACATACAATGAAATACACCACACTCTCTCCCACCTCCAGTTTATTATTTCTTGCTGGTTAATACACACCTGGACAGTTAAGAATGACTGTATTATTCAATCTATTCTGTGTCTCATTCATTATGTTGAAAAAAAATTCTTTCAGGAGAGAACTTTCCTAACACATCTATCTATATAAAGCACTCTAAAAAGGGCTGAAATTGAAAAACAATGACCTGAAATAGGCAGAGACTTTGAAAGCATGGACATGATCAGCAAAGCCCCCCCACCCAATCTATGTTCTCCAAATTCCTGCCCCACTCTTCCCATTAGGTACCCATTAAGCTAGAGAACACTTCTCACACCCTGTTCAGGAATGCTATCAGCACAACCATGTTAAGAAAACCAAATGACTGCAGGAAGAGTATTTGCGATACTTTTGAATGACTAGAATACTTCTCCTTCCAGGAAGTGTGGCTAAGAGTGTGATTATTCATATAAATGCACTTCAACTTACCAGTGTGTAAGAGTCCAAGAGGTAGATAAGACATGAACAACTGTTACTCCGTATCACTCCACTTTAGCAGAAAGAAATGAGAAATGGCACTCCCCAGAAGGTCCCAAGTACAACATCACCAACCTAACTTTTTACCAGGACATTAATGAGGCAGCAATGAGGCTAAATAGAGCCTGTCCACAAACTAGAAACACAAAATGCTGTGGTGTGGTCTGCCCTCATCCCCCCTTCTCCCCCAACCAGAGTGGTCACAGCTGCAACCCATGATCTTTCCCAGGACATTCTTCTGCCCTAACACAAAACTGCACCTGTCTATAATACAGGACATTTGGTACAGTTGAATGAACAGATGCAGTTAGCTAGTACTACATCTTCTTCCTACTGCATTCTTCCTTCCTCTGGTGAACAGCTGCAGCCACAAATTCAGATGTCAGGCACTGTTTGCAGCTCTGTCCCCTGGCCTCAAGGATGACATGGCATTTTCATTCATCTTGTTCCATTCTCTCAGTCTGGTACATCACAGATCAGTTTGGTTTTGCCCACTGCTGCTGGATATTCCAACATACTCCACCTTCCCCTGTATACAAGGCCTTGAATGTACCCGAAAATCCAATGCATTTATCCCTAATCATATATCAAAAGCTGTCATATGAGATTTATATTTGTGAATCTACAAAAGTCATAGTCCAAGGTGAATACCTTCAAAAATTCTCTCACTAAAGAAAAAAAGAAAAGAAAAAAGATTCTGTATTAGTCCAACGTCTCCCTGTATAGGCCTCTGAGGTTGACAGTTTAATAGACTTAAGAAAGGGGCAAAGATGACTGACCCAAAAGCTAACATGAAAAAAAAAGTTCAAATTATAGACTAACTTGTACTGAAATTTTAATTCCCAAAACTGATCAAAGGAGCACTTCCCAGTAATCTGAATTAACAATAGGACTGCTTCCCCCTTTGGAAATAAAATATGTTGGAGCTGGAGGGAATAAAAAAACACAGAGCTAAATTAAACAAGCCCCACATTTTCAGAATATGAGAGAAAACAGGGATCTAGAGAACTCACAAGAAAATAAGCTTGAATGTCAACTGTTTCTTAATAAAACTAGAAAAAAAGAAAAAAAAATAGGCTTGAAAATCCTGGTTGCCTATCAGGTCAACATTCTAGAAGAGCACTGTCCAACAGAACTTTTTGGGAGGATGAAGTGTTCTGTATCTGTGTTCCCCAACGGGGTAGCCACCAGCTACTGAGACAGAGAGTACTTAAAATATAGCTAGTGTAACTCAAAACCATACTGGACAGAACAATTCTAGAATGCAGTCTTAGATTCTGGTTATTAAAAACTTCAAATAAAGCTGCTTAACCTCCCTTCTGCATTGAACACACATAGGAAATTTCTTCCTTATATCTAAATATCTCATTCAGCAACATAATTTTGTTACATAGGGACCCAGCCCAAAGCAGGCTCAGCCTGTTTCTCAAAGCCCCTACCAGAACCGAGTGACATCAGTGTTATCCACCCAGTTGGAATGAAGGCCCTCTTTTGCAAACCACTCTGACACGAAGTCCCACAACAAGCCTGAATCTGGACAGTTTTTTAAGTGTCTGATTAAAATTATACAAGTTTTGAGTTGTGACTGGTCAAATTCCTACATGTAGCTTTGATGAGATACTGAACTTAACCTTTCTTCAAAAGAAAAAAGAACTTTTAACCTCAATCTTGATCTATAATTATTGTGGTAGTTCAAAATTTTGCATCAGTTTGCACAGACACACCTCCGTATGACCTAATAAAAAAATCCAAATTATATTAGTTCTCACCATCTTCATACTCTGCCCTCAATAAATAATATTTAATGCACTAGGGTTTCATTTTAAAAAACTTTATTCAAAGAATTCTTAGCCCTCTGATTTTTCCAGCTAGAAAAAGGTTAACTTGTAAAAATTAATGTTAACTTTAATACTATTAAAGACTATGACGAGATTTTTACTCAAAACTTTTCAGCAGACTTAAAGTGCTATGTTCTCTTTTTTGGGGGGGGGGGGCGGCGATGAGGGGAGGAGAGTGGTGAATGGGAAGGAGAAGAATGAATGGGGAGGAGAAGAGAATTATACCAAAAGAGCCTATGTCCTATATGTTAACTGGATCTAACTCTAAAAAGCTATTGTCTCAAACCAATGTAAACAAAGAACATGTTTTCTTAAAAAATAAAATTATCTCCCAGTGTTCCATCACTGCAAAGGGGCAAATTTTTCTGGATACCCAAATGTAATCAGGAAAATGGGGCAGACAGATAAATGTATTGACAGTGAATATTTCATATAAATCATGTTGCATCTTCAGATGCACACAAAACTCAAAAATGCAAAGTAAAACTGCATGACTCCTTGGTATTTACCCAAAGGAGTTGAAAACTTATGTCCACAAAAACCTGCACATGGATGTTTATAGCAGCTTTATTCATAATTGCCAACACTTGGAAGCAACCAAGATGTCCTTCAGTAGGTGAACGGATAAACTGTGATACATATAGACAATTGAATCTTAAAGTGCTAAAAAGAAATGAGCTATCAAGCCACAAAAAGACAAGGAGGAACCTTAAATGCATACTACTAAGTGAAAGAAGCCAATCTGGAAATGTTACATACTGTATGATTCCAACTATATGACATTCTGGAAAAGGCAAAACGATAGAGTAAAAAGATGAGTGGTTGACAGGGGTTGGGAGGAGGGAGTGATGAATAGGTAAGAGCAAAGAGGATTTTCAGGGCAGTGAAACTACTCTATATGATACTGTAATAGATACATGTCACTATAATTCATCCAATCCCACAGGCTGTACAACACCAAGAGTGAACCGTAGTGTAAACCATGGACTTTGGGTGATAATGACATGTCAATGTAGGTTCATCACTGTTACAAATGCACCACTGTGGTGGGGATGCTGATAATAAGGGAGGCTGTGCATGGGAGGGAGCAGGGGGTATATGGGAAATCTCTGTACCTTACTCTCAATTGTGCTCTGAACCTAAAACTGCTCTAAAAATATAAAATCTTTAAAAAAAAAAAAAAGTAAAACTGTGCAAATGAGCTGTTTTGTGTTTAAGAGAATGTTTAAGGGGGTTTTATAATCAGATGGATAACTAGTGACATCACTGGAATGAACATTCTACTGATTAACTAACTAGTGATTCATGCTGTGTTCACATGGAATTTGAAAGCCCAGGTTAAGCTGGTTGAAGTGTGGCAACATGTTCCAATTGGGAGACAGAGATTGATAAATCAAAAATGAGTGTGAGGGCCACACACTACTAGGAGCCAAGCAAACTTGCCATATAACGCACAGAGTGACAGAAACAGAGTTCTACATCAATTCCCAAGGCCTGGGCTCAGAGAAAATAAAAGAAACAATAAAAATAAATAACTTCTGTTTAAGCTAACTAGTCAGTATCTTGGTTGAATCAACTTTCTACCAGTAACCATTTCAGGAACAGAATTTATTTTGTAAGATTACTCTTGATCTCTGCCGTAACTCCATCTTTACTTAAAATTCATCATTATCTAGCAGATCTAGTTGGTAAGTAAAATGCTTCTCAACAGAATAGATCACAAAAATGAAATATTAATAAAATCTATTTCCCTGGGCTTCCCTGGTGGCACAGTGGTTGAGAAGCTGCCTGCCAATGCAGGGGACATGGGTTCGAGCCCTGGTCTGGGAAGATCCCACATGCCGCGGAGCAACTGGGCCCACGAGCCACAACTACTGAGCCTGCGCGTCTGGAGCTTGTGCTCCGCAACAAGAGAGGCCGCGACAGTTAGAGGCCCGCGCAACGCGATGAAGAGTGGCCCCCGCTCGCCGCAACTAGAGAAAGCCCTCGCACAGAAACGAACACCCAACACAGCCAAAAATAAAATAAATAAATAAATTTATTTATTTAAAAAAAAAATATCTATTTCCCTAAAGAAAATGTACCCATGTAATATTTCTTTTATGACATGATTCATCAGAAAATAAATCTAACATCTTTTTTTTTATCAAAACAATGAATCGTTTACCTAATAAATCCTATATCTAAAATACTCCAGGGACTTCCCTGGTGGCGCAGTGGTTAAGAATCCACCTGCCAACGCAGGGGACACGGGTTCGAGCCGCAGTCCAGGAAGATCCCACATGCTGCAGAGCAACTAAGCCTGTGCGCCACAACTACTGAGCCTGTGCTCTAGAGCCCACAAGCCACAACTACTGAGCCCACGTGCCACAACTACTAAAGCCCGCGTGCCTAGAGCCCGTGCTCCATAACAAGAGAAGCCACCGCAATGAGAAGCCTGCACACCGCAACAAACAGTAGCCCTCACTCGCCGCAACTAGAGAAAGCCCGCGCGCAGCAACGAAGACTCAACACAGCCAAAAATAAATAAATAAATTTATTTTTAAAATAAAATAAAATACTCCATTATTCCCTAAATATCAGACTGAACACTTATGTCTACTATACTTTAAATTTACTTATGAAAAGAATAACACTTCTCAAAGTTTCCATTAAATTACACTGTAATACAGATTGTCTCCAATTATAAAGGCAGAATATCAATAATTGTAATTAGATATTTATACTTAATATGCAGAATTTGAAAATAAAGTCCATCTTTCCCCCATCCTAATTAATTACCCGTTCTATCACCTTATAATACACTAAGGATATTCTTATTGTCTTCTTCCTGTCTTTTTTAAATAATATTCTAGATCTGCTCTCTCAAAAACTTTTGAAAATATCTATGAAGAATCTATATCCCTCAGTACATTTTGTAGCTTCAACTAATACCACTTATGTCTACATGATTTAAAAGTGCTTTTACATATGTATTTCCACTAAAAAAAATACACCAATTGACTATTTCATTTCAGATTTGACAATTATAAACTAGCATGACTTTTTGCATGATTACTGAATGCCTAAAATAAGCCAAAAAAATGCTCATGCTCATATTTCACTAAAAGTTTTAAGTCCATGTCTCAGGGAAAAAAAATATTTTTGGTCATTAACCCTAAAAACATTTATGTGCTATACAAACACCTTGCAACCTTAGTAAATCCTCAACAATTTCCAAGGTAGCAAAGTTTCCCAGTGGTCTCTCTATAACACATTAATTACCTACACTCCATTTCACAATATAAAACCAAGGAGAAAACTAGAAATTTTGAGTGTTCTAAGCACTAACACATTTGCACTGCATGCTCCTCTTGGCATTCTCCTTTCTCATTGCAGTCCCACAAGACCCACCTGAAAGCTCTCCTGTGTTAACCAACCCCCACTGATTGGTGTCCTGAGTGGACAATGCTGGGCAGCAAGTCCTTCCGCCTAAGTCACTAGAGCGAAGAGCAATCCTAAAGGAACTGCCTTTAGTCCGCTAGTACCAGAACATTCTGCTAAGAGGCTCCTCAGCAAAGGGCTGGGTGTGGGCCCTGGCCAGCTGACTTCACAGACCTGCGGCTTCCGCAGAGTGCAATGCTGACTAAAGTTTCTAGAGAACACACTCACCTTCATGCTCATGAAGGGAAAAGGCAAGTTACCTCCTGAATGGCTTTGACATCTACTTCTCTCCATCCTCCCTGGCCACTACACAGGTATAGTAATCCCCTGGGGATCACTCCTCCTGACAAGTCTTCTGTACCTCTGGACTTTACAACATGCCACAAACATACAGACACCACATTCACACACACACACACACATACACACACACAATCATACCCACATACACAGGCCACCCTCAAGATCATCCAGTAATCTTTCACATTAAAGAAAATCACCTCACAACCCACTCAAAGTTCTGCAACAGCTCCCCAGTGCACTCAGGATAAAAATCCAAAGTCTTAAGCATCACATATGGGGCCCTGTATCACCAACTGCTCTCACCATCTCAGCCTCATTTCTAGCTGACCCCTCTTCACAATCTACCAATCCTCTACAATGAACTTTCAGCTGATCAAATGTGTAGTGCTCTCTCTAACATCCAGGCCTTCATCCAAGCTCTCCCCTCTGCCTGACAGAAAACACTCTTCTCCCTATTTCCATTCTCTCCCAATCTTCCCGCAGGCCTAGGCTGGCGTCACCCTCCAGGCTACCTTCCTCTACATCCATCTCAACTGGAGTAGGTGCCCCTCCTAACAAACCCTATTCCAAGCCTAACACACTTCATTGTAACTGGTGTTTTTACTCCTCTATGCCCCCTGCTCCCAGAGAATGGTGCCAGTGACCCTCTTGTCTACCATAATATCAGAGGCACTCAAATATGTGCTAAATATGTTATAAGTTTACTTAATGAACATAACATGAATGTAGCCCATGCAATAAGGAAAACATGTTCAAAATCAGTCATGATATAATGGAAACTAGACAGCAATTTCCTTATACTTTGGTATAAACTGCAAACTACACAGGCACCTTTAGGAAAGGTTAAAACATTACACATTAAAAAGAACAGCTTCGGGGCTTCCCTGGTGGCGCAGTGGTTGAGAGTCTGCCTGCCAATGGAGGGGACACGGGTTCGAGCCCTGGTCTGGGAAGATCCCACGTGCCGCAGAGCGGCTGGGCCCGTGAGTCACAACTACTGAGCCTGCGCGTCTGGAGCCTGTGCTCCTCAACAGGAGAGGCCGCGATGGTGAGAGGCCCGCGCACCGCGATGAGGAGTGGCCCCCGCTTGCCGCTGCTGGAGGAAGCCCTCCCACAGAGGCGAGGACCCAACACAGCCAATAAATAAATAAAATGAATAAAAAAAAAAAGAACAGCTTCCACCATAAAGATATTAGTTTCGCCTAACTCCTGTTAGGCAAATTGCAGTTCATAAAAAGTGCCATATTGAAAGTATCAAAAAAGCAGCCCTGGTTGCTTATAGGTCAAGTATGGCATCAGTGTAACTATTCCTCTCTACTACCAAACTCTCCTTGCATTACTCAGAACCTTGCTCAGTTTCTAAGTCTTGATGTAAATCTTGGTCCCAAAGACATTAACGTGTTGCCAGGAAATAGACCTCTGATACATCCTGGGCATCAGCTGCCACTGGCAGCTACTTTCTCTGAGCCACATGTCTTCTTATGAGTTACAATCTGAGGCTTGTGACACCAGATTTTTCCAGGGCAGCAGACTGATGTCATAAACGTGATGGTACTAAGCACTCTACAGAGCTCATCAGCTCCACCCTGAAATCCCTGAATGCAAAGGCAAGTTTCCCGTCTATAAATAATGCCTGAGTTTTCCCATCTACAAATAAAGAGAGAATGGTTCCCACTTAATAAGATTCTTGTGGGAATTAGATTGCCTATGAAAGCACTTAGCAGACAACACAATTATTTTCAAGTCAAAAAGAAGGGGAGACTATAAAACCTAAGATATTTTCACATCTTCAGAACTTTTGGTAACGCCGTAACTTATTTTTCGCTAATATCCTTTCACCAAGAAATTTTTGAGAAAAAAAAGGCTGAAAGATAAGAAAATGAGATTTTTTTTTTGTCATAACCTTTGGATATGACAAACTCCACAGAAATCTACACTAAGATCCACTTTCTAATCTTTCTCTGCACTCCCAAAAACCATAGCCTTAATTTCTACCTCAATCATATAATTTATGAAGATAAAATACTTCAATACATCTTCCCAAGATGCCCTCACCAGAAATAATCATTTCCTTACTGCCTGTATGCACCTCCAAATATACTGAATCTTTGGAAAATAAAACAAAACAAAAAAAGAGGTAAATCACAAAAGCTGGCCTTCAAAGTCTCCAGTTTCCTTACAATAGATCTAGAATCATAAGTTATGATGGAGGCACCTGTCTGGTAAGAGGGGTGGCAATCCATAAAAACTCCAAGTGTAACAAGGAGAATTTAAACTGTAACTACAGGTGGAAAAGTTCATTTCCCACCTCAAATATTTTCACTCTAACACAGGATGGCCAAGCAAGAATATAGGCTGGCCAAGGTGAATATTTTTATCATTTAAAAAAAAAAATGGGGACAGAAGGGAATTTGAGCCAATTAAGCAAATTGGCTCTCACGTTCCTAAGCCTAGCTGACTTGAGGTTTTTTTTTTTTGACAAGGGAATCTTACAGACCTTCTGAAACAAACGTGTTTGAAATACGGTGAGACCTCAACAGTCTTATAACTTTACCCAAGCCTGGGTTCTGGGCTCGACTTTTAAAAATGGGTGACGTGTTAACAACTTCCTAAAAGCAAATGGGGCACTAGGATATAATTTAGGAAGTGATGATGCAAGTCTCTGGGGGACAGGGAGGAGGGGAGGTGAAAAAGTCAGAGGAAATACCCTCCTGGTTCCTGGGCACCAACTCATACCAAGGAGGGGAGGAAAGGCTGGCCTCCACAAGCCAAGGGAAGGGGGCACCCCAGCTCCACCGGGAGGTGCCAACGCCGCCCCCTCATCCCTGAACGCAGCCCTGCCCCCCTCACCAGTAGCCCGGGCGGCCCCTTTCGGCCCGAGCCTCTGGCAGGCGAGTCCCCGAGGGTGGCAGGGCACCCCATGCAGGGCCTTCTCTGCCCACCCCCAGCTCCCCACCCGGTGCCCCTCCCCAGGACGCGGCCCCTGCCCCCTCCCCGCAGGCCCAGCCTGGGCCCAGCCCCCAGGGTTCCGGCCTCCCCGGGCCGCGAGGCCTGCCCGGGCAGCCCCGGCGCCCGCGCCCCGGCCCCCGCCCCCACCCAGCCAGGCACTTACCCCCAGAAGCCGCAGGGACAGCGAGGCGGCAGACTGGGCGCTTTGCTGCGCTCGCTCCCGGCATCTCCCATGGTGCTCGGCGGCGGCGGCGGAGCTCGGCGGCGGCAGCGGTGGCAGCGGCTGGGCCTGGGCCCCGCTCGAAGGAGGAGGAGGAGGAGGCGGCGGCGGCGTCGGGGGTCTCGGGGCGGGGGGAGGGGGAGGGAGCGGGCGCGCGGGCGGGCGCGAGTCCGGGGCTCCGAGCCGGGATTCCAGGCCGGTCAGCTGGAGGCGGGCCGCACCACTCGGCCTTCGGAGATGGGGGGGCCGGGGGGTGTAGAGGGAGGGGAGCTGAGGAGGTGGGGCGTACGGGTGAACCGAGGACCACGGGGGAGGAGGGAAGTCCTGGCGCCCTCGGCAGCTCCCACCGCCGCTCCCAGCCAGAGTGATGTCCCGTGCGGCGGCGCTGGGAAGGACCTGAGGCCCCCCCCCCACCTCGGCTTTAGCGTAGCGGCGGCCGCTGTGAAGCCACAGGCCCCGCTCGCTCCGTAACACCCTCCCCTCCCTCGGAGGCTGCGCTGACCGGACAATGGCCGCTCCGCCCCCTCCCCGCCTCACGCACCCCTCCCAAGGAGTCACAATGGTCTCGCCGGGGGGAAGCCGCCGCCAAAGCCCAGCAGCTGATCAGCTGGGATCCGGGCGTGCCACTTTGTTCAGCGCCTCAAAGGAAGAGGACGGGACCGTGGGCAAAGCCGAGACCGTAGAGCTATCACTCAGCGACGGGCCTCGGAGGCTTTCCTATTCTTGGAACTTTAAAATCTTAAGGAAACTTACCTTCCCCTGTTTGAAGAAGGGGAGCAGGCTTCTGAGTACTCTGGGGCACGTTACCTCCCCCCCAAACGCGAATGGTACGCCCCAAGCGAGAGGGGGAGGAGCAGCTTAGTTGTTTAGGGTTAGTTGAACCAGTCCCAGAGCGGCGGCGAAGCGCCGCGCATGCGCTCGGAGAATCCCATTACCCGGCACGGGGAAGGGCCAGGAGGAGAGCTTCCAAACCCGGAAGTGGGGCTCGGTCTTCCTGGGGCTGCTGGGGTCTTCAGCTATCCGAAAGGTCTACGAGCCCTCCGCTTTTGGTCCTGGACGATGCCGGAGGACATTTCTCAATGAACTGCTAACCCCTGGAAATCTCTCTTCCCAGGCCTCCCACACCCAACTCACTCTTCCTGTTCCACCCAGAGAACCGGTTTCTCTTTGGCAATGATGAACTTCTGGGAAACGTCCCTCCCCTCTTCCGCACCCGCAATGGCGGGGGGGAGAGAGGCTAGTGTTTTGGTCAGGTTACGTGCCCCTCTAACCCCCTCGGTGTCCCCATCCTCAGAGACACAAGTCCACTCCCTATGCCTAGGCTAGGAGAACCTCTCTTCTTTCTGGAGTGGACAGTTCGGTTTTGGGAGGGTGGGTATGGCCAAATTAGTGATGGAAACTGGTAAGTGACCAAAAAGTTTGAGGCACTAAAAACCGAGTCCTTTAACGCTCATTGTCTTTTATCCTGAACCCATTCTGAGCTTCAACCAATCGTGAGAAGAAGGCGATTGTTAATCACTAATTTCAACAAGGAGCAAACTTCCACCAGTGACCTCTTGGAGAGGTGACCCATAGCTGAGGCCCTTATGGGTGGACTTCTCAGTCCCGGCTACTTCTAGGAAGGCTTCCTGGCTTTTTTTTTTTTTTCCCGCCACAGCTGAGCGTGTACAGAGACCCTCTCGAACCCCATCCGGGGGCCCTTGAACCCCTTTTCTTGGGATAGAGAGGAGGCCTTGCCAATTGATAGCCACAAGCCCTATTGTAAGCAGGTGTTGCTTGCTTTCCCCTCCTGCCCCCCACCAATTAGTTTTCTAAATAGTCACAATTATTTAAAATTCAGTAGATTTCTCTTAATGCCTGGGTTTCCAGTTGCTTTGGGAAAGCAGAAGCTTGACACCACTAAGCTCAGTCACTCATAGCACTGGTGATACGGAGATACATGTACCTGCCCATTCTGTTTGTACATGCTCTGTGGACTTGTTAACGTTGTTGCTTCTTTTGGCCTCTAAATGATCTCAGAGAGACAGCAGTGAATAGTCCTGAAGAGAGATCTTAGCGGCCCATCTACCCCCTACCTCATAAAGAGCAAGGATCACACTTAGTTTAGCATCCTCCTAAAGAGGCTCCTGCTGATGAAGACAGTAATTGCAAAAATCAAACCACTTAAAGCCAAAGCACCCTCCAAATGTGAATGCTGATTTATTTTGCGTAATATTTAGTTTCGGCTTTGTTGATTTTCACAAGCCTTCAATAAACATTTCTGTCAAAAGCCCATAGAATGGATGAAGTCATATAGCACACCCAGCTCTCATTGGACTCGTATTTCCTTAAATCCCCACTTAAACTGACATAAAATTTGCCACATTCATAGAAGATTTACAGGCTTTGAGTTTAACAAACAGATTAAATGGGACTCTTGCTATTGGCATCTTGATGACTTTCTTTTGTATGTGGAAAAGGAAACCCTAAAACCAAAAGGAAAATTTTATATAAAACATGATTGTCATCTTACAAACTGCTTGCCTACCTGTTTACCAGTTATTCAATTTAACAAGCATTTATTAAGTACCCAGTATGTACAAGGCATTTCCTAAGGCTTTGTCCCTCCTACTCCCCTCTGCCCCTTCCTCTCCTACCCAGCACACTCCTACTGCCCCTTCAGGCTTTTTTTTTTCTTAATTTATTTATTATTTTTGGCTGTGTTGGGTCTTCGTTTCTGTGCGAGGGCTTTCTCCAGTTGCAGCGAGCGGGGGCCACTCTTCATCGCGGTGCATGGGCCTCTCACTATCGCGGCCTCTCTTGTTGCGGAGCACAGGCTCCAGACGCGCAGGTTCAGTAGTTGTGGCTCACGGGCCCAGTTGCTCTGCGGTATGTGGGATCTTCCCAGACCAGGGCTCGAACCCGTGTCCCCTGCATTGGCAGGCAGACTCTCAACCACTGCGCCACCAGGGAAGCACCCCGTTCAGGCATTTATTACCTCTATGCCTCCCATACTCTGACAAGGCAGAATTGGTCCCTCCTCCCTCTGCCCATGTAGTCTCCATTATAGGACCAGGAAATTTACATGTCTGTCTCTCCTCACAAAACCTAGCTCCAAAAGAACTGGCTCTTAGAAATAGCTATTAATGTACCCACAACCCAGTGGGGATAGCAGAGACTCAGAGGGTGTTACTTAGATTAATTTTATTACCAAATATTATTATTTTATTTCTGTACATACCATTCTGTTTGTGCATGCTCTGTGGACTTGTGGGCTCCATCAATCTCAGTGGGATTGAAACAGACTCAATCCATGTTTGTTGAACGAATGAGCTAATCTGATAAAAACCCACTCTTAGTCAAGGCTCCTTTGTCTGCAAGTACAGAAACCCACTGAAACTTCTTCATGCTAAAAAAAAATTTTTTTTAAGGAAATAATCTTATAGAGCCCAAGGGCACAGAGATCAACAAGATCTCAGGAAGGACTGGAACAAGGATCTGAAATACCAGCAGGAAGCCATGTAGCTATTCCTTCATTATCTCTTTTCTCCTTGGTCACGTGCTCTGCTCTCTACAGAGCTGCTTCATTCCTCTGCAGACCTGTTTTCACTGCTTCTCTAGGAACATAGTAGAACATGGCTGTCCAAGCTTACCTATCCTCATTTCAAGAATTAGCAGAGAGGGACTTCCCTGGCAGTCCAGTGGTTGAGACTTCGCCTTCCAATGCAGGGGGTGCGGGTTCGATCCCTGGTCGGGGAGCTAAGATCCCACATGCCTCCGGGCCAAAAAACCAAAACATAAAACAGAAGCAATATTGTAACAAATTCAATAAAGACTTTAAAAATAGTCCACATCAAAAAAAAAAAAAAATCTTAAAAAAACCCCCCAAAAATCTAGCAAAGATTCATTAGTATCTATGAATCCCAATTCCCAGGAGAAAGATCCTTATTGGTCTAGCTCATGTCAGATTGTCTATTTCTGGTACAGTCTCCTTTAGCCAGTGGAGCATTGTGTAGTGAAGGCTCTTTGCTTTGTAATGCAAACATGGCTGCCAGAGACCCATCCTTGTAGCCTACAGTTCTCAAAGAAGATCAGTTATGTTCTTGGCAAAGATTCCAAAAGGTGTCTACCACAGACCAAAACAGGAGTAAATTGCAGCCTGAAATTCAAAAGCATATAGAACAATGGACAAGTTCAAGAATTTTCCAGCAAAGGAACTGCTAGTTGAGCTATTTCAGTCCTAAATTTAAATGGCACTTCCTCAGAGGAGACTTCACTGACACCCAGCCCCAATTAAAATTATGTTGCCCCATTTTTGTCTTCTATGGCACTCTTTCTTTGCAGCACCTATCACAGTTTATAATTAAATATTTATTTGTGTGTCTCCTCTCCAAAGATTATGTCTGTTTACTACTATATACATAATCCCTAGGGCACATTTGGTAGGCATTCAATAAATATTTGTTGAATGAATACAAAGGCACAATAATTTGTTAATCGATGTGAGACCCATATGTGAACTGGCATCCTAATCAGACTATCCTGAGGGAACATCTCCATCACCACCCAACTTCCCTAAAGACACTGAAACTCACTGTGAGCTTTTCTGTCACACTGCAGTTGTAAGAAATTAGACCCAGTGTTCATCTACTTCTTCTCATTACTTTCCTAGCTGGCTAACTCTTCATTCTCAGTTCCCAAGTTTTCTGTCTGAAGAGCCCTTGAACCAGTTCCTATAACGTGCCCGCTCAGTTGGCCAAAAACTCAGAGAGGACATAAAATTCCAGGGCATCATCAAATTAGGGGACCAAAGTGCGGGGGTAATTGGCAGAAGTACTTTTGTCATAATTGTCTTGACTATTTTCTACTGTGGATTACGTTCCAGATGAACCTGTGATGTGACTCTTGGGGGGTAGTTTGCAATCACCACTGGCCCAAAAGGAGCCATCTACATGCTCAGTAGGGTTTAGGAAAGGATAATATTAATGCTTCAGCAGCCAGAGCTGCTGTGAAAAAGCCAGGTGTGGCTCAAGGGCAGGGGCTCACAAGGGCTGCTTTCTTGGTAATACTAAGTCCAAAGACCTTAGTCCTGAAAGTCACAACCAAAAAGGAGGCACATGTAGAGACCTGAGACAAAGCAGATGGTCCTCCAACTCTGATTCTAATCCTTACCCCACAACTCTAACTCCCAGTTTAAACCCTTTCATCACTAACATTCATTCTAAGCTGGTATTAGTCCCAATGTCCAATCCAAACTCTAGCCTCAATCTTCATCCTAATCCTAATATTATCTGTAAAATTTAACCCTAGGTTTTAAGCCTAATCTCAACCCTAATTCTTAGAGCTTAACAAGGCTTCTTGCCTTGCCACTGTCTTTTTTCCCCTTGCTCTCTTTCTTATATCCCTTGGCCCTGACCCACTCCGGGGAACAGAGAACTCTATAATATCCTGGACCTCTGGAGAGAATGGGAGCCAGTTTCAACAATGCTAAAAAAGAAAAGAGCCTTGGGCTTTCAGGAAAGAGAAAGTGGGGGCATCTCTCACCTGTACAGGATGCAGAGACCGTCCACAGTTACAACATGACTTGTTGCCTAATTCAGGAGCTTCTTGGTCTCTGAAAATCCAGAAAAAAATGCAATCCAACTATAGACTCAGGAACGTTTGGTACAGCTGGCCAAGAGCAGGAGACCTGACACCCTTAAGCAAAATGATGGGGTTAGATTAGATGAGTGACTGGCAAACCATTTTCTCAGAGCAAGAATTCTGGTTTCTGCTCTCCTCCCTGACTTGAGTGTGGTTTTCCAAAGGAAAATAAAAAATCTTTTATTTTATTTTTTTAAAGTCACTGAGCCAGCCCCTCCCTGAGGTTCCTTCTGGCCCTCGTGTTTTCTGATGTGCAGTTGATTTTTTTACTCACTTACAGTCCAGTTGGCATGGATAAACTCTCAGAGCCAAGGGAAAAGAAGAGCAACCGAGCATACTGTCTCCAGCCCTTCTCAGGAAACTAAAACTAAATTAAATAAAATGAAGATTGCGATGGGAGGAGAGGGGAAGAGCAGAGAATATGTTGCCATTTTACATCCTGTGTTCTGTTCGTGAAGCAATCGCTGATTTCCCTGCTGCTCACACCCTTCTTGGTGTGAGATTTGATTTTACTGACTCTTAAAATTTCTTTTTAAGAATGGAGATATTGTTTTTCCCAGAAATACTTGACCTTTGTGGGGAAAAAAATTCAAATAATGAGAAAGGAAAAGTTCTCCCTAATACCATCCCCCTCCCCAGATATATCCTTTGTTAACACTTTGGTGTATACCTCTCCAGGCTCTTTATTTATATGTGATTATATAAATGGGGTCATTCAACACATAGTATATTCTATCTGATTATTTTTAACTTAGAAATACGTCTTGAACATCTTCCATATCTATGCATATAGCTTTGCAATATTGTAGCTAAATGTATTAGGGTTCTCCAGAGATATATATGATCTCTCTATATATCTATATATATGTATGTACATGTGTACATACATATATATAGATATATATATAAACATATACATATCTCCTATCTCCTAATGACCAGTATATATATGAAACAATATATAGAAATATATATAATAGCCATATATATGAGATTTTATTTATTATATATATAAAGTATAACCATATATATTAATTTTATTTATTCATTTATTTATATTTACCATATATATAAAAAGAGGTTTGTTATAAGGCGTTGGCTTATGCAATTACAGTGGCTAAGAAGTCCCAGGATCTGCAGTCCTAAGGCCTGAGAACCAGGAAAGCCAACGGTATAAGTTCCAGTCCAAGCCTGAAGAAAACTGATGTCTTGGTTCAGAGACCATCAGGCAGAGAGCAAATTCTCTCCTGCTCAACCTTTTGATCTACTCAGACCTTTAACAGGTTGGCTGGGCCTGCCCATGTTGGGGAGGGCAATCTGCCCTACTCAGTCTACTGATTCAAATGTTAATCTCATCCAGAAACACCCTCACAGACACACCCACAATGTCTAAGCAAATATCTGGGCACTCCACAGCCAGGTCAAGTTGACACATAAAATTAAACATCACACTAAAATCATGGGCTCCGAAGTCAAGCTGCCTGAGTTTGAATCAGCCTCCTACCACCTACTAGCTCTGAGTCTTTAGGGGAATTATTTAGCCTGTCTGTGCCTCAGTTTCCTCATCTGTTACAGGAGGCATCTGTAATGTGCAGTGCTTTCCATCTGCCTAGGTTCTCTTTGGTGGTCCCACTTTTCCTGTTCCCAGGCCTACTCAGAGATGCACACACTAACTAGTTTTAGTCAGGGAGCCCTAACCTCTGGCCATAAGAATTCAGAATGGCTCAAGGAGAGCCAGGGCCATCCCTGGCCTGACTTGCTAGCTTTGCCTTCTGATAGCAAGTGTCCTTGGGCCCATGTAGCCCAGAGCTACCAGGGACCCTCCATGTGGAACTAGGCTGCCAGGGGATCAAGACAACGAAGAAGAAAGAAGAGAGATGGAGAGAGAGAAAAACTAAATCATCAAGACATTGTTTGACTGAGAAGTGAAAAATTAAATGTTTTGACTATGTGTAACCAAGAAAAAAAAAGACATTGTTTGAGTCCTTGAATCCAGCCAAGTCTGAAGCTAGAACAACCCTCTGGACTTTCCAGTTACATGGACCAATAAATTCCTTTTCTTCCCCCTAACCTAATTTGAGTTAGGTTTCAGTATGTTTCAATGAGAAAAGTCCTGACTATACATTATAGTATCTACCTATGTCATAGGTTTATTGTGAGAAATTATATAATCCATGAGGAAATCTTAGCATAGTGTGTAGCCTAGGGTACAAACTCAATAAACATTCACTGTTATTATTCATTTCTTTTTAATGGCTGCTGACCACTATACATGGGTGAACCATTTAATGAATTCCCTCTTGATTCATTTGTCTTATCATTCATTCATTTATTCATTCAGCAGACAATTGAGCCCCTACTGTGTGTTAGGCACTGTTTGGGGCATTGAGGATAGAGCAGTGTATGAGACACATAAGCTTCCCTACTCTAGTGGTGGAGGCAGGCAATTTAAAAAATTTTTTTAATGTCTTGGGACTTCCCTGGCAGTCCAGTGGTTAAGACTTTGCCTTCCAATGCAGGGGGTATGGGTTCGATCCCTGGTGGCGGAGCTAGGGGAGCTAAGATTCCATATACCTCTTGGCCAGAAAAACAAAACATAAAACAGAAGCAATATTCTAACAAACTCAATAAAGATGTTAAAAATAGTCCACATCAAAAAAAAAAAAAAAAAAAAAAAAGGAATTCCCCTCTGGTCCAGTGGGTAAGACTCCATGCTCCCAATGCAGGGGACCCAGGTTCGATCCCTGGTCGGGAACTAGATCCTGCATGTATGCCGCAACTAAGAGTCCACATGCCTGCAACTAAGAAGCCCGTATGCTGCAACGAAGATCTCGTGAGCTGCAACTAAGACCCGGCACAGGCAAAATAAATAAATATTTTTTTAAAAAAAAGTCTTGAGGGAATTCCCTGGCAGTCCAGTGGTTAGGGCTTGGTACTTTCACTGCCAGGGCCAGGTTCAATCCCTGGTCAATCCCTGGTCAGGGAACTAAGATCCTGCAAGCCATGCAGTGTGACCAAAAAAAAAAAAGTCTTGAAGGACAGCTAGGTCCAGCTTTCCACTTTTGTAAAAATTTTACAACAAATCTTCCCCCATTAGTCCTATTAATATCTGGGATAAATTTTTTAGAAAAAGAATTGCAATACCATTTAACACTTGTTACGTTTGGCCAAATTTCCCTCCAGAAATGTTGTACCAATTTACGTTCCCTCCATCAGTGAATGGGAAGGCAGATTTCCCCACACCTCAGTAGTACTGGGATGTCATTAATCTTTTTAATCATTGCCAAGGTCAAAGGTGAAAAATGACACCCAATGGATGTTTTATTTGCACTTTTTGATTATTAATGATGACCAGATTACTTTTATGTCCTATCATGTTTTTGTATCATATGATAAGATATAAAAATAGTTGAATTTTAATTTGGATTTATTTTTGTGTGCATTATCTGTTTATAACCTTTGTCAATTTTTCTATAAGGGTTTTTTTTCTCCTTTAAGATATTTTTGTTGATATTGAGAATATTAACTTTTCATCATATGTACTACAAATTATTTCTCTGTTATTTGTTTCTTAACTAGGCTTTTGGTTTTCAAGAGTCTAAAAATTCAGGGGAACTATGTGAATTAACTCTGGCTGATGTTTGAATTGCCAGCATGGGTGCTATTTCTTAAGGCCTCTAGTTGCTGCTTATAGGTTAAAAAGAAAAGGAATTAAAGGGAAAAAAGAATTAAAGGGAGAAAGACAGGAAATTGCAGGAGTTGGGGGGCAAGCACTGAGAGGAACCCCATCCTCTCAGCCCCTAATTCCACCTCATCTCAGGCAGGCTCAGCTCCGCCTCCATGGGTCAGCTAGCTGCTCAGGCTTGCTGCCAGCCCTGAGCTCCCTGAAGTGAGTCATCCAGGACCGACCTCAGCCTTCCTGATTTCCTGTCTAGAGGTGGAAAAACAGCCAGAAGCAGTGGCCTTATAGCTCTGTCAGCCCCCAGGGACTGACCTGAAGTTCCCCGTCAAGTCCCTTGCTCAAGTTTGCAGACACAGCATCTAGGAGAGAATAGCACCACATGCGGCCAGGCTGGGCTCCAAGAACTGACCCAATGGGAAGAACCAAGGGTATTTGAGGGAGGCAGAGTGGCTAGGGAAGAGGGTTAAAATTAATTGTTAGGTTGAAATTAGGGGGGAAGCCAGTGTTGCAGGGACTGGGCTGGGGAGTGAGGAGTAGGCATTTAGAATGCCAAGCAGAGTTGGTGGCTCAGGGAAATGGTTATGACTGGGGAAGAGGCCTAGATGTCCAGGATAGGGTTCAAAGGCTAAGGCTGGTGTCTTAGACTGGTTTCCTTCCCCACAATGAAAGCTGACCTGGATACAAAGATTGGGAGGCGCAGAGAACAATTCTAGGTGTGGTGAAGTGGCCAATAAAAGGTGTGTCATCAAGCCAGCTATCACTGGGAGTGGCTAGAGCTCAGTGACTAGTCCTGTGAGGACTGGGCAAAATCACACCTTAATGGTATCCCACCTGAGGGAGGGGAGACTGAGTATTTATACACCCGCTTCTCTCGCAGCACTTCGGCCTGCCTTGTGCTGGCAAAGCACCCTTTCCTTGTTTCAGAGAAAGCCTTCAGACAAAGAGGTGCAGAGACTGGCCATTGGAAGTGAATGGGATCATTCTGAAGTGGTCAGTCCCAAGGGATATGGAGGGGGCACCTACAGTGTCTGCGATAGCTGGGGACTGTGTGTGTAAGTAGATTTGGAGGGTGTGATATTTGGTAAAATTATCCAGAGTTTTCTTCCTAAGGCTGTGATTAATCCAATAAGGCTAGTTGCCTTCTGATTAGGAGTTAGGGAGCAGAGATAAGATTACAATAGGATTAGAGAATTAGGGTTCTGTTAAGGGCACTCAGAGGCTCTTCATCCTGTCCGAAGTCACCCAGCTAGTAGGTGATGAGCTGGGGCAGGATTGTGGCCTGATCTGTGTTACTCCAAAGCCCATTAAGAGGACAGAATGCAGGCCAGCCTAGTGAAGAGAGGGAGGTATCCACCAAATCCCTGCTGCCTGGGCTTCTTCCCGGCAGCCAGGGAATGGGGTTAGGCGGAGGCTGTGCAACTGCCATCTGTTCTCTTGGCTCCACTACCTGGCAACTGCCCACCTATGTCTGCTCTCTGCTCTGGAGGAGGACGAATTCCTCCACGGCCCATCAGGCAGGACGAGGAGCCATCCCCTCACCAGGGCTGCACCCATGATGGATTCATTGATTATGACTTTCTGATGTGCAGGCTGCTCAGTCGTGTAGCAGACCCAATCCCATCTGGTGTATTTTTCTTCAAAGAGCTGCTGGAAGGAAAACTCTGCATACTGCTCATACTGGTAGGCGTGTGTGTATATATGCACAGGCACAGGTGTGTACACAGGTGTGAACCTGGGTGTGTGTGTGTGCACATGTGCACCTAGATGTGGATGTGAACATTGGGAGTTCAAAGCCACTGTGGTTCTGTTTCCTTCTCAGAGATCATTTAGCAAATAAGTCATTGATAAACAATAATGCTACCATTTTTTGAATAACTTCTACATACCGGTAACTGCGGTAGATGCTTTGCATACATTGGTTATTGTAGCAAATGTAAACCTTACAGCTACCGTGCAAGAGAAGGTTTACCTTCTTCATCCTGCAGATGAGGAAACCAAGGTTCTCAAGGCTAAATTAGCTGCCTGAGGACTTAATTTTTAAGTGGTAGAGCCAGGATTCCAGACCATGTCTCTGATTCCACAGTGCATGATATTTAATTTCCATCTCCTCCCAAATCTTCTCAGAATGAGAATGAACAAACAAACTACTGCTACACATGACAACATGAACAATTCATATAAAACTAATGTTGAGTGAAAGAAGTCAGACACAAAATACCTGCTACGTGATTCCATTTATGTAAAGGTCAAAAACAGACATAACTGATCTATGCTGTCCAGAGTTAGGGGAATGGTTACCCTTGCAGGGGACAGGGAATCATTGGAAGGGGGCACTGGAGGGACTTCTAGGGGCTAGGAATAGGTAATATATTATTTCTTGACCTGGGTACTGGTTACCTGGATGCATTCAGTTTGTCCAAATTCAGGAACTGCGTACGTATGATTTGTGCACTTTTCTGTATGAATGTTTCACCTAAAAAAAAAAAATCTCAAAATGGAAGAAAAGTCTTTCCAGGGGCTATGAGGGATTCAGAGAAAGGAAGCACCCCAGAGCCTGCCCTTGGTGGGGCGGGGGCTCTTGTTCTAATCAGGTGACACAGCCTCAGGAAGCCCCTAGGCTATGGAGTGGGGAGGGGTGTTCAGGTTAGTGGACTCCAAGCCGAGTACTCCCGGGGACTGGCAAAGAGGCACGATAAGGGCCTAGCGGAATTAAAGGTGGTTCTGAGTCTACAGACCAGGGCACAACAGAAGCTTCCAAAGGTGGTTGATATGTAGTGGCCAAGAGAAGATTATGGCCTTTGAAGCCCAACAGACCTGGGTTGACCTCCTGGCTCCATCCTCTACTGACTGGAGACCTAGATAGAGCTATTTATCCTTTTAGAGTCTTGGTTACCTCCCCTCTGTAATGGGTCACCGAGACCAAAGCCTGCTATGAGGATTAAATGACATGATATAGTTAGAACACTTGGCACAGAGCATGGTACCTGGCAGGCATTCAGCAAAGGTATGTTCGGAAGGTAGAAGAAAAGATGCTCTGTAACCTGAGAGCTCCCTCAAATGTCAGAAGGTCTGGCAGGTGGAAGGTGCCTCACACTCACTCTGGTGCCTGAACAGGGTGATGTAGCATCCATGAGGCAGGACCTGGGCTGTGATGGGTGGGAAGAAGTAAAGTTAGCGGTGGCAGCTGGGACAAACTGATCCACTCTGCAATGCAGCAGGGAGAGGTTTCCAGGTTGGGAGCCCAGCCAGGGAGGAACTTTGGGGAGGAATTGTCTGATTTAATGGAAGCTTATGAAGCTGCGTGGTGTGGGGTGGGAGTTCTTCCTCTAGGAAAGCGCTTGGAGTCTACTCCTCAAATTTTTTCCATAGAATCAGAGACTGATAGAATTTGTTTTAAAACCTGGTGAAGGAACTAGGTTTGGCCAGACTGAGAGAGCATGAACCCTCTAAAGACACAGCTGACAGATGAGATACCTAAGGAAGAACTTTCTGACTCATCCCCTAACTCAAATGCCAACTACCCCAAGAAGCTTCATTCCACTTAGAAGTCTGCACTTTCTCTTTCATGCTCCTGTAGTATACTGCACACACTGTATGGCCTATGGGACATGCTGCCTGGAGAAGGGAAAGAGACTTGCATCAGTTATTTTTCTGCTTGTAACATAAAACCCAGATAATAATGTCTTAAACACGACGGCAGTTTATTTCACCTTCATTTCAGAGCAGTCCAGAAAAACTTGTGCTTTAAAAGGTACCATCAAAAACGTGAAGACAAGCCACAGACTGGGAGAAAATATTTGCAAATCATATATTTGCTAAAGGACTGGAATCCAGAATATGTAAAGAATTCTTGAAACTCAATAATAAATAGACAAACCATCCAATTTAAACATGGATAAAGGATTTGAATAGATATTTCACCAGAGGAGATACATGAATAGATAATAAGCACATGAAAAGATATTCAACATCATTAGTCACTAGGGAAATGCAAATTAAAACCACAATGAGATACCACTCACAAGCACTAGAATGACTATAAGCAAAAAGACAGACATTAATAGGTCCTGGCGAGGATGTGGGAAAAAGGGAACCCTCATAGATTGCTGGAAGGAATGTAAAATGGGTCAGCCACTTTGGAAAACAGTTTGGCAGTTTCTTAATAGGCTCAACATAGGCTTATTATACAACCCAGCGATTCTACTCCTAGAATCTACCCACCAAGAGAAATGAAAATATATGTCTGCACAAAGACTTGTAGACAAGTGTTCACAGCAACAGTATTTATAATAGCCAAAAAGTGGAAACAACCCAAATATTCATTAATTGGTTAATGATATACCCATCCATTAGAATACGATTCAGCAACAAAAGGAAAGAAGCACGGATACCTGCTACAACATGAATGAACATCCAAAACATTATGCTCAGTGAAAGATGCAAAAGTCCACATATTTATGACTCCGCTAATATGAAACGCCCAGAAAAGGCAAATACATAGAGGAAGAAAGTAGACGTGTGGCTGCCAGAGGCTGGGTGGGAATGAGAGCACATGGGCACAAAGACGGTGGTGAGGGTTGCACAACTCTGTAACTTAAGTTACTCTTGCTGTTCCCTAATGTTTCTTTGTTTTTATTGAAGTGTAATATACATACAAAAAATGCACAAACCCTAAATGTACAGTTTGACTTACACCCCTCCCCCGCCAACACCCCTCCATAACCACCATCCAGATAAAGATAGTGAACATCTCTGGCACCCCAGAAGGCCCCTCTTAGCCAGTCCCCCACAAAAGTAACCACCATTCTGACTTTTGTCACCATAGAGGAGTGTTGCCTGTTCTTGGAACAATACTGCCCCAGAGCAGGCACTCAGGGGGTGTCACCCTCCATTTCTACCTTCACGTGGCTCTCAATGTTGGCCCTGGGCTCCTTGGCCACTATCTTTCTTTTTTTTAATATTTATTTGTTTATTTGGCTGTGCTGGGTCTTAGCTGCAGCAGGCGGGCTCCTTAGTTGTGGCACGTGGGCTCCTTAGTTGTGGCATGCCTGTGGGATCTAGGGCTCCCTGAACTGGGAGCACAGAGCCTTAACCACTGCACCACCAGGGAAGTTCCTTGGCCACTATCTTCTTATTGCAACACTCTGCCCCACACTGGTCACCACCTGTCTTTCTTCATCCCCTCGAAGTGCCACTAACACATCGTGACAGTGTCGATTTTTACTGAAGATTTAGTCAATTGGGAGTAAATACAACACAGCATAGAAAACAACCTAAAGTTCCTTAGTAGGTATCACAAGGCCTAGAACTGCATTGCCCATTCTCTGTCATTTCGTGGGTCCCTCCCAGGTCCCTTCATCATGTGATTGCTCCCCATGCCTGGTAAGGATCCCAAACTCCAAATCCTACATGAGACAGGAAAGTAACATACATGGGTGAAGTGGCCTGGGTGTAAGGAAGGACTGTGATGAACTCCAGACTATGGGACCCAGGAACCATGGTAGCCGCTTCCAGCTCCACCTCTATGTCCCTAAGGCAGGACGAGGGGTGTGGGTTTTTTTTTTTTTTAATTTTTTTAATACCTTATTGTTCCCTTTTTAAAATTTTATTTATTTATTTTTGGCTGTGTTGGGTCTTCGCTGCTGTGCACGGGCTTTCTCTAGTTGCGGCGAGCAGAGACTACTCTTCGTGGCGGTGCGTGGGCTTCTCATTGCCGTGGCTTCTCTTGTTGTGGAGCACGGGCTCTAGCCGCGCAGGCTTCAGTATTTGTAGCACGCAGGCTCAGTAGTTGTGGCTCACGGGCTTAGTTGCTCTGTGGCATGTGGGATCTTCCCGGACCAGGGCTCGAACCCGTGTCCCCTGCATTGGCAGGCGTATTCTTAACCACTGTGCCACCAGGGAAGCCCGAGGGGCGTGTTTTTAATAAAAGTCTCTGCATTCAGCCAGTTTGCATTATTGGCTCCAGACCCTTCTGGCTTTTCTCTTTCCCCTTTCCAGGCCTCCTGCCCCCCACTACATTGTTATGCAAAACAATTTAGTTCCCCTTAGCCTAGGGCTCCTCACCCGAGGCAGCCCAGGGCACCTCCTCTTTCCTGCCAAAATCACCTATGAGACTCATCAAGGTGTTTTCCTGAATGAAAGAACTACCTACTCAGGAGGTAGAAGAGACTGTATTAGCTTTTTAAAAAATAGCACTTTTGTTTTCCCTGTTTTAGTCTCACTTTAAAGATGAAGAAACTGAAACCCAGAGAGGATAAATAACTTGCCCTGATCAAAAAACTCTTAATGGGGGACTTCCCTGGTGGCGCAGTGGTTAAGAATACGCCTGCCAATGCAGGGGACACATGTTCGAGCCCTGGTCTGGGAAGATCCCACATGCCATGGAGCAACTAAACCCGTGCGCCACAACTACTGAGCCTGGGCTCTAGAGCCTGCAAGCCACAACTACTGAGCCTGAGTGCCACAACTACTGAGCCCTCATGCTGCAACTACTGAAGCCCGAGCGCCTGGAGACCACGCTCTGCAACAAGAGAAGCCACCGCAATGAGAAGCCTGTGCACCGCAACGAAGAGTAGTCCCCGCTTGCCACAACTAGAGAAAGCCCACATGCAGCAACGAAGACCCAACACAGCCAAAAATAAATAATCAAAAACCAAAAAGAGGGCTTCCCTGGTGGTGCAGTGGTTAGGAATCCGCCTGCCAGTGCAGGGGACATGGGTTCAAGCCCTGGTCCGGGAAGATCCCACATGCCGTGGAGCAACAAAGCCCGTGAGCCACAACTACTGAGCCCATGTGCCACAACTACTGGGACTGCGTGCCTAGAGCCTGTGCTCTGCAACAAGAGAAGCCACCTCAATGAGAAGCCCGCGCACCGCAACGAAGAGTAGCCCCCGCTCACCACAACTAGAAAAAGCCCACATGCAGCAACAAAGACCCAATGCAGCAAAAAATTTTTAAAAAATGAAAAAAAAAAAAACCAAAAAACAAAAAACAAAAAACAAAACTCTTAATGGGTACAACTGGAAGTTGAGCCCTGACTCCAAAGTCCACAAAGGTGGCTTGTTCACCTCCAATCCCTAGAATTTAGCAAAGTGTCAGAGCTCAATGAATGCATGCTGTAGTTGAATCCAAATTAAAGAATGGATTTGCAGGAGGAAGGCATCCTAGGCCTGTGAGGAAAACTGGAGAGGAGAAAGGGCAAATTGTTTAAGGAGTTGGTGGAGGGCAGCAAAGTGGGGAGGGGTGGGGCGCTACCCACTGGCTTCGGGAGGGAGCGGACTGCTCCCACTGGTTCCTCCACCCCCTGCCCAGCCTTCCAGGGAGACTGGTGCTCTGGGCAGAAGCTGCTGCCATCATTCATCAAGGCCCGGCAGCCCAAGGAAGCTCAGGGCCTATCCTGTAGGACACTTTCAGTCAACTTCGGTTCAATTTATTCCCTCTAAATGACTCTGAAACGTAAATAAAATTAAATTAATGCTACTGTATTTGTCTCTGGTTAGGGCTGTAATGGGCTGCAGTAACGCTGGCCCTGAGATCAGCTATGGAGAGAGAAGCCCAGACAATAGCAGTGTGACCAGCATTGTGTCCCCCTTTCCCAACCCCTTCCCCATCCGCCCCGTTCTGGAAGGACAGGCCACACTGTCCAGATTCATCCCTTTTTGGGAGTGGGGAGAGTTCGTATCACTTCTACCCTTTTTTCCTCCACCTGAGACCAAGCCAACTCTGACCCCCTAACTGCTCTCTGCAGATACCCCCATTCCCATGGCCCCCCATCACCCTCTGAAGTTTTTGGATCTTTGGAACAGGGCAGAATGGCTTTTTCTTTGCCCACCAAGCCAAGAGCCACAGATGACCCCCTCACCAGGACTTGCTCCCTGGGTCTACCCACCCTTCCACAGAGTGGACTCCATTGCCCTTGGCTGGGGACTCTCAGCCTCGGCACCACTGACATTCTAGGCCTGATAATTCACAGTTATGGGGGCTGTCCTGTGTCTACACACCAGGTGCCATCAGCACCCGCTCTCCCAGTTGTGACAACCAAAAATGTCTCCACGTATTGAATGCCAAATGTCCCCAGTGGGGACAAATCACCACTAGTTGGGAACCCCTGCCCTGGAGGAGGGAAGTGGAGAGACCAGAGGAAGGAAGAAGAGGGAGAGATGGGCTATAAAACCCTACGGTGTCTTTTCACTCTCCACCAAGCTCACCTATCCTGCCTCCCAGTACAGTTTCTTAAAACATATTAACATGGTCCTAACGGAAGTAATAAATGACCATCCAACCTCTGGACTAAACACCAGGAACCCTGACCTCTTCCATCCAGAAGCCTCTCTCCACCCCCTCCCACTCCAGTCCCCCAGTTTACCCAGCCCAGACTCGAGGACTGCCCACCAAGAAACCAAGAAAGGGGTTTTCCTTGAGTACCAATTCCTCTACCAATTTCTCCATCAGTAGAGATGCCCCAAGTAAAGGAGTTCTCTGTACATTGGGATTCCCCACGAAGGAAGAAATTTCTTACCAAAAGAAGATTCCCCAAAGAAGGAAATTCCAAATAGGAGGCAATTTTCCAATAGAAATAGCCCCCAACACTTTTTACAGACCGGCTGTTAGAATTCCTCAATTTCTTCCTAGTACTCAACTGCTGGTGGTGGGGGCAGGAGGGGGCACGTTGGGGGCTGGCAGAAAGCTCTCCCAGGGTGCAGCCCCCTCATGCCTTGTGGGGAGGAAGCTGAGAAGGGAGAGGAGCTTATCCTCCAGGATTCAGAGGTCCTGATAGCAAAGGCAATAGCAGTGAATTTGCCCTGGGAGATGGGAGGACAGGGCAAGTCCCCTCCACGCTGGGCCACCTCACTAAGCCATCTCAATGTACAGAACCAAATTGTGGAAAAACAATCTGAGATTTTAACTCTACTTATAAATGTCCTAAAGCTTTCATGTAGTTCTGAAGAACGCCTCCCAGAGCATTCCAGCTTACACAGAGGAAATCAAAGAAAATGAATTAGAATCACAGGACAAAGCCTGAGCCCAGAAGTCCAGGAGCCTGGAAGGCTCCCCACCTCCTACTGGATTCATTACCACAAAAATAATTAAAATCCCATCCCCCATCCTTGGATTTCATCATAATCTGATTTCTGTGTACATGTTTGCTATATTTCTACTTTTTGCCAAAGTCTGTTCCTGTCAGAATTTCTGATCTTTGAGAGTCAGTAAAAATCATTGTCCAAAAGTACGTTCATTATCTGGAGGTTGTCCATCAAGCAGCTTCATGTTTGTAGGATGTTTATTTGACCCATGGCTGTTGGACTTACTACCTTACCAAAATGTGCAGATCCGGACCCAGTTGCATTTGTGCTAAGTCTTTGGGCTAATTTGAAATTTTTCTCTGCTAATTTGGCCATGCTAGGAGACCCTAATACAGATGATAAAGAATCCATTGACAAGACAAAAGGGTGAGCACTTCACACACCTTCACCTCGGTCCATCAGCACAGCAGTGACTTCCAAGTACAGCCTCCACCCTTTCCAAGCTTACAGAAGAGCTGCTTTGATCACCCCCCGTCACTGGGAGACACACTGTGCCCCGCCCTCCTGAGGACAGATGGAAAGGAGTGGGTTTAAAGTGCAGTGGGAAGGACTGAAGCTGCCTGGGCTCTCAGTGACTCCTCCAGCTCCTCTGCGGAATCCCTCTTTGTATCAGACACATGGCTCCCTGGTCTCTGCCTGCCTGCTCCCTCCTGCTGCAGCCCTCCCTGGGCTGTCCCCGCCTCCCAGCTCTGGAAGAAGCCTCATCCTTAGGGAACCTGGACCTGGAACTTGATGGACCTTGTGTCGTCCTATCTCAATCTGGGAGGCATCCAGAAATAAGGAATCCAGATCCAGATCATTTTCCAGACCTTCCTGGAGAGCTGAGGTTAAATCCATGCATCTTTCACACCAAAGCCCATTCAGGACAAACAGGATTAAGGAAGATACTCTATGCCCACCAGGGTACCACCCTCCCACCCTGACTTCCCCAGCCCCAGGCATCCCTGTCCCCCAGCCCTCTCTCCAGCAGCCTCCTCCAGGGCGAGGCACATTATTGATGGCACAGAGCTTGGTCACAGTGCCAGTTTCCCTTTTTGACTTTGATGGTTGATGAGTGATTGGAGTGGGAAGTGTGTGTGCTCGTACTAAACAGCTGGTGGGGTGGGGGGCAGGCAGACAGAAATAGAAGGAGGCCAGGAACAGGAGGCAGAGTGAGAGGCCCAGATACAAACCTTGATTGAGGAATAAAGACAGAAAGAGATGAGTTGGGAGAGGAGGAGAGTCAAATGGGAATCTAACAGAGGCCGGAGTTGATCAGAGGAGCCAGAGAAGTTGAGTTTATTACCCACCTGTGCCTCAGTTTCCTCATCCATAAAATGGGGACAGTAGTAGCTACCTTACAGTGTTATTGTGAGGATCAAATGCATCAATATACCTACATGCTCAGAACAGTGCCTGGCTGTTTTATTGACTATAAACATTAGTTCTTCCTTTCATCATCACTATTGTTATTATCATCATCATCTCTAGTTTCCAGCCTTGGGGCACAGGACATGTGGGGAGAAAGACAAGCCTATTTTGGCTCCATTACCCCATCCTGCTCACTGCCCATGTCCTTCTTGCCAAGCACACCCTCTGCCAACACTTCTCAGCACCACTCTCCATCTGTGGGGACACATTTTTCCTGAAAACTCCCGAAGTTCTCTCTCTTCTGCACGTCCTCGCTAAACTGGACAAGTATTTCTATTTATTTGAACTACGTGCCTTAAAAAATGGACACACTGGTTGTATGAAGTAGGAGATAAGGCTGAACAGATGGTTTGGATTCAGTGCTTTGAATGCTAGGCTAGGGTTTGGGTTTTGTTCTGAAATAAATGGAGAGCTGTGGATGATGTTAGAGAAAGAGCATGTGTGGTCCAGGCTGAGCATCCATAGGGTTGGCTTTCAGGGACTATTCAGGACAGGGTAGTATTTTAAGCTCTTCTCAGTCACTTATGTGTTTGTGAGAATGAATTGCAAATACTTTCATGGGAGCAGGTCTGATACCAGAGAAAAGGAGAGAAAGCATGAGGTTCTGGGACAATTTGGCCTGGGGACAGTTGGCCCCAATATAAACGGGATATAGACCCCTAGCATCCAGGGTCAGGCATTTTATCCCAGGCACTTTCTTGGGCTGGGAGCCAAATAGATAATGGTACACACCTAAGTGGTGCTGTGTGTGCATGTGTGTGCATGTGGGTTGGGGGCCAAGGCTCAAAACACACACTTTGGGACACAAAGTAGAATCTCCTGTGTTATAGGGTGAGGAGGTGAGCACCACGATTACAAAAGCATAATCTGACACCAAACCGCCTGGATTCAAATCCTGGCTTCTAAGTGTGCGGCCTTAACTCAAAGCATTCTACACCTCAGTGTCCTTGTCTGTAAAGTGGGTGTGATGACAGCACCTTCCTCATAGGGTTGTTTTGAAGAATAAATGAATTAATACACTTAAAATGCTTAGAACGGCGCCCAGCAACAGAATAAGTCCTCAATATGGCATGGTTCCTATCATTACCATTATTATTCTACTATTAATAGTATTATTATGCCACATATTATCAGTATTTTATACCGTAATTATTAGTTGTAAGACACTGAATTGAGAATAAGGACACATTGAGCTCATCTTAGTCTCTGAGATTCCTCCTTCTTATCTCGAACTCTCCTGTGGGGCTGTCCCCTCCCCCTGACTTTCACAGGGAAGGTCTCCAGGGGCCAAGTTAGTTAACTATGGCCCTGTCCACTGGCCCCTAGGATTGGATCAAGGATGGTACCTGCCCTGAGCTTTGACATTCGGAGGCTCTGCCTAAGCATTTGAAATGGAGAGAAAGAAAGAGGGCTCTAGGGAGCCTCTTGAGGCTAGTCCTCTAACCTAAGCTCATTTGGGGCAGAGGCCTCGTTATGTTGGGGCCCAGCTGTGATGGTATCTGTGTGTTCCACAAGACACTCCTCTGTCTTCATAATAATAAATTTCCCCTTTCTTCCTTAAATTAGTTTCTATTGCTTGCAACCAGAGTATTAACAAACACAGTCTCATATACATGTACAATCTTATTCTGTGTGTGTGTATGTATGTGTGTGTGTTCACATATATACTCCCACTCCAAAACACACACACACACACACACACTTCCCATTTCTGTTACCTGTCGTTAATCAAGGTCACGCAGGTACTCTGGCCCCTGGGGCCAAAAGATAGATGCTTACGGCAGGCAAGGCCTTCATCTCTTGCAGCTGCTTCCTCCCACTCAGGCTTCAGTCCTAATGGCTTCCTGAAGTTCCATAAATATGGCTCATGCAGACATGCCTCCACGCCTCCACGCCTTTGCACACTTGGCATCGTCTACCAGAATGCCTTCCTTTGGGCTAACTCCTTCAGTTTTGAGATTCAGCTCCAGCATCACCTCCTCCAGAAAGCCTCCCCAGGCCCTACCCCTTCTGCCCAGTCTGTTCTCCTCTTCCTCCGTCGGCACTTCTTCTCTGTGCCTTGGTGACAATTTCACCAACCGAGCACTGGTCACACTGTGTCCGTTTACCCCTCTGACCTCCCATGAACTGGGAGTCCCCTGAGTGTAGTGGCTGCAGCTTTTATTTCTGAATCTCCAGTGCCCAGGGTAATATCAGATGCACAGGGGATGCTTGATGCTACTGCACTGAATGAGTATAGACATTGGGGTGGAGGGTGTGGACAGATGTTTTAGTATTAGTATTTTTACTGTTATACTACTTATACTATATATGCTATTTATACTATTAGCATGTTTTAGTAAATTAGTATTTACTACGCCATACTAGTCTCTTTTTGTGTGCTACCCCCCTTGATCCTCCTCAGAGCAGTCTTCAAGGTAGACACTGTTATCTCCATTTTACAGATCAGGAGTCTGAGGCTTAGAAGGTATAACTGTGAGGAATAGGTTATGTTGCAAGTAACAAAGATCCCAAGAGAGAAGTTTGCTTCTTGCTGATGCGAAAGTCCATAGGTGAGCTGTCCAGGTTGGTATGGCAGCTCTTCTGCGTCCAGTCTTCAGGGCTTGCTGCTCCATCACTCCTAGTGTGGCCCTTGTTACCATGGTGCAAAATGGTGGCTAGAGCTCCAGCCATCACATCTTTGTTCTAGCTAGAATATGGATGAAGGGAGAATGAAGAAGAGGGTAACAGGATGCTTGACTTTTAAGGAAGGTTCCTCAGAGCTGTCACATGACATTTCTGTTTACTTCCCATTGGCCAAAACTTAGTCACATGGCCACCTATGAACATACAAGGGAGGCTGGGAAACGTCTTCTGAGTGGCCATGTGCTGAACTAAAATTTGGAGGTTCTACTACTATGAAAGAAGAGAGGCAACACTAGCAGTATTTGTCACAGAAAGGTTTAAGTGATCTGTTCAATGTCACCCAGTAGAGAAGTTGCCAGAGCTGAAACTCAAGCCCATCTCTGTGAAACACCAGACCCAGGATTCCTTTTGGTAAATTATGCTGCCTCTTACAATCAGAAGGACAGGGCAAGGTGTTTACAAAACTTTAAGGAGGGGGTAGAGCATGTTAGGGATTGGAGACAAAGAGAATTCTGAGATCAAGATCAACACACATATGTACATTAAAAACAGTTTCTAAGTCAGCCCCACAGGGATGGATGACTTCCACGTGCGGGGCTGGCAAATAACAATGACACTAGCGGCTGGAGCATCCTCTCATACGCTCCTCTGGGCCAAGGCTCCCAGAAGGACTGGGGTCACTTCCTGGGTGGTAGCCTCAAGGGGCAGAGAGTTCAGCCCAAGCCCAGACAGGACCCCAGGGAGAACCCAGTAGGGGGCAAGTTTTCCTGATGACAGTCTGCAGCATTCCGGGTGGGCTAGTACTGGGCTATGGAGAGGGATTACCAACCACTGATAGGAAATTGCTGGATTTTGCTCCCAGAGTGAAGCCTCAGTCACTTCTCCAGTAAAAGCTTTAGGCTTAAAGCCGTTTGGGATGGGACATGGTTCTGTTGTCCTGGGGGACCCTCCAGGGAAGGTGAGGCACCCTGCTGCCAGTGGGGATGAGAAGGAAGGGGTGAGGGAGGATGCAGCCTCAGCCAGTGGAGGCAAAGCTATTCCCTGCCTGAAGCTGTCTGCTGCAGGAAGGGTGGGAGCCCGCTGGACAGCGCTGAGCGGTGAGGTCGGGTTCCAGCACGCTCGCGTCCTCTTTCAAGCACTCCCAACACTCTCTCACTGCAAAAACACATATAGTGCTATTTCCAGCTGCATGACTTTTGGGCAAGTCACTTCACACTGCTGAGCCTCAGTATCCTCATCCAGGTAATGGGGAAAAAAATACTATTTTGCATTCAGAATAGAGGTTACCTGTAGGGGTTATTGACTGGGATGGGATGAGGGAGATTGCTGGGGCACTGGAAATGCCTGTATCTAGATCTGGGTGATGGTTACACAGGTGTACATACAGGTAAAGATTTGTTGAGCTGTATGTGCGGTTAAGGTTAGGGCACTTTACTGCATGTAAGTTACAGCTTAGACAGAAGTAAAGAGTCAGAAAAGATGCCCCTCCTTCTCAAGTCCAGCCTGAAGGGCGGTTGTGAGGATTCACAGAGAGGGTGAAAGCAAAGCATTTCACACAGTCTGCCTGGCACTGTTGTGTTCTCTTATTCCTTATTTGCACCCCTGATGGATTTGTAAGACTTTGTAAACGAAAGCAGTTTCTCTAAGTCTTTCTGGGGAACAAAGCTGGGACTGTGATTAACTACATCAATCAACCAGGAAAACTTCTCTGACATCAAACTTGAGGCATAAACACAAAGGACAAATGAGACATCCTGGTTTCAGGCAGGAGAGGTCTCATCATGCCCGTTTTGGAGTTAGCTGAGACACAGAGGGAGAAAAGGGCTTGCCCACCACCGTGGCCAGTATGCAGCAGGCCCATGGAGGTCTAGCACCCAGGCCCCGACTCCCAGCCCCATGCTCTTCCCCGCACAGGAATGGCCCAGATGGCCTGAACGCCAGGCCTGGCTTTCCCTCGCCCCCCTGTGGCCAGCCTGGGAATAGTCGTGTTGCTGGGCTGCCAGCACCAGCTGTGCGCAGATGGGTGAGGCAGCGGCTGCCCCTCCTTTCTGGAACCCTCTGCACTCATGACAGCTCAACCATGAGTCATCCCAAAGGATAAATGAGTGGGAGAACCAGCCCCTCCTCCTTGAGGTGGAGGCAGGAATCCCAGAACGGCTTCCCTGCCTTTCTTCACATTCTTTGCAAACTTGCTTGCCTGGCCCCTGGGTTTACAGAGGGATAGAATGGCAGTGTTATCTCCCAGGTGCCCTGGCTGGCCTCTTGACCAGCCAGCTGAGGTCTGGGACTCCCATATTTAATGTGGTCCCCATGAGAGCCCGGTTCACTGCCAATGTGGTTCCCCTACTGTCCCTTAGGCACCTGCTCCAGTGCCGCTCTCTCTTCCTACCTTCCCTTTCTACCTGCTCCCTGACACATACTCTCTGACCCAACCTCATTCAACCAATAAATCCTTCCTGGCTGAGGTGAGAGCCTGCCAGGGACGCCCATCAACCCTGCGGTCCCACCCAGCCAGTTTCTCCACCCTAATCAATCCCAGTTGGTAGCCAGTCTAAAATAAGGCTTCAAGGCAATTTGGGTGTGAATGACTGGGTTTATTTGTTCACGCTTCCATTCGGTCATCCAGTAAGCATTTATTGAGTGCTAACTGTATGTTGGGTATTATGCCAGATACGGAGAAGGCAGAGACACAAAATATAGTCACAGACCCTAATCTGGCACTCAAAAAATATTCCTTTTCACTCTTTCCCCTTCCCTTTAAGAGCTCTGGTTTTGTTTTTTTGTTTTGTTTTGTTTTGTTTCTGCTTACTAGCTGTGTGACCTTGAACAGAAAATAAACAAGAAAAAAAACCATTATTACAGATGCCAAGTACTGTGCTAGGTGATTTACATCTGTTGTTTAATTCTCCTGACAATCCTGTGAGGTAAATATTACTATTCCCATTTTTCTAAGTGAGGAAATGGAGGCTCAGAGAACTTAAACTTGTCTAAGACCACACAGCTAGAAGCTGGCAGAGCCATGATTTGAAACGAGGTTGCTCAACCTCTCCAAACCTCTGTTTCCTCATCTGTGAGATAGTATACATATCATAAAATCCATGCTAGACACACCCAGGCAGGTTTTAGAAGCTGTTCTGCTTTTCCCTGCCCTTAGGTTCTGGGTACAGAACTTGGCTAGGGCCTCATCTAGTGGCACAAAGACCCAAGGCTATAATTAGAGGTTTATGGGGTGTGTCCAGGGGGTCCTGAGGCTGCCTTTTCTCCCACAGGCTCTTCCACACTGTGGAGTGGCAGCAATCTCATCCCAGCATGGCACAGCTCAGTGGGAGGAAGTGGAAAGTGGTATGTTGTTGTTTATTTTAAAAGTCAAGTGTGTGTCTCAAAATAATGTTAATGGATTCATCAGAAGATGGTACAACAGGGTTCAGAGCAGCTTCATAATAGCCAACAACTGGAAACAACACAAATATCCACCAACAAGAAGTTAAATAAATAAATTGTGCTTTTATGTATTATATGCATTTACACACAATGTAATACTCCTCGTAGTATACAATGAAACTACTTGGTAATGAAAAAGGGTTCCTATAACCACATGCAACACCATGGATGAATCTCACAGATGTAATGTAGAGTGAAAGAAGCCAGGCACCAGAAACATCACATACTTTAGAATTCCATTAATATGAAGTTTGAGAAGAGGCAACATTAATTTATGCCAGTAGAAATTGTAATACTGGCTACCCTTGCAGGGGTGTTGACTGGGAGGACACCTGCACCTTCTGAGGTGCTGGAAACGTGGACATGTTCTATGTCTTGATCGAGGGGGTGGTTACCTGAGTATATGCATATGTAAAAATTAATTGAGGGACTTCCCTGGTGGTGCAGTGGTTAAGAATCCGCCTGCCAATGCAGGGGACACAGGTTCGAGCCCTGGTCCAGGAAGATCCCACATGCCATGGAGCAGCTAAAGCCCATGCGCCGCAACTACTGAAGCCCGCGCGCCTAGAGCCCGTGCTCCACAACAGCAGAAGCCACCGCAAGGAGAAGCCCACACGCTGCAACGAAGAGTAGCCCCCACTCGTCGCAACTAGAGAAAGCCCGCGGGCAGCAACAAAGACCCAACGCAGCCAAAATAAATAAATAAATAAATTTATTTTAAAAAATTAGTTGAGCTGTGTGCTTAAGGTTCATGCACTTTCCACATATATGTTATATCTCAATTTAGAAAATAATGCCAGCGTCTCCTAGGGTGTTACCCACGCCCTGCCACTTTTCCGGATTCCCGAATGGATAATGAAAGCTTTGCCTAAGGGAGGGGCCGGGGTCTGGGCAGGTGGGGAGGATCAGGGGCTCTCTCGGGGGAGGGGGCAGATGGGCACCCACTGTTCTCAGACTCCTGCCCATTGTTCTAAGATTCTTTCCTTAACCATCCCCTAAATCACCTTGAGGGGGTCTTGCCCTTTGTTTGTGGGGTTGTTCCCTGGGGTTCTCTCCTGACACACTAAGCAAACTAAACAAATGGCATGGACAACCTGCAAATCCAAAGGAAGATCTTCTTTTAAGAAGAGACAGCATTCAGAGCCCTTGCAGGTGCTTCACCTCATTGAAACCTCTGGAGTTTATTGGATTTTACCGCTGAGGAAAGAAGCCTGAGAATTGAGGACATTATTGCTGTTGAAAGTCTCCTGGTGAGTTAGTGGGGAGCTGGGTGGGAGCCCAGTCTCTTTTCTCCTTGCTGAGGGCTGCCTTCAGCTGGAGGAGGATGCTGGAGCTGAGGTCGGGGTGTGCTCCTTGTGTGGGGGGGTGGTCTTTCCGCGAGGGCAGGGCTTCTCCATTAACTGGTGAGAAAGCAGCTCCGCCTGGGACTTGCCTATGGGAAGGCAGATGTATGGTGACTGGGTTGGTTATGTGTGTGTCTGGGGTAGATTGAAAGCTCAGACTTTCCCTTCACCCCACCCTAAGGGAGAAGAGAGCTGAAAATAAACAAGAAAAAAAATGACACCTCCTTCCTCCTGCCCTCCTGAGGGCTCAGGTGACTGGTGGCAGACCCAGGGTTGGGACAACCCAGGAAGAGTTGGTGGCAGCAGCAAGTTGCTCGAACCAAACCCATGCATTCCACACTCCAGGGTTTCTGGGCTACCAATTTAATTATCAAATATTTCCCACTTAGTTTTAATTGATATCTTTTTTTTTTTTTTTTTAACTGAATAGGTCTTAAATCCAAAAGCCACGGATTCTCCACTCCTATCCCCAACCCCCAAATTCTTCTCAGAGACAACCAACTTCATCAGTTTCTTTGAGTTTTCTTCTGAAAATATTATATATAGACCCATTAAGTTCATGTATATTCTGTTTTCCCCCGTTTTACACAAACATATACTGTGCTCAACTTTTCACAGGATATTTTGAAGGTGGCTCCATATGAGTACATATCAAGCTTTCCTCATTTCTATGCAGCTGCATTGTATTCCATTGTATGGATGATACCTTAAATACAAAGCACCTACTAAGTGCCAGGCACTGCACTAGGTGGTGGGGTTATAAAAACCTCAAAAGTTCCTGCCCTCATGGGGTTTACAGTCAGGGGGAGACGAAGATAAGAACCTTTGCTGTATAATTAGTTTAATAACGGGAGAAGTATGTTTTAAAATAGAAAGCCAGGGGAGTGCCAGGAAAGGCTTCTGAAGGAAGTGACATCTACCGTAAGACAGAGTGTGCATTAGCCAGATGGGGGTGTGAGTGGGGGGTGGTGGGGAGAGACTTTAAGCTGAGGGAACAACGTGTATAAGGGGCAGACATAATACATTCTGGGCACTTGGTGATTCAATACAGGTGGGATGGAGAACGAAGGGTAAGGTCAGGGGGGCCCCGACGGGCTCACCTTGTCAGCCATGGAGCAGGGCAGGACTCTAGGCTTGATCTGTACAGTGGGGAGCATGGGAGGGCCTCAAGCATGACTGACATGAACGGGCTGGTGTTTTGGAAAGATCCCGGAGGCTGCTGTGCGGAGGGAAGATGGATGGGATGAGAGACCACAGGAGCAGCAGGGAGGCTGGCTGGGCACTCCATCCACCAGGCGGGAGGCCTGGCCACGCTCACCGGCTCAGCAGGGTAATCACAGCCTTTTCTGGACGAATTTTCTTACCTCCAAATTGCAGGAGGGGGAGGGGTAGTGGATTAGATGAGCCCCCAGTCCTTCCCATGACTTCAGCCTCTTGTTGAGAAAACTGATTTCTAGGTTCTCCCCCCCCAACACCCCCCCACACCCCATCCCTTCTCCCAACAACTTTTCCTACCTGGATGCTTTTATGCAGATTGTGTGCCCTCTCTGCCACCAAACTCTGCTGTCCCTCACCCCTTTTCAAGTATGTCTGTGCTTGGTGCCAGGTAATCATTCAATTAGCTCCTTTTCAAGTGGGTGAAGGGGGTCAACTGGATGGTGATGGATGGTAACTAGACGTGTGGTGGTGAGCACTTTGTAGTGTATACAGGTGTTGATTTTAATGCTGTACACCTGAAACTTATATAATTAAAAGAAAATTCGTTCCTTCTCTACTTCCCTCCTTCAAGCTTGCAGGCAGACTCCCATTCTCCAGGGAACCTTCACTCTCTCCTGGTTGATTTTTCAGCCATTTCTTGGGGTCCCAGTTCTATTTGGGTCTCCCTGGTTCCCCAACTGATGTCTCAGCCTAAGGATGCCCAACTTGGTACCTCCCCACTAGACAGGAATGGGTGCCGCCCCCATAGATAGAAATTGGTTTCCAAGTCTGGGGGCGCTCCCTTCCTCTCCCCTGTAGACTCCGCAATCTCTATTGGATCCAGTTGGCCCTTTCTCAGAAAGCCCTGAAAGAATGTCCCACCCCAAACTGGCTACTCATTCCTCCTTGATCTACTTTGAACCCTGGAAGGCCTACCTCCGCAGCTGCATCTTTTGGTCTCTTTGGCTCTCTGGCTTCTAGTTGGGCTTGGCTGATGGCAGACACTAGCAATAGATCTGAGAGCAGCAAGAGAGAAAGGCCAGGGTACTTAGCACACCCCTCTCCCCGCGAGGCTGCAGTTTGGGCCGCGACTGCATTTCCCCACCAAGGCCATAGGTGGCAGCTCCTGTTGGGTGGGCTGCCAGCTCCCATAGCTACAGCTCTTTCCAGCCCCTCCCTTTCCCCCTTCATGCCTGGGATAGTAACTAGCCCTGGGTGCTTCATTGTCTCATTAGTTTCCTTAAAGCTGCCCATATCTCTGTAAATAGTACATTTACATGCCTTCGATGAAACCTTGCAGTATGCCCTGTGTTTCTGGCCAGGACTGATTGGTATGTTCCTCACCTCACCCACCCCATCACTCTCCACCCGTGCTGGGGTGAGGAAGTCTGTATGTCTCCCCTTGGTCATTGGTGATTCTTCTCTTCGATCTGGGACAAGTTGCTTAAGCTCTCAGTTTTCTGGTGGGTAAATGGAATGATTGTCAGACCTCATTCCAAGGGTGGATGTAAGGATTCCATATGTCCTCCTGAGTCCTGGGTCTAGCACAGTGCCTGGCACACCGGAGAACCTCGGTAGGTGTTGGGTTCTTTTCCCTTTGGGAAGTGGCTTCCTCTCCACATCTGCCTCCACCTGACCTGGGAGGGGGAGAGCATCCCCTCTGGGTCGGGGGCTGGAGGGGGGTGCTGTGTACTGGAGAGGGGGGGGAGTTAGGGGCTGGAGGGAGTGCTCCTGATAAAAAATCCTATCCCCAAACCGTGTGTGTGACTCCATTAACCTAGAGAGTGCTGCTCAACGCTTCGTTTGCCTTTTAAATAGAGAGTGGGGTGGATCGTGGGCATGGGGGGTGGTCTGCTCGGTACAGGACCAGAAGAGGCTGCTCCCCTCCCCAGGCCCACCCTGTCCGCCATTAGCGTAGCCTGGCCATGCGCCGCTCTCATTCCATTAGCCTTCAGGAATAAGAAGAACGATTTCTTAAGTCAAGAATAATTATTTCAACCAGCTTGCCTCCTCAGCTTGCTGCTGTGCTGGCTGGGCCACGTGTGCTGGCTGACAAATTAATTTCTATTATTTATATTGGGGTAGAGAGGAGCCACATGCCTGGGGAATAGGGGGAGCAAGCAGGGGGAGGGCTGGGAGAAGAGGTGGGAGGTAGAGAGGGAAGTGGGGAGAGAGCACAGGGAGAGAGGTAGAGGCGGGGGTAGGAAATACAAAAACAGCAGAAAAGACAGTCGGGTAGTTGGATGGAGAGAAGCAAAGGAGGATGAAGGAGGCAGAGGGAAGGCAGGCTGGGTAGGCTCCAGGCCTGGGAGGGCTGGGCCTGGGCCCTGGGGGTGCAGGCACTGGCTCTGCACCCTGCACCTGTGAGGGCGGCTGGGTCCGGGCACACAAGCCGGCAGGAGTCTGCCCCTCCAGGAAATCTGCTAGCAAGCCAACCTCCCCATCCTCCCCATCTGGGACATGCACTGGCATATCATCTAGCACTCAGAGCGAACGCTCTTCAAGACCCATCAAAATGCAGGGAAATGTCTCATCTCTCCCAGCCTCCCAGGCTCCTGCCAGCCCCACTCCTGCTCCCTGGGTGACCAAGAAGCTCTCCCTGAACTTATTCCGCTGAGAGTCAGAACCACAGGAGGCATGGAGGAAACATGCCCTTACCCACCTCTTGCCTTCTCCTCTCTCCTCCCTGCTCTTTCTTCTTCCCTCTCTTCCTGCCTCTCACTCCCTCTTCCCCTCTCGGATGGAGGGGGGCACTGGTCTGGCACTTCCCCTGGGGGAGGCACTGGGGGGAACACAGGATGCAGACACTCCTCCCTCTCTGCAAAGACACAGGACCTCTCCCTCCAAATGAAGGGAGAGTGGGACAGGGTCTGGCTCCCCACCCCCATTCCGTGCCAGGATGCAAAGCCAGAGTTTACTTGGCTACTCAACTGTTGGCCTGGCATCTTTTTTTTTTTTTTTTTTTTTATTTAATTTATTTATTTTTGGCTGCATTGGGTCTTTGTTGCTGCTCACAGGGTTTCTCTAGTTGCGGCGAGCGGGGGCTACTCTTCATTGCGGTGCTCGGGCTTAGTGCAGTGGCTTCTCTTGTTGCGGAGCACGGGCTCTAGGCGCACGTGCTTCAGTAGTTGTGGCATGTGGGCTCAGTAGTTGTGGCTCGCGGGCTCTAGAGCTCAGGCTCAGTAGTTGTGGCACACGGGCTTAGTTGCTCTGCGGCATGTGGTATCTTCCCGGAAAAGGGATTGAACCTGTGTCTCCTGCATTGGCAGGTGGATTCTTAACCACTGTGCCACCAGGGAAGCCCAAGCCTGGCATCTTTTTAAATGATATATATTACACATTGATTTATTTACTTATTTATTCATTTTCTTTCTTTTTTATGGAGGAAAATCTTAAGGATGCAGCTCGATGAGTTTTTACATATGTACACGCATACTCATAACCACCAACCACTTAGACCAAGATAGAAAACATCTCCAGCACCCTAGAAGCCCCCTTCATTCCAAAACCCCACTCCACTCTCTACACTTCGAGGTAACTATTATTCTGACCTCTATCACCACAGAACAGTTTTGCTTGTCAGTGAACTTTATATATCAATAAATAGAATCATGCAGTAGATACCCTTTTGTATCTGGCTTCTTTTGCTCAACATTACGACCATGAGATTTGTTCATGTTGCTGTTTGTAGCAGTAACTCATCATTTTTCGTTGTTATGGAGTAGTCCACTGTGTGAATCTATACCACAGTTCAGTCAACCGTTCTCCTCTTGATAGGTATCTGGGTTGTTTTCAGTTTGGGGCTATAATGAATAAAACAGGTACATTCTTGTACCTGTTATGCTCTGCATATTGAGAGCAGTGTTACCTTAAGCAAGTGTGATACTGTGATTTGTAAGAAATATATATGTTTTTTGTCTATGGTTCCTGGCTCACAGCTCCCAAAACCCTTGGAATTTCCTGAGTGATAAGAGCAATAGGAACATCTTTTATCATGTTTGGTCTCTTGCCCTCAGTTCCTGAAATCACTTCAAAGCCATAAAAGTGAAAGGGGTGCCTTATTCATAACAAGCCCCTTTCCACCACACCTGAATTTATGTTAATGAGGTGACGTTTGGAAAGCACCTAAGCACAGCGTTGGCGGGGTGAGGGGCTGGTTGCCAGAGGAGCCAACCAAGTGATTAGAGATTGGGACTTTTAGTCCCCGCCCCAGGAACTCTGTGGAGTGGGGAGGAGCTGGAGGTTGAATCCATCGCCAATAATTTAATCAATCATGCCTTTGCGATGAATCCTCCATAAAACCCAAAAAAAGAATGGGGTTCGGAGAGCTTCCAGGTTGGGAAACAGAAAGCTTCCAGGTGCCACCGTGCCAGGCCTCACACTCCATGAGGACACAGTTCCTTCGTTCAGAACCTTGCCCGATGTATCTCTTCATCTGGCTGTCGATCTGTATCCTTTAATATCCTTTGTAAGAAACCAGTAATCTAGTGGGTAAACGAGTTTCCTGAGCTCTGTGCACTGCTCTAGCAAATTAATTGGACCTCCAATCTGTGGCCTGTTCATCAGAAGCACAGTTAACAACAGGGGCTTGTGACTGGCATCTGAAGCAGGGGGCAACCTTGTGGGACTGAGCCCTTAACCAGTGGGATCTGATGTTATCTCTGGGTAGATAGTGTCAGAATTGAGTTTAATTGTAGGACACCCAGCTGGTGTCATGGAGAACTATTTAGTGGTATGTGGGAAACTCCCTCCCCCTACCGCTCCACCCACACAGTGGAATTGTGGATGCAGAATCTTTCAGCAAGGTGCCCCACTTCTCTGAGCCCCAATTTCCTCATCTCTAAAATGAGGAGGGAGGATGTTAACTATCCTGTTAGCGATCATGAGGATTAAATGAGATAACACATGCAGATTGTCCTACACAGTGCCTGGCACGCAGTAGGTGCTTAATAAATACCATTTCCTCTATTTTGCAATCTGCTGGGAGCTGGGAAAAGAGGTTGCAGTATATAATTCCCAGCCTGGGACCCTCAGGTCAGAAAGCTATCTCCATAGCAACCAACATTACAGCAAATAATGACAACACCGAGGACTATTTGTTGAGCACTCACACAGCTGATGCTGTGCTGTAGACTTTTACTGTCATTTCTACCATCATCCATGGCTGCTCTCTGAGACTAACTCTTTGTGGCCTTTCAGCCTTCCTAAAGCACCAGGTATGATTCCCATTTTACAGATGGGGAAACTGAGTCTCAGAATAATTGAAAAGGTTTGCTCCAAATCACTCATCCATCTGGCCTGAGAGTAAAGACACATCTCTTTCATTTTCTATGCCTTCTTGAACCCGGCAGAGTGTCTGGCTCAGGATGGGTGTTCCTGTTTGTGGAATAGACCAAAAAAGAAATCCCTCCCTTGCCCAACCCTTCCTCCTGGACAGGCTTTCTCAGGAAATTATGACTGCTGCTCTCTGCATATGATTTCTCCCCTAGAGAGCCTCCTTTGCCTGAAACTGCTATGCAACAAGCAATGGGGAGCTTTATAGCGAGTTTTGAAAGTGAACTGGGTCACCTCATTTGCTCTTGCCCAGCATGTGGGAGAACCCAGTGTCCTGGGCTGATAGGAGACTCCCAGAGGTCGTCACATTTGGCCTCCAGCCCAGGGATTGGTCCTAACCAGGTCAGTGGCCTGCTTGCTTTGCAAAGCCCTTAGAGAAGGGGCTGCCTTTGCTAATGGTGGGGGAGGAAGCAGAGGAGACCCCAGGCCGGGGACACAGTGCTAGAAGTCTGGACGCCTGCCTCCAGTAGGGCTTGCCCCATGGCCTGGCTGGCCTTGGGCAAGCCTCATGTCCTCTCTGGACCTTGCTTACCTTGTCTAGGATAGGTCAGGGTGAATACAAATCCTTTCCAGCTGCAACGCAACGTGTACTTTGGAAGAGAGGTAGGGGCAGTTTCACTCCATTTCGGAGAATTTGGTGAGTGGTTGTGGACGGGGAGTAGTGGAGGCTGCCGCAGTCCACTCAGGGCCTTGGGCCTTAGAGGCTCCACGAGGCTTTCTTCCCCTCCTGCAGCTGTTCGGAGGAGGGGCTGCTAACCGCAAGGCGGAGGGCGGCTGATGAGCCTGCTGAGGACCTACAAGACAGCTCTGATGGTGCTAAAGGGCTTCCCTGAGTTTCCTTAAAGGCCCTGGTGGCAGTGAAGCCTCCATTAGCAGGAGGATTAATCACCAGGCAGATCTCAGCCACCCCCTTCCAAGCTGCCCCCAGCTGCCCCGGTGGTGCCCTTGGGGTTTAGAGATGCCCCCATCCATGGCTTGCCCTATCTGATCTCCGATGAGAGAGCAGAGCAGGGAGATGGGAGTCTGTGGGGCTAGGCTTGGGGGACATGGGGGACACGGGGATGGAGGATGGAGACCTGAGAAACAGGGGCAGGGGCCTCTGGGAGCAATTGCAGGTTATGACGGCCCCCTGGAGAATGCAAATGATATGCAAAATATGCAAACGATTAGTGATCAGTTGTGAGTCAACAGCTTGGGTCGTTTGAGCAGTAAGTTGACAGCTCTGTGCTCTAAGCCTCTGACTGGGCCCAGGGGAGGGTCAGGCAGGGTGGCCTTCATGGGCCCAGACCAGGAACTCTGACCCCTCAGCTTGCCAGCCCTCCTGGGCACCCTGGCATGCCACCTTCCCTGGGCAGTGAGGGGGTTCAGGCAGCCAGAGGCTCAGAGAAACCCCGGCAAACTAGCCACCCTCTCCAGAGTCCAGGGCGTCTCCTCCCCTCCCCTTTCAGGGCACGTGAATGTCCCTTCTTCCCTCCCCCTCTGCCTTCACCCTGCCCCTTCCCCTCTAGCCTCTGAGTCTCTGGAGATCTCCACCTCCTGCTTCCCGCGCCCACCTGTTAGTTATTCCCAGTGACCTTCGCTCAGTGCTCTTGATGGAAAATTTACCAACTTCGATGCCCTTGGGCCGCAATCACTTAATTTGCACCTGGGTCTAATTCGAGGCGTTCAGAAGGCCCAACCAACCCTGGGGTGGGGGAGGGAGGGAGGAGGACCTGCTCCATCGTCTCAGCTCTTCGAGAAAACCCATAGCTGCCAGTCACGTCTGTCTCTGAGGGCCGCACAGAGGAACCCCGAGAGGGCGCCCTGTCCATCCCCTGCCTCCCACCAGGCCATGCAGGACACGTAGAGAGGCTTTTCCAGGCTGGCAGGACCCAGAAGGGTGGCATGGCTTTCTGAACACCTGGGCCTTCTCCCAGCACCTGTTTGAGGGGGAAAAGTCTTCCTGGAGTCTTTGCCACAGCTGGGAGTGGCGGGGGGGGGGGCGGGAAAAAAATCAATATTTGCCAAGTCCCTGCTGTGCGCCTGGCAGTGTCCAGGGACTGTAAAATGCAGTGCATGCTGGGGAGCGGCGCAGGGTGTCTTCAGACCAGCCACCTTCTAAAAGCCCCTTCCTCAACGCGCCCTTCCTGCTGGCAAGGGGAGGTCTGTAGCCTGGCAGGCCTGAGTAGGGAACTTTGCCTCTGGGTCATTCTCTGGGAAGGTGAGAGGCCCTGAAGCCAGGCGGTAAGGGAGGCCAGAGGGTAGGGAGGGGAGGCAACTGGCCCAACCTTCACCCCAGGGGAGGGGGCTGCAGGGGCCTGAGACCAGTGACGCTGGACCGCACGGTCTGACCCTCTGTAGTGGTGGACGTGGGTAGCAAGGGGGGACCAGGCAGTTCTGAGCGGAGGGACAGAAGGGGGCAGACCCCATGACATCCCCGTGCTGGCTCTAGGAGGAGAGCTGAGGTTCACATCGTCCTACATAGTAACACCAGGAGCCAGACATTTTGCTGTTGGGGGTGACGGTGGTGTTTGTCCCTCATCTGGCCCAGGGACCCTCTCCTGTTCCCTGTTTCCTCCATCACTCTCCCTTCGCCTCCTGGAAGACAGGCCAGGAGGTGAAGAGGAGGGAACTGGGAGATCTGGGGTCTGAGCTGTGATGACAGCGTGGAGTTCCCTCGTCTGCAAAATGGGGATTATCTGGCCTGCCTCCTGGGGTTGTGGTGAGGACCAGAAGAGAATGTTGAAGGTCTCTGGGGACTTTAAAAATCTATGCAAGGGTAAGGTCTCCAGTGCACAGCCTCCCACGAGGATTGCTCTGCAGGCTCACGTAGATGTAGAAGTTAGAGTGTGCTTGTTAAACCTGCCCTTCGCCTTCTACACCCTGGATTCCGTACTCTAAGAACTCCGTTACACACACATGCCTTCACTATTGGCCACTCCCCTCCCGGCCCCCATCTCTGGGGTGGAGACCCCCTTTTCCCAGGCTTTTTCTCACCTCCCAATCCACCCTCCCTCAGCAGTGTCCTTTGTGACATTGCTAGGAGGCTGAGAATCAGACCCCCACCTCCCAAGGGCCTCTCCAGAGCGAGCAGCATCAGCTTTCCAGCATTCCCCCTGCGGTGGCATAGACACCGCTGACTGCCCCTGACCTTCAGGCAGTACCAGGATCCTCTTTCAGCTCTCCTATCTGCTCTCCCCACCTCCAGCCTCAATCCTCCCTGCTTGCTGCCAGGCTGGAAGGCTTGCTATCTCTGCAGCCCCGAGGGGGGATCAGGTGCAGGGCAGCAAGGGCCCAGCTCCTCCCTGGGGCCTGGGAGTAATCGAACAACTTTACTTCCGGCGACCTGAGCCCTGTTCTCTCAGACGGGAGCAGAGAAATGCATAGCTGGGAACGGGCTTGCAGAACTTGGCTGGATTCTGGGCAGCCAGAGGCCCAGGTTGCTTCGCTGGGCTGGGTCTGAGGCTGGGAGGGGTGGGCAAGAAGGAAGAATAGGGCCTGGATTAGGATGCCTCACTCAGCTCAGGCATAAAATTTAAGGGGTGCCCCAAAATATTTTCATGCAATATTTAAAAAAATCAAAATTAATGCAAAACAAAATCCATTACTGTGCTACGCAGAATAACTCCCCATCCTCCCCCCTCCCCCCAGAGACCTGTGTCCTAATTTCCAGAACCTGTGAATACGTTGTTATATGGCAAAGGGGAATTAGGGTTGCAAATAGAATTAAGATTGTTAATCAGCTGACCTTAAGATAGGGAGAGTATCCTGGGTTGTCCAGGTGGGACCAATGTAGTCACAAGGGTCCTTAAAAGTGGAAAAGAGAGGCAGAAAGAGTCAGAATCAGGGAAGGCAATGTAATGACAGAAGCAGAATCAGATTGATGTGATGTGATGTACTGTGATGTGATGAAGATTCTGCTGGCTCTGAAGATGGAATGGGGCTATGAGCCACAGAATGCGGGCAGCCTCCAAAACCTAGAAAAGGTAAGAAAACAGATTCTCCCCTGGAGCCTCCAGAAAGGAATGAAGCCCTGCTGACACCTTGGTTTTAGCTCAGTCGGACTAGTGTCAGACTCTGTCTTACAGAAATATAAAATAATAAATTTGTTGTTTTAAGCCACTAAGTTTTGTGGCATTTTGATACAGCAGCAATAGGAAACTAATACTAATCAGCCAAATATCAACATTTTAAGTAAAAGCAGGATCAGGAGACTCTAGGCTCTTGGCAGGGGATATATATATATATATTGAAATCTTGCATGTTGGAAAATGTCTTTATTCTACCCTCCCTTTGGTTGATAGTTTTGCTGGGTATGCAAGGGAAAACCATGTCCCTCAGAATTTAGAATGCATTGATTCATTGTCTTCCAGCTTCTACTGGTATGGTTGAAAAATCTAAATCCATTCTGATTCACTTTTCTTTGCAAGTGACCTATTTATTTTCTCTCTGGAAGCTTTTAAGATTTATTTTTTAGCACTAGTGTTTTGAAATTTCACAATGAGGTGGTTTTGTAGGGGTCTTTTTCTGTTCATTGTTCTGGATGACCTCAAGCATGTCTCACTGGGAAATTTTCTTGTATTATATCTTTGCTTCTTTTTTCCCCTCCATAGGCTCTGTTTTTCTTTTTCTGATACTCCTGTTAGTCAAATGTGGATCTTCTCAACTGATCTTTGTATTCTTAAATTTTCTCTCCCATTTTCTCATTCTTTGTCTTTTTTTTAAATTTTAAACTTTTTATTGACACACATATAGAGATGTACATATATCATACACATATGACTCAACTATCATTCTTTGTCTTTTTGTTCTACTCTGTAGGAGATTTCCACAACTTTATTTTAAAATTTTTATATTAAATTTAAGCAGTTATTCTTTTTTTTTTTTTTTTACAAGAGATAAATAGACTGACACCAAGCATTGTACATGGATGACCACAACAAAAGCAACAATGATTGCAATTACCAAACATGAAACACACTCATACTATGTCATAATATTGACATTCAGTCCAGTAATCAGTTATTCTTTTAAATTATTTTTCATTTTTAAGAGCACTTGTTTTCTGAATGATTCCTTTTATAACATTTTATTTTTATTTCATGGATACAGCATACTCTTATCTGTCCATACGTGGTGATCCCTGTTGTCTGTTGTCTGTTCATATTTAATAGTGGGTTACTAGGAAATCAGTTGACAGCTCCATGGGAAAGCTATCAACCACTGGACCTTATGGAAGGATGGTCAGGTGGGGACCTAGCTGCTTCATTGATAGAAGCCCAGTGTTAGTATATACAGACTTTTCTCTTAAGCCAATCAGTTTCTCTAGGAAAGATTTCCAATCTCCCCCCTGGGGGTATGAACTTGACGGCCAAGATACTGAGATCTGAATAGGGGAGGAGAGCTAGAGTCCCACTGTTCAGAGTACAGACTTTCATTTATCATCTTTTCCAGTAAAATACCTGTAGCAAGTTGTTAGATCCCCACCCACCCACCCCCCGCCCCAAATATGTCCATGTTGTAATTCCTGGAACCTGTTAATGTGAACATATTTGGAAAGAGGGTCTTTGTAGATGTAATTAAGTTAAGAATCTTCAGATAAGGTCATCCTGGACTACTAAAGTGGGCTCTAAATCCAATGACAAGTGTCCTATAAGTGACATACAAAGGAGAGACACACAGAGAAGTCCATGTGAAGATGGAAGCAGAGATTGGAGTGATGCAGCCACAAGCCAAGGAACACCTGGAGCTACTAGAAGCTCAAAGAGCTACTAGAAGCTCAAAGAAGCAGGACGAATTCTCCCCTAGAGCTTTGGGAGGGAGCATAGTCCTGCTGACATCTGGATTTCATAATTCAGGCCTCCAGAGCTGTGAGAGAATAAATTTCTATTGTTTGAAGACACCCAATATTGTTTCTATTGTTTTGTGGTAATTCATTATGGCAGCCCTAGGAAACTTATGTAGTACCTTACTTCCAGCTGGCCTGTTATCCCTGAAACCAGACGCCCTTTGGTTCAGCCTCTCCTGGGAATAAGCTGCCAGTCTTCTGCTGGGGTGGGGATGGAGTAATTGACTGAGGTCTGAGAGGACACCTGAGGGTATAATTGCTCCTACTAGAGACTTTTTAAATTAATCTTCTAGTCTTCAGTCTCACCCCTCACCTCCACCTTCAGTGGTCCTTGGCATCTTTAGTGCTCAAGCCTTCCTGAGGTTCTGTAGTGTGAATCATCTAGCTTCTTGTTGGCATACCCCTTCCAACTTGTGGGCTTAAAATGCTGCTTTTTAGAGCAAAAATCCATTACCACCCATCCGTCAGCTTTCCAACTTCCAAAATTTTAATGACATCTCTCATCTGCCATCAATTCTTCTTCATTCTCTTTCTTTTTGTGGGTTTTTGCCTTTAAAAATATCTTTAACTGTCATTTAGTGGTGTTTTAGGAAGGAACAGAGAAAGATGTGTACATTCAATTACTTTGTTTAATCAGAAGATTCATATTATTAACATGATCAGAAGATTCATATTCTTTAATTATTTGAGTTTGATTGCTATATGGAAAGTCATGTACTCCAGTTTGCCACAGACCTCACCTCTCCCTGCAGTGCTATACCTGGTTTGATTTGTACATTTGTGTTTCCCATCTGGCTTCCTCCTGTAGGCATGTACGTTTGTTATCACTGGTTCAGGTAACCTCCAGAGATCAAAACTCCAGAGAACCATAGTGAAGGGAGTGGTACGTGGTGAGACAACCTCTATCTAATTTTCTCCACTTAAAAAATCCTGGAGCTGGGCTGGAAAAGTAGAAAAAATTCAGAGTTAGGAAACTGGGGCAGGAGAGGAAGGACTTAAGGATGGCTCACCTTGGCTTGGTTGAATTTCTGATTCCTTGGTTGTATAACCTACTGACCCCTGCCTGTTTTTTATCCCTCTGCCTCAGTTTTTCAAGTTGGCTAATAGGCACATTCATCTATGCCCAGTGGAGTGAAGTTGGCATGGTGACATTAGACATAAAAAAACCTCAACAGCCATAAAAAAAGAATGAAATTCTGCCATTTGTAGCAACATGGATGGACTTAGAGAATATTATGCTTAGTGAGATAAGTCAGAGAAAGAAAAATGCTGCATGGTATCACTTATATGTGGAATCTAAAAAATAATACAAACGAATATATATAAAAAATAGAAGCCGACTCACAGATATAGAAAACAAACCAGTGGTTACCAAAGGGGAGAGAGAAGGGGCAGCAGCGAATTAGGGGTATAAGATTAAGAAATACAAACTACTATGTATAAAATGGATATGCAACAGGATATATTGTATAGCACAGGGAATTACAGCAATTATCTTGTAATAACTGTTAATGGAGTATAATCTGTAAAAATACTGAATCACTATGCTGTGCACCTGAAGCTAATATAATATTGTAAATCAACTATACTTCAATTTAAAAAAAACAACTCAACAGAAGGAAAGCTGGAAGCTTTGCTATTTTTAAAAAAAATTTATTTATCTTATTTTTGGTTGCATCGGGTCTTAGTTACAACACGTGGGATCTTTGTTATGGCATGTGGGTTTCTCTCTAGTTGTGGCGCACGGGCTCCAGAGTGCATGGGCTCTGTAGCTGCAGCACACAGGCTCTCTAGTTGTGTCCCACATGCTCAGTAGTTGCGGCTCACGGGCTTAGTTGCCCTAGAGCATGTGGGATCTTAGTTCACCGACCAGGGATAGAACCCACATCCCCTGCATTGGAAGGCAGATTCTTAACCACTGGACCACAAGGGAAGTCCCTGCTTTTTTGTTTTAATCTGTAGTGTTTCAAGTTATCTTGATCAGTATTGAATTGTATTGCACAGATACATCTGTTCCTCCTCATTGGAACGAACTGCCTGGGCCCTACTGGCCTAGAATGCTGTCTGTCAGCAGGGGAAATCTTGATACTAAGAGACAATGGTTTAGGGGTCCTGTTTTTAGAATTGGTACTTCCCAGCTGGGAGGCGTAAACACCACACTCTGGGTTCCTCAGCAATACCCACACCCCTCTGCCTCCAATAATGGAAGGTGTAGGGATTTTTCAGCTACAGGAGAGACAAAAGCCTTTAAGAAGGATTCTGGGAGAAGCTAGAGATGCAGAGGTAGTTGAGGCCAAGGTCTTAGCTGATGGCTGCGGGTCTTTGAAGGGGATGCTGAACAGGTACTATGTGGAGGGGCGGGGGAAGGTGGGAGGGAGGTAGAACAGGCTACCGTCCTCCAGTGAGAGCCACTAAGCATTAGTGATATATTAACCTCTCCTCCTTTTCCCTTCTTTCTTCTCCTCCCTAAAGCCCCAGGGGCCCCAGCCAAACCTTCATACAGTGTAGGAGTTCTGATCAGTGGGGGTTGTTGGTTGGATTGAGTATAATGTCTGCATCCCAACATGCTCTGTCCTCCCAGGAGACTGGGACCCAGGGAAATAGGTCCAGTATTTCAGGCCATAACTGCGCTCTCCAGATCAACCAGGAGCAGCCACCTACCTCCTCATTACCCACCAGGACTAGTTCCCTATGGCTTTGGTCCTAGGCAAGGGGAGCCGAGGGGAAAAGCAGAATCTGACAGCCCCAAGGCTCTTCTCTCCTCCCCTCTTTCCCCTGCCTTTCCCTCTGCCATCCCCTAGGAAGCAGCAGACACAATCAGCAACTTTTTTTTTTTTTAATAAAAAGGCACTTTAGGGCTTTTATGAAGGAGGCTGAGGCCCATTAAGATACAAATTAAATCTGTGGGAATAGCCAGAGTGCAGATTCCCTGTGTGAGGAAGGCCCCTCACTGGCTCGGCTGCCCCCAGCCCCAGGCTTTCACCCAGCCTTGGGCCCCACCTCCCTTCCTCCCCGCCAGGATTTGAGTGCATCTTAGCGGTTGAAGGAAAATCAATCAGTCTTGGTGTTAAGTAGGTTATAGGGCAGGGCTAGAGTGGGGTTGCGGGAGAGAGAAAGAAGCAGGTGAGGCAGTTGTGGAGTGAGGGGAGGGGGAGCCGAAGGGCAGGAGGACACTCTGCATATTGTTTTATTTAACCCTCTCATCAAGCAGAAGAGGGAACTGCTATTGTTATCCCCCATTTGACAGGTAGGGAAAACTGAGGTTCCGAGAAGTAACATGACCAAGGTTATGCTGCTAATGTCAGCTGGAATTTGAATCTCCTTCTAGAAGATTGGGGAGAAGGGGAGAGAGAGGCACACACAGTGTTCCCAGCCCTCCGTCCCCCTCCAACCACCCCCAAAGCATTTCTATGCAGTCCATTCAGGAAGTCCTTAACTGCGCTTTCCTGTGACCCGATCACTCTTGAGGGTCCCACAGAGAGGTGTGCTTTATTTGGGCCAGGGCACCAGAGTATGTAAGGCACCCCTGTATGGGTGTGTGTGTGTGGGCCGGGGAGGGCCCATTAGCTACCCAATTAACCTGTTGGGAGCCACACAAGGCCTGGCGAGGCGTTTGGAGGGGTTTTTTAGTCTGGATGTGGAGAAAGGGGGAGAGGCGGGGACTGAAAAAGCCTTGGGCCTGGCAGGCTCCACTGTGAGGGAGTTGGGAGCCAGTGGGGGGGGGGGCAGTGGGGGAGGGGCTGTCACTGAGGCGCATGTGCCTCCCCACACTTGCGTGGGTGCTGACCTGTCACTGATTCATTCACTCTGCAAATGTTTTTTCAGCACCTGTCATGCAGCTGGTGGGGGACTAAGTGCTTCCTTTAGGGAGCAATAAGAAGGAGAATAATGCCGTATTGCATCTTTCTAACAAGCACACTTTCCCCACAATTTTAACGTTTCTCAAATCAGGATGCGTCTTACAAGCAGTGAATGCTACAGTTGTTGTCAGGAGCATTTTATTTTTCTTAGAAGTACATAAAGTCATGATGTATCCAAACCATGACAGCTCAGATTTGATGAAAGTCGGTAACGGCGACGCCTGCAGTACCTCCTACCTTCCAGGTGCTGTTCTGACTGCTTTACATGTATTAACACATTAGTTCTTCCCAACAACCCTGACATAGGAATTATTTCTGTTCCCACTTTAGAGATGGGAAAACTGAGGCCCAGAGAGGTGAATTCTCATCTCCCCCCATGGGCTGCTTTGTAAATGCCAATGCCAGGCTTGTAACCGCAACAGAGCTGTGTGCAGGACGACAAAGAGACCCCAGAGCCCACCCTGGAAACCTCCCACCCAGAGCCAGCTGTGGGAGCCCTCCTTTCTGGCTGAAGGGACCTCCCCTCTCCTGGCCCCCATTCCCCTCTCCTCCTCGGTGTGTGATCAATCACGGAAGCAGCTGCCCTTCCTATCAGCCCAACAGCTATCAGCTCGGTCCAGGCCTCTGGGAAGGCGTGGATGGGATGGAGAGAGGAGGTGGGGGTTGGAGGGGTGGAAAGCCACAGAGAAACTCAGAGCTGGAGGTAGAGCACCTCATCACTCCTCGCCCCTCCCTGAGCAGACATGGGTAGTTCTCGGGGTTTGCAGCTCTTTCTCCTGGTCTGTCTCATGCTGGGAAGGCACCTGCTGATGGGGAAGGTTTACAGTAGGGGGGAGGAAAAGTAGAGAATTTAGTAGAAATCCTGCCCCCTCCCCTTACCATCCACACTCTAAAGCAGGCCAAAAGCCACGTTAGGAAACAGAGGACCTGGGGTGCCCCCCCCATCACAAACCTGTGATCCTAGGAAATCTCTGTGTCTCCCTAGGCCTCAGTCTCTCTATCTGGACAGTGGGATTAATTCTCCACAAGAGAGCCTGGGTGAGGGGTGCGGGGTGTGGGGTGTAATAAATGCCAGTTCCCAGGCCTTAACAAAGGCCCCTGTGTCCTCTCTCTCTCCAGACTATGCACCCTCCACCCCCAGTTCAGTCTTGTCCCTTCCCCAGCCTGCCTCTGTCAGGTGCTGGGAAATGGAGACCTCACCTGCCAAGAGGAGCTGGGAGGGGTGCCGTGGGCCCTGCCAGCAGCCCGAGCTGTCAGGCTGGCTGCCGTCTCTTGCTGGTGCTGGCAGTAACTATTTAATCAATCCATCCACAGGCCCAAGGCTGCCCTCGGCAGTGTCTCCTGGACATAGCACAGTGGACAGAAACAGCAGCAACTCCAGCTGCGCGAGGGCCTGGGAGACCCTGCCAACCTTGGCCATGTGGACCTAGTGTCTTGTGGTCTGAGAGGGGCCTAGGGGAAGAGGGGAGTCATCTTCCCAAGCCTGAAGTGTCTCATACTTGTTCAATCATTCAACAAACATTATTAAGCTCCTGCTGTGTGTCTTGGATCAGATTCCCTGAAAACTGAGCCTGAGACAGGGATTCAGACGCATGTGGCTCATTAGGGGGCACTTGTCAGGAACCCCTTGTAGAGAAGGGAGCTGTCTTAGTCTGCTCGAGCTGCTGTAATGGTATCCCGTAAGACTGGGTGACTTAAAAAACAGGCATTTATTTCTCACGGTTATTGAGGCTGGGAAGTCCAAGATCAAGGTGCCAACCAATTCAGTTTTGGTGCGGGCCTTCCTCTTGGTTTGCAGACATCTGCCTTATCACTGGGCTCACATGGCTTTTCCTTGGCTTATGCTGTGGAGAGAGAGGAAGAGATGTCTCTCTCTTCCTCTTCTCATAAGGGCACCAACCCTATTATGAGGGTCCCACTTTCATGACCTAATCTAAAGCTAATTACCTCCCAAAGGCCCCACCCTCAAATACTGTCACACTGGGGATTGGGTCTTCAACATACGAATGTGGGGGTTGGGGAGACACAGATATTCAGTCCATTGCAGGAACTAAGCACGTGGCCTCAGCTAATGTCTCGCCTTGGTCTGGTCTCCAGGGGGCGCTGGAGCATAAATCGCACTGCAAAGTTGTCTCCCGCTTTGAGAGGAGGGCCAGCCCTTTTCAACCCCTCTTCAGTGGGTCATTGGCTGTGGGCCATGGAGGTGGGTAACCTCCAGGACAAGGTGCTTCCCATCAGCAGAGGATGATCCTTTAGCAAAGGGGCAGCTGGGTACCATTAGTAGCCAAAATCCACAGGAGCTGAGGGATGGTGCACCTGCCTGGGTGCAGGGGATCTGGGCAATGACTCAGCAGGTTCCACTGCACCAGAGGGGCTCAGAGTGTGGTCTCTGGACCAGCAGTGTCAGCATCATCTGGGAAGTGAAAATTGTTAAGTCTGGTCCCAGAGACCCTAAAATAGAAACTCTGGGGATAGGGCCCACTAAGCTCTGTTTTCAACAGCCCTCCTGACAATTCTGATGCCTGCTTACTTTGGAGACTGAACTACAGGATATACAATGAGCAATGCAGTCACCATCTCAGTGCTCATGGGACAAGTCCAGTGTGGCCAGACCGGCAGGATACACATGGGTCTGCTTGTGGGTTTGTGCACCCAGGTCTGTGGCTGGTAGCTCAGCTGGTTTGACTAGAGTTTCCTGGCAGTGGTGGTACTCCCCACCCACCCCTCACAGACCTCTGTAGCCTAGGACCCCCCTCATTACATTCATTGTACATCACCCTTCCTTCATCCCCCCACTGTGGCGCCACTATAAGAGGAGGGCATTCATATTCAACCAACATGTATTGAGTCTCTTCTGGGCTCTCTCTCATAAGCTATTTTATTTGATCCCTCCCTACAGCATCCTGTGTTGTAGATATTAACATCTCTGTTTTACAGCTGAGGAAACTGTGACTCAGGATAACTTGCCTTAAAGTGACACTGTTAATAAGGGGATGAGAACTTGCCCTTTCAATTCCAAGCTCACTGTGTATTCCTCTATAAAAATTTTTGGCAGAAGTCAGATAGTAGCTACCTTGGGTTGGGGGTGGTTGTGGGATGGGGTACTCAGGGGACTTCTGTGTCACTGGAAAGGCTGTATTTTTCATCTGGGTGGTAGTGATACCCATGTGTGTATAAGTAAAAAGTCACTCAGCTTTATACTTAAGATTTATGCATTTTATTGTATGTAAATTTTACCTCATTTTTTAAAATGCAAAAATAAAAGTCCTAAACAGTCACAAAAAGACAAATACTATATGATTTCACTTATATGAGGTCTCAGGAGTAGTCTAACTCACAGAAACAGAAAGCAGGATGGTGGTGCCAGGGGTTGGGGGCAGGGGACAGGGGAGATGTTGCTTAATGAGTATAGAGTTTCAGTTTGGAAGGATGAAAAAGTTCTGGAGACTGGTTGCACAATAATGTCAATATAGTTAACACTATTGAACTGTACACTTAAAAGTGGCTCAGATGGTAAATTTTATATTATGTCTATTTTGCCACCATTTTAAAAAATATTAAAAAATAAAGCTCTCAAAATTCGAGACGTTCTGTGGACTCAAGGGGCGCTTGAGGATATATGGCCGGCCTTTAATAGTACCGGCCAGGAATTGGCCTCCGGAATGAACTGGCTAGAACTTTGGAGTCTTGAGGTCAGAGGAGGCAAGATTTCTCATTTGATTCTTGAACTCTCTCCTACAACATCCCTGTAGGTGGTTTCCAGCCTGTGCTTAAACATCTTTTAGTGACAGGTGCTCACTCCGCCCACGCTTAAGACAAAAGTAATGCAAGCTAGTGATGGATACTGAGAAGATGCAGACAAACACAGAGAAGAATGTCTGTCCTCTTTTCAGAGCTCTATTACAAAGTCTGTACTTACTTGTATGAAGCCCACACCTCTGCCCTTTTGTCTGTGTTCCAGGTCGTAGGGCCATGGGAAATGAGTGTCCCCTTCACAGGACCCCCCTGCAGGGTTTTGTTTTGTTTGTTTTGTTGTTTTGGTTTTGGCTCCATACATTTCATACTTGACTTCTTCTCCCCTCTCCAAATACTTCCAGAACCAGGCATCCAGGACACACTCATATGGACCCCGCTCCTTTGTGTCCCATTACCAAATGAGTCAGCACAGTGGGTGGTAGGAATATTCCCAAATCTCATCCCTGCACCAGGAAGGCTACCAATAAAGCAACTCATATGGAAGTGACCATGAATCAAATAAACATATGCACTAAACCCTACCTAAGTGGGTCGCTCACTTAATTTCCCCTGAGCTGGATCCCATAAATGCCCACGCCCACTCTGATACCAGCCAACATGAGGGAAAGTGTGATGAAGGGGAAGTCACAGAGGAAAGAGACATGGCTCTTAACTGATGAGAGTTAAATTATCTATGTTTGAAAATTTTACAAAGCCACATGACCATGTGAACATTTTTGCCAGCACCCCTTGGAGAATCTTGGAAGGGCCTGTTTAAGTGAGGGGCCCTGAATCAGAAACTACATCAGCTCCATGGTGAATCCATCTCTGCCCGTGAGCTGTGAGCCCCCAGGGGGCTGGGCAGCCCTGTGGGTGTTTGAGGACCCTGACAATCCTCACTCCTGACCCCCTCTCCCTGAACCCCAAGGCTTTTCTTTTGCTGGTGAAACACAGCCAGTGCTTTCCATACTGCCTCAAAGATAGGTCTCTGGTTCCTGTCTGACCTGGTAGCAGTTTGTCTACATCTGTTTAAAAGGATCCAGAACTGAGTGACAGGCTGCTGATTCCCTCACATGGCCTGGGGGCCAGGGTGTCACAGCCAGGCACTGCCCCATCCTTCATTCAAGGATGAATTTGGCAACTCTTTCGGAGTGCTTTGTCTGAGCCAGGCCCTGAGGTAGGCCCTGGGGATCTGGAGAGAAAACAGGAGGGTCCCTGCCCTTGGGGAGCTCACCCCCTCCACTTGCAGAGCTGCAGCTATAAAGTTATGACTCCCAACCCATCCTGTTCCTAGGAAGTTAGGTTTTAGCCCCTGTTGCAGGGCCTTCCACAGATCCTTGACTCAGTTTCATCTTATTAGGTTTCCTCCACTTGGCCATTCTGCCAAAATAATTTTGGATCTTGCTCCTGTCATGCCCTGTCCTCTCTCTCCCTCCTGGCTTCATGTCATCCGTGAATGTGATAAGCCTGCCTGTTATGTCTTCATTGCAGTCCCTGATAACAGTGCTGGACTGCCAAGGACAAGGACAGAGCCTGAAGGCACTAGAAGTTTCCCTCCAGGTGGACACAGATTCCTTAATTAGCATCCTTTGGGGACAGTGGTTCAATCCACCTAATGACAGGGTCACCCAGCCATATGTGTCCATCTTGTTCACAAGGATATCACAAGATGCCTTGTCACACTCCTCAGTGAAGTCCAGACACACCACGGCTGACACAGTTTCCTTCCTGTCAGTCTGGCAACCCTGTCAAGAAAAGAAAAGTGGATTTTGTTCTCCAGTCACTGACGCCACACTTTAGAAAAACGTTTTACTGAAGCACGTATTCAGAAAGACCCCAAATCATAAGCGTACAGTTTGACAATTTTTCACAAGTGACACACAATGTAATCAGCACCCAGATGAAGGAATGGAAGGATACAGGCGGCCTGAAGACCCCCTCATTTCTAATATTTCCAGTTACCTCCCCCTGCCAAGAGTGATCATCTTATGACTTCTAACACCATCGGTTAGCTTCTCCCATTTTTGAACTGTGTATAAATGGAATTATATAAGATGTATTCATTTGTATCTGGTTTCTTTTGCCCAACATTATCTGTGAGATTCCTCTGTATTATTTTCATAGATGCTTAATACTCCATTATACGAATATAGCACAGTTGATTTATCCACCTGACTCGATGTTGGGGCTATTATAAGCAGCATGCCTATGAACACTGTTATTTATAATTTGGTGCACACGTGTACTCATATTTTGAGTCTATCCCTAGGGGTGAAACCTCTGGGTCATAATGTATGCATTTTGCCAAACAGTTTTTGAAAGTAGTTGTACCACTTTATACTCCCACTAGAAATATATGAACATCCTCACCAACATTTGGTATTGTCAATCTTTTAAATTTTATCCCTTCTCTGGGTGTGAAGTGGTATCTTATTGAATTTGCATTTCCCTGATGACTAAAGGTGTAGAGCACCTTTTCATGTGCTTATTGGCCATTTGGCTGGCCTCTTTTGTGAAGTGTCTGTTTAAATCTTTTGCTCATTTTTCTATTGGGTTGTCTGCCTTTTTCTTATTGATCTGCTGTAGTTTCTTTTTTGCATTCTAGATGTGCACTGACTCTGCTCTTAACCTCAGCCAATTATTTTTGCAAATGAGTGCATTTGATCCCAGGAGTGAATGAGTGTCCCTTTAGTGAGAAGCCACGTCACAGAGGGGCTGGTGATTCCAGTTGTCATGTTCATAATCAGGCCGCCTGTTACTCTTGAAAAGTGGTCCAGGTGTGTGGGGAGATGAAAGGATCCAGAGACCACATGTTGAAGGGAACAGGACCCCTTTGGGGGAAGGCCCAATAGCCATGGTGGGGCGCTGTGAGGTTCCTTGTCAGAAACCCTGAGCTCAGGCACTGGCCTAACCACTTCTGAACATGTGATATTGGAGAAGTCACTTAGCCTTTCTAGGCATCTATTCCCTCCTCAGGGAAATAAAGATAATAATACCCATTTCACAGGGTTTTCTAAGGTTAAATACGAAAACAGTTTATCAAATGTAGTATTCTATGCAAATGTTGTATGTGTCTTAGAGTTGGGAGGACCTCATGAATCTGGCTTAATATAGTAGCTGCTCAATAAATATGCATTGTTGAGTGCCTGATGTATACAAGGTTGGCAATCTAATAGTAAAGAGGCTCTGATGGCAGATTACCTGGGCTCAAATGCCAGTTCCATGACTTACTAGCAGTGTGTCATTAGGCAAGTTGATTAGCCTCTTTGTGCTTCAGTTTCCTTATCTGTAAAAGAGGGATAGGATAGTACTAACCACACAGCATCCATACGTGAATTAAATGAGATCATTTATGTAAAGACCTATACCAGGCTCATAGAAGGCACATAAATGTTAACATTACATTTGTAATCAGGACCTTACCTATGTCATCTCACACTTTTTTTTTGGCTGCATTGGGTCTTCATTGCTGTGCACGGGTTTTCTCTAGTTGCGACGAGCGGGGTCTACTCTTCATTGCAGTGCGCGGGCTTCTCATTGCAGTGGTTTCTCTTGTTGTGGCTCACGGGCTCTAGAGTGCAGGCTCAGTAGTTGTGGCACACGGGCTTAGTTGCTCTGAGGCATGTGGGATCTTCCCGGACCAGTGTCTCCTGAGTTGGCAGGCGGATTTTTTTTTTTAATTTATTTATATTTATTTTTGGCTGTGTTGGGTCTTCGTTTCTGTGCGAGGGCTTTCTCCAGTTGCGGCAAGCGGGGGCCACTCTTCATCGTGGTGCGCGGGCCTCTCACTGTCGCGGCCTCTCTTGTTGCAGAGCACAAGCTCTAGACGCGCAGCCTCAGTAGTTGTGGCTCATGGGTCCAGTTGCTCCGCGGCATGTGGGATCCTCCCAGACCAGGGCTCGAACCCGTGTCCCCTGCATTGGCAGGCAGATTCTCAACCTCTGTGGGCAGGCGGATTCTTAACCACTGCGCCACCAGGGAAGTCCCATCTCACATTTTCATCCTAATGAAGCAAAGTGTGTGGTTATCCTTTCCATTTTGCGGGTGAGAAGAGGTTAAGTGAATTGCCAAAGTCACGTGACTGGTAAGTACCTGAGGTGGGATTTGAACTCAGGCCTCTGTGGATATGTTGCAGCCCAGTGCATCTAACTGGGCTGCCATCTAGCTCATATTTGTCTCCCTTACTTCCAAGGACATTAGGAAAGCCTTGTCAAATGCCTCCCTGGATTTTTCAGGGTGGGGGAGGGGATAAGACAGGCCTGAGCCCCTAGACGCCTCAAGGGTGTATTGGGTGTGCCTGGCCTGGTGTCCTGAGAGGGGATGAGGAGGTGAGGTTGGTGAGTCCGCAGCAGAGCTGCAGAGCCAACAGGGCTGGGAGCTCTGCGTCGGGGGCTCTCCCGAGCCCCAGGCCAGGCAGCCCGGGATGGCCCCGGAGCTTTCTGTAATGAGCCTGCCACATGGCTGGACAGAGACTTATGACTTCTGGTGGCTGGGCGGCTTCCTCCCGCTTGTCCTCTCTGGTTATTTATCACATTTGTCCCTCTGGAGAGGCAGGGCCATCGCTTACACTGTCCAGAACAGGGAACGCAATAAAACCAGTTCTACAGGAGGCCCTGAGCCTGTCCCCTTCACTGAGGGCAGAAGGGGCAGAGGGGCTCTCCGGGTTGGGGGTAGGGGTGGGGCAAGGCACCAGTGGAAATGCCAGCCTGAGTTGCGCTTCCCAGGAGGTCTCCAGCAGCGTTGCCAGGACTGCAGTGTGGGACGTCACTTGCCCTGCCACAGCTAAGGTGGCACTAACAGCATCTCGAACAGCATCCTGACACCCCCTCCCGCCACCTTGGGCACTGCCACCACCAGTAAGACTAACACCATCACTGGTGACATCACTGTCATGTGGTAGCAGCCAGCATCACTACCACCACCATCAGCACCACCATCGCCGCCATCATCACCAACAGGAAGGTAATTACCGGCCTGGCTTCACTACCCACTTTAGCTTGGCTCAGAAAAACAAGGTAGTCAGAAATTTCACAGCTCTTTCTATTTCCACTCCTGACTTCTGCCCCATAAGGGACCTCCATGGCTCCTAGAAGTAGTGTCCTTCTTGTGTCGCTTCCCTGGTTTTACGGAGACAGAGTGGGGTTGTGAGAGGAGCTTGGCTCCAGACAGACTTGACCTTGGACTCATCTGTGCCAGTGACCAGATGAGAGGCGCAGAGCCAATCACATGCTTCCCTGTGCCTTAGTAGCCTTGTCTGTAAAGAGGGGAGCATAAAATTCACCTCACTAGGTTACTGCAGGGATAACAGAGTGAAGTGTCTGGCACATAGTAGGTGCTCAATACTTGGCACGTGAAATGATGATCACAGTTACATTATTCCTGGGTGAAACCCCTCTCCTAGACACCCAGTTCCCGAAATGACAGCCTCTGTGCATCTGCCCAGAGAATCTCCTGGACCTCCCCATCCTGGTCACCTAACCCAGGACAGTGGCTTCTCTCTCCATCTCTCACTGCCTGACGCAGTTTCTGTGAAAACCCAAGTTTCTCACTGAGCAGAGACGGCAGCGTCACATCTCCAGGTCTCATGGTCCTATTAGGACAACGTCAGCGTAAACATTAGTTATTCACAAACCCAATTACGTTTTGATTGCTCTGACCCAAGTGAGATTGGGGTTACTCTTGATCCACATTTATTTTTTGGCACAAGCTTCCTAAGGTGTGGGGAGAAGAAAACAACCTCCTTCTTCCTCCACTGTACCCAAGCAGGAATCTTCTCCCAGGTTCCCTAATTTCTTCTCCTTCCCTGCTCCAGGACTCAGCCATACCTGGGCACCCTGCCATTAAATGGAGAGCAGGAGGGGCTGGGCCAGGGAGGGAGGGAAGCCCAAACGCCTTTGAAATTTCAGTTTTAGTGAAAGGAGCAGCTCCACCAGGGAAGCGGGTAGGAGAGGACCTGAGAAGAGGTTATATCTTTGCCCAGCCAGGAAGACTGAGAGAGAAGCTGCCTGGATTTGGGGTGGGGATGGCAAGTTGACCTCCCAACACCTAGGGCACCATGTGCCCACATTCTGGGCTATGCCCTTACTGATGTGCTCTAATTTGAACTCTGGATCTTCCCCCCAAACCTGCTTCTCCGGATGTCTTCCCATCTCAGTAAATCCTTCCACTTGCTCAGGACAAAAACCTTGGCGAGGTCCACAGTTCCCTTCTTTCGTCATTCCAATCCATCAGAAAGTCCTGTTGGCTTTACTTCAAAATCCGTCCAGAGTGTGGCTGTTTCTCGCCACTCCCATCGCTCCCACCCTTGTCTAAGCCACCACGGCCTCTTGCCTTAATAGTCGTTATTACGGTCTCGACCATAATAGTCCCGAGTGGCCGGCCTCCTGTTCCATTATAGTCTATTCTCAACACAGTTACCAGAGTGACCCTTTTAGACATGTGTCTGATCAAGTCACTTCACTGCTCCAAATACTGCAAGGGGTCCCCGTTTCCCTCAGAGTAAAAGTCAAAGTCCTTAAAATGCCTACCAGACCTTAGCTGACCTGGCCTCCTGCCTCCTTTCTGACTTGTCTCTACCGCTCTCCCCCTCACTCGCTCTGCTCCAGCCACAAAGATGCCAAGCACAGTCCTGTCTCCGGCTGTTGCACTTGCTGTTCTCGTGCCTGGGAAACTTTCCTCCCAGATATCCACATGGAGTATTCCTTGGTCTCCTTCAGACCTCTGCTCAAATGTCACCTTATCACAGAAGCCATCTCTATCTGTCAGGTCCCAGCAGAAAACAGATGGCACACTCAAATTGAGATCTATTGAGGAAAGTTTACAAAGAGGTGGGCAGGGTGTTTGGAAACCACAAAGGAGAGAGCAGGACCCCTAGGCTATTAAGAGTGAGGGGCCGTGACCATCCCAAGGACAGACAACAGGGTGGGGAGTTCCAGTTGGAGGGAGGCAGCTGTTATAAAATCCAGGATGCAAAAAGGACTGAGTGGAAAGGGCAACCTGCTAGGGGCTGAGATCCTTGGTGGAGGGAGGCAGCCAGCCTGGGTACTCCCCCCTTTTCCCTCTGATCTGTGGGGCTCCCCTTCGGCCAGACTGAACAGAAGCCAGAGAGCAGGGGGCCCAGGTGATGCAGCCTCACGGGGCACCGAACCTGGTGGAGAAGGGTGGTGAGTGAGTCTGGAGAGGCAAAGGGAAGGTGGTCAGGTCATCACCCATGACTGCACTGTTTAAATATCACTCCCAGCACTCTATACCTCTTCCCTGCTTATTTTTCTATATGCCACTTATCACCTTCTAAAGTACATATAATTTTTGTTTGTTGGTTTGTTTATCTTCACCCATCAGATTGCAAGGTCCATGAGGACAGGGATTTTGTCTATTTTTGCCCACTGATGCATCCCCAATGCCTTGAATAGTGCCTGGCATATCATAAATGCTCAACAAATATGTGATGAAGGAGCAAATGAGTGAATTTTTAAAAGAGGGAAGCAGTGTGGGAAAGGCCAGGTGAGATCTAATGGGGCCTGAGCTCTCTGGATTTCACCCTGGGAATTGCCATGTGTAATGGAGAAAGAATGCATTTGTTGTTCAAGTAATTGGTGGTAACTGATGGTAATTTCAAGTAATTAAACACTAATTAATCCAATGAGTCAATAATGTATTTATTTATGGTATCTGTTTGTTCCCTTATAAATAGTGGTATTACTTTTGTCAGGCTATTAAAATCCTTTGGGTTTTAAAATCCTCAGCGACTTCACTGAGGTCCCCGGAGGTTACAGAATGAGTGGTGGGACCCGAGTTGGGTGAAGTTTGAGGTTGGAGCACAGGTCACGTGGGGTGGGCCAAAGCAGGCACTGGTAAGGGGTTTCGCGTCTGGTCGGCTGATGCTGGTTTGGGGATGGGGGTTAAGAAACTCAGTCACAAAACCCTTTCCAACTTCTTGACTTCCTCTTTTACTCCCCTCTCCGTCTCAAAAGTATTCTTTTTAGATTGGGACATATGAGGTCCACGGGGGTCACTGGGTATGGAGGTTTTTTTTCCTCCCCTGACTTCTTTTCTAAGAGAACAGCAGTGTCCTGAGCTCTTGGACTTTGAGCCCAGCTAATTCTGGGCTGGATAAAAGATGGAGGAAAGATGGGGGGATACCTCAGCCTGCAGACCCCGAAGGACCCAGAGCAGAACCTGAAGGGCTGAGAGGAATTGTATGGGGGTGGCGGTTGCTGGGGGAGAGCCTAAGCTCATAAAAGGCAAGTCTGAGGCTTTGGGAGTGTCTCGAGTTTAGGTCCAGCAGGTATAAACCTGGTCCCACAGATGGACTTGCACAGAAGGACACAGAGTTATGATACCTAGAGAAGACACTGCCTCATCTTTCTAGATTCCCAACCCACATTCTCCCAACACCCCCAAACTAGGGGTGTCAAGCCTTTGGCCAAAATGTAAACCTCTCCTCCCCCACCATACTTTGCTTTTTAGATCCTCCATGGCCACTTGGCAAATTAAACTTATTACAGGTTAGAAAAAAAATATCAAATGGGCACAGAGAAAGCAGAGAAAGAAGTTGGTGCAGGGCTGAGTGTCTCAGAGGCTATAGTACGTAAGAGATCTCCTCTCCCTTCATGAGCCTCCACAATGACTGTCTCCCTTCCCTATGCTTCCAAAGTGGTAGCAGGAAGGCATTAAGGCGCAGACCCTGGAGTCAGATGACATGGGGTCAGACTCTGGCTGACTCTACCACTTCCTTGACCTGTGACGTGTTGGGAAAGTTACTTACCATTTCTGAGCCTCAGTTTTTTCATCTGTGAAGTGGGGATAATAACAGTACCTGTCTTATAGAGTTGTTATAACATTTAAATGCACTTATACACATAAAGCACTTAGCCCATGTAGCCTGGCAGGCAGGAAGTCCTTAATCTGCCTTAGTTAGTAGAATAACTAATGCAGGTGTCCCGCCACCTGTGACTCAGTTTCTGCATTCCAGTTTGGCCTCATCTCTAACCACAAAGAATCTCAGATCCCCGATGGTCCTGACCTGTCCTAATAATTCTCCTTCCAAGGCTCAAATGAACGAGCACTGTCCTTCTAGATCTGGAGTGGGCATCTCCTTTGTAGCAGACTTTTGATTTTGGCCCCTAAACATCAGCCAAGAATCGTCTTTCCTCTGCTTCTCCCCTGCAGCCTGGCCTCTGGAGCGGCCCCAGCTGCCAAGTGACCTCCAGCTTCATATTTCTCACTGTCTCTGTGACTCACCACCACCACAGTCTTGCTCTGTCTTCCTGTCTCTGTCTCACTGTCTCTGTCCTACTGTCTCTGATCCTGTCCCTGTCTCTCTGGCCTGTCTCTCATTTCCCCTCCTCGCTCCTCCTTTGTTCTCTCTGTCTTGCTTAATTAGCCATATTTTGGAACCGAAGTGTTTTTATTATGTATTATTTATTGAATGGCTGTACGTTTCCTGTTCTTAATTTAAAAGGCATATCAATAAAATGCTTTATATTCCTTGCTTAAAACAAAACAGAGCTAAGTTGTTCTTTGTTCATGTGGCTCTTTCTCGCTTATTTCTTTTTTCATTGGAAGAAAAGGTTCCTCATCCCCATTCCCTTAACTGACAAGAACACTTAATTCACTCACTGGCTCATTCATTCAGTTAATTATTCAGTAAACAGCTCTTGAGCCCCAGTTATGTACCAGTTGTGGGACTCGGGGGACATAAAGATAATACAAAGCAATGTTCCTCTCCTCAAGAGGCTCCTATCTAGCTGGGGAGACTTGTTTGGGGGCTGATACATGCCAGAAAATGTTAGAGGTACTGTGTCAATGCCTGATAGCGTTGGATCTGGCACAGAGAGGGAGTGGGAAAGCCTTCCTGGGTGGAGAGCAAGTTGGGCTGAGAATTCAAAGATGGGTAGATGTCTTGATTTGAGCTTACCCAGAAGGAAACCCTAAGGCAAGGAAAAGAGTGCAAGGAGTTAATTTGGGAGGATCCCAGGATGCACTAGCAGGAGTAGGGAAGAGAGACCTGGAAGAAAGGGAGTCAATACAGGGTATATCAATGAGCAACTTATCACTGTGGGCAACTGGGCTCACTCCCTCTAGGAACTGTGAAGTACATGTGTCAGAGTTGTCCCAACTGAGTGGTGAGGGAGCTGGGGTATTTATACTCCCATCAATTCCCATCAATCATTGGTGAGAGCCACCCCAGGAGGCATTCATTCTTCAACACTCCTGGCCTGCTGCACAGATGGCAAAGTGGGCTCTGGTGGCCAGAAAGAGCCTTCAAACAAAGAAGCAGGTTCTGGCTGTTAGGAGTCAGGCTGGTGTATACTGAAGTGGTAAGGACAAAGGGGTGCTGTGGGGCCCTGACATCATCTGCTACAGTGGGTGTTGGGGGAGGAGAAGGGCATGCCAGAGAGGTGGAAAATGTGACCAAGGGCAAAGGGTGTGGTGACCCTCGGGGCCCACATAGAGTTTTGGATGGTTCCAAAATTCAAGTTGAGGAAGTCTGGCTTTGCTTCCCCTGGGCCCCAGCTTTCTCATTTATAGAAAGGGGACACAAATACCTTCCCTACCCATCCAAGATGATTTGCACAGAACCCCCTACCCCAACTTGGACCCTGAAGAGCAGAGCCCAATTCAGCCCTTTCCTTGAATTTTTCCACCACACCTCCTGCCAGCCTCCAAGGCCTTGGATATGAGAGGCTATTTATGATGCCCTGTCGATATCTGTCTTGGCGGAGGAGTGTGGAGGGGGACCAGATGAGCCTGTGGTCCTATCCATCAGTCACTGGCTGCAATCTCTAAAGAGATTTTAATTGTGAGTTCAGATTTTTACTGTAGTCATCAGTAGTGCCAACCGCCTCTTTTACCGCAAGAGCAGGGCCCTGCAGGCCTGCTGGGGTTTGCCGAATGGACGTCTTGTAGCAACGCTGAGGAAATTTTGCTGCGGTGAAACAATGAGCCTGGTGGAAAGCAATTGCCCCAAATCGCCCCCTGACAGCCCGCTGAGCTCTGCCGGGGACTCCCGCATTATATGTGCAGCTGTCTTCATTGAGCTGAACCCTTGTTACCTGCCCAGGAAACAAGAAGATGGCCTCAACTTGAACTGGAGGGAAACTGAGGCAGGGAACATCGCTCCCTCTTCCGGGCCATGTGGAAGAGAGACAGTAGGAGAACAAGGTGGTGGGGGTGAGGGTTTGCAGGGGAGAGGGAGCCCCGAGTTACAAGACATTTACCAGAGCACCTGAGCAAACTGTACAGTAAATGTTAGCCCCATTTTCATCTGAGGACACAGGAGCTAAGGAAGTGGGAGGTTAGCCCAAAATCATGCAGGAAGTTGTGATGGACGGGGCTGAAATCCTGGTCTTTGGTCTTCTGGATTTCTGCATAAGGGTTTTGTCCTTTGGAACTCCTCAGTATCCCTTTCATAAATTCTCTTTTCTGTGTCTCAAGGCTTCTTCACTCCCTCTCCAGGGGACCAGAGGGCCCCCTTCCACTCTCAGGATTTGCATCTGGGGAAATGACCTGCCTTCACGGCTGGTTACCCATCTGAATGGGTTTTAAGTGCTTCTTTCTGAGAGGTGGCCAAATTGTCTCCCCACCTGTGGTGTAAAACTATTGTATCCTGCTAAAAGGGGAACCTCTGAGGGATAGGAAGGAGGGAAAAAGAAGCGATCCTTCCTAACACTGGGAAGCCACCCAAATTAGGCCTCCTCTTCTGCCTTCGAGGTTTCAGGACTCAGGAGCAGGTCTGGCCTCAGTGCCCCTTTTCCCTTTGACCCAAGCCTGTTTGCAGAATTTATCTAACAGAAACAAAGCAAAATCACTAGCCCACACGAATTCTTGTTCTTGATATCTATTGCCACATTGCTGTGATAGCAGAAAAACTGGAAAGCTGAATGTCCATTAAGAGGAGAACGGTTTGGGACTTCCCTGGTCGCACAGTGGTTAAGAATCTGCCTGCCAATGCGGGGGACATGGGTTTGAGCCCTGGCCCAGAAGATCCCACATGCCATGGAGCAACTAAGCCTGTGCGCCACAACTACTGAGCCTGTGCTCAAGGGGCCCGCGAGCCACAACTACGAGCCTGCATGCCACAACTACTGAAGCCCGCACGCCTAGAGCCCATACTCCCAACAAGGAAGCCACCACAATGAGAAGCCCGCGCACCGCAACGAAGAGTAGCCCCTGCTCGCCGCAACTAGAGAAGCCCGTGCACAGCAACAAAGACCCCAGCGCAGGCCAAAAGAAATAAATTAAATTAAAAAAAAAGAAAGAAAGAAAAAAAAGTAACAAAATAAAAAAAGAAAAAGAGGAGAATGGTTGGATACCTTATGGTCCAATTTGGGAATATCACACAACTGTTAAAAAAGGAGGTTGACCTGGGACTTCACTGATGGTCCAGTGGTTAAGACCCTGTGCTCTTTCCACTGCAGTGGGTGCGGGGGAAATTAAGATCCTGCGTGCTGTGCAGTGAGGCCAACAAAAAAAAAAGGAGGTTGACCTAATTGTTGACTTAGAAAGTTGTGCATGAGAAAATCAAGTTGCAGAGTAATAGGTTGTATTGGGAACAAAAAAAATCTGTATATGTTTACATTTTGGGGGGAGGTTGGGAAAAGCACATTGAGGGGGTCACATTAGGTTTAGATTTAGTTGTGAATGACAGAAAAAAAGACCACAAAAACAACAGTGTGTTAAACAGGATAGTTTCCTTCTCTCCTCACTTAAAATTCTGGAGGTAAGTGGTTCAGAGCTTGTGTGATGGCTCTACTTCATGAAGTCATCTAGTTTCCTTCTACCCACCATGACTAGCTTCCATTCCCAAGTTTACCTCATGGCCCAAGATGGCTGCTTTAGCTTCAGCCATCACTTCAACATCCTAACCAACAGGAAGGAGGAAGGAACCCAGAGTAGCATGCCCTCTTCCCTTAAAAGGTCATTTCCTCAAAGTATCATATATTAATTTTGGTTACATCCCATTCACCAGAGCCTAGCTCCATAACCACACCTAGCTGCAAGGGAGGCTGGGAAATATATTCTTCATCCCAAGTAGCCAAGTACGCAGCTAAAAGTCTTTCAGGAAGAAGAGTATGGGTATGGGGCAGGGGGGACAACTAATTGTCTCTGCCCAGGGGAAGGAAACAAACTTTATACTGATTACTTTAGGGAGGGTGTTTGGGAAGGGGCATGGGGAGTAATCAAATATTAATTTTTATTTTTTACATCCTACACTTACTACTTTACCTGTCTGAATTATTTTAAAATGTGTTAGGGAATTTCCTGGCAGTCCAGTGGTTAGGACGCTGCGTTTCCACTGCAGGGGGCACGAGTTCAATCCCTGGTCGGGGAACTAAGATTCCACAAGTGGCGCAGCATGGCTAAAAAAGTGTCACTTTGTTACTTTTGTAATAAAAAATCCCAATAACATGTTTCTTAAAAACCGTTCTGATGGCTCCTGTAATTCTTGTATAAACTCTAATAAATCTCTCATCATGGCATTCAAAGCCCTCTCACATCGCCTGGGCCACTTAGCAGCTTCCTTTCTCCTCCCTGCACCTTGCTATGGCCACATTGAACCCCCCACTTTTCCCCAAGAACTCCCCACCTCTGTGACTTTGTGTATTCTGGTTCCTCTTCTTAAAACGTCCTTCATGCTCTTCATTTCATCTTTATAGCTGCCATTCAAAAGTCATTTCCTAGAAATCTTCCCTCCTTGCCCTGGTTGGTCACCCCTCTCCCCTCAACCCTGCTGCTTCCACTCCTCTTTTAGAGCAGATGCTGTGCCATCTGGTGGTTTGTCTCTACTGCGTCCACTTTCCGCATTAGACCAGGCGCTCCTCAAGGGCAGGGACTGTCACTCATTTGTTCATGTCCTCCGGCACTCACATAGCATCTGTTACATAGTAGATGTTCAATGGATGTGCCTGATGCTCCCTACAAGCACTGTCTCATTTAATCTTCACATCACCCCATCAGGTCGGTACCATCATCCTCCTTTTTATAGGATTGGGGTGCAATACTGTGTAGCAGTTATAGACCAGGAGGCTGCCTGGATTCAAGTAACAACACTTTAGCAAATTACTTTTTTTTTTTTTTTGGATTTATTTTATTTATTTTTTTTTTATTTTTGCCTGCGTTGGGTCTTCGTTGCCGCATGCAGGCTCTCTCTAGCTGCGGCGAGCGGGGGCCACTCTTCATTGCAGTGCACGGGCTTCTCATTGCGGTGCACGGGCTTCTCATTGCGGTGGCCTCTCCTGTTGTGGAGCACGGGCTCTAGGCGCGCGGGCTTCAGTAGTTGTGGCTCACGGGCTCCAGAGCGCAGCCTCAGCAGTTGTGGTGCACGGGCTCAGTTGCTCCGCAGCATGTAGGATCCTCCCAGACCAGGGCTCGCTGCACTGGCAGGCGGACTCCCAACCACTGCGCCACCAGGGAAGCCCACAAATTACTTTCTAAAGCCTCAGGTTCCCCATCTGTAAATTGGAGTTCATGATACCGGTTGGCATACAGTAGGCACTCAACAAATTATAGTGATAATTGACTGTCAGACGGCTGGGGCTGCAATCTTTCTCTCTTCCTTCCTCTCTTTAGCCCTCCTCCAGTCCGGAGGAATCATGCTGCACATATCCTTTGCCCAGCCCTGCGACCAGGTCCAGGACAGGTCAGGTCAGCCCCAGCCTAATCTCCCACCAGCCCTGATGTGGAAGCTGGCAGAACAAGGGGAGAAGGAGGAGGACAGACGTGTGATGTCCCTTAAGTGATCTCACCCTCCTGCAGCTCTTCCCAGAGCACAACCATCTGGGCAGCATCTTTGCTGCTGGCCCTGGTTCCCTTCTATCCCCAGGGCCTTGAGTCATCCTCCTGGGGGTGGGGTGAGGCACTGGGGCACCCGCAGTTCTCCAGGACCATGAAGAGAACAGGTGCCTGAGACCCTGACTGCATGACCCCCAGGGCCAGCCAGTGCCCACCTTGGCAGCTGACCCCTACAGCCTCTGGCTAGGCCACCCTCACCCCCATCCTTGGGCACCCGTTCCCTGATCTGCCACCCCAGGAAGAGAAATCATCCTAAACTCTGGGGAAGGGGCACACAGAGGCTTCCCATGCAGAGGAGCAAGTTTCTAGTCTAAGCCTGGAAACCCTGTGAATCCAGCCTGTAGATGACCCTAACTGAACTACACACACACACACACACACACACACACACACACACACACACACACGCCAGCAGTGGCCTCCTTGGGTCCCTACAGCTCCTCCACGGCGTCCTGTGATCACAGGGCATCAAGCCTCTCACCCCCTCCCCATAATTAGAAGCCTTGGGGAGAAAATGCCTGCCCCTCCTTGTCCTCTGGCTTCTGCTATGTCTAGAATCAGCATCTCATTCAGTGACACATTCTGTACTGAGTCAGGTAGCAGTCAGCCAACTTCTGAACCAGGCCCCAACATTGGTTACCTCCCCCCCCGCCGCCCCTGCACCCCCATACCCCAAACAATCGTGAGTAGAAGCATTTGGGAGGCAGGAGGTCAGGGAGTGAGCACAGGGGATTCGGGAAGGATTCTCCATGCATCTCCTCAGGTGCCTAGTGGGCTCTGCGGCTGAGTGCTGGGAGGGCAGGATGGAGTTCATTCTCTTTCCTGGGTGGGGGAGGGGAGTCACAGGGCCGGTGACCCTATACCAGGCTGACCTGGTGACTTCAGGGTTCTGTGTTCCAAAGCCCTGGCTGCCACACCTCACCCTCTTTTGTCACTCGTTTCCCCGCTTCCGAGACTGTCTTTTTTTTTTTTTTACTACTATTTATTTATTTGGCTGTACTGGGTCTTAGTTGCGGCATGCGGACTCTTAGCTAAGGCATGCGTGTGGGACTACTTCCCTGACCAGGGATCGAACCCGGGTCCCCTGCGTTGGGAGCGACGAGTCTTAACCACTGCACCACCAGGGAAGCCCCTGAGACTGTCTTAACGGCCAACTCCTGATTATCCGCTCGCTAGTCTCCTCCCTCAGACGGGCGGGGTGGGGTAGCCTCCTGTACCAGAAAGGGGCCTCCCGTGTCATTCAGCAGATGGGGAACTGGCAGAAGCTGGGAGAGGAGCACTAATTCCCAGACGTCGGACCCCGCCCCCCCCCCCCATCAGCCTGGACACACAGCTCTGGCCTCCCGGGAGTTCAGCTGGGGGCGGGGGGGGGCGGCGGGGGCTGGGCAAGAGGAGGCAGGACGAGACCATGGGTTCTGCCCTCTGCCCCCGCCCCTAATTGCCTCCTTCACCTTTCCCAGGTTGTGTTTACCTTGGCCTCCTCCTTGTGCCCTGTTCTCCCAGCCGATCTGATTGCTGTAATTAGTTAATCAGTAACTGGCATAATTTCCCCCTGATTAATGCAGGAATAATCACCCGCCAGGGCTGCCAGCAATTTGCTTATCAGAGTCACTTTGAAACAGCTTTGAAAAAGAACGATTGGCACCTTCTTCGGGGTTAAAATTAGAGCCAGAGGAGGCCGCCCTCTGCCTTGGGCGTCTGGGATGTTGGGAGGGGCCAGTAGGGGAGCCCCCGCCCCACTCCCTGTGTCCGGGCCTGGGGCAGCCTGCGGGGGCTGTAGAGCAGACGAGGGGTCCTGCGGGTCTCCCGGCCTCCCCGGACCCTGGGCAGTCACGGTCCTCGGGCTGCTTCCCGGCTCACGTTAGCACGGCTCAGCTGCGCCCCAGGCAGCCCGCGGCCTCCCGAGCTGGTGAGGCTGCCGTTCCCACGGTGGCGTCTGGGTCCACAAATATTTGCTGAATGGATGGAGGATAGAGGCTGTTCCTGCCTCCTGTGTGCCCGCTTCAGGGGGCTCCCGGGGACACGGGGAGACAGGGCACGGGTACTCACTCACATCATTTACAGCCATTCGGTCATTTCAAGGGCGATGGCAGTGCTGCAGGGCCCTCCAGGATGGAGCTGGTGGGTGGAGACCAGGATCGGAGGCCTGTCCAGGAGTAGGAGATTGTCAGTAAGGGCACAGGACAGGGTGATAGGACAGCAGGAGGGGCCTGCTCTAGGGAAACCACAGCCCTTCCGCCCTTTTCTGGAGTTCAGGAATTATATCAGGTTCTTTACATACATTATCTCACTTAATCCTTGTGAGATAGTACATACTTAAAGCCCTTAATGAGCATGTACTATGTGCCATTTCTGCTTCTTTATTTTTATAAGTTTACTTTTAATTATGGCAATTTCCAAACATAAAGAAAGAATTGCAATAATGAACTCTTATGTACACAATATCCAGGTTCTACAACTTATTATTTTTCTAATTTTGTTTCATCGACTCCACCCTCCCTTCTTGTACTTGTTGTTCAAGTATCTTAAAACCCATCCCAGACATTATATCATTTCACCTGCAAAATGAGATGCAGATAATAAGAGCATCATCCTCACAGGGTTGTTGAAGGATTTAAGGATATCATGGTCTTAGGACACATATCACTCAGTAGATATTTGTTATTATTATAGAAGTGGTGGTGGGGGCTTAAATCTTGTCTAAGTCTGTAGGGTCTAGAGGAGAAGTGAAAGGCAGGCCAGGGGTATGAGAGCCTCCAGGTGCTGGTGCAGGGGTCTCTCAGACAGGTCTTGGGGGTGCGGGGCAGGGGAGGCTGGTGTGATTGTTATTAACGTTTCCTGTGAGTGTAGGTCATCTATGGAGCTGTGACAGGGGACTGAGAGAATGATCACAGGGGATGCTGTGGCCTTACAGCTGAGCTGTGGCCCCTGCATGTTCCACTTGGCTCATCAGGTACACACCTGCCTCTCCAGCTCTCCTCTAGTGGGTGGAAGAATTGAGGGGAAGGGGTAGGCGGGTAACTAGGGGCTCTGGAGGACTAGTTCTAAGTCTCTCAGAAGGGAGCATCACAGCATCAAGTCAGGGGAAATCTGAGCGGTCCCTTGAGGACCACTGGGGGCTCGGGGTGCTCTTTTGTTGGATTTGCTCCCAGGTGCACCACCGGGTAATGAGGGACATGGGAAAGAGGTGATAGAAGCCACTGTGCTGGTCGCTAGGAGCCCGCAGGCTGGTTGGAGCACAGTGAATTAAGCCATTGATCTATAACAAGACACGCACTAGCACATGGTAGGGTGTGATTGTCCAAATCAGTTCCCAGGCCTGGCCTGCTGGAGCCCTGACCCTGAGCAGATGGATGTCCATGTGTGCACATGTGCATGTGCACGCGTGTGCATGCATGCGTGCACACACTGGACTCACACTCCTGACTTATAAATGCCCTGTCCTGTGCATACACTGTCAAGTCACACCTGTCACAGAAGCTTTTGTCAGGGTGAGGAATAATATGTTAATTTAGAAACATTTCTCTGCCAAATAGGTGAGACTGTATGACATTGCATTAAAAAAAATAATTTAAACTCCACAAAAGAATTCTAAAATGGGCTTTATTTTTAAACAACCAAGCTGTTTTCTGTGCTAAGGCAGCTGCCATTGTCCAGTTTGCCGCGAGTGCAGGAAATAAGCTTGATGGATTAGGCATGGCAGGGGGTGTCTGTATTTCTCAAGGTGAGTCTGCTCCCCTCCCTCTCCTCCCCATTCCACAATGTCACCCTGGCCAGGTCCCACTTTCTGCGGGCAGGGTTTGCCTAACCCCCTTTGCACAACATTGACACTTGGTATCCATCTACTTCCTTCTTGAAACTCACTCTCTCCATTTTGCTGACACTGAGCTCATTCACTTCTCCTCCTACCTCTTTGGCGGCTCCTCTTCTTCCACTCACTCCTCCCTCTGTCCTCCCCTTAAATGCAAGCAGCCCCTCTGAGATACCATCCCCAGCAGAGTTCAATTCTGGCACCACGTGTCCCCCTCCCAACCACTGCCATGATCTCTTCAATCCTCTTCAACTCTTTTATTGCCACCAGGCTGATTCCCAAATATATCCCTATCCCTTGTCCTGATATGTCTCCAAGGACGCCCAGTCGACAGTTCCCTTTGTGTCCTGGACACTTCCACTAGGCGCTCATGCTGGAACCTCAAATTTAATTTGTCTCTATCAATTTGTTAGAATCTTCGTCTGCAAATTAGATTATCCTCTGCAAATCCTAAACCTTCAACCAGCACCACAGCCCCTTCAGTCCCTTTATCCAGAAACTTGGGAGCCACACACAGCCCCCACCATAATCATGTGGATCCAGGGCGGTCCACCCTGCATATCTTTTCCTTCAACCCCTCCTTACCATCCCTAATGGGTTGAGCCTCGGCCCTCTCACTCTCACAGGGACTCTTTGCCTCTCGTCTTTGCTCTATCTCCCACCCACCCTCCAAACCCAAACCAGAGTATAAAGTCCAGACTACTCAGGAAGGCGCATGTGAGCTCTTCAAGGTTGGTCCCAATGAACTCCTTCCCCGTCATCTCCCTGTACTCACTTTCCTCTCCCTGAACCCTCTGTACAAGCATCACCCTGGGTGTGGCAGCTTTCTCAGAAGACACCAGCCACTCACATATATTTGTCCCTCACCTAGGAAGGCCATTCCCTACCCCATTCCCGACTTCTACTCATTCGATTCCTACTCACTTTATTATTAATTTTTTTAATTTTTGGCAGTTCTGCATGGCTTGCAGGATCTTATGTCCCTGACCAGGGGTCGAACCCGTGCCCTCCGCAGTGAAAGCACCGAATCCTAACCACTGGACCGCCCAGGAATTCCCCTTACTCACTTTATTAGTTAGCATTAGGTTTAGCTGCAAATCACAGGGACCCCAAATAATAGTGACTTAAACAAGATAGATGTTACTTCTCTTTCATGTGGAAGTCCAGGTGGAGCTCTGCTCCATAAAGTCCTCAGGGACCCAGGCTCATTTCAGTTTATTGATTTGTCATCTCAAGGCTGTGGTTCCCATCCTCATGATCCAAGATGGCAGCTAGAGCTCCAGCCATTACCTCTGTGTTCTCGGCAGCAAAGAGGGCAAAAGTTATGTGTGACTGCTTTTAAGGAAGGCTACCAGATGTACTACACTGCATTTCCACTTATCTTGCATTGGCCAGCTGCAAGGGAGGATAGGAAATTTAGTCTTTATTTTGAATCATGTGCCTGGTTAAAAATCTAGTCCAGAAGAAAGGGAGTGAGGATATTGGGGAACAGCTAGGGTTCTCTGATGTCATCTGACAGAGACCTATTTAAATGCCTCTCCCTTCAAGTGCCCTCTCAGAGCCCCAAATGGAATTAACCTCTTCTTCCTGGGCCCTTGCCTATAGTACTTACCAGAAATTCCCTCTGTCATCTATTACAGTTAGTTCTGGAGTTGTCTTCCCTTCCAGACTGTGAGCCCCTGGGGGCATGGGCATATGGGTATAACATATACCATAAGTGCCCTAAACTTAAGTCTAAGACAATAACTTTGAGTAATGAACACACCCATGTATCACCACTCAGAGCAAGAGAGAGAACATTTCTAACACCTCAGAAGACACCCTTGTGCCCCTCCCTAGGAACAGACCCTGCAGAAGTAGCCATTGTTTGTGTTTCATGTGTGACTGTGGTTTTACTGATGCTTGTATTAACTTCAGCAACAACTGGCTGCTTGGTAACCATAAAGAAAGCACCTGTCTCTCTGGCTCCAAGTCTTCTCCTGCCTCTCTATGTGCCATTCACACTAGTCTTTAAGTTTCTTGAACTCACTGAGCTTTCTCTAGCCCCAGGGCCTTTGCACATGAAATTTTATCTTCCTGGAGCACTCTTACTCCACACATGGCCTGTTTAATTCCTGTTTGACCTTCAGGTCTCAGCTCAAACATCATTCTTCATAAGACTGTCCCTACCTCACCAGGACTGGGTTCTACCTTCCCATAACACCTTGCACTTTTTCTTTTGTAACAATCATCACCCTTGTAACTCTTTATTTCCTCCTGTGGCAGACACACCCTAAGATGACCTCTCGATGAGTCATATCCCTTGAGTGTGGTTGGGACCTGTGATTTGCTTATAATCAATAGACTAGGTCAAGGATTACAGGATTGTGCAGTCCCAAATCAATTGAAGTTGAATTAATCAAAAAGGAGATTAGGGCTTCCCTGGTGGCGCAGTGGTTGAGAATCTGCCTGCTAATGCAGGGGACACGGGTTCGAGCCCTGGTCTGGGAAGATCCCACATGCCGCGGAGTAACTAGGCCCGTGAGCCACAATTACTGAGCCTGCGCGTCTGGAGCCTGTGCTCCGCAACAAGAGAGGCCGCGACAGTGAGAGGCCTGCGCACCGCAATGAAGAGTGGCCCCCACTTGCCGCAACTAGAGAAAGCCCTCGCACAGAAACGAAGACCCAACACAACCATAAAAATAAATAAATAAATAAATAAATAAAAAATTAAAAAAAAAAAAAAAAAAAAAAGGAGATTATCCTGGGTTGGCTTCACTTAGTTTAAAGCCCTTAAAAAAGGGACTGGAGGCCTCCCTGAGGTCAGAGACTCTCCTGCTGGACTCAAGAGAAGCAAGTCACATCGAGTTCCACCTCTACAAGGAAATTAATTTGGCCTGAGGGAGCTTGGAGGTAGATGGTTCTCCAGTCAAGCCTCTGATGAGAATGTAGCCCAGCTGACACCTTGACTTAGCCTGTGGGATCCTGAGCAGAGGACCTAGATAAGCCAGGCCTGGACTCTGGACCCAGATAAGAAATGTGTGTTGTTTTAAGATTCTAAGTTTGGGATAATTTGTTACACAATAATAGATAACTAAGGGAGGGTGGGTGGGAGACGCAAGAGGGAGGGGATATGGAGATATGTGTATATGTATAGCTGATTCACTTTGTTATGCAGCAGAAACTAACACAACAATGTAAAGCAATTATACTCCAAAAAAGATGTTTAAAAAAAATAGATAACTAATACATCTGCCTTTACCTCTTGTAAAGGGACCTTGTCTTATTCTTTATTGTGGGTATCCCTGTTCTCTAATAATAGATGTTCCCAAACTTTCTTGGCTCATGGTATCCTTAATGTCTTAATTTTTTTTTCACGATGCCCCTAGATCAAAAGAAATAGTAACACTTCCATTTATTAAGTAGTTATATCCAGACAGCTTAATAAGTATCTATGTCCTAACAACTTAGTAGCCATTTGAAGAAATAACACACATAAATTAAAAGAAAGAAAATTTTAACTTTACTCTTAACCACAATTGCTTACTTGTAGGATGTGTGAACCTGTTGGACATTGCACAACTTCTCAAACCTTGAAATCAGATTGGACACCACCACCCTCTTCCTCGTTTCTTGTTCTACATTGATTTTCACATGGATGAAAACCTAACTTCACAAAGATATGACCTTGTTGTGTGTTTTTTTTTTTTTTTGCAAAAGACATATCTGATATAGGACTGTTATCCAGAATACACAGAGAACTCCCAAAACTCAAAAATAAGAAAACAAATGGGAGAAAACAATTGCAAACCATACATCTGACAGGGAACTCACGCAGCTCAATAGCAAAATCGTATAAGGAACTCATACAACTCAATAGCAAAAAAATCAAATAATCCAATTTAAAAATGGATAAAGTACCTTGTGAGATCATGGAAAATATATATTGGTCTCTGTCCCCAGTTCCTGAAACCCTTGCAATTTCCTGGGTGATAGGAGTGTCTTTTGTTCTAATGAGGTGACTCTGGGTGGGCTCCTGGATGAGGGCTGGTCACCAGAAAGATCAAGCCATAATCAGAGGCTTGGCGTTTTCAGCCCCACTCCCCCATCCTCCAGAGAGGAGAGAGGAGCTGGAAATGGAGTTAATGATTGATCCTGCCTACATGAGGAAGTCTCCATAAATATCCTAAAAGTATGGGGTTTGGAGAGCTTCCAGGTTGGTGACCACATGGAGGTGTGGGGAGAGTGGTGTGCATGAACAGGGCATGGGAGCTTGGCGCCGCTTCTCGCACACCTTGCCCCCTACACATCTCTTCCATCTGGATGTTTATCTGTATCCTTTATCATATCTTTTTATAATAAACTGGTAAACAGTAAGTAAACTGTTTTCCTAAGTTCTGTGAGCCACTCTAGCAAATTAATTGAATCCAAGGAAGGCATTGAAGATATCACCTTTTTGAAAGAAATGCAGCGCAATCTACTGTTTAGTGTGAATGAGAACTACCTCAAACTAGTAGCTTGTGTGGTATACAACAGATGTTGCTGCGTTTTCTTTGAAAATTTTAAATATCCCACAGTGCCCCTATGAAGTCACTGAGGTGTCCCAAGGTACCTTGACTCACAGTTTAGGAACCATGAACCTGATACATGGAAGGGACTCAACAAATAGTCATTAACTGAGTGACTGGCTGCCTGGATGAATGAATGAACTGTGGTGGGAAGGGAAGCCCAGAGAGGACCAAAGGGAGTTCTGAGTGGAAAGGCTCGTTTCTTCTCACCTAGCACAGTGGCTCCAGAGGGCTAACAATCAGAGTCCAAACAGAAAGCAGAAGCCACTCCAGATGTTTCAAACGGGAGGAACTCAATACAGGGGATTGGTTTTACAAGTGGTGGAAGAACAGAGAAGCTGAACAAGGGATGGTGAGGTGACTCAGAGATTAGTGAGAGTAGGAAATTGCTATTACCCTTAGTCTGTAAAGACAAAAGGAGAAGGTTATTTCCAGGCCCTAGGGGAACCACAGTAGCCCTGTTGGGCAGGGGTTGCAGCCATAAAGGAGATGCAGCAGCTGCAAAAGTTGCCAACTGAGACACAGAGAGAAGGGGCACAACTGCCCTGGCGTTTCCCTACTTCTTGCCTTGCAGTTGCTCACCAGTGCTTCCTATCAGCCAAACCCAGCAGGAAACCAGTTAACATAGAGCCTGATAAATGTACCCTGGCAGGGGTCAGCCCCTGTTACAGAGAAGAGTTGGGGGGAGGATGGTTCTGAAAACAGGCCCAGGACCTGCTCAAGAGGGGTTGAATGAATTGGTTATGTAGGGAAAGAGACTGGGCTGGAAGGAGGGTCACTTCACCCAGGCCCTCAGCCTGGCTTGGGAACAAGCCAGCATCATTCTGAGAAGAGCCAGCGCATCTAGGATTGGGCTAAAGTGGACACCCTATGTTCTCCCAAACACTGGGGAGACTCTTCCTCCTCAAACTGGAACTGAGACCAAGCCTACATTATAGAGCTTTGGAGACAGACCTGTGGTCCACTGGCTGAATGACTTCCATCAGGTCACTCAAACACGCTGAGTTCTGCTCTCCTCACTGTAAAACAAGGGCTTGGACAAGATGATCTCTTGGATTCCTCCTCTCTTCAGCATCTTTCTGTGAATGGCTAAGCCAGACTTTGAAGATGGAAAATGTCCCAAAGGGCAGCTTGTAGATGGAGGAATGGGTGGGCAAGAAGGTGGAGCCAGATTCCACCCATTTATCTAGGAAAGCATGGGCTGGAGGCAGGTCACCAGCAGATTGCATGCATCTGAGCTCACTGGCAGGATCTGGGGAGTTGTCTTCTTCCTGGAGGCATTGCCCAGGCTCAGAAGCTTTCTCTGGAGGGAGAAGAGACCCAGAACAGTCTACCCCTTGGCCTCACCTCTTAAAGGGTGGAGCGAGTTTGGAGTCTGGGAGATGGAATCATCTAACTCTGGAGGCATCTGCAGTGATCCCAAGGAGGGAAACAGAGTTTGCAAGACAGATTCAAGGGACCCTGAAAAGTTGGAAAAGGAATGGGCAGGAGAGAACTGGACCAGACGTTGTCAAATGGCTCATAGACCTGGAAAATGTCAGAACTAGAATACACCTGACATATTACCTACTGTAGTCCTGTCACTTTACCAATGAGGAAACTGAGGCACAGAGAGGGAAAGTAACTTGCCCAAGACCTTCTCATCTATTATCAGACAGTCTCCCGACTCTCAGCCTGGTTCTCTTCTGAACTACAGCTATCTCCCTCATCACACCAAGATCACAACTGACTTGATCCGTGTCCCATTCTCTAAGGGCTCTGCTCTGGGTTTTCTGTTGTTCCAGAAAGTGAACTGAGCAGTGAATTTTCATTAAAACATGAGTTAATATGCGGTCCTACTAATAGAATGTCAGCCTCACAAAGACAGAGATGTTATCTGCTTTGTTTCCCACTGTATCCCTAGCACTTAGAGCAGTGTCTGGCATGTTATAGGTGCTACCTCAACGATCCCACTCTGAAATCACAGTCTGTTGGGGATGATGTTCTACGTACAAAGTGTAACAAATGGTGGACATTTCAGGCTTTGGTTGTGGGAGCTCTCTGAGATTTTTTTTTCCTGAACTCCCCGCCCTGGCCCCGGTGAGACTGTTTTATCTTTCCTCAGTCCCCCTCCCTCAATATTCTCATAATAGAATTTCTCAAGCTGGACCTGCTATGTCACAGAGTCTCTCCCCTCTCTTTCACTTCCCCCTTCAAAACATCTTGTGGAACCCAATTCAGAAGGTTAAGAGAACAGTACCTAAGACCCTCCTTCCCCCTTGGCCCCAGCCTGGCACCACCCTCAGAGCTGTTTTTCTCAAGATGTCAGTTCCAAGCTCCAAGCCCACATTCTCAAATGCTCACTAGGCATCTCCTCCTGGTTGGTTGTTGTGGGTTGAATTGTGTCCCCTAAAAAGATATATTGAGGATACCTGTGAATGTGATCTTATTTGGAAATAGGGTCTTTGCAGATGTGAACAATACTAGGCCCTAAATCCAGTGACTGATGTCCTTATAGAGGGAAATTTGGACACAAACACAGAGAGAACACCATGTGGGAAACCTAGAAGCTATGCCTGGCCACCTACTTTGATGGCGGATATAGGGACAAAGCATTTGTAAGGGCAAAGGACACTGAGAATTTCCCATGGAGCATCTGGGAGCCAACTGGGATTGGTTTGTAGTCTTTCTGAAGGAATGGACCAGCAGATGCCCAGAGATTGATGGCAGATGAAATGACAGGTGGGGAGTGCCACACCCATGTCAGCGAACAATGATAGGTGAGAAAGCCCAGCAGTGAGTTAGCAGGGGGGTGTCTTTTTTTTTTTTTAATTTATTTATTTTTGGCTGTGTTGGGTCTTCGTTTCTGTGCGAGGGCTTTCTCTAGTTGTGGCAAGCGGGGGCCACTCTTCATCGCGGTGCACGGGCCTCTCACTATCGCGGCCTCTCTTGCTGCGGAGCACAGGCTCCAGACACGCAGGCTCAGTAGTTGTGGCTCACGGGCCTAGTTGCTCCGCGGCATGTGGGATCTTCCCAGACCAGGGCTCGAACCCGTGTCCCCTGCATTGGCAGGCAGATTCTCAACCACTGTGCCACCAGGGAAGCTCCGAGGGGTGTCTTTAAAGAACCCATGAAGGGACTTCCCCGGTGGTCCAGCAGTTAAGGCTCCGCGCTCCCAATGCAGGGAGGCTGGGTTCGATCATTGGTCAGGGAAGTAGATCCAGCATGCCACAACTAAAGATCCTGCATCGCCACAACAAGATCCCGTGTACCACAACTAAGACCCCACACAGCCAAATAAATAAATAAGTATTTAAAACAAAAAAACAAAAAACCCACGAAGTTTCCCGTGAGAGGAAGAGGCAGCTTTGCTCACATGCCGAGACCTGGGAGACATCCACTAGAGTATGAGACAGTAACAGGCAAGTCAAACCTTTCCTGCTCCATGCCTCTCCCACCCCCAGACTTGGAGGGGCAGAAGTGGCCTAGCGATTGGAGGAAGGGAGAGAGGGCTCTAATGGGGAAAGAGACAAGAAGCAAGTGAAACACGTCCCTCCCCTTCCCACAGTGGGGGCTGGACACCTGGGGCCGGCAGCCAGGAAGAGCCTTCAAATTTGTATGTAGGTACCTCTCTGGAAAGACGTAAACTGGACTTTAAAAAAATACAAGCTTTATCAAGGAAAATTTTAAACATATCCCCAGGTAGAGAGAATGCTATAATGCACTCCTATGGACCATTTCTCGGCTTCAGCTGTTGTCAGCACACAGTCAGTCTTGTTTCATCTGCACTCCCACCCCTTTCTTTTCCCCTTAATGAACTGGACATTTTAATTACCAAATGAAAGATTTTTTGTTACATAAGCAAATGAGAACTTTTTGTTGCCTAAGAGTGGTTTTGGTACAGTGTGGCCTTGGGGTAGTGCTTTCACCTCTCTGTGCTGTAATTATTGCAAGGTCATGATCCCTGTTCTTCTGACCTCATGTAAGATGCTGGACCATGGAAGTCCTCTGGGAATGATCACACATGGGGTGGATGGGAGATGGTAACGATGACGATGAGGATTGCCAGGATCAGAAAGTAAGCATGTGTGTGGTTGGAGTATGGGTGACGTGCAATTGCCATTTGGTGGCATGTGATGGTATGTGGGTGGAGCGTGGTGACATGTGTGCTGGTGTGTAGTTGGCATGTGCGTGGTATGTAGGTGGGAAGTTGGGTGGCATGTGGTTGGCACGTAGCTGGTGGCCGGGGAGAGAGATGTGTGGGTGTTGGCTGGTTCACTCTGGGCTCAGAGTGTGAGATGATTTATCTGATTTGCCCTCCCTTGTGCTTCCCCTCCCGGCAGCTGACTGCATCTCATACATACCAAGGTTCTTATCACATCAAGAATTCATAATCATCCCAAAATATTCAAAGGGGGCATGAAATATTTACACACAAGGCACCAGATGATGAAATGAAGCAAGCCCGTCCCCAGACCCCGGCAGAAATCTCTCTCCTGCAAGGACAGCAATGGGACTGAGAAGTGGGGCATCTCCATGGGTCCCGTCTCACCTTCCAGAGTTCTGGGGCCCCCAGGGCACATACAACAAGTCCTTGTTTGGTGGGGGAGAAGCAGATCTCCAGACTCCTTCCTGCTGCCTGTGTAGGCATCCCCTCTCTCTCTCTCTCCCCATGAAGCCAAGGATGCCTCTGCTTGGCAGGGGATGGCTGAGGGAGTGGCAGGAAAACTGAGAGGGGCTTGTCCCATATCATAGGGACCCAAAATCTTGGAAATGGAAGCAATTACAGAATTCACTCATCCTTCTCTCCACCAGATGCTGCAGGAATCCTTATTTATCTGCTTGCTTAACTCCACCAACAGGGAGGTCATTACCCTTATTTAATAGCTGGTGACTTGTGGTTAGAAAGCACCTTCCTTGTATTGAAATACCTGCCAGCCTTCTTCAACCTGATGACCCTTCAGCTCCCTCTGAGGGTCACCTTGTTCATTGCCCTGAAGTTTGGCTCCTCAGTGTCTTGAAGCCCCCAGTCCTGCCAGCCGCCCCGGGATGCCCCGGAGCACAGATGGGTCCCTGAGCAGCCGTAATGACCTGGTCTGTTTAATTAGCATGTGATTAGCCTAATGCATATTTTAACATCACACCAGAGCTGCTCATCAATCACCTGCAGCTGGGGACAGACAGACGGTCAACCTGCAGAGCCAGGAGGAGGAAGTTCTTCTCAGTGACTTTTCGGGGGCGCAGCACCCCCAGAGGGTTACAGAGCTGTGCCATGTTAAAAGGCTCAAAGTCCTTCCCTCCATCTTCCAGGGCAGCAGCATGATGCTCAGGCCTCAGTTTCCCCAGTTACAGCTCTACCCCCACCTGGGCCAGCAGAATCGGCTGTGGCTTCCTGCTAGTGATGTTGATTCCTCAAGGACACTGTTTCCCCCATCAGCCTGGAAATCCTCTGAGGACAGGAACCCTATCTTCTCTTCTCTCCTGTCTTCTCACTCCATCTGGAATTCCCAGCCAAGAACTAGGATCCAGAACAGAAAGAGCCCTGGACGGGGAGCCACTGAATGCGTGTGTTATGCTGCCCAAGCCATGTCTTCTGGCACAATCTGTCTTCTGGCAGAGTCTGTTTCCATCATAGTGGCGTGCAGAGAACAGAGGCTTGCAAGCTAGATCAGTTTTCCGTTTCAGCTCTGCCAGAGGCTAGCTAGGTGTACTTAGGAAAGTGTCTTTACCTCTCTGAGCCTCCATTTCCTCAAATGCAAATGGATCATAATAATACCTACCTTATAGGGTTGGTGGGAGAATTAAATGAGTTAATACAGTTCCAGCACTTATAGATACTTAACACACAATGCCTTCCTCCCTTTCCCCCTCCCTCCCTCCCTCCTTCTTTCTCTTCCATCTCAGACTGTCTTGAATTCACAGGTCCCTCCATGGACTCTGGAGACTTTGCTGGTGGGGAGGTGAGACAGTAGATCCCTAGAGCACAAAAGAACCCTTACTGTCAGTGCTGGCTGGAGCCCTTAGTGGGGAGAGCTGGGGTGTGCGTTGAGCGGGGTGTAGCCTTGGGTGGATGAGGCAGGGCATTCTGATTGACACATCTTCCATGAGGATAAACCAGAATGTGACACTGTTACTGTCAGACCCTGTGCAGCAGAACACGGAGGAGCCTAAATATTTCATGGTCAAATTCATCAATAATGGAGACCAAGACTAAATTACATAACTGTCACCTTTCTGTTAAATAATATTTTCTGCAGGGTGCTGGGAGGGGGCCATGGAGGCCTTTATTGCAAGTCATGAATGATTTAGGCCAGCAAATAAAAGGGATCAGGAAGAAAGAAAGGGAGAGGAATTTTCTAGGATCACCTAACTCATCACTGGGGGTGGCTGGAGGGAATCTGAAAGGTGTGAGGGTTTGGGGGGGAGAGGGTGCTAGGCATACCTACAGGAAGGCTTTGGGGGCTGAGGCCCAGCTTCCACAGCAGAACAGGGTGATTAGCATGCTAACCTGAGTCTCACTGTCAAATTGTTCCTTTTATATGGAGATGGACCAACAGAAGCTCAGAGACAACCAGAAATCAGGGGCTATGTCTCCCCATCGAATAGAGAGGTACTCGGAGTACAGGGGCTTGTCTCTCCCATCAGACCAAGGGCTTCCTGACAGCAGCAGCTATGTCTCCTCCATCAGAATCAGAACCCTTGTAGGCAGGAACTGTGTCTCTCCCCCATGAAACTGGGGGCTCCCAAGGCCAGGGCCTAGGCCTCCCTCATCAGAGAGCTCCCCAAGGGCAAGAACACTCCCACTCCACTGCGGGGGTGGGGGTGGGTAGGGGTGGGCTGTGTCTCTCTGCAGGCTCCCTGATGGTGTGGGCATGATCTGACGTCTGCCCTGATATCAGAGCAGGGGTTCCTGGAGGGCAGGCGTTCTGTATTCCCGATCAGAACTGGGCCCTGTAGGCAGCAACTGTCTGTTCCATTAGACTGGGGTCTACCTGGGGTCTTGGTCTATGCCTTTTCCATTGGACTTGGGAGCCCCTGAGGGCAGAGGCTATGTCTCTCCACTCAGACTGGATGCTCCCTGAGGGAGATGACTGACTCTTTTTTCCTCACCTTCCTTCTTTGCTCAGTGGAGGAGGGAAGGGTTAAGGCCTAGTGGTCCCGTGTCTTGGGACACAGCAGCAGCAGGTGGGCCCTCCCCTCCCCTCCCCGGGAGGGAGCTCCAGTGGGTATGTATGCAAACTCACCCTGCACCGTCAGCCCTCCGTGGGAAGGGTGAGGGTTGGGAGCGTGGTGCCCGCTAAGTGTATAATTACACACTACTTGGGGTAATTTTCCTCTTCCTCAAGAAGCGCACGTTGGCCCTGATTTTCTTATCTGCAGATTGTAAGCTCGTAATTAGCAGCAAATTACCCACACAAGTGACAAATTTTTGTGCTTTCAAGTAAACAGACAAAATACTCACGGTTCATAAATTGCCTCTTGGTGCAGCAGGCACCTGTCTCCTGGCGATGCCCAGCCTGCCCACACGTGGCAGGGAAGTGGGTGAAGAGCTGGAGTGAAGGCCGAGGTTGCAGTCACAGGGATCAAGGGTAGACTGGCTTGCCTTTAGAATCAATCCTCCCTCCTCACTGACCAGCGCCACCAGGTCAGAATACTTGGTCTGGGTCAGCTTCGTGGTCCCTGACGTGGATGTGGAGCATAGGGTGGCAGCATCAGCCTTCAGGATAAGAACCAGGTCCCCAAACCCTCATCTGTCACCCAGGAGCTCATTGTAACCAGTTTTGTGTCTTTTCTCAGCCAGTATCCCCTCTTCGGGTACCACATGCCAGCAGAGCACTGCCTTTTACTTGCTTTTAAACAGGGATTCTTAACCTTTTCTGGGCCATGGATAGTTTGGAGACAGGGCATTTAAGGAGGTAATTAAGGTTAAATGAGGTCATAAGGGTGGGGCCCTAATCTGTTAGGACTGGTGTCCTAATAAAAAGGGGAAGAGACACCAGATCTCTCTCCCTCACTCTCTCTCTCTCTCTCTCTTTCTCCCAAGTGCACATGGAGGAAAGACCATGTGAGGATACATTGAGAAGGCAGCTGTCTGCAAGCCAGGAAGAGAGGCCTCCTAACCAGAAAACAGCCCAGCTGGTACCTTGATCCTGGACTTCCAGCCTCCAGAACTGTGAGAAAATAAATTTCTGTTGTTTAAATCTCCCAGTCTATGGAATTCTGTTATAGCAGCCTGAGCAGAGTAACACACTCGGGTTACTTCTCTGAGCCTGTTTCCTCATAGGTAAAATGGGGGTAACCACTGAGCCTCCCATACAGGATTGTAGGGATCACATGAGATCGGGTGCGAAATTCTTATCAGTGTCCCTAGCACAAACTAAGTGCTCAATGGCTGTGTTATTTCTAATATTTTAGGATTTTGGTGAGTTACTCTCTTTGCCCTTCCTCTTCATGTTCATTCAAGTTCTTTCCCACCAGGCTCCCAGACTTGATGAACACTTATTTAATAAGATTTGATTTCCTGTGCTCCCCAATACTCTTGAACTCCCCAATACCATCCAAAAACTATGGGTTGGCCAAAAAGTTCATTTGGGTTTTTTCTGTAACATCTTATATAATATATATAATGCCCCTACCTTCCTGCAGAGGAGATGCCTCACTGCTGTAGGCAAATAGGATCTGAAGTTACAGACTCTGTCACCCTCTCTGATCTCAGGGTCCTCACCTTTAAAACGGGGTTAATAACACCTACCTCATCAGGCTGAAAAGAGGTAATATGTGTCAGATGCCTGGCCCAAGCATCTCTTACCCGTGGGCATAATGTAATGATAGCTGGGATCAGTGTTATTGTTCCTAGTAATCTGTTACTTTGGTAGCTCCCAGTGAAACACACCTCCAGGAATCATGGCCTGTGTACTCCCCTCCCACATTAATGCTGGGCTGGCCTGAGACCTGCTTTAATCAACAGAATATGGTGGAAGTGATTTGGGTCAATTCCTGGCCTAAACCTTAAGAAGGCCTGGCAGCCCTGGTGTGCTGGAGCTTGCTCGTACCTGCTTGCAAGAGCGGATTGTTAAATTTTCAGGAATTTTATGGACTGATTGACCTCAAGTTGGTAGCTTGAAGTTAGCCTTGATGGAAATATTTACCCTATGGAAATTGGCAAATACTACAAATCAGGAGCCTTCCTTCTTTTCTTTCCCCCCTTCTTCCCTCCCTCCCTCCCTCCCTCCCTTTCTTCCTTTTGCTTTTTTCTCCTGTAGAGCCAGTTACCAGCACCCCACTGTCTGGCAGCTTCCACTTTAGAACTTTTGTGAACCCTGAACCACCACATTAGAAGTTCAGCCACCTTTCAGGAAAGACCATCACGTGGAAAAGCCCCATGAGGAGAGAGAGGCCCTGGGACTACAAAGAGGAGAACCAAGGAACCTGGATAAATGACCCAGTTGAGCCACTCCAGCCAGCCCACAGCCTCCTCGCCCTCCTCGCTGAGGTTTCCAACCTGTGAATGGAGAGGTCACGGACATTCCAGCCTCAGGAGACATCATCACACGGATCAGAGGTGAGCTGTCCTGGCTGTAACCTGTCTGCATTCCTTCTTTCTATCTTTTTTTTTTTTTTTTTGGTTTGGTTTTTGTTTGTTTGTTTGTTTTGGCTGAGTGGCTTTTGGGATTTTAGTTCCCAGACCAGGGATCGAACCTGTGCCCCCTGCAGCAGAAGCCTGGAGTCCTAACCACTGGACAATCAGGGAAGTACCTGTCTGAATTTCTGACGCACAGAGTTGTGATCAAATGAAGGATGTATTGTTTTGTTTTTTTTTTAAATAAATTTATTTATTTATTTATTTATTTTTGGCTGTGTTGGGTCTTCGTTTCTGTGCGAGGGCTTTCTCTAGTTGCGGCAAGCGGGGGCCACTCTTCATCGCGGTGCGCGGGCCTCTCACTATCGCGGCCTCTCTTGTTGTGGAGCACAGGCTCCAGACGCGCAGGCTCAGTAGTTGTGGCTCACGGGCTTAGTTGCTCCGCGGCATGTGGGATCTTCCCAGACCAGGGCTTGAACCCTTGTCCCCTGCATTGGCAGGCAGATTCTCAACAACTGCGCCACCAGGGAAGCCCAAGACGTATTGTTTTAAACCATTAAGTCTTGGGGTTTCAGGATGCATCCATGGATAGAACTGCTGTCCACCCTGAGGCAAAGAGCCAGACACTCTCTTCATTGTGTGGCTTTTCAACCCCTTCCACATCTCCTGGGTTCCAGGAAGCCCAAAGGAGAGGTGCCCAGCATTCCACACCCCAACAGGGGTGGCCTTACTTGCCCCTGAATCACCCTGATCTTTCAGGGATCCCAGGGAGCGTCCCCCACTCACACCCCTCCCCCATCCCCTATAAACAGATAAGGAGATGTGGAGTGAGGGATTCTGCTGGGAAGGCTGGTGTGGAGCTGAGAGAGGAACAGAGCCCCCTCCCTTCCCTGTTGACATTTGAAAAGGACAAAATTAGGAGGAAGGTAAATGTTACTCCTCTCTTCTCCTGGGGATCAAGGAAGAGAGAAGCTGACCCAGGGTTCAGATTGTTTCAAGTTTGGTGAGGGCGCTGGAGTGCTGGGCGTGAGGTCACTGCAGGCTGAAGGCGGCTGTTGCTGGTGGGCTTAGCATCCTGCAATGGAGCTTACCTGGGACTGGTGTGGGGCAAGACTGCCCTCTCCGTGCCATTCCAGCACCGCTGAGGCTGGGTATATCCAGTGTTCCCGACCAGGGTTGATTCTACTAGTCTGCAGTGTTTCCGAATTCCTGATAGCTACTAATTTGGTGTATTTGGAAATAAGAAATTGGAATCCTGAGAATTCTTGGAAATTCCTGAAATCATTCTGTATTTTGTACTTTCCATAACAGTATATTTGTGTGTTTTTTAAAATGAGTGACCATAAATAATAAACGGTGAATAATTTTTCTGTAATAGTTTCTAAAAGTTTCAGAGGTTTTTTTGTTTAAAAAAATAATGTTAAACGCATGGTTCATTATTACAGGCACACCTCACTTTATTGCGCTTCGCTTTGTTGTGCTTCACAGATATTGTGGGTTTTTTCTCTCCTTAATTTACTTTATTATTTTTTTTAAACATCTTTATTGGAGTACGGTTGCTTTACAATGTTGGGTTAGTTTCTGCTGTATAACAAAGTGAATCAGCTATATGTATACATATATCCCCATATCCCCTCCCTCTTGCATCTCCCTCCCACCCTCCCTATCCCACCCTTCTAGGTGGTCACAAAGCACCGAACTGATCTCCCTGTGCTATGCAGCTGCTTCCCACTAGCTATCGATTTTACATTTGGTAGTGTATATATGTCCATGCCACTCTCTCACTTTGTCCCAGCTTAACCTTCCCCCTCCCCGTGTCCTCAAATCCATTCTCTACGTCTGCGTCTTTATTCCTGTCCTGCCCCTAGGTTTGTCAGAATCTTTTTTTTTTTTTTAGATTCCATATATATGTGTTAGCATACGGTATTTGTTTTTCTCTTTCTGACTTACTTCACTCTGTATGACAGACTCTAGGTCCATCCACCTCACTACAAATAACTCAGTTTCATTTCTTTTTATGGCTGAGTAATATTCCATTGCATATATGTGCCCTAGAACTACCATATGACCCAGTAATCCCCCTACTGGGCATATACCCTGAGAAAACCACAGTTCAAAAAGAGACATGCACCACAATGTTCATTGCAACGCTATTTACAATAGCCAGGACATGGAAGCAACCTAAGTGTCCATCGACAGATGAATGGATAAAGAAGATATTGCATTTTTTACAAATTGAATGAAGGTTTGTGGCAACCCTGCGTCGAGCAAGTCTATCAGCGATGTTTTTCCAACAGCCTTTGTTTGCTATGTTTCTCTTTGTCACATTTTGGTAATTCTTGCAGTATTTCAACATTATACTTGTTATGGGGATCTGTGATCAGTGATCTTTGATGTTACTACTATGACTCAATGAAGGCTTAGATGATGGTCAGCGTTTTTTAGCAGTAAAGTATTTTTAAAATTTATTTATTTATTTATTTATTTTTGGCTGCATTGGGTCTTCGTTGCTGCGCACGGGCTTTCTCTAGTTGCGGCAAGCAGGGGCTACTCTTCGTTTCAGTGCGCAGGCTTCTCATGGTGGTGGCTTCTCTTGCTGTGGAGCATGGGCTCTAGGTGTGCGGGCTTCAGTAGTTGTGGCACATGGGCTCAGTAGTTGTGGCTCGCAGGCTCTGTAGCGCAGGCTCAGTTGTTGTGGCACACGGGCTTAGTTGCTCCGCAGCATGTGGGATCTTCCAGGACCAGGGCTCGAACCCATGTCCCCTGCATTGGCAGGCGGATTCTCAACCACTGCGCCACCAGGGAAGCCCCAAGACTATATATTTCAATAACGTAGATTTGCTGCCTTCCGGATATAGACATTTGAAAGGGAAAACATGAAAAGAAAGGAACATTAACACAAAATTCATGACAAAAGTCATTAAGAATTGAAAGACACAAATATTTTAAAATTTTTATTCTTAAAATAAAAGTTTTTTAAACCCACAAAGCATTAATTGACCTGACAATTTTGATCTTTTTTTTTGCAACAAATATTCCAGACATAGAAAAAAAACCTTTGTGTTGACACTGTTGGAATTATCAAGCAAATGTCCAAAAGCACCTTCAATCTGAGTGTTAGGATGCACATTGCTTCATATAAGCTCATTTTTTGTTTAACAATGAAAGTGCTTTGTCTGCTTTCCCTGATTTTCTTTTTGCCGCTGAAATTGATATTGTCTTTGCTCATTCAGATTTTAGATCAGTATCTGATTTTGCGTCTGAGAATTCTACAACATTCCTATTTCCTTCTCTTTGCATTTCTTCCACAGAGAATATTCAAGCACTGGAAGATGCCAGTGGTCATGACTGGGTAGTACTTGAAGAATGTAACATTCAGATCCCAGCAAAGTTAACAGAACTACAAATACCAAATTGCCAATTTAAGGGCTTATTTTGCTTCCAAAGCTTATTTCTTGGAATATCACTCAGAGGATTTGTATAAAATATACTATGCATATAAACTTATTAATATTTATTTTATTTGTAAGAATGACTCACCATCGGGAACAGACAGGGCTCCCAACATACACTGATATAATAGCAACAGCTACAAGCAAGACCGACAGATTAGATGGTAAAATTCCCAGCTATGAGCTCCTGACCAAATTCCCAGAGACACTGACCTTAACCTTCAACTCCATGTATTGGGGTTTTCAGCTTTTGCTTTCAACTTGACATCATCAGTTGATCCCTTCAAACCAGTAACATCTCTATGTTGATTATGAAGCTTTAATTTTCGCAGGAGAATTATAATACTTTTTCCCATCTTTCAGTTTTCTTGACTGACTTTTCTTGAGACTTGGGATTTGAGAAAGAGAATTTCTAGAAACGCAGAAAAGACATTGCTGCCTTGTAACACTAGGTCTACATCATGGCTTGAGGGACATGAGCTTTATCCAAGGAGCGTGAACTCTTGACATGCCTGCCCTTGGATGGGATTCTGTTGCGCAGAGGTTCATTAAAGAGAGAGCTGGACTTCAGTAGAAAGAACACCCAACCTCACTGGCTCCCAAGTTCTCTGCCTCCCCTGCTGAACTCTTACAAGGCAATGTTCCCCAGAGACTTGTTTTTAGCTCCTTCCTTGCCTTCAGCTTCATGCTTATTTGGGGCACTCCATCTCTGATCATGGTTTCAATGCACTGATGAAACCCAAATTCATGTCTCCAACCCAGATCTCTCACTTTCTTACCTAAATACCCATTTGTAAGGTTTTTGCTTTCTAGCCGCATGACTCCAGACTTTGCTACTTTAGAAGTCTGAATATCCACGATAGGAATACTTCTAGCAGGGGACAAAATGGTTCCATTGAACTGAAAAGTGGGTTTGTCACCAGGACCTTTTGGCTTCTCATGCTAAAAAGGGGATTATAGTGTTGACTGGGGTGATTGACCTTAATAAGCAATGGGAAACAATGAGGCAGGAAGGTATATGGGGCATCTCCTAGTAATTCTAGGTCAAGTGGTAAAAGTTAATGGAAGACCAGAGTGACCCCAAACAAGCAACACCATCAAAGGCTCAGCCTTCTTCAGATGGAAGATTACAACTGTCCCATTACATAAAGAACCATGACCAACTGAGGTACTTGTGAAGTGCAAATAGGACATGGGATGAGATGACAAATACCAGCTGTGGTCTTGTGAGTAGATACAGAAACAAGAACTATAGTTTCTACCCATATTGTACCCACCCCTCTTTGTGATGGATATATTGATCTGTTTTTTAAAAATTTCCCTTTTTTCTCCCATCCCCATTCCCTATTATTTGTATACAGGGATTTTCTGGATGGTTATATTTGCAGTTTGTTGAATGGATTATAGAATATCAACATGGGATCATGATGGAATTAGAAAGGGAACGGACATCCCAGTTATCCTGGTGTAATTACCGATATGAATTTGGGTTGAATCCCTTTGGGCAAAAGGGTAAGTTTTCATTAGTGAGGAATAATTACATTATGTTAGGTGGAAGCAGGTTTTGGTGGTAGTGGTTGTGGTGGATGAGCTTAAGAATGGAAGAAGGGTGTACGTTGACCTTAGGCAGTCAAGAGGTGGATTGTAGTGGACATTTGTTATTCTTCCTGGCTGCCTACGGCCTTTAAACCTTCTTCCTTTGTTTGGGACTTCATATCTTGTGTGTTTGCCTTTCCCCTAAGTAGAAGCCAGAACTTACTTTCCCAGGATGCCTTGCACCCAGTATGTAACTTAATAGCTAACGTTTATTGAGTGCTTGGATTGCACCAGACACTGTGTTAAGCACTCTTCCTTCTATATCTCAATTCTCACAACTACTGTATGTGGTAAGTACTATCATTAGCCTCATATTGGAGACAAGGAAACTGAGACTGAGTGAAGTTAAGTCACTTGTCCAAGATCACACAGCTAGTAAATGGTGGAGCTGAAATTAATCAGTAAGTGGTGGAACTGGGGCCGTCTGACTATGGTGACTGTGCTAATTTTAACCATCTGCCTCCAGGTGACATCTGTGTTTGGTGAGAGAACACACAGATAAAGTCATTATAATTTCATTGTATTAAAGGTTTTACTCCAGGAGCATGGAGGAGGAGAACTTAATGGAGATCCAGGAAGACTTCTGGGAAGAGGTGTTGCCTGAGCTGAGTCATGAGGGATGTGGGGAACTGGTTAGACAAAGGAGGATGGGCGGGACACTCCAGACTGGGAACCGCATGTGCAAAGGAATGAATTGGCATGACCGGACGGGCCATATTGCTGTGTGTCGGGAGAGCAGAGGGCGGGAAGGCAGGGGCTGGATCCTGCAGAGCGCCATGTGCTAAGCTGAAGAGTCTGCACTTGATCCTGGAGTCTGTGGTGAGTCACAGAGGGATTTTCAGTGGATTTGCAATTTGGAAGTCTCAGGCAGAGCAGGATGGTTTGCAGGGTGTGTAGGCTGGAAGCAAGGAGCTATCAGGAGGCCTTTGCATAATCCAGGTGAGAAACGAGCAGGGTCACACCAAAAAAGTAGTGGTGATGGGAAGAGGAAGTGGATGGAGGGGATGATTATGAGAGATGTGGAGGAGGTAGAAGCTGCAGGACTTGAATGTGGATTTAAAGAAGGAAGGAGGAGTTCAGGGTTTGGTCCCAGGTGTCTGCCTGGATGATGTGGAAATGGTGAGCCGTTCACTGAGAGGAGAAATGCAGGAGGAAGAATGAGGTTGTAAGTGCTAAGCAGAGAGATGGGCAGCCTCAGAGCAGCCCAGAGCTGAAGATGCAGCTAATAACAGCTAACGATTACTAAGCGCATGTAACACGCTGGGCACGGTGTTAAGAGCCAACCTCACAGGGACATTCGAAGATTATGTGAGTTTACACGTGTGAGGGGTTCAGAATAGTGCCTCTCACAAAGTAAGCAATCTGGAAGAAACTGCTGTTAATAGTATTAGTAGCTTTGTTTTACAGACAGGGAAACGGGGGCTTAAAGAGGTGAGGTAACTTGTCCAAGGTCACACAGGCAAGAAGCTGCAGTCTGACTCCAGGGAGTGCCCCTGACCTCATACACGCCGTGGGTGGTGATCAGAGGAGGGGCAGTAGATGAGCTCATACAGGGGGTGCGTGAAAGGGATAAAGGTGGGGGCCAAGAGCCCAGGGAACACTGACAAACCGTCCCCAAAGACCCTTGGCCAATTGTGTGCCCTTGGGGCCCCTCTGGTGCCCATGCTTTAATGCATGTACTGCTCACCCCTGGGTGTTTTTGAACAATACATTTGCAATATATTCCTGTGTCCCACCCAAGAACTTCTGCTTCAGTCATTCTAGGATAGTTGAGGTCCTGGGCCAACCTTGGGAGACCCCGGAGCTCACAGTGAATTCCTTCAGCACAGGAACGACACTTAGTGTCCTCCGCTGAAAGGTGGGAGTAAATGTGGTACGTCTTAAAGTGTTGTGGTGAAGGTTGAGATGGTGTTGTACATGTACGCCATTAAGCTTAGTCATTATTATTATTACAGACCATTATCGTTATTGTTATTGAATCTCCAGGGTTTAGCACAGCATCTAGGACTTAACAAACACACTTGTGGAATGAATGTCTGAATCAGAGCACCTTGGTTCTCGTTCTACCTTCTCCTTGGACGAGTCACTCGGAGCCTCAGTTTCCTCACCTGCAGGCTGGAGTCACCAATCCCCACCTCACAGGCTTCCCAGAATTAAATGAGCGAATATGAATCTGTATTTTGAGGACTGTGGAGTGTTCTACAGATGCAGTGCACTGTCATGCTCTGCCTCCCCTCCTGGGATGCGGCTGGCAGCAGACCAGGGACAGTGATGGGGAGGCTGCCTTGAACTAGTGGGAAGCTCAGTTCCTTGTCAGACAAGTGGGGTGAGGCAGGTAGGGTAGCTGGGAGGACGTGTGCCAGGCATGGCCGCCACTGGCTTACCAGCTCCAGGAGGGATTGTTGAGGCTAATGGACTGTAGCCTCCCCGACACCTGCCTAATGGTTTGGCATCAACGGTGCTGCATCCTGGATGTATACTTGCCATTGCCCATATGCATGTGTGTATATGTCTGGGGGAGGCTCAGCTATCTCCCAGAGTAAGGAGGTGGCAAGTATTAAATCTTTGAGAAGCCTCCTCTTATGTGGGATGGAGATAGTTGAAATACTGGGAGCATTTGAGTTTGTTTGGGTGTCTATCCTGATATCTTTAAGCCAAGCATGTGCACGCGTGTCTGTCTGAGCTGCTTAACGGGGCCAATGAGCCATACGGGAAGTAATGATGGGGTCAGTGGTGACAGTGGGGCCAGCCCGGGGGGTTACATACCATGACGAACACTGTGGTAACAACGGCGGTGGTGTTGAGGGTGGGTTGGTGGTGGCCTCTTGGCTGCCCCTTTCACACATTGTAAATATTTAAGAAGGAATGGAGGAGGAAGGAGGGGCATCCTCACCCCTCGGTACCCAACCAGCAGCTTTTCCCTAATAATCCACCTCTTGCAATATCAATTTTTCCTTCCAGGAAGCAGTTCACTTTTGCTGTGTGATTGGGAAGGTAATAGGTGGGAGCAGCACCCTGCCACGGCATTTTTATTTAAGTGGAGTGAACACACTCTGCCTGGCCCTTCCTCCGAAACTTTGCTCAGACTGCTCCCACCATTCAGAACACCTTCCATTCAAGGCGACATCTCACCCATCCCTAAAGGCTCAGCTCAAATACACCTCCTTTATCACGCCTTCTTATGTCTTGCATGATAGAATTAAATTCTCTGTTCTTGGTACTCCTAGGTTGCAAAGACAACTGTTGTAGGAGTCCTGTGTGGCTCTGAGGCCAACAAATCTGGGTGCGCTAAAGGTTACATTGGAAATTGGGTCAATGTCCTTCTCTGGTTTAGACTGTAAGTTCTTGGGGTTCAGCTTTGTGTGGTCCAGGATACCGAGGCCTGGTACAGTGGTGGGTTTAGTAAATGTTTAACAACCAGCTCTCTGGGGAGAAGGCCCTGATTTGTACCACTTGCCAATTTCCGTGATATAAATACTCCCACCATGGCTGACCTAAAGCTACCGACGTGATGGTACTGAAGGAGCAGTTGAGAAGAGACATGTACAGTCAGCTGTGAGCACGTATGAGCTTGTTCCAGCACACAATTGCTGATTCATGCCTATGCTCCAGAAATGTCAACACCAGCTAGTTCCTGGCACATAGTAGGCCTCGATACATGTTTGAATGAATGAGTGAATAAATGAATACATAAATAGATGAATAGACCAAGAGCTGGATGAGTGGGTGGAAGGAAATCAAGAGGCTCGGGCAGTGGTGACTCATGGCAGCTTTGGCAGGGGCAGGTGGGAGGAGAGAAGAGGTTGTTCTGCGCTGGGCAGGGGCATTGGTGGCCAGCACCAGGGAAATCCAAGGTATCCCAGTCCCCCATCCACAGGGCCTTCCTGCCTCCCCCAGGCTTCCCCCAGTGCAGAGGCTGCCTTGCCTTCTCTTATAAATAACCCATAATGCCTCTGAACGGGGTTTTCTTGCTGGGGCTTTTGTTTCTTCAATCATGACAAAAGCTGCACTAATGAGTTATTGGAAAAACCAAGCCCTGATCCAGGCCAGAGAGGCTAGGTGAGCACAGAGGGGGAGGTGCGGGGCCCGGCAGCCCAGGCGGGGCAGGAGGCTGAGCTATTCCCTGAAGAGAGCTTGCCAGCTCGAGAGAGGGAATTTCAAAAGCCCTAATGGCTCATATGTGTCCAGGGCTTTCCAGTCCACACAGATTATCTCAAGGAATCCTTCTCTGCAAGCCGCTGGGCAGGTGTCATTAACATCTCCCTGCTCCCAGGTGTTTCCACCTCAGGGCCTTTGTACCCGCTGTTCCCTCTGACTGGAACACCTTTGCTGCCAGGTATCCACTTGTCTCCCTCCTTACGTTCACTCAGGTCCTTGATTGAACTGAACGTTACCTCCTCAGAGGGGTCTTCCCTGACTACCCTGTCTAAAGTGGCACCTAGGGCTTCCCTGGTGGGGCTGTGGTTGAGAATCTGCCTGCTAATGCAGGGGACACGGGTTCGAGCCCTGGTCTGGGAGGATCCCACATGCCGCAGAGCAGCTAGGCCCGTGAGCCACAACTACTGAGCCTGCACGTCTGGAGCCTGTGCTCTGCAACAAGAGAGGCCGCGATAGTGAGAGGCCCGCGCACCGCGATGAAGAGTGGCCCCTGCTTGCCAGAACTAGAGAAAGCCCTCGCACAGGAACGAAGACCCAACACAGCCAAAAGATAAATAAATAAATAAAGTGGCACCTACCCTTGTTCTCCACTCTCTTGTCCTACTTGAATTTTGTTTTGATAGCACCAATCATAATCTGATGTCTTGGGTTGGCAGAAGCAGACCCCAAGATAAGGATTTGAGGGCAATAGTATTCAGTGACTCCAGGAAATACCCAGGGGAGGATGGGGAAGTGATACAGGGGAGGGAAGGCAGCCAATAAAGGGTGCAGTTATTTATCCAGTTACTGTGGAGGGGAGGGGGACTGGAGCCCAACCCTGCTGGGGAACTCTGGGAGCTAGTGTGGGACACATACCTTGGGGACATCCTGCCTGAGAGGTGAGGGAGCTGGGGTGTTTATGCACCAGCTCTGTGAGTCATTGCTGAGGGCTGCTCCCAGGGAGCTGGGTGTTCCTGGTTCTTCTGGCCGCTATGTGGGCAGGGAAAGAAGGCCTTGGGCAAAGGCAATTAGAAGTCAGCCGGAGGGCAGTGAAGTTAGTATAATAGGATATGGGCTGACATAACAATGTTATGTTTGTCTCATCCACTGAAATGGAAGGGAGGGACTTTGTCATGTTCACTGGTACAACCTCTGTCCCTGGAACAGTGTCTGGTAATCATGACATAGTTATTGAATGAATGGATGCCCATTTTACAGATAAAGATGTTGAGGCTCAGAGACATGAAGGACTGTGCCCAGATTAGATTCATCCACAACAGAAGTATTTACTGAGCACCTACTTTGGGTCTAGCACTTTAGTCTCTCTGACTCCAATTCCTGTGTTTCCCCCTAGCCATGCCCTCCCCCAGCCAGGGTCCTAGTGAGGGGGAGATGAGACATCCCGAACTCCATTCCACACTCCCTGGCGCATAAATGCTCCTCTGCCTGACCTGGCAGGGAGAGGTCTAAGAAGTCATCAGTTGAAGTTCAGGCATGAATTGTATAGCCAGGATCTACACTGAAATGTTATTTTGTGTTTTCCCATTTCACTTGGAATAATGAGTGACATTTCCCCCTCCTCCATCCCAAGAAAGGAACCAAGGTCTGTGTCTGAGTCTGGGTTTTCTCGCCTCAAGGAGTTTTGGATTTTGTTATCAATGCAACAGGGACACCCCCATCCAGTTCGGTTTGGAAGTAGAGGTCTCTTGCGGGGGAGTGAAGAGTAGACTAGATAAGCGATGAGGAAAAAGTGACTGACTAGAAGGGCCTCTCCAGCCCAGGAAGTGACAGACATTTGGGGGTTTTTGTTTGGGGTCTTGTGTCCCTCTGGCCTGCAGTGCCAGATGGGGATATTTGTGGAGGCTGGATGACAAGTGCTGAGGCCCTGAGGGTCTCCAGGGCCCACTGTGGTCACTGAGAGGGCTGCTGTGGAGAGCTCTCACAGCCTGTCCAGGGCAGCCGGCCGACTGAGGCCTGGCCCAGGGTTCAGGAGCCAAGGCAACAGGAGTCAATTACCATGGCAACCACAAGGCCCAAGGCCTCTTTCCTGGGTCCTAGATTCTTCTATGACCCTGGAGACTCCCCCCAAACATAACTAAGGCTGATTTCTCAGCACTCTGGCAATTGGAGACTTGGGGTCAGAATTTATTTGACTTGAAAAAATAAAACGGTATGACATTTATTGCATGTGGATGCTGCTGAGTAAATTCAAACCCACTCCAGTGCAGAGGGACCTGAGGGCCTGTGGATGAAGGGGACTGAGCTGAGAGGCACAACACCAGCCTCCTGTCTGCTAGTAAATCTGGCCAGGCAAAGCCAACCCCTGGGTCAGACCTCCTAACTGCTTGGAGGGCAGAGGAGACCACGGGGGAAACACTGGAAGAACTTAATTTTTTTAAAAAATGTATTTGAAAATCACGTTTATTTCTGGTTATGAAAATAATACATACTGCTTAGGACTTCCCTGGTGGCGCAATGGTTAAGAATCCGTCTGCCAATGCAGGGGACACGGGTCTGAGCCCTGGTCCGGGAAGATCCCACATGCTGCGGAACAACTAAGCCCTTACACCACAACTACTGAGCCTGTGCTCTAGAGCCTGTGAGCCACGACTACTGAAGCCCGTGTGCCTAGAGCCCGTGCTGCGCAACAAGAGAAGCCACCACAATGAGAAGCCCACGCGCTGCAACCAAGAGTAGCCCCCGCTCGCGGCATCTAGAGAAAGCCCACGCACAGCAGCAAAGACCCAATGCAGCCAAAAAATAAATAAATAAATAAATTTACATAAAAAAATAATAATACATACTGCTTGCAAAAAGAAAATGGGGGAAATAGAAGCATATGAGGACAGAAATGCAAATCACACATAATTCCATCACCCACAATAATCATTAAAATGGAACTATCTGTCCTTTTCATCTTTATTCTATATACAGATTTTACATAATTGAGACCATATTAATATTATTTATATGATTTATATTCTATCTATAGGGGACAAAGGTCCCTGAGCTCTGCATGGTAAACAAATACAAAACACAAACACACACACTCACATGTTAATTTGCACAGACAGTGGAGAATAGAGCTGGGGGCAGAACACTGAAGAGTAATAATTCCCCACCCTGCTACTAAACAGCATCATGAACCTGAAGAAGTTACTTCACCCTCTCTGTGCCTCAGTTTCTTAATCTGTAAAATTGGGTTGATGAAACCTCTTTTAATTGCCTCCCAGCACTTTGGAGAGGGTCAAATGTGAAAGTCCTTTATCAACTATAGCGGTATCATTAGGCCATGATAAAAAGAACCAGGAGCCCTAGATTTGGCATTTAATTTGCTGTGTGGCTTTGAACCAATTCCTTAGTTTCTCTGCTTCTTAACTACCTACTTAGTTAAAGGAAGGACTGGACCAAGAGTCCTAATAATAAACATAATTTTTAGGGACTTCCCTGGTGGTGCGGTGGATAAGACTATGTGCTCCCAATGCAGGGGGCCCAGGTTCGATCCCTGGTCAGGGAACTAGATCCTACAGGCATGCCGTAACTAAGAGTTTGCATGCCACAACTAAGGAGCCTGTGAGCTGCAACTAAGGAGCCTGCCTGCCACGACTAACACCCAGTGCAAACAAATAAATAAATAAATAATTTAAAAAATAATAATTTTTAGAATGCTTACTATGTGTTAGGCACAGCATGGAGCACTTCATATGCATTTTCTCATTTAATTCCCCTAACAGCCCTATGAAGTTGGCACTATTCATCTTTTTTTTTAAATTTTATTATTATTTATTTTATTTATGTATTTTTGGCTACGTTGGGTCTTTGTTGCTGTGCGCGGGCTTTCTTTAGTTGCCATTAGCGGGGGCTACTCTTTGTTGCGGTACGCGGGCTTCTCATTGCGGGCTCTAGGCGCCCGGGCTTCAGGAGTTGTGGCTCGCAGGCTCTGGAGCTAAGGCTCAGTAATTGTGGCGCACGGGCTTAGTTGCTCTGCAGCATGTGGGATCTTCGCAGACCAGGGCTCGAACCCGTGTCCCCTGCATTGGCAGGTGGATTCTTAACAGCTGTGCCACCAGGGAAGCCCTTGTTGGCACTATCCTTATCACCATTTTTTTGGATGAGGAAACTGAGACACAAAGAGGTTAAGTAACTTGCCCACAGTTACTCAGCTAGTAAGCAGTAGAGCTGGGGTGAAATTAAAGACTCCTGAGCACTGCTGTCTACAAAACTATGACGATAGAAGTGTTCTATATTTGCATTGTCCAGAATGGTAGTCACTGGCTATGTGTGACTGTTGAGTTGAGCGCTTGAAACGCGGCTAGTGTGACTGAGAAACTGAATTTTAAATTTGACTTGATTTAAACTTATATAAATACTAGTAGCCAGAGGCTGTGTGTTTGGCCAGCACAGCTGTATTATGTCAGCTTTTGGCCCCTCTTCTATGTGAGAGGCAGCACCAAGTAGTGGAGAAGAGTATAGACTCTAGTTTCTGGAGCCAGATTCTCTGATTGGAAAACCAGCTTTGCCACTTACTAGCTGTGTGACTTTGGGGGAGTGACTGAACCTCTCTGTTCCTTAATTCCCCATCTCTAAAACGATGATAAAACTACCTACCTACTGGGTGGTTGTGAGGGCAAGTGTCCTTTAGGCTGAGCATTTTATGCTTATGCGATTGTGTACTTAACTCTTTCAGATAAGCCCTGGGTTAGGGGGTGGAAACGGTGAAAGGTGGGGCTAGACTGCTTTCAAAGGGCTGAGTGGGAGGGTCCCTCGGGGTCCCCCTTCCACGCTCGCTCAGGGCCAGACGTGGTTCCCGAAGGCCCCCGGGACGTGGCGTTTCCCCAAGGAGAGCCGGGAGGGCCAGATAATGAGACGAGTTAATCAAAAAGGCAGCGAGTCCCCAGGGCTTGTAGTGTGTTTGGAACAAGGAGCTTGTGGGACACGTCCCGGGACCCCTCCCATCCCCTACCGCATCATGCTGGGGGCCAGAGAGGCTGGGGGCTGCAGTGGATTGGGAAGAGAAGGAGCGTGGTGCAGGGGGTGGGGGGTATGAGGTACAGAGTAGGATGACATCAGCTTGTCCTGGGGTCGGGGCAGAGCGGAGGGAGCTGCAGCTGGGCCTCCATGTCGCACCCACTGGGGTTGGGAGATGGGCGCCGTTCCTGTCATACTCTATGTGAATGGCGCCCCCTGGAGTTTATGCCACGCAGCGGTCCTGTCCGTGTGTGTGCCTGCGATTTTTCTGCTCCAGATTTCCCACTAGCCTCACCTCCACTACCACTTTACAGGGCTCAAAAAGAGGTGATGGTTAAAGGAAAAGGAATTTGCTGGAGAACTTGAAAGGAAAGGGACCTGGGAGAATCATGGGCCCCGTCCCTGGGCCCAGCCCTGGCCCCCTCCCCTCCTGTAACTACATCTTCACTCCCCTCCTCCCTTTCCTCCTTTCCCCTCATACCCCAGCCTGTTTTTTCAAGCCTGAGGACATTTGATCCCGCTTCCGAAGAGCTGTCCTGGAGAAAGTGAGAAAGACCAGCTCAGCGAAATCTGATGCCTTTCACTGGTGCCCTGGGGGCAGATGCCAGAGGACGGAGCCACCCTCAGCCTGGCAGAATGCACCCCCCACTTCAGGAAACTCACCTGACCCACACCTCCCCTCCTAGAAAGCATCCCAGAATGAGGCAGCAGTGGAGGGTCACATCCCCTGCCACTTGTGTACACAATGATTTTCCCAGAATGTTCTGTCCCTCACTTGCCTACTTCCCGTCCCTAAGAATTTGCTTCCTCTCGACCTGCACATAACTCAAACATGTCTTCTTATGTATTCACTATGTCTATTTGTCCCTAATCTACACATTGTCTGGACAATTTGGGCCTCCCTTATCCTGATAATTCAGGTCTTGCCCAGGGCGTACTTCTGTTTCAGTCAGGGTAACCCGACTCAGTTCATTTTAATGAGCAGACACTGAGTGGCTGCCATATGCTCAGTCCTGCACGGGGTGCTGTCTACAAGTGATCCAAATAAGAGCAGGACAACCACCCTGCCGTGGAGCTCACAGCACACGTGGAAACCAAGCACACTGCACAGATGCCACTCTAAGCCTGGGGTGGGAGGTGACATCCATGAGACCAGAGTAACAGGTGGGGCCTTCAGGGAGGAGCTGGTCTCCAGGTGCTCTGCAGCCCGCTTAGCCAGGTGTGTCTTCCTAGAGAGGCCAGTGGAGTGAGGCAGGGATGGGGCTTCTGGCTGGGGTGGGGCCTGGCCCCCAGAGAGAGTGGGTTCTCCTCCCAGTGGGTGTTGATGCTGCATGCCAGCTTCACAGTTTCGCCTTCAAACAGGCCTGGTTCCCAGGAGCCCAGAGAGACATTTGCATTGGGAGAAAGACCCAAATAAAACACCAGGCTGCTTCCCTTGGGCTTGGTTGAAACTTGGAAGGCTGCAGGCAACCAGGCTTAGGGGTATGAAACAATCTTGCAGTAGAGCCAAGAGTCAGAGTAACCACACCTCGTGCTGTCCTTGTTCCTTATGCCATTAGCATTTACCCGTGTAGTGGATAGTTTATTGCTGTTTTCGGTGTATCTGTTCCTGTGTCTATATCCTGGCTCCTTTTTTATGCCAGGATCTAGGAACCTTTAGTAGCAGTCTCCCCACTCCAGGTGGGGGGCCTGAAGGTAGAGCTGTGTCTCCTCCTTCAGACTGGGGCTCCCTGAGGGCAGGGATGTGTCTCCCCTCAGCCAGGGGCTCCCTGAGGGCAGGGCTGTGTCTCTTCAGACTGGGGCTTCCTGAGGGTCTTTACTTGTTGGACGTCTCCACCAGGATGCTCAGTATGATGCAGGCACAATGCCTGGATTAATAAATATTTATTGAATTAATGAATAAATAGTCAAGAGAACCTTACTTTTCCAGCCTATTCACCCCCTTCCTACACCCACCCAGTGGGGAAGTAGAGCTGGGTAAATTAGTGCTCCTTACACCTCCTCAGAGTGGGAAGACCATGTGTTTCCAAGCTGGTGCTAAAACCAAATTACTTCTGATCCACTGAACTGTCAGCTCAAAAAAGTTAAAACTTCCCCTGTTCTAACATTAGTGTGGACAAAGGGAGCTTGAGACAGCCCATGTGACCCTCACTTGAGAAATGGTAGCATCCAGGTCTCCGACACAGCTCATAAGGCTTTGGAGTTCAGGCACATCTGCTCATCGTGGAAATGAGAATCTGGAGCCCAGAGAGGGAGGATCTCACAGTGAAGCAGGGCGCAATCATGACAGTGGCCAGAAATGCGAGGGAGAGACTCCTGTCTCTTTTGCATCCCCCAACCCCATCATTCTAGGACTGGTATTTTAGTAACACACTGTTAAGCCAGTCAGTGAATGTCTCTTTGCCTCAGTTTTCACATCTGTAAAATGGTGGGGGCCACATGTCTTCACTTACCTCATATTTTAAGGACCAAGTAGGATGGTGGATGTGGAATTCCTTGGAAAATTCAAATGTGCAGGCATCCTTGGAGGGTTGTAAAATAATTTACAAGAGAATCCAAATAAATTGGACTTTCAAAAGCGATCATGGTTCCCATTCTCACAATCTAGCCCCATCAATTTTCATTTGTCATTTTATGACAAGTATTTATTGAGCACCCACTAAGTGCCAGGCACCGTGTTAGGTGCTAGGGATGCTGTGGCACCCCCTTCAATCAATTCCTCACACAGAGCCACAACAAGCCTGCTAAATTAAAGTCAGATCCTGTCCCTCTTTTCTTCATAACGCTGTCATAACTCCCATCTTACTCAGAGTAAAGTCCAACATCCTGCAATGAACGCAAAACCCAAATGACCTGCCCCCTTAACTTCCCTGATCTCAGCTCCTACTACTCTTCCCTCATCTACTCAGCTACAGCCAAATACTCCTCACCACCACAGGGCCTTTGCACTTGCTGCCCCCCTCCCTGCGATGCTCTTCCCCCAGACATTGGCACGGTTTGATCCCTCTTCTCTTTAAGGTCATGACTCAAGTGTCAATGGGGTCTTCTCTGTACACCTTCTCTAACATTTCAGGCCTCACATTTCCTGCTCCTCTTCCTAGCTTTTAGTATTTTCCTTACTATCTAAATACTATTTATAGACTATATTATCTGTCTCTTCACTAGAATGTCACCTCCATGAGAGGAGGGGTTCTTGTCTGTTTTGTTCACGTTGAATTTGCAGTGCCTAAGGTAGTGCCTGGCACATAGCAGGAGCCTATTAAATATTTCTTAAATGAATGAATGGTGAACATATGGTCAGGGTCCCTGCTCTGAATCCTGCATTCCATGAGCAGAGAGCCTGCTGGGGGTATGGAGTGAGGGGGCAGTGGAGGGGGCTACAGACCCTTTGAACAACAGAAGTCTCTATGGCCCTTCCTTTCTGAGGATGTCATTGCAGGATTGCAATATTACTAGTCTCGAGCAGCACGATTTATAACAGGAGTTAACTGCTTACTAATTAGCAGCTGGAACCATTAATTGGCTATTTGTTAGAGCTGGAATTAATAAACTGGTCTTTCAGCGGGGTCATAACTCTCCCCGTTCCTCACCCCTCCCAGCCAGCCTTCCCCTACCTGACCAGAAAGTGGCTTGCCCCTAGATTGAATCAATACCTCTCACTGCACGATTTTCAGAGACAATTTCCCTTGCAAGGTGATGACGCTATTCCCGCAAAGACTCTTTCTCTCTCTCTCCCTTTTTCCTCTCCCAGGCTCTGCCTTGCTGGAGACGTGTGAGCGAGAGGCGGGAGGAGATGGGAGAGCTTTCTAGTAATGCACTCTCACAACAAAAGCCCAAAGCTGCACTGCTTGGCTGAGGTCTGGGGCTCCTGGTTCCCTGGCCTCTCACATACCCCCCCACTCAGCAGCTAGTTACTTAGTCTTCCTGGAGGCCGCAGGCTGGGCTTTCTCTAGGGCAAAATAATGGGGTTTTTCTTAGAATATCATGGGTGGAACCCAAGAGTTGGCAGTTGGGTACTGACCATCGAGCCTCCAGGCAGCCTGTGCCCAGTGGCCCGCTTCATGGATGCCTCAGGTCCAGTGGTCTAGCTCTCATCCCGCACCCCCCAAGAGCCCAATTTGGGGCCCAGAGGACTGTTCTCTATTCGAGAAGAGAATAGGAACACTTCTTGTGAAAATATTTACTAAATACCTAGGCCCTTACGTCTCTTCTGTACAGAACAGTGGGAAAGAGCAAGGCCGCAGAGCCCACTTCAGCCACTTAGCAGCTGCGTGAATCACTAAATCCTTCTGTGTTATTCTATGAGAATAACAGTCCTGTGTCACATAGTTGTTATGAGGATTAAATAGTTAATACACGTGAAGGGCTTAGAACAGTGCCTGGCAGGTGGTGTCAGCTATTACTATTATTACTCGCTTCTCTCAACCACTCTCCGAAATGGGGATCCTACTCACTTTACAGCTGGGGAACCTGAGGCCTAGAGAGGTTAAGACTGGAGCTCAGGACAGATGGCTCCCAAGCCTAGTGCTCTTTTCCTTCTCCAGGCTGCCTCCCATTGTCAGACTCAGGGCTCTGTCAGAGGCAGCAGGCAAGGCACACCTAGGGGAGGAGATGACTGAATTTACAGGCGCACGCAAGCAGGCTGTCAAGGTATTTACACTGCATGCAATTAGCTGCAGAGTATTCACAAGTGCATTAGCTACAGCAAATGTTCAGTCCCAGCCTGGCTAGAATTTGGTTCTCTGCTCCCCCTCCCTTTTATCCCTCCCCCATCGCAAGTCTTCTCTCTCTAGGCCAGTGTAGGTATTCAGAGATGGTAAATTCAAGTGACTGTCAGCTGAGTCACTGGGGTTCCTTGTTCACCAGTAATGCACCCCAAAGCCAAAGAGGATCAATTAACTGCTATTTGGGGTTGGACTAGCTAATTGAAAAATAGGAAGGCAGTTTCGCATGACATGGACAAGTGCTCATTCAACTCAAAATGGGCAAAGCCAAGGAGGGTGGGAATCACTGTGATCACTCCCTGAGAGCTTACTGGAGGAGGTGACAATTTTTGAATAAGGGGAGAAAGATGACAATACAAGAAGCTACTCACCATCACACCCTCAATTGTTGCCACTTCCTTTTCAGACTGGGTGGGGGACGTGCGTGGGAATATACAGAGCCTGATAGCGCTGTATCTCTGTGGGGCAGAAAATGGATTTTTCTCTTTGGTTTGGGGGGGCGGTAGCGGGGAGTAGAAAAGATGGCGGCATTGAGGGTATCCTAGGTCTGTGGTATCTGGTCTAGGATGGGAATCACTCATTCATTTAACAAATCTTCAGTTGGAATCTGCTGGGTGCCCAAAACTCAGTTGGATCTGGTTCCCCTTATTCAGCCTTGGACCCACAGGTAAGGAAGGAGAGGAAAAAAAGGAGGGGTTGAAAGAGGAGCAATCAAGTGGAGGGTGGGCTGCAGAATAAGATTCTTCCGATAAAAGAACATGAAAAAGAATGTATGTATTGGGTTGGCCAAAAAGTTCATTCAGGTTTTTCCGTAAGATGTTATATATATAACTGAATCAGCTTGCTGTACAGCAGAAATTAACACAACATTGTAAATCATCTATACTCCAATCAAATAAATTAAAAAAAAAGATTCTTCCGATGGTCTCGGACTTTCTGAGATGGACAGAAGGAAGCTGAGGAGATGTTACCTGATGGCACGCCCCCCCATGCTGCCTGGAATTTCTCCAGACACCTCACATTCCTGCCACCCCACCTCCGAAGCTGGGGGCACGTGCTCCTGTGAGGGTCAGCCCCTGGAGGGTCAGGAGAGGAGGGAACCAGCTGGACATGAGCCTGGGAAACGGGTGGCTTTTTTTTAAAATTTTGTTTTAATTTGCGTACTGAAAAATAAAGTCTTTTTTGGTATACAGTCTTTGAGTTTTGACAAATGCTTGGAGTCGTGGACCACCATCACAACCAAGATATTACGCAGTTCCGGGGGTGGGGGAGGAGGGTTTGTAATCTCCCCGCTTCTTAGTTGCTGCGGTTTTCCGCGCTCCCACGGGCAGTCCTAATACAATCCTTGCGCACACGCCGAGATAAATAACGGCGACAGGTGGAGCAGGTGAGATTAGCAAGACATGGGTAGAGGAAAGCGATCGGAGGTGCGGGGGAGGCCGCCCGCCTTGCTTGCTAGCCTTTACCTCTCCCTGCCGGCGTTTGGGAGGAGCACTCTCCCCACCCCTGCTCTCGGAGGGCCGGTTTGAGGTAGCGGAGTCCGGGAGTGCGGGACCCCGCAGGTGGAGCTGGCCCCTGGCTTGGCTGCTGAAAGAGAGGACGCCCCTGGGGCGCCTGAGGTCCTGAGGGGAGGCAGGACGGAGAGAGGGGCGAGCTGGGGATAATGGAAGGTGGCCTGGGGAAGCTCCGGCTGCGGGGTCCTGCGGACAAACCTGTTGGCAACCTGCGGGCCGAGGCAAGGGCAGGAGCTCTGATCGCTCCCTTTTCGCCCCGGGCTCAGCCAGCTGCTCTGGCGGTGGCCCCCACGCCGGACGCCGGGAGAGGCCGAGGCTGCCTGGAAAGGGGCGGGGCTCGGCCGGGGGCGGAGGGACTCCAGGGCCGCGCAGACAACCCTGCAGACCCACAGCAGGCGACCGGCTCGCCAGCCTGCAGGACCCCAAGAGCCGCGGGCGCCCCGGCCCTCGGCCTTTCCCTTCGACCCCCGCTTCAGTCCCGCCCCCACAAAAGTGCAAAACATTTACAAAGTGGGCAGTGCCCCGCAGGCTAGGCTAGAGTCCCCGGGGCGAACGGCCGTGCTTGCCCAGCGAGAGTACTGGGATCGGTGCACCCGGCTCGGGCAGCCGGTCTGGGTGTGCAAGGGCGGGCGAAGAGCGAGTGTGCAAGCGCGCTGCAGAGCCCGCGCCGAAACCCACGTCTCTTCGCCTCTGTCCTCGGGATAGATGGATCCATTTCTGCTTTCTGACATTTTCCTGCTGGGGGGATGGGGGGGCGGAGAGAGGGAGAGAAGGGGGGGATGCAGAGAGGGGGGAGGGGGAGAGAGAGGGAGAGAGAGAGAGAGAGAGGGAGAGAGAGAGAGAAGAAAGGCAGTCCGCTTCCCCCAGCCCTGTTTTGTTTTCTCTAATTGGTCCTGGGGGAGGCGAGGAAATTGGACAGAGGCTGGGCCCGGCGAGCTGCGCTGCCTTTAATTGGCTCCTTTTTTTTAACTGGAGGGGAATCAAACAGGAGAGCGAGCGACAAAGGGTGGGAGAGCGAGAGACCGAACGAGGAGACGCGAGGAGGAGGGAGGAGAGGGGGAGGCGGGGGGGGGGGCGCGGAATGAAAAGCTCGGAGGGGGGAAAAAGCAGCACAGCGAAGCCCAAGTTGCCGAGCGAGCGGAGCGCTCCCGAGGCCCGAAGCCCAGCTGCAGCCGCGCCCGGCAGCCCGGCCCGGCCCCGCCTGCTCTGGGCCCCCGCCGGCGGAGGCCGCCGGGCGGGGGCGGGGACGGGGACGACCAACTTGGGTCGCGGCGCAGCCCGGCTCTCCCGAGAGCACCGAGCCGGGGAGCGCCACCGCCACGGCCAGACGGCGGGAGCGGAGCGAGGCAAGCAGAGGCGGCAAGCGGCTCCCGCGCCGCAGCCCAGGCCTTGGCGAGAGCGCGAGTATTTTTCAAACGACTCAAACTTTCCTTCTTTCCCCGCGTTCTGGGGTCTCTCTTGGATGGAATTGCTCTCCTGATTGCCGCGGGGCCCTGGGGCGCGATTCCTCCCCGGGGTTCCTCGGTGGCTCGGCTAACTTCGCGGACCCGTGGACCCGTGACTCTCGCCCCTCCGCGGAGCCTAGCCCGCGCTTCTCCCCTGCTCAGGAGGGCCAGAGCCGGGGCTTTTCGCCTCCGAGAGGACGCCCAGCCCGGCCCCCTTGGGTCGGGACATTGAGCCCCCAGCACCGGCCGCAGAACTGGAGACAGCGGATTAACACCAGCGGAGCCCCGGCCTCCCCGCCCCAGCTCCGCGGAGGGGCGTCCCCTGGGCGGGGAAACGACAAGTTTGTCAGTCGTCGGTGGCCTGTTGGATCCAAGCGCCTCCGCCTCTGCAAAGGGGTCCCTGGCGCCCAGAACCCCGAGCGGACAGCCCTGGGAACCCGGAGAGGCTCGGCGGCCGGGCTTCTCGGGCCGGGGCGCTGGCTGCTGCGCCGGGCGCGCCGAGGCACCCGGGGCCGGGCCAGCGCCCCCTGCGTTCCCACGCGGGCAGCGGCCCCGCCGGAGGAGAAACCCGGGTCGCTGCCGCTGCCGCCGCCACCGCCGCCTCCTCAGCCTCCTGATTTCCGTCGCCGCCGCCCCCTCCGTCGCCTCTCGGGGAAGGGGAAGACGCAAGGGGCATCGCAGGGCCCCGGCGGAGGCGCCCCCCACCGCCTCTCGGGCTGCGCCGCCTCGCGGGGATGAAGCACGGGCCGTGAAGATGGAGGTGACCTGCCTTCTACTTCTGGCGCTGATCCCCTTCCACTGCCAGGGACAAGGAGTCTACGGTAAGAGCCCGCGTCCCGCTCCATGCCGGCTTAGCACCGCGCGGAAACTTTGCAAGAGGCGCAAAGTGCGCGCTGCCCGGGTTTGGTGGGTACCCCGGCTCGGACTCTGGAGTGGATACCCGGGTCCCCGCCCTTTTCCAGAGCGCGAGGAGATCGAGCTAGCTGCTTCAGAGCACGGAGACAGGTTGTAGGGTCTGGCGTGAAGCCAGGGATGCCAGGGGGAGGTAGTACCCACTTTCCCAAACCCTGCCAGGGTCGGGAGTGAATCGGAACACTTGAGAGCACCCAGTTGGCTCGAGAGACCCTGACAGACCGCACACCGGGGGCTGGGAAAACGACTTGCACCGAAACCTCATCCCACCCTGGCTCGGCCTCCGGAGTGGAAGCCGAGCGATGCACGATGCGGAGTTGCGCCTGGCTGGCGAGCGAGCTGGCTGCCACTACCGCGGCCCGGCGGCTGGCTCGCTTTCCCGGCTCTCGCTGGGCTTCGCTGCTTCGCTTCTTGACAGCCCAAGCGGATGCAGGCATCCCCTAGATCCGGCTCCCAAGACCCCAGAATCCCTTCTCGGACCTCTCCTGAGACAGTTAGTTCTTCCTGTCCCCGGTTCCCAGCTACAAAACCCCAGCCCCACCTTCCTTCTGCCTGCGCGCACACATTCAGCCACAGTCCCCAGGAAAGCAAACACTGCACGCACCCATCAGGCTACGTGTCGAAACTCTGCCTCCAGCCACGCAGCTCTGCTCCCGCGTCCGCACCCACGCTCTCAGGCGCCAAGGGAACTCTGGTTACCCCTTCTCCCTTCTCTCTCGTCGGTTTTCCGGGAGAAATATCCCGGGAGTGGGTATCATCCGTTCAGGATCACGAGGGCTCATGCCTCTCAGGGACTTTCCCTCTGAGTTCTGGCAGCCAGCAATGCCCTGACCCACAGCACAAAAAGTCTTTGGGGCGCGGTGGCCCTTACTTTACCTTCTTCTGACTGCAGGGTGGTCTGTATAGGTCACTTTTTTAATGATGTGTGTAGCTGGAGTGGGGAAGATTCTCTTTCCTTCTTTCTCTAGGGTTGAGGACCTAATTATTCACCTTTAGATGGGGAGAGGGTTGGACTTATTCTGTTGAGGGGGTGGGGGCAGAGGCATTGTCCCTCAGCTGCCAGCCTCAAGTGCAGATGCTAAATGCTTCCTTCTGGGGATGCCTGGCCTGTGTCCCTGAGCCTGGCAAGAGGGAGGGGTGTCCTGGGGGTATCTGGGAGGTGACATCCTCCTGGCCCTACACAGCTAGCTGGCTTGGGCTTAATTCCCTGGGGGAGGCTGGCCCAGGCATCTGGCCAAAGTCTGCTGCTTAATTAGTTTGTGTGTCTCTTACTGCCTGGCCCTTTACATAGGCCAGAAAGGGAAAGAAGGAGGAAGAATGCAGCAGGGACTGAGAGAGGCTGCATTGTGGAGAGGAGGCCACTAGGCGGGTTCCAAAGGCCTTGGCCTCCCCAGGGTAGGGGAAGACATCAGGGTGTACTGGGGGGGGTCCTCTTTCTTTTTTCTCCTCAAGGCTTCCCTACAGCTTCACTGTCTCCTTAAGGGGTGGCCTAAGGAGGGACCTGCTGAGGTCTTTGCCTTCTCACCACACCCCAGGGGCTCTGGAGAGCGATGGGGAGTCCTCCGCCTCTGCTGCTATCCTCCACCCTGCTCCTCCCTCTGAGTGCCCTTGGGCAGATCTGGCCATCTCCTGGCCAGAATGGCCCATCTCCTGGCCATTCCTCTTCTCTATCCCCTCCAGTTTCTTCAACCTTATCCGGGGCTGCATGGGACGCATCTTGAAGAAGCTCCCCTGAGCCTAGCCTGGAAACCCCAGCAATGAAGGAAGGGGGTGGGGCAGTAATTTCTGTGGACCCTGATTCAGAGTACTTTGGGGCCAGGATTTAGCCGTTGGCTTATAAGTCCCCTTTTCTCTGTATTTTCTCCACTCCCTTGTGTGCCTGGGTCCCAGCTGCTCTCACTCAGAGCAAATCAAGGTGTGTTGCTGTGCACTGGGGCCAGCCCGGAGCTCTTGGGTGACGTTCTTTCCACTTGCCCTTTGAGAGCATGACTCCAAGGAAGGCCTCAGGGGAACTGCAGGGTGAAAAGTCTTAATCGAGGTGGATGGAGAGTGGAGGATCTAGTGAGGAGGAGGACCACAAGAGGCTGCCGAGTTCCTTGTGATGCTAGAAGCCTTGGCCAGATATAGCAGAAGGGAGAACTATGGTATCACTGGGTCTGGCTTAAAGAAATAGTATGGCGAGGGACTTCCCTGGTGGCACCGTGGTTAAGAATCTGCCTGCCAGTGCAGGGTACACGGGTTTGAGCCCTGGTCCCGGAAGATCCCACATGCCGTGGAGCAACTAAGCCTGTGCGCCACAACTACTGAGCCTGTGCTCTAGAGCCCGCGAGCCACAACTACTGAGCCCGTGTGCCACAACTACTGAAGCCCACGTGCCTAGAGCCCATGTCCACAACAAGAGAAGCCACCGCAATGAGAAGCCCGTGCACCGCAATGAAGAGTAGGCCCCACTCACCGCAACTAGAGAAAGCCTGTGTGCAGCAACGAAGACCCAACGCAGCCAAAAATAAATAAATAAATTTTAAAAATATTAGTTCTTTAAAAAAAAAAAAAGAAATAATATGGTGAGCTAGATCTTCTGCTCCACCCCCCCCCCCCAAAGCAGATGAAGCAGTTTGAGAAAGAGTAGAGTGTAAGGGTGAGGGATGGTCACTCATGCCCATCATTGTATGTCAGCACCTAGCATGGTGTCTGGCACACAGCAGGAGCTGGCAAATATTTGTTGCATGAATAAAGGGCCATTGCTGGGGGGAAGTTGAGGAAATGTTTCTTGAAATTCTTACTCTGCAAGAAGTCTGTCTAGGATGGTTTCCAGCAGCGTAGTGGGGTCTCTTTGAGAGTCTCTGCTTAGGGAGAGTCATGGAGTCCTAGGCTGGCAGCCGTAGGGGACCTCAGCTTCCCTGGCAGTGAGAAGGGAGGCAGGTTTTACTCAAGGCACAAAAGAAAAAAGTGTGCCCGAGGGAGGGAACCCCAGCATCTTCCCAGCCTGTGTGGCTGAGGGAGGGGCAGATTAACATGGAAGCTGAATTGAGGAGAGGGAGGAAGAGCAGGATGTGGAGGGTAAACCCGTCAGGATCTGGCCTGGGCTGTGGGTCCCTGATGAGGCTGGTGGGAGGCAGGTGCCTGGAGCCCTATGCCTGGCTTCCCTCTGAGTGTCCTCTTGTCGTCTCTGAGGTCCGCTGTCTACAATGGGGCTGGGGAGGTGCTCTCAGTCTGGTCAGGTGGTTTTGCTCTTCTTGGGGGCACAGATGCTACAGGAGCTGAGTACTGGACCAGATGGTCCATTTGGAGCCCGTCCCCTCTTCCCTCCTGCCTCCCAATCTCCTGGCCCAGTTTGTTGTGCTCCCAGTGGATCCTGTAATCTGCTTTCTGGCAAGCCAGGGGTGTGGGCTAGCCCCAGAGGCCTAGTTCTGGGGCAAAGACAGTAGCCAGGTGATGGAGGAGGAATATCCTACGTGTGGATAGCATCAGAAAACATCCCCTCCTCCATCCTGGCTTCCTCTCTTACTTCCATAGCTGCTGGACTTCCAGCCAGGGGCAGGTCAGTGGGACTCCTCTCCTTTACAAAAACACAACAAACCCCTGGATTATTTAATATGCAGGAGTGCGAATTGACATTATCCTTAAGACAGGTTGTTTGCAACTTACTGGTGGAAGTCAAAATATTTCACCAAAGGTGTCATCAGAAACTACTATCCTATGCTAATTTTTGTGGGAACATGAAGACAGATGTTGAATAATTTGACAAGAGCAACATAGCTTACAGAATTATCACCAAGTCAGGTTTTTTTCCCTCCTCTGAGGGGTGCGGAGAGGGAATTTCAGTAAGTGTGTCTCCCAGTGCCGTCTTCTGGGTGTTGATCTGAGTGTGGGCACCCTTGGGATTTTTCACTGGCATTTCTACCCCATGCCTTGAAACTGGCTGTCCCCTGGAGAAGGAAGGCATCGCATCAGAAAACTCTGGCCTCCCAGGGCAAGCAGAAGGCTTGGGGGTTTCTAAATGTCCTCAAGAAGGTCCCTGCCTCTGTCCCTTCTTCCTTTTCAGTTATAGAAACTACACGAGGGAGAAAGAGGGCCTTGTGTCCACAAATCCAGGCTGTTTTGTTTGCTTTGTCAACATTGTCTGCACCCCTGCCCCACCAAGTTTAAGTTGACCCCTGTGCTAGCCTGAGGGCTCCCAGGCCTGACGTTGGGGCCAGAGAGTCCTCCTTCAGGTCAAGAGCCACGTGATGTCCCATCCTACACTGCAGGCTGCAAATTTGTGCTTCCTGGGGCTGGGGGTGGTTAGAGAGGATGAGTTTGTTAGCCAGGAAGGCACCTTCAAGAGGCGGGCTGGGGACATGCCAAGAGCCTACTTGTAATTGGCCAGGCCTGGCTGTGAGCTGCTGGGGCCAGGGTGGCAAAGCCTCGATTAGAGCCTGGTATTAGCTCTGCTTTGCTGGAACATGGAGGGACGGGTGAGGGCTCCATAGGGAGAATGGAGGGAGCTAATCACAGCCGCCAAGGCCAACAAATGAATGATGCAGGAAATCAATACCCGGGGGCGGGAGTGGAAATCCGGGCAGTGGTAGCAGCCACGGCTTCTCCCGCTGCCCAGGAGGCGCAGGCGGGCCTGGGAGGAGTGAGACAGAGGCAGCAGTGTGAGGACCCTCCTCTCCCCCACACCCTCCCCACTCCCCTTCGTCTGCCTTCCTCTCCCCCACTCCTACCTTTCATCTCCTTGTGGCTGGGCTCAGGGAGGATGGGCCAGGAGATGCCCCACCTGGCAAAAACAGGGGACCTGGGAGATGGGACCTTGGGCCACTCAGTCCTGGAAGAGCGCTCCCCAGCTCTGACTTGCCTCTGGACACCTGAGCCTGACTAGGCTCCAGGTGCGAGGGTGTGTGCCTGGGGACCCTGCCCTGTGCCGCTGGCACTGCCACTCCAGATATGGCCAGCAGGGGGAGGGCTTGGCTGTCACATTGCTTCTTGCCTTTCCTGGGCTCTCCTGGCCTCAAGCCTCCCAGTAGGATGAGCTTAGCCTGGGGCCCACGGGAGCTCCTTAAGGCCTTCTGAAGCTCTCCACCTCCCGTGTCCCCACCCCAGTGTCCCAGGGCATTCGCCTGTGGCCAAAGCCACACTTCCTGAACCCTAGGCTGGAGGAGAGCTCTCTGGTGGGGCTTGGCTGGGTTGTGTGCAGAGCAGGGGCTTGTGCCTTGGCAGAGCTGCCTCTTTGTGAACCTGAGTATGGCCCCTCTTCTGCATCTTCCTCCCCATAGTCAGAGACCCTGCTTTGCAGGCACACATCTGCTGACGGCTGATACTAGGTATTAAGGGGGCCCTATTGCATTTAAATGCTGCTATGGAAGGCAAAAGCAATGCTTAACCCAAAGGAATGAATCTTTTTTCTTAAGCAACCCAATCTCCCTTTTCGCAAGTCTATGAGTAACACGTGTTCTCTGCAAAAACAATCAGAGTAAACATAAAAGTATAAGGAAGAAAGTAAAACTCACTTGACATCCTGCCTTGCATTCGATGATGATTCTTTCAGGCATCTTTTTGGGCAAATAGGAATGAACTTTTTAGGGGAGAATCATTGGTTATGACGACCATATCTTATAGGTGTGTAAGTACCACGTGCATTGCCAAGCATTTTCATGCATCTACCTCCTTTGATTCCGTAACATTCTGAGAGGTCAGAACAGGGAGTCCTATTGTCCCCATTTAACAGATGGGAAAACCAAGGTTCTAAGAGTTTAAGAACTTGCTTAAGGTTACACAGCTGGTAAGAAGTGGCTTGTAGACTCGATCCCAGTGGATCTTCTGATTTGGGGGTTGGAAAACAGTATGGTGTCCCTCTCGCCATTCATTAAATATTTACTGAGCACTTCCCTTGGGCAAGGCCCTGTTCTGAGCATTGACAGGGCTACTGAGATAAATAAGATGCCCTCAAGGAGAAGGGGAGAGGAATCACATACAAGATGGTGGTTCCTGGATGATCTTGATAAATGCCATGTGGCAAGGGCAGATAAAGGGCTGTGGGAATTCGAAGAGGGAGGAAATTACTTCCAAGGCCTGGTAGAGGAGGGGGCATTTGAACCAGCCTTGACAAATAGAAGTAAGGAGAAGGGCATCCCAGGTGGAGGACTCGTTATGGCAAAGGCATGGAGGATAAAGAACCTGGGTGTGTGGGGGGAGTCGTGAGTCGTTGATTTGGGCTGGAGCGTAGGTTGAAAGGGAGTCAGGGCAGTTAGAGTTGAAACAGTAAAGAAATAATAATAAAAACTGCTAACATTTGCTGCCCAGGCTGAGATCAGGAATATGTATTGTCTTCTTTAATCCTTACCATAATCCCTTAAGAGAGAGTCACTAATCAGCCCATTTTACCAATGAGTAAACTGAGGGCTCAGAAGGATGAAGTTACTTGTCCAAGGGGCAGAGCTGGGCTTGAACCCAGATTTGCTGATTATAAAGCCTGTGCTTGGGGGGAGTAGGCTGGAATCTTGGGTTTGTGAAGGTGTTGAGCAAGGGAATGGGTTGATATGAGCCCAGGTACCTCATATCAGGCTGGGTAGCCGTGCAGCTGTGTGTTTGAAGAGGCTGCGGTCAGGCGGAGGGAGACTGGTCAGGAGATCCAGAAGTTGTCTGGGGAAGTCGTAATGAGAGCTTGATCCAGGGTGGTGGCTGTGAGAATGGACAGGAGGGAGTGGGTACAAGAACTGCAGCCAACCAACAAACATGTAAGAGAAGCCTCTGTAAGCGGCACTTGAGATATTTGATGAAATAAACATGCTCTTGTTCTCCTAGAGTTTAAGTTCAAGTTGAGGGGAGACAGGCAGTAAACAAGTCAGTGAATAAGTAATGCATTCTATGGTGATGAATTTTATAAAAATGGGTAAAGCAGCTAAGGGGACAAGGTGTGGTAGGCTGTGGTTCAAGTTTATACCCATTAATTGGGGGTAGAGGTGCTCCTTGAGTAGGTGCCACCAGAGCAGACACCTGAAGATGCCCGAGGGAGGAGGGAGGAAGCCCCGTGGATGTCTGCAGGAAGTGTGATCCAGGCGGGAGAATAGCCAGTGCAAAGGCCCTGGGGTAGAAACATGCCTGGACTATTTAGTAACAACGAGGAGTCCAGTATGGCTGGAGCAGAGTGAACCATGGGGAGGGGAGTAGGAGGTGGGGTTAGAGAGTTAATGGGGGCAGATTGTTTGCAGCCTTGAAGGCTAAGTAAGGACTTTGGATTTTATCCTGAGAGAGGTAGGGGCCATGGGAGGGTTTTGAGCAGAGGACAGACATGAACTGACACCTTTTTAATAGAATCCCTCTGGCTGCCATGTAGAGCATAGACTGTAGGAGGTTGGGGATGGGGGAAGGATCCAGTCAGAGACTGTTACAAAAGGCGAGAAGTGAGACTGTACAATCATTGGGTCCTGACAGTATTTCAGAGCTTGGGCAAGAGATGGGAGCTGAAAATGGCTCTGAAGTTTGGTGTTGGGAGGCTTGGCACACAATGGCAATGAGATGGAGCGAAGGCCATGGGAAGTCAGACAGGTTTGGGGCAGTGGAGTGAAGCAGTTAAATGCCTGGACTTCTGGGTAAGGAACCCGTGTTTGAACCAGCTGTGAGAGCCCGAGAAATTACATCTGCTTTCAAAGCCGTGGCTTTTCTGCTTGTCAGATGTGTTTGTGATAAGCATGCAATAAGCCGTACCTGGAAAGCCCTGAGCACTGTTCTTGGCACTTAGTAAGGCCTCGGTGAATAGTTTTATTTGAATGACAATGCCAGTGCAGTTTTGAACTTCACGGGATTCTGGTGGTGGGGTGTCTGGGAGAGATGTTGATGGACATGAGTGGCGGTGCTCAGGAGAGAGATCTGTTCTGAGAGGTGGACTTGCACATCTGGATTTATGTCTACACAGCGATGTGAGGTGAGACCATGAGGTGGGATAAAATTGCCAAGGAAGAGAGAGTAGAGTGAGAGAGGAGACTGGGCTGAGAGCAGTGCCCTGGGGGTGGGAGGAGGAAGAGGAGACAGAGCAGGTGGCATCAGGGAGGTAGGAGGAGACCCAAGAGGGGACAGGGACCAGAAAGGCAGGGAAGGGATGGAGTCCATGGGAGGAAGGGCCATCTGAGGTGGGAGAGGAGACAGAGTAAGGGCCGTCTGGGGACCGGGAGGTTGGTGGGGATGCGGCTGCAGCACAGAGCGGGGCTCCTTCTCAGGGGGACTTCCCAAGGAGTCCCCTGGGGATTTTGTGAAAATGCAAATTCTGACTCAGTGGGTCTGGAGCTGAGCAGAGATTGTGCATTTCCAACAAACTCCTGGGTGATGTTGATGCTGCTGGCCCACAGACTGCTCTTTGAACAGCAAGGACAGACAGGAAGGAGGATTGGACTCAAATGGGAAGACTTGGGTTGGAGGGTCAGTGGGCAGCTTGCTGCCTCAGAGACCCTAGCCCAGGAGCCTCACCTCTCTGAGCTCAGTTTCCTTATCTGGAAGGCTGGTTCAGGCACTGCTGCCTCTTGGGATTACAGAGGAGCCGAGAGTGATAGCACTTAGTAAACTCTAAGGCAATCTATGGGGACTTTGTTTCACGAGAGCGGAGGGGATGGCAGGCAGGTGGTAGGGAGCCCTGGGTGTGGGTGGTGTATGGAAACAGGAGGTGCAGGCTGCCCTTTTGAGAAATGTCACAGGCCAGGGAGGGCTGGAACCGCAGTTCCCCTACCCAGGCCGGGCCTTCTGCCTCTGGGAAGCTGGGGCTGCAGGGGTGGGTGACCTCAGTGTGTGTGTGTGTGTGTGTGTGAGTGTGAGAGAGAGAGAGAGAGAGTGTGTGACGTGGGCGGGCATGAGGCCACTGCTTGGCCAGCTTTGGAGATTCCACCCCAGTCTCTTCTTTGTTCCTTTCCAGTCCCAGAAACTCAGCCGGGATTGACTTTGATTATCTGGAGGGTTGGGAGCTGTGTGGAGAAGTGTTTCTCAGCCCCGGGGGGCATGTCAGAACCACCTGGAGAGCTTTTTCAAGAACAGATACCTGGCTCCACCCCCGGACCTCCTGAATCAGAAACTCTGCAGGTGGCATCAAGACAGCTGTGGTCGGAAGCTCTCCAGTTGATTCTCAGGCACAGCTGGTGTAGACAGTGCATCTGAATGAGTCAGGCCCAAACAGATGCCTTCTTCCCTTGGGCTTTCTGAGGGCATTTCTGGGTTTTCCAGGTCACCGCCCAAGCTTTGTTTCAGCCATGCTCATCTGGACCCTCGGGTCTTAAAAAAAAACTCACTTATCATTTTTTAAATTATGAGCCAGGGGACTTTCTAGTTTAGTAGTCTAAATGGAAAGGTCAGGAGCTTGGGAGAGTAGCCTCTCTCACTCTGCTTCTAGCCAGGGAATTTCCAGACCTGAACCTAAAGAGACCGAAAGAAACTGCTCCAGAAATGTTGTTTTCATTGATTTTCAATAGGTAAATTCTGTTACCTTTTTGAAATGTGGCCCTTTTGTTTATTCTCTTCTCTTTTTGGTTTAGAGAAAATGGAAATTTCAGAGCTGGGCCACGTCGTAGCAATTCAATTCAAATGTAAACCGAGCACATGTTTAATGAGCAGCTGCTAAGTGTCTGGAAGGGAGGTGGGCGCTGTGGCTGCAGGGAGGGCTGAAGGATACCTGCCCCCAAGGAGCTCACAGTGGCGCGAGAGAATGCAGCCTTTTCCAGTGTCCTCATTTTCCAGATGTCGAAGCTGAGGCTCAGCTTGAGGGACTTACCCAAGGCGCTGAAGTTAGCAGGTAGTGGAGTCAGGATTTGAACTCAAGCCTGCCCAATACCAAGTCTGGTACTTGCCTGTTGCCCCCAGTGTGAAATTCCTGAGGGCAGGATCTGACATTTTTTTTTTTTTTTTCCCCAGACTGTGCAGCAGAGAATGGGTTGCTGATGGGAGCAGCATGAGGACCCTCAGTCCTATATCAGTTAGGAATCACATTCTGTTGCCAGAACCGAAGACCTGACTACAGAGTCTCAAACAAATTAAAGTGACTTTCTTAAGTCTAGAAGTAGGCTATCCACGGCTGCTCTGGTGGCTCCTTGGTCACTAGAGATCCAGGCTCCTTTCATCTTGCTGTTCTGATCTCCTTACGGTGGTGCTTCTCAAACCTTGCTGCATATTAGAATTACCTGGGGGTGTTTAAAATTTGTGAAGCTTCGGTCATACCTCATATCAACTAAGTCAGAATGTCTGGGAGTGAGAACCAGGGATCAGCATTTTTTTTTTTTTTTTTTAAAAAAAGAAGGATCCCCAGATGATTCGGATGTGCAGCAAAGTTTGGGAACCCCTGCCTTAGAGCATTTTGCCTTAAAGTCACCAAGGGGCTGCTGGGGCTCAGCCATCATGACATATTCCAGGCAGGAAGAAGGGAGGAACACTTAAAAGGCTGAGTCATTTACCAGTTGAGTCAGCTTTTCCAGAAGCCCCCTTCCAATGATGTCTGCTTACATCTTACTGGCCATTCTTTTTTTTTTTTTTTTTTTTGGCTTAGTCGGGTCTTAGTTGTGTCACATGGCATCTTTCGTTGCGGCACACAGGCTTCTCTCTAGTTGTGGCGTGAGGGCTCTGTAGTTGTGGTGCACGGGCTCCAGTTGCCCTGCGGAATGTGGGATCTTAGTTCCCTGACTGGGGATCCAACCCGTGTCCCCTGCATTGGAAGGCGGATTCTCAACCACTGGACGACCTGGGAAGTCCCTTACTGGCCATTCTTAGATGAAGGGAGGCTGATAAATGTAGCTTTTTATTTATTTATTTATTATTTATTTTATTTTTGGCTGCGTTGGGTCTTCGTTGATGCGGGGGCTTTCTCTAGTTGCTGCGAGCGGGGGCTACTCTTCGATGCGGTGCGCGGGCTTCTCATTGCAGTGGCTTCTCTTGTTGCGGAGCACAGGCTCTAGGTGTGCTGGCTTCAGTAGTTGTGGCACAAGGCTTAGTTGCTCCGTGGCATGTGCGATCTTCCCGGACCAGGGCTCGAACCCATGTCCCCTGCATCGGCAGGCAGATTCTGAACCACTGCGCCACCAGGGAAGTCCCAATGTAGCCTTTTAGATGGACATATTCTCACCTAAGAGAATATCAGGGTTTATTTAGATAGAAGGGGAGAATGGAAGTTGGGTAGGTAATGAGCAGTCTTTACCACAAATCCCCACCTCAGGATCAGTTGGCATTTCTTGAAATGAAAGGATTTAGATGGATGGGAACAGCTCTTCTTCTCCCCACCTCACGCTACCCTGCCAGCCTAGCTCAGGTTGGGTGGGGTGCTCTGGCGGCTCTGAGTATGGCCAGAAGGAACCTTAGAGAAGACAGAGAGCCAGAGCAGGGAAGAGGCTTGCTTGGGGCAACCCAGACGTTCATGTGAGGGTCCAGCTTCCCATCTGCTAGTGCTCGTTTGCTCCTCCTCACCCCAGCACACTGTTCATTCACACTTCTGTGAGGTTGTTCATTTCCGCTGGTTGGTACCTCCCTCCACTAGCAGATGGCTCCTTTCAGTCCCAGCCGCAGGAGAGCTCTGTGGACCCTCCTGGTTTGGGGGAACCAGAAACTGAGGGACTGTGCTAGAAACCATGATCTACCTCATCTTTCTGCCTCTCAGCAAGCCCACACCCACATGAGCCCAGGCAACCCCACTGCTGTTTGCTCAAGGTCTAATCCTTTGTTGGGAAGTTCTTCTCATTGTCTGACCTTATTTTAGCTTGTTGTAACATAATCTCTTATCAGAAAGATTCAGAAGCTGAGGCCTCTGAGCTGAACTTGAATATCTCCTTAGCCCTGAGACTTTTCCTATGTGAAACTCTAAATGAAGGCACTTATCCCGTCTCTGAGAGGGACATCCGGAGGGTAGACGTGGGGAGGGAGCTGGATTCTGGTGGCCTCATCTACCTGGGTTTGGTTCTGGTGTTCCAGTAAAATGCAGGGGGCCTCTGGGGAGGTCAGTTTATCTCTAGCAAAATACATAAGCCCACAAGGCAAGCTGAAGTTCTGTGCCATCACAAGACCTGGCTTTACTCTCCTTTCTGGAATAAGGCCATGTATTCCAGATACAGAGAAGGCCAGGAGATGGAGCTTGAGGGTGTGGCGAGAAGTGAGCTCAGCTGCGATACAGTGGTCTTAACTGACCCAGAGGCACTTGAATCTCAAGGAGTCTGTGCAGGAAGAGACTGAGACCAGAGAAGGTAAGGTCAAGGTCACACAGCAATTGGGTGCCAAGGCTGAAGTTAAAAGTCACATCAAAGGACCTTCCAGCTGGATCTTTCTCATTCTCCTATATTATCCTGTGGGCTCAGGAGAAGCAAGGACACATCTGCATGGCATTTATAAGCTCCCATGAAGTTCAAAACTGCACTGGCATTGTCAGAGCCAGGAGAGAACTTAGATCAAATATAATAATTTGTTAGAAAAGAAACCTGAGGCCTAGAGAAGGCAAGAGAAGTCCCCAGACCACACAGCAAACAGGCAGCCCAGCTTGGAATCATGCAAGGTCAGAGGTAATGGGCTTAGAAGTTACCTGGCCCTAACTGGTCAGTTTTTAGAGGCAGAAACCAGTGGTCAGAGGTGAAGGGTCGCTCCAAACCCTACCTGCCACTGAATACACCCTTCTCTCCCACTTCTATCTCCCAAGTCATATCTGGGCTCTAGGATACCGAGAGGACTGTGTGTGTGTGTGTACGCGTGTGTGCGCACGTGTGGCTTAATGTGCCAGGGGCAGCAGGCAGGAGACGTAAGAGGCTTTCTCCAGATCAAGCCACCCACCTCCTTCTGGGGCATTCAGAGGCTACAGTGAGTTCTCCCCTCCCCTCCTGGCTTCCTCCAGTTCCCCGTACAGCCATGGCCCCTGGCGTTGCCCACTGGCACAGTGGCCTTGGGGGTGCTGGGAGGGCTCAGCACTGAGGGATGCCCTAATCTGCCTGAAGCACCGACACCCTGCCTGGCTCACTCCCTCACTTTCTCGGGAGCTGAGGGAGCAGGGGCTGTGAGGCTGTCCAGGGCGACGGCGGGCTGCATCTCCCCACAGTCTCCTCCCCTTCATTCTGTCGGAGCTGGGGCCGGTGAAGCCAGTGGCTCCTTCGGGCTCTCTTGCAGAATTATAGAGCCAGGGATGAGGGGCTGAGGGGTGAAAGGAGTGATTGGTGGGGAGCCCTGGCTGCTGGTGGAGATCAGTGTGTGTGTGTGTGTGTGTGTGTGTGTCTTTCTGTCTGTCTGTTTGTGTATGGAGAACCATTGGCAGGAGATAAGCTGTTCTCACTGGGTACCTCAGCAGGAGCTGAAATACATTCCCCAAGTCCTCTCTACGCTGGGCATGTACACTTCATCAGTATTTTTCGTGCACACATAAATATATGTGGGCACGCATGTGCTGAAGGTGTGCATATGTGTGATCATGCCCACAAGAACATGGGTTTATGTGCAGGGAGTCATGTATGTATGTGTGGGGGGCTGCAGACCTCTTTGGGGGCTTCTTTGGGTCCACCTTTATCCCACTGCTCCTCTGGGCAGCCCCTGGTCATCCTAGCCTTGGTCCCCAGGCAGGGGGTGGGAATGGGCATCCAGCACTCTGGACCGTCAGCCCAGCGCTATGTCCAGCCTGGGTTATGACTGCCCCCGCTTCTAGGAGACCTGAAGTGGGGGGCAGGGGCAGGCTGAGGCTGGCCTGAAGCTCCTGGCTAATTTTCCCGGCCTCCATCGATCCAGCAACTTCTCCTGAGTCTATTAGCAGTCGGCGAGTGAAAATATCCCCCATTTCAAGCCCTGACCTGAGACAGGGAGGAATCCATAGCAATTTGTTCAAACAGAGGAAAGCATTTCCCTCTGATCTGTATTCCAATTTATTCCAGGCAAGAAGGGGGTCAGGGTGGGGGAACGGGGAACCCTGGCATGGCCAGAGCTGAGCCCAGGCCGTCCCCCTCAGCCCCCCATGCCAGCCGGGGTGGCAGCTGGTACTCCCCATGGCTCCTGGGGTGAGGGCTGAGGAGGGGAGGGTGGGCCCCAGCAGGGGAATGGGAAGAGAGACCCTTCCCAGCAGGCCCTGCTTGACTGGAGAGCTCAGTTGTGGATGTGGTTTTCACAAAATACAAAGCTGCCTGCTCGGAGCCTCTCTCCCAGCACCGGGGCCTGTGCCAGGCGTGCGCTCACCCGCTGTGCCCGTGCCAGGGCGGGGGCTGGGCTGAACGCATGGACACAGTGGCCCCAGCTGGGCTGAGTGGCAGGGGGGCCTCTTCTTCTCCTGAAGCCCTCCCCAGCCATCCTCGCAGGAACAGAACTGCCCAGGCTCAGAGGGGAGCTGGCACCTTGGAGAGTCCCCTTGCAGGGCAGGGGGCCCCTCACCGCGGGAGCCCTGAGCACATCTGCCTGACACAGCGCTCACGCTTCATTCCTGGCCTGAGCAGACTGGAGCTCACAGGTGTCCTAACCAGAGAGTCTCTTTTGAGCACCTAGGATAACGATAGCTCTGGCTGACATTTATTGAGTACCAACTACTTGCCGGGCACTGGGCTAGTGCTGCCAAGCACCCAGTTTTGGCACGGTCCAGGCGTCCTCCTGCACCTCACTTTCCTCAACCTTCTGCATACTTCTGTCACCTCCCTCAGCCGTCTCTGCCCAGTGTTTTCAGTTTCTCCTGGGAATCACTTCTCCCTTCCACCTGCGGCTGGCCCTAGCGACTGAGGGTCTCAGGACTGATGCCTCTGCAGCCCCCCTTTTCCAAGGGCCTCCACAGACAGGCCAGCTTCCTTTCTTCTGGATCACTTTCTTTGGCGCCACCTGGCTTTCCGCTCCCCGCCAGGACCCAAGCCTCTGCAGAGGTGGCTCCATGGCAACCAGAGAGGAGGATTCTGGGAAGGGTCAGCCAAGTGGTCCTGCAGCTTTGCCCACAACCCCTGCTCTCCACTGTTTCCTTCCCTCATGCCTCAGTGCCCCAGGGAGGAGAGTAACCAGAGAAGTTCTTCACACCAAGGTGTCAGTGACTAGCAGCTCTGAGGTCAGCTGTCGCACATGACTTGCCAGGCTCCATGACACCACCGAGGTCTAATTTCAGAAGCAAGCAACTAGATATATCAAAGTCATCTCTCTCGCTCAGGTGGGAGTGTCGGAAGCAGTGTGGCCTGAAGGCTCGTAGCAGAGGCTTCTGCAACAGGTCTGGGTTCAAGTCCTGCCCCAGTCACTCACTGGCTGTGTGATCTTGGGCAGCGTATACTCTGTGCCTCAGTTTCCCTGTGCACAAGCAAATGATAATAATAGTGCCCCCCTCAGGGGGCTGTGGTGAAGAGGAAATGGGAACTTGTGGAAAACCGTTCTGAGCCCAGTGCCTGGGGCTCTTCAGAGGAGGCACTGCTAAGGGGGTGATTCCAGCGCCCAGGCCTGCTCTGATGAGTCACAGAGGCTGCCACCAGGGAAGTGGCGTGTGAGGCTCTATGTACAGGCATGTGACACAATATTGGGGGAAAGACCGAGACCCTGGTCCTGGAGAAAGTGTGGCAGAATTCCACCCCTCCTCCCATCTTCCTCTTGGGGAAGTTTATAGCCAGAATGTTCCCTTTGAGCTACTTTATGAGTTGGGAGACAGGTGTGTTTTGCACCCAGCCCTTTACTGCCACCCACATGGCTGCCCATTCCAGACCTCACTTTCCTCCTAAGAGGCAGTGCCCCCCACCTCCTGTCCTTAGCCCCCAGGAGCCTCCTAATGGCAGTGACTTTTCTGTCCCTGGCTGTGATTGAACTTAGGTCCAATTGGCCTCCCCCATCCACAGGTCCTTCACTTTTCTCCCCCAGCCGACTGGGTTTCAAGTCATTTGCAAGTTGTTCAGAGACTCGGCATGCTGAGATCCTACAGTGCATGCCACTTATGTGGTTTCTTAAATTTCAGCCAAAACACGAGAGAAACCCTTCAGTGATGGAAGAAAAAAATAATGAGAATACTTAAGCAGGGGGGCAGGTATTACATTTCCCGATTTATAAATATACCTGATGCTAAAAGAAAATATGTTCCCAAACTTTATGCTTCTGGAATTGACTCTTGAAAAAAAAGAAAAAAAAAGATTGGTCATCCCTTTCAGAAATTTAACGTGCTTTCCCTCCCAGGGGTGTTCTCCTTTTGAAACGGACACAGAAAGAGAATGCACAAGTGACTATTTATTTACTTATTTATTTTTAAAATTTATTTATTTATTTTTTGGCAGCGTTGTGTCTTTGTTGCTGTGCGCGGGCTTCTCATTACGGTGGCTTCTCTTGTTGCAGAGCAGGGGCTCTAGGCACGCGGGCTTCAGTAGTTGCGGCTCACAGGCTCAGTAGTTGTGGCACACGGGCTTAGTTGCTCCGCAGCATGTGGGATCTTCCCGGGCCAGGGCTACAAACCCGTGTCCCCTGCATTGGCAGGCAGATTCTTGACCACTGCACCACCAGGGAAACCCGCAAGTGACTATTTAATATGCTGGTGTTGATAAGAGGTATGAAGAACACACAAAGCAGGTAAGAGGATTGAGAGTGATGGCGGTGGGGGCAGGGATGCTGTCTTAAAAAGGGTGGTCAGGGAAGGCCTGTCTCAGAAGAGAGCTGAAGGAAGCAATGGGGTGAGCTCTGGAAATCCGGGGAAGAGCAATCCAGCAGGGGGAGCTGCAAGTGCAAAGGCCCTGAGGTGGAAGTGGGCTTGGTCTGCTTGAAGAACAGCAAAGACAGCAGTGTGGCCACAGGTGGGAGGAGGGCAGTAAGATACAAGGTGGGGATGGGAGCAGATGCAGGGTGTGGCAGGCTATTGAAAAAGCTATGGCTTTGACTCGAAGTGAGAGGAGACCCACGGTAGGGTTTTGAGCAGAGAAGGGACAGGATCTGACCTAATGTTGGAAAGGGATCCCTCTGGCTGCTTGTGGAGAACAGACTGTGCCAGGCAAGAGAGGAAGCAGGGTAGAGCTCTCTGGAGGCTGCTGTAAAAATCCAGGCAGGGGACGGTGGTAGTGCTTTCTAAGACCAGGTTGGTGTTTCAGGGGTCGGATGCAGGATCAGTTCCGAAGGTTGAGCTGGTGGATTGGGCATGGGGTGTGGAAGGAGAGAAGGCAGGGATGACTCCCAGGTTTCTGGCTGCCAGTGTGTTTTCAGTGACAGAGGGTGAGGAATGGCTCTCAGGCCTTGGGGGTGTGGCGGGGTCACTAAGTGCTGTCCTCCTGAGGTCAATGGATGTGGACAGAGGCATAAAGTTAATCAGGCCCTTGCATCTCTGATCCCTGGTTTTTAAACCTTCAGAGGCAATCCTTCTCCTGCCTCCCGAGCTGGGATGAAGGCCCAGCCTGGAGGAACTACGCAGGGGCTGCTTTAAGAGGTTTCAAGCAGTCAGGTTGTGACACCCATAATTCCACCCCCCAGCTGGGTGGGATGATGCCCAGGAACCCACAGTGGCCCGGGGTGGGGGTGGGGGAGGACCAGAGTGCTGCCGCACCAGAGTGGCGGCGGTAAGCTCTGCAGAAACACTGTCCTTCTGTCCCCTGTCCTTCTGTCCTGGCATCTAAGGCCCCGCCTGCTCTTAAGCTGCAAGATTGATTTTGCTTTCAGGGTTGTTATTATTATTATCCACTTAAACAACTTCATAGGAAAAAAAAGGAACCCAGTGACCATCGAACATTAACCATTCATTCTAAATTCCCTGCCCATACCTGTCAATATATTTTTACATAGCAGTAAACAGTGGTCCATTCTGCTCTCTTGGCTGACTTTATCTCCTACACACATCTCCTGGTATTGACTGAGCCCTCAGACCTGTCAGCTTAATAGCCGCAGGGCACCCCCTGCATTGATGTGCTGGAGTTTGGTCACCGTTTCTCCAGTGCTGGGCATTTGGGCAGACGCCAATTTCTTCTTCTAAATAGCTCTGCTATGAATATCCTTATGTGAATTACTTTTTCCTTTTAAATTATTTCCCTGGGGCCTATTCCCCAAAGTGAGATTGCCTAATAGGTCATAGGCTAGGAACAGTTTTATGGTTCTCATTTCGCACTGCCGGCCCGTGCTACAAAAAGTTTGAGCCGGGCTTGTGCGCAGCCCAGCCACAATGGATTTTTATCAGTTTAATTTATTTTCACTGGTTTAATAGGTGCATTATGGCCTGCTTCTTAACTTCCAGTTTTTACTTCCAGAAGCCATATTTGGGTCTTTTGAACACCTAATAATAATAAGACCTGATCTGTGCAGAACTTTACAGTTTACATGGCACTTTCTGATATGTCATCTCACTTGAGATGACACATCAAGTGAGACACGATGAGCCTAATATTATTGGCCTCTGTTTTATATGGTGAAATGGGGGTTTAGTCAGGTTGAGTGCTGGAGTGGAACTTCCAGCCAGTTCTTGCAGGTTTGGTTGGACAGAACTCCCACCCACTTGCCACCATCCCGTTCTTTCAGAGGGCCCAAGGCCCCCCCCACCCCACCATCCTGCTCTTTCTGAGGACCCAGGTCCCCAGATGCTCATTTCAGCCCCAATCCAGTGCCTCAGCCCCCTGTCTCCCTCGGTTCCCACAGCCAGGCCTGTGTCAGGCTGCAAGCTGTGCCCTGTGCTTCAGGCTTGGGTCTCAGCTCGGGGGGTGGGAGGAAAACACTGGGCTTTTGGGTCAGAGGGGCCTTTGAGGGTTCTTTGCTTTAGCGAGGCCACTGCTCCCTCCATTCCCTGGCCCAGGGCTGGCCAAGGTTCTGCATTCTGGGTTGGGGGCCTGGACCTGGCAGTGTGTCTCTGGTCCCACCCAGGATGTGCCCCATCCCCAGTGTTGGTCACAGGTACACTGGTGCCCTGGTGACTGAGCCTCAGGCGCCAATAAACAGGGTTACTCAGGGGCCTGTCAGGCTCTACACTGGATGCTTCAACTCTCAGACTAGGGGGACCTTCTCATGGTGGACACACCCTTAGGTATGAGTTTGGTTTTATTCTGCTCCCTTCTAACTATACTTCTAGAGCATCTACTAGGCAGCATGTGCTGTGATTGGTGGATTCCATTCTTATTGTATTTAACACTCTCAATAGGGAGCATTCTTATGCCTATTTTATAGGCAGGAAACTGAGGCTGTAGACTAGAGAGTTAAATGATTTGCCCCAGGTCACACAGCAATTATTGCAACAGTCTGAATGAGAACCCCTGTGTCTACTCCAGCCCTGCCCCTCCCATGGGCTTGGTTCAATAGGTATGCTTTGTCAGTTGGAAGCTCGGTCACATCCAGAATTTGGCCCACTGCCAGGGTCCAGGGCCAAGTGAACTGCAGTGATGGGGTCTCCAGGACTGCAGATCTTGGTGGGGTTGCGTAGCGGGCCCCAGCAGAAAATTATTACACGAGAAACCCTATGTCCATGGGCCCCACAGCCCTGGGCCAGGCAGGCTCAGGCCCTGGGTTCCAGAAACCATTCTCTGCTCTGATGGGTGGTAGCCTCTCTCTCTCTCCATCATCCTGGATGTTCTCCTGGGGAGAGCTTTCCTTCCAGTGATTACCTCTTTCCGTCCACATTGACGTTCTGGTCTCTCGGGATTATGGCTCTTGGCATCCCCCCAAAGTAGACCTCTTCATTCAGTTTTACATTTTCCTCTTACAAGCCCTTGGAACAGGTTCCCAAAGGGTCCCAGGCTATATGATCAAATGGAAAGGGAACTGAAATTTATTGAGCACTTACTATATACTAGTGATTATGCTCTGTACCAAATGTGCATTATCTCGTTTAATCCTCACAACCCAGAAGTTATTTTCACTAGAGCTGAGATGTAGTATTATCCCAATTTTACAGATGAAGAGACTGAGGCTTTGAGAAGTTAAATAACTTGCCCAAGGTCACATAGTCATTAGAGGAGAGATAGAGCCCTACCTCCTGCCCCTCATACTACACCATCTGGGCAGCCCCTCAGACTTGCATTTACAGCTTCGGCTCAAGCAGTGCCCAACTTGAGGCATGTGCCTTTGTGATCTCTCTTCCCTGGGTGTCCTGCCTATAATGTTAGCACTGTCCTAGGGCACCTCATTTGTTGACAGTTTTGATCTCCCTGCCCACCAGGGAGAAAGTCCCTTTACAGTTTCCCCCAGGGGACCTCAGAGCCCCCACTTAGAGGGCTTTCTGGTGGCCTGTCCTAACATCCCTGAGTTCATTAGTTGTGTGCAGATTAGACTTCCACTGGTATGCAGACAGTGAAGATTCTATGAGTAGAACCTGGCACTCTCAAAACCTGTGTGCCTTCTGATGGGGCCAGGATGTAGGTGCAGTGGTGCCAAACCTTCCTAGGGACGGGGGCACAGATGGACTGGCCACCACTTTCAGCAGTGCCAGGCTCTGCCAGAAGCATCAGGCTCTGCAAACAGTATCAGCTCCTGAAAATGGAACCAGGCCTTACACACAGCAGCAGACTCTGCGAGCCCTGCCAGGCCCTGCCTCTGACTATGAGAGCAGAGCTTGTTTTCATGCTTAACCATGGTGATAGGCTGGCAGCCTGTGCCCTGATCTTTCAGCTGTGGCTGCTTTTCACACTCTGTGACAGCGCTCTTGGACCTGGAGGTCAGAGATACATACATACTCAGGCTGGGGAGAGATTTTTGAAGCCAAAGGGGAGGTCGGCTGAATGTGGATCTGGTTTTGGTAAGCAAAAAAGACTTATTGCTGAGAGCAGACTTTAATAGAGTCGGCAGCAAGGGGAGGGCAGAGGTGCTTCAGGGAGGGGGATGTGCCTGACTCCCTCTGCGTTCTAGAGCCGAGGGCAGGACAACAGGTGCTCAGGAAATGTTACAGAAGGGATCCATGAATCAATGGTAAGTTAACAGGAGATTGTATGTGCCTTTGAAGGGCTGGGAGGCCAGGGAGCAAGAGGGAAGATGGAGAGAGAATCATCCTGGACCAACCAAGGTCTGATGCCCTGAGAGAGTGACCAGAGGTGGACAGGGCAGGGTGTGCTGGTGCTTCCCCTCAAGATGACTGACATTAATGTGAGGCCAGGGGAGGTGGTACTGGTGGGGGGACTGGTTCAAACTTGTTTTCCCAGCATGGAATTGGAGCCTCCCCTAGACTCCAGAACTCCTGAGAAGCCACCTGGCCTGCCCCCTGGCCAGCGGCCGAAACAGAGGGCAGGCTTCAGCCAGCTCTGCAGACAGGGCTGTGGGGAGGGCAGGGCGAAGCCCCACTGTGGAGAGCACAGAGAGCAGGGTTAATTTTCCCGAGAGGTACACATTTGATGGCCTGTGGTCCGCAGGAGAGGTGTGTAGCCTCATCCCTGGCAGAAGGAGGCCCAGGCGGAGCCAACCAAGCGCCTGCCCTGAGAGCCTCCTTTCAGACCCCGGCCGCCATTCTCTGAGCAGCTAATTAAAAGAGAAAAGCCTGTTAATATTTCAGCACTGTTAACTCTGCTAAATTATTAAGTGTCCATTTGCATTACGTACAAAAAAGGATCGATAAACATGTGTGTACCAGGAGCTGGGAGAATGAGGGAGGAATAGTTTCTGAGGATGCCACGTGGGACAGGCCCAACCAGTGACTCAGAGACTATGTCCTGGAGCCCTGTGTCCTCAGCACTGTGCCAGGCACTTGCAAACTGGAAATGCATGGGGCTTAGCACAAAAGTCAGAGAGTCAGATGGACTCCAAATCAGCAGGGTGTCCTTGGGCAAGTTACTTAAACTTGCCGAGCCTCAGCTTCCTCATCTGACTAATGCGAACAATAATAGGCTTGTTGTGGGCAATAAATAAGATAATAGATATAAAACACTCAATAAAACGCCGGCGCAGAGTAATATTATTATTATGTTATGTATATATTATTATGTGATCGTTATATTATGGTGGTGGGAGGGAGACCTGAGACATAACTCCAGCTCACAGTAATCCCTCCTTGTTTCCTTTCTGCCTCTCATCAGACCTTTATAGGTATCATTCTTATCCCAGGTCTTCTAGACTATGCACTTCCCTAGTGCAGGGCCTGGGTGCCATAGCTCTCTGTACCCACAGCACCAAGCTCAGCACCTCACACTTATAAGGATTTGTTGAATGACTATCTGATAGAAGCTAGAACCAGAACACAGATTCTGTTTCCATATCGCCTGGCCCGGAACACTCAGTGATGCTTCCAGGAGGTGGTTAGGGTGATGGTACTTGCCCTGCCAACCAGTAACTGGGAGATAGAACCAACTTCAGGTGGGGGAGTTGGAAGCACCCCCTTCTTCTTTTCTCTCCTTGCCTTCCCACCACTCTGCTCTGTTTGGAAGTTTCCACAGCCTGCAGACACCCTTCCCCTGAAAGAGTCAGGAGGGGGAAGCAGGACACCAGATCCCACTTGGTCGTGATAAACCTTTCCAAATTTAGGGTGGGGAAGAAAGCTGAAGGAAAGCTGATGTGATGGGGCTTTTAATCAAGGGTTTTCATTCCCTTTGCTGTCTGTCAGCCTTGTTTGGCTCTACATCCTACTGTTGCATCCTCGTGTACTTCGCCAGCGTCCCCCACCCCCTTGGCTTGCAGCTGGGGAGAAAATTCTCTGATGGGGGATGGGGATCCTTGATGAAATTCCCCTTCTAGGTTCCAGTGAGAATTCTCTTCAGAAGGCCACGGAGCAAGCTGGAATTTGCCTTAACATGCGTCCTTGAGAGTTTGTGGCTTCCTCACTGGGCCTCCTGGGTGCTGGCAATCCCCACCCCTACCTACGGTTTGGGGTGTGCACTTTTGGAGGTAGAAAGGAGTGAGCTGATAGACCAGAAGCATCTGACAGGGACTTGCCATTTCTGCTCAGTTGCCCTCCTTAGGATGCTGCCTCACTGGTGACATGTCTCATGCCGCTTGGTTACTCTCAGCCAAGGGGCTGGGGAGGGGAATGTTACTTGACTCCACAGCCATTATACTCTGTTAAGAAAGAGCTTTATGGTCAAGTGGAAAGCGCTGGATTAAACCAAGTTACATGGATATGTTTACGGCAGGACTTTTCAGGGCCTTTAATAGTTTACTCTTGTGCGCTGAGACTCTGAGAGGGAGAAGATGCAGCATCCTTATTTGGCGATGGGCTATCTGTGAGCATTTTATGGCACACAGGTTTGGCAGACAGTGTTTTCCTTTTCCATGGGGTTTGTTGCTAAAGCTTGGGAGAGTGAAATAGCAAAAGTCTCATAGGCCAGAAGTGGGAAATTGTTCCACAATCCTTCCTATTTTCTATCCACCAACGTGGCGTCAAGCAGAGATAAACAAATCCAGCAGTGCCTCTGAAATTCAAAGGGAGCGTGTTACAAATACAACCTCTGAGGCCCGCCCCTGAAGAGTCAGGGCTAGTGGTTCTGCATGGGCCTGGGAATATGCATTGCAAAGGGCTCCCCTAGTGACACAAGGCGGGGGTAGAGGAGTCCGTGGAGGGCAGTGAACTGAGTTCCAAGTTAGTGGGCAGAAGGCCTGGGTTCGAGCCCCAGCTCTGCTACTGTCCTGTGTCTGTGAGTGGACAGGGTGTTCCCTTCTCCAGGCCTCAGTCTCCTTCTCTGCCAAAGGAGGCTAAATAGGACGTGCCTTTTCTGGCTCTCAGAACTGAGGCAAGGATCTTGCAAATATACAATGGACCCCAGGAATGTATCAGGCCTCATCATCTGTGGCAGATAAGACATCGTCCTTTCATGCGAAGGCCTTGCAGTCCCCTGGGGAGGTGGGGTTTTAAGAGGAGTGCAGGATCACTTATGGAATAATAATGCTGGCTGACATGCTTGATGACTTACTGTGTACCAGACAGTTTTAAACACTTTACCTGAGTTTACTTACTTATTCCTCTCCACAACCCCATTCTACAAATGAGAAAACTAAGGCTTTAAATAACTTGCTAAAAGTCACAAGGTAACTTTCTGAAAGTTAAGTGTGTAAGCGGGATGCTCAGAAAGGGCTCCATCCCTCCCCTCTGGTTTTCTGACTCCCTGCACAGTCCTCAACGTGAACTCTGAACATGTTCATGAAACATCCCTAATGGTTTAGTGTCTGCTTTGAGTGGCTCCACCCCTGAGATATAGAGGGGGCCACAGAGGGTGGTCTCCTGTCCCCATCTCTTGCTCCTATTTAATCATCTCAGGAGCTGTCATTTATTGACAGAACACATACTGTTTGGCCAGATGATTTACATATATTGTATTCAACCCTCACACCCGCCCTGGGAGAAGGCATTATTGTTCCCATTTTACAAATGAAGAGGCTGAGGCTCAGAGAGGTTAAGTAACTTGCCCAATGTCACCCAGCTAGTGGGTAGCAGAGCCAGAAGTTAGTCCCAGATTGTCTGCTCTTTCCACCTCTCTCCAGCAGATCCCTCCTCTGCCCACCGTTCCTTTTGTCACGTCGCCCTGCTTTGGGGTCATCTTAGCACTTAACACACTCTGAAACCATCCGTTCATTTCTGTTTCCTTGTTTGCCATCCATCTCCCCAACAATGCTCTTTCAGAGCTGGTCTTTGTTTGCTTTTCATGACAGTCTCTCTAGCATCCAGTGCAGCGGCCTGCTTTTGTTGTTTGATAGACTGAATGAAGGGATTATGTCATGGTGCCTCTTGACTCAGGCCCTGGCCTGGTTGCCTTTAGAATCAGAAAATGTTGCTGCTGGTAGTGACTTCCTGGGGTGTGTAGAGCGAGAGGCTGAGGCTCAGTGGGACAGAACCCCTTTGGGGGTCTGTAACTTGGTGGGATCTCTGTTGGTTTAGGGTCAGAAAGCAGTTCCAGCCATTCCAGGGGTGAGCAGAGTGGGGGAGGCTGACTCATGTTAACGAAACTCAGTGGGGGTGATGGGCAAATTGGAATGTCTATGCCAAGGGGGCCTGAGTGCTTTGCAATTAGGCAGCACTTGCTCCAGTAGGAAAATCTGAACCGGGAAGAAGTCAGCCATGGGAAGTGGCTCATCAAGTAGGACTCAGAGTAAAGAGAGTGGGTAATTGTAATGGTTAGTGTCAACTGAGGAAGCTGGATAACATCAACGGACAATGTCATCAAAGGGGGGGAGGATGCTCTTTTTTTTATCTAATTGAAGTGTAAAGTGATACAGTAAAATCTTAAGCAAATACCTTGATGCATTTTTACATGTACATCCACCCATTTAACAGCCGCTCAGATTAAGACTATGAACATTTCCATCTCACTAGATGGGATCCCATCTCCTCCCCAGAAACTTCTCTTGTGCCCTTCCCAGTAAATAATCGCCCACCTCCACCCAAGGGCAACCACTGTTTAGATCTCTGTTACTATAAGGTTGGTTTTTCCAGTCTCGAATTTCAAATATATGAAATCATACACTATTTCCTCTTTCACATCTGAGCTCTTTCACTCAAATTGTGCTGTGAGATTCAACAGGGTTGTTGTGTCTATCTGTAGTTCTTTTTTCACTTCTGCGTAATATTCCATTGTATGAATATGCCAGAATTTATTCATCCTTGCTGCTCTTGATGGACATGTGGGTCATTTCTTGTTTTTAGCTATAATGAATAAAGCTGCTATGAATATTCTTGGACCTATTGTTTGGTTGTTATAGCACTAATTTCTATTGGGTACATACCCAGGAGTGGAATTCCTGCATCATGGGGTGTACACTTGTTTAGCCTGAGTAGGTGCTGCCAAAATCTCTTCCAAAGTGGTTCTACTGTTTTAGAGTTGGATAGTCTTAAGGAGTTAATGTCATTAAGGGGCGTTAGATAATCTTAATGATGTCATCACCCATGATGCCAACTCATAGCCCAATGTCCAATGAGGAAGAGCACCTGTCAGGTGGCCAGAGGCCTTGTGTCTGCTGGCCAGGCCCCATCTTTTCTGGCTTGGGCTGGCCAGGCCCTGAGAAAGTCCAGCTCTCCAGCTCTTTTTCAGTATTCTTCATCAGTCACCAAAGTGTCTATCATTACAACACTGCCTGGCTACGGGCAAGCCACAGTGTCCAAGATTACAGCTTATCTTCCATTGGAGCCTGTTAAGTCAATGTCTTCCTTGTTGAGAGGCACCCCAGGCCTCTTGCAGACATCCATGCAGCCTTCTGGGCTTATCAGCAACTGGCACACACATCACACATTGGTGGGTTGTTTCCTGAGGACCTTGGCCACAGATGGCTATCTTTTCCAAAGCATTTTCATTGCAGGGGGTGATAGTTTCAGACCCATTCCCTAGATTCCAGGGTGCATCTTATACAGGGAGCACGTGCTATTTATAAAATTCATAGAAAGTATGAGTTGAAAAAAAAGACCTCAGAAGTCATCTAATACACTCCCCTCCTATAGGTGAGGAAAGTAAGGCCCATGAGGTTTGACTTGCCCAAGGTCACACAGCTTGTCTCCTGACAGCTAGCCTAGGTTCATTACTCCATGGCAGCCAGACCGGACACTCAGACTCTGGGTTGGTAGCAGCTGCCACTGTTTGCAGAACCTGCTACTGTTTGCAGAGACTGTCATGGTTAAACACAGCCTACATCACCCCCAGACGGCTGCCCCACAAACTTCTTGATGTGTGGCCGGGCTGCCTCTGTGGACCCACCTCTGTAATGAGTTCATGACTGTCCCGTCAGTGTTGGTTGGAGAGACTCTGTTAAGGTGCTATTTGTGGCAACAGTGGAACATATCAGAGTTCTACTAAGCACTTCTCATTTATCCTGTGTGATGATCACATCCACCCTTGTGAGTTCTCAGGGTTGGTAGCGTTCTCTCCATCGTAGAGATGAGAAAATGAAGGTCCAAAGATCACTAGTGTTTTACCCCGGGTAATATGGTGTATAAGACTGCCCTGCCAACCTGCAGGAAGCCCCCCTGTTTTCTGAGGGCTTGTTCAAAAGCTGCCTCTTCCATAGAGCCTTCTGTGATTCTTTCTCCAGCAGACAGTGATGTCTCTCTCCTCTCACCTCCTCTTTACCTTTCTTACAATGCTTAGCAACTTCACCATGGCATATTCCTATAAATTCATTCATTCAGTGTTCACTGAGTACCTGCTATATTCAAGGCTTTGCGCTGGGGATATCAAGGTGTGAAGCTCATGATCTGGTAGGCAGAAAGATAAGAATGCTGAATTTGGTAGACACGCAGATTGATGCTTTGTTGTTGCACTGGAAAAGTGATGAATACAGAAGGAGGGAGGACGTAGGTCAATCATGGAATGCTTCCCGGAGGAAATTACACATTTTATGAACAGGTTTTATCTCACCTCCCTGCACCTCTTTAGGGCAAGGACTCAGTTTTCACTCCTTTGTGTCCCTCGTGCCCTGGATTAGCTCTCCTGCCTCCACTCCCTCCACCCTCATATGTGAGCAGACAGGTTTGAAATTGGGGGCCTTGCCCTCCTTCCCAGAGCCCAAGTACTGGTGGGCTGGGGGCTGGTTTGCCTTCAGGACAATGGGGCTAAGACACTGAAGGAGGGCTATGAACTTTTCTGGTTCAATCATTTTCCCTTTGGGTCCCCCAGCCATATCCTAGCTCTGGTCCCCCAGCCCTGGCCAGATCCCAGCCCTGGCCACTGTGAGAGAGGTTAGGGAGGATCCAAAGTCTTGTGAGAGCTTCCAGGCCCCCGGTGAGAACTTCTCTCCCTCGGAGAGGAGGCCGGCATAGGTTCAGAGAGAAATGAGGGAAAAGTAACAGGCGTTTGGGTGAGGGGAATGTGCAGTCCTTGGGGCTGGGGGATATCTTAGTTAGGTTCGCTGTAGGTTGAGCCTCGGATGGTTGGTGGCAGTGAGTTCAGGCAAGTGATTTGCTGAGAAAGTGCTCTAAGGACCAACTGAAAGGGGACAAGGGAAACAGCCAGGTGAAAATGTGGTTTAGTGGACTTAGTCTCAGCCTGTTCCCTGGGGTGGGGGTAGGGGAGCTCTGGAACATGAACAGAACCGCGGTCACCCCAGCTTGAGGCAAGGTGGCTGGGCTTTTGCATCATGTCCACCAGTCATTGGGGTGTGTATGTATTGGGGAAGGGATGACCTCCTAGGCGTGTCTGGTCCAGGCAGCTCGCACTGGTTGAGGGCAATTCCCTGGGGCAAGTGAGCTCTGCGTGCCTAGCAGCTAACACAGCAGGTGGGAATGGAGGCACCTGCCAGATACAGGGGGCTGGGCAGAGCACCAGCAGCCTGCACGACAGGGGGCTGCTAAGACATGATGCTCACTGGGTGATAACCACTCTGTACAGATTACAAAGCCCCCTCACAATCCTCAGCTCATTGAAGAGTACAGATCTCTTGCAAGGGCCGTGGGATGGGGAGGAATTGCCCCTGTCCTGAGTCCCTGGCCCTTCTGGTCTGGCCCGGGGCCCTAGGAGGATTCTTTCCTGAGCTCGATGGGATCAGGCCTCTGAGGGATGTCATGGAGAAGTCTGGGCTGACCCCTCCCCCTGACACACTCAGGAGGGAGCCTTAGACCCCCTCTGGCCTCGGTGCCTCCTGTCTAAATCTCCCCGTCTCCCGCCAGCTCCAGCCCAGGCTCAGATCGTGCACGCGGGCCAGGCGTGTGTGGTGAAAGAGGACAACATCAGTGAGCGCGTCTACACCATCCGGGAGGGGGACACCTTGGTGCTGCAGTGCCTGGTCACCGGGCACCCTCGGCCCCAGGTAAGCCCCTGCCCTGGCTTGAGCAGGCCCCTCCTGACCTCGCCTCCTCACTCCCCACCCCACTCTGGAATCAGAAGAGGCAGTGGGAGCTGTGACTAGAGACAGACAGCAGCAAGTCAACAGAAGACAGGAGCCTGGGGCTGGGGAAATAGCTGGAAAATAGACTCTGTGGGGAAGGGCTAGAGGCTGTGGGCTTACTCACCTGGAAATATTGACGACTGAGGGCAAAAAACCGAGTGTCACTTGTTCAGTTCCACTCCATTCCCTGTATCTGTTGAGCAGACGCTCTCTCAGATATATACCTTCATCCACTGTTTGAAGGCAGACCATGTGCCAAACACTATGCTCATTACTTTCTCCAGTGTTTTCTCTTTGGAGCCTCGCAACCGTGCTGTGAGGAAGGCATCAGGGCCTCCATTTTTAGCTGAGGAAATCGAGGTTCAGAGAGGTTGGGTAAACTCCCAAGGTCCCCAGCTCTTGTGAGGGTGGGAGCAGAATTCGAATCCAGAACCAGCGTTCTCTGTAGCTTGGTACACTTCCTCCTACTTCAGGAGGCTTCCAGTAGACAAGCCCCACACTTTTGACATTAAGAGACTCAAAGCTATTAGAAAGTAACAGAAGATGAGTATCTGGAAAATCTGGGTGAATTTTGTCCCAGACTAAGTGTTTGGTTCAGGCAGGAAGTATTGGCTGGTTATCACTGAGAGCTGACAGGAGGAGGCAGGAGGGTGGGCTGGAGGGATGGGTAAAATTTGCTGGCGAGCTGCGGTGACCTTTAAAAGCAGCAGAAAAGGTTTTGATTGGATCCTAGGAAGCACAGTGATTGCAAAATCCTTTTTTTTGGGGACAATTTTGGGAACAGGGACAGCTTTAGTAGGTTTGGTCTTGAGACAAGCAGATGGACAAGAAAACTCCTAAAGACTTTTTCAAACTGAAACTATCATCACCGCTTCCTCCTTCTTAACGGTTTATTTTTGGAAGTGAAAACAATGCTGCCAGTCTTCAGGTTGGTGTTTGCATAGGTGTGACTTTAGGGATGATCCTCCCTAAAGCCAGGGAGGCAGCTGGGCCACCTCTCCCTCAGGCTGCACTGGCCATCTGTGTGTGTCCCCTTGTGCATCACATGTAGGAGTCGTTTGTGGCTGTGGCTGTGAGTCCGTGCACCCATTTTCTACTTCCATTTGTAGTTTCATTATTCTTCCTGCTACCTAGGCTCAAACCCTTGGGCTCATATTTGACTCAGCCACATATCATTCCCCACACCTAGCCAGGCTCTGAGGCCTTTCTTTTTACGTCTCTTGCATGGGTCTCCTTCTATTCCTCATGACCCCTTGAGGTCAGACCTTTAGTCCTGTCCCTTGGACCACTGCAGTAGACTCTAACTGGCCTCCCATTCTCCTACCTCTCCCCCTCCAATCCATTCCTGCACCCTGCTCCCAGAATCATCATCCTTAGACCTGCTACATTATATCACTCCCAGCTCAGAAACCTTCCATGGCTCCACATTACCTGCCAGACCCAGTTCAGGCTCATAGGGGTGGAACTAAAGACCCCCCCCACAATCCAGCCCCCACCTGCCTGTCCTGTCTGATCTCCCACGGCCATCCTCCTCACGCCCCGTCTTCAGTGAACCTGTCCAAATACACCCTGTTCATTCTTGCTTTAGCCACTGCTCTTTACCTGTCCTGAAATGCCTTCTAGTGCCTTTTTGCTCATTTCATTACAATAAATATTTATTGAGCACCTGCTATGTGCCAAGTACTGTGATGGGTCCTGAGGATACAGCTGCAGTTGCTGTTGTCATGGAGCATCCAGTCTAGGGGTGGAGCAAGTATCATCTCATAGCCCACTTTGTTGTCAGATGGAGGAATGAGTGGGCATGGAATTCCCTACTCCAAACTAATAGCAAGAGAGAGCGACTCTCTATGGTTAAAATGAAGAAGAAATCTATAGCGATGGTAGTGAGCAAAAGCTGAAGAAACTGGTACTTGGAGGGACTTAACTGCCTACTCACCTCAGGGGTAGTAGTATTAATACACACATGGGGTTATGAGCTGAGGCCACAGGCCCATCTATGACTGGAGCTAGAACTGGACTTCTTACCTAAAGCTGGAAGCTTGATAAGAGTGACACCACCTATGAATGGGGACCAGAAGATCTCTGCCCCATAGCCCAGAGTCATAGCAGGGAGCAGACTTTCTGCTTCAGGGTGTGGGTGCAAACAGAGTCACCTATGAGGGAATAACCCTAATCCAGTCTGTGTCTTGCACTATCCAAGTGGTGAGGAGACCTTAAGCTGAGAAACTAATATAAAAACTGGGACTTCCCTGACGGTCCAGTGGTTAAGACTCTGTGCTTCCAATGCAGCGGGTATGGGTTCGATCCCTGGTCAGGGAACTAAGATCCCACATGCCGCAGGGTACGGCCGGAAAAAACCCAAACTGGTTGAAACCTGTGAATGCATATATCTTGGGCATAGGCAACCATAAAGCTACACCACAGACAGGCCTGTCAGGACCCAAGTGGGAGTTCTGAGGAAGATAATTCCTACTGAATACAAGCCCATGGGGTGAAATTTTAAAGCATATCTAAAAATACAGTGCCAGGAGAGTCAGTCCATAGACCCAAATAATTGAACAATTCACATCTGAGAAAACAGAGATAATAGAGCAATATGAAAGGATCTTTAATATAAATGTGTTTAAAATGTTTAAAGAGATAATGGAAGGAATAGAATCTATAAGACAGGAGATTATAAAACCTGATCAGTTAAGATATGGAAAAAAGCAAATAGAAATCCTAGAAATAAAAAATAATATAGTCTTTAGAAAAATTTGGCCTCGATACCATGGAAGTAGCTAAAGAAGAAACTGGTGAATTGGATAATAGGTCCAAGGAAATCAGCTACAATGCAGTCTGGAGAGGACAAAGGGACGGAAAATGTGAAAAGGAAGTTGGGAGACATGGAGGATAGAATGAGAGGCTGTAACAAATTTAGGCATTTTAGAAGGACTAGAGAAGACTTAGAAGAGGCAATATTTAAAGAGAAAAAGCCTGAGAATTTTGTAGAATTGAAGAATGGTATGAACTCTCAGATGGATAAACCAATTCCTAAGCATTTGTAAACAAACCCCATCTAGATAAATCATGGTGAAACTGCAAAATGTCAAGTACGAAAAGCAAAAACATTTTCATGGTCTTGTTCTTTTTCTAAAGCACCCTCTGATCTGCGTCTGAATGTCCTGAAACTGCATGTAGCCTTCCCCAAGTTTTGTAACCCCTGGGTCCATGAGGGTAGAGTTGAGGGTGGTGAGGAGATGAGAACAGCAGTGACACACCATCACTCCTGCCAAATTCTATTGGTCACACAGACCATCCCGGGTACAAAATGGGAGGAAACTACAGAAAGGTGTGAATACCAGGAGGTGGGGACCACGGGGGGCCATGGTGGAGGCTGGCTATCACAGAGACTTCTTTCACAGATGAGAAATCTGAAGCTAGGAGATGAGTAACCTACCCAAGGCCACTAAGCTAATAAGTGGAATAACAAAAATTTAATCAAATTCTTACTTTTCCAGGAATGAATTATATACTCATTTAGTCTTCTCAGTAAGCCTAGGAAGGGAGTAATATTTCCATTGTACACATGTGGAAAGGAAGACAGGAGAGGTTGGGTAACTTGCCCGCAAATCCATGATGTTAACAACTGCACATACGGCCTTTTTAAAAGCCTCCTCCACCTGACCCCAGATTCCCCAGGCTCTTCACTGAGAGGTCCTACCTCCAACGTGCATTCCCACGAGGCTGTTTGGGTTAGTTTCGCAGGCCTGTGTATGCCTTATGTGCACTCGTGGAAAAGTATGGGGGTGGGCAGGGTGGGCGGGGAGCCCCCCTTCCCCCCCTCCCCCTATGTGCGGTCTGACTCTGCCCTGCCTGGCTGGCCCAGGTGCGTTGGACCAAGACCGCGGGCAGCGCGTCGGACAAGTTCCAGGAGACGTCGGTGTTCAATGAGACACTGCGCATCGAGCGCATCGCGCGCACGCAGGGCGGCCGCTACTACTGCAAGGCCGAGAACGGCGTGGGCGTGCCTGCCATCAAGTCCATCCGGGTGGACGTGCAGTGTGAGTCGGGTCCGCCTCTCAGTACCCGGGCCAGGGACCTGCTTCTGGGGGCTCAGGCTGGGAAGGAGGAGTGGGGAGAAGGGTGGAGAAGTGGCACCTCCGTGGAGAACAACTGTAGAGACTTTCTCTTTTCCGGGATAGAGAAGGGCATCCCTGATGTTCCTTTGATGTGCACTACCTTATACCATTCACCCATTTCTATCTTTAATCCCATATGAACCTTGCAGCATCCCTGCAAAGTGGTCAAGGAGGGCAGGACAGGTTGGATTATACCCATTCCACAGATGAAGAAGCTGAGACCAAAGGCTTGTGACTTGCTCACTGCATAGGTCTCTTCTCATTATGGTCCAGTGTCCTTCCCACAGTACCTCATGTCTCTGCTTTCGTCCCAGGGCAGCTCTGAAACTTCCCTACCCCAACACCTGCAGGACCAGGCACCCCTCAGTCCTTGCTGCAGGTTGAATGGGAAGCCCTCAGTCCCTGCCTGCCCTCCATGGATATTCCCTTGACCACCCAGAGGCTATCTCCCTTCTTGCCATCTGCCTCTGTGCCATCCAGGCTGACCTAGGTACCCAGAAGCTGTGGGGCCAGGCCCAAAGGTCTGTCTGCCACCATCTTAATATCTACAATGAACCTACCCATTAAATACACCCCCCTGCCCCAAGTGGGACCTGATAGAGTGGTGGAACCGCAGGCCCTCTCTTCTGTCCCCCTTCAGTCACCCAGGGGCCTGACAAACCCTGGGGCTGAGGGTCGTTTCTCAAGTTATTGTAGCTGGAAGGGTCTGGCAGATATGGCCTGATTTCCAGTGTGCAGCTGCTTCCTCCATCCCATGATAGGAGGGTGAAGATAGACACACACATCCCCCCCTCCGCCGCCAATGCAGGTCCCTGGGGAGGGACTGCTGAGAAGCCAACACATCCAGTCCCCTGCCTCTGACAGGTTGCTCAAGCTTGCAGGGCTGGGAGAGCATCTGACTCTCTGGAAGCATCCCATGAGGGTAGCTTAACTTTCCCTGAGAGCTGCCAGGGGCCCAAGCCCTCCACCTAGGGGATCACGCATCTGACTCCACTGGGGCTGTGCCCTTGCAGACCTGGACGAGCCAGTGCTGACAGTACACCAGACAGTGAGTGATGTTCGAGGCAACTTCTACCAGGAGAAGACGGTGTTCCTGCGCTGTACGGTCAACTCCAACCCACCTGCCCGCTTCATCTGGAAGCGGGGCTCGGACACCTTGTCTCACAGCCAGGACAATGGGGTCGACATCTATGAGCCCCTCTACACCCAGGTCAGGATGGGCGGCAGCTGGCTTGGTCTCATGGCTCACCCCACATTCTTCCTCCTACACCCCACAAGGGAGGGGGCCAGGGGGGCTGAAGCCTCACCATCTGGAGTTCCAGGGACTGCCCTGACTCCAACAAGTTTCTTCTGACATCAGAAGCAAGCATTCTGATTGGGCTTCAGACCACCTGGGGCAGACAAAATCGAGACAGAAAGGTCAGGGAGCAGTGGTGAGGACAGGAGAGTCCTCAAGGCAACATGTCCTCTAAGAACTTTGCCAGTTAGGAAAGGCACCTCCTGGGGCAGACAAGTCATCCCTGCCTGTTGCTGGCTGGCAGGGTCTTTGGAACGCATGGGCAGGAACAGCAGGAGTTGGGGTAGAAAGATGAGTCACTTCCCATGGCTCTCCTGCAGTCCTAGGAGATGGTGATGAAGCCATCCTGCAAGAGAGTTTTCAGAGGCAGCTTTCCTAGGTGGCTGTCAGAACTCCACATGTAGCCATGGCCTGTAGGGCCAGCCCTATATTTGTATGGGTTGTAAGACAGAGCAGGATTCCCTCCTTACCCTTCCATTTCCTAGAATGGGGAAACTGAGGCCTGGTCCTGACCAGTGTGTACCGGGACACCCTCAGACCCATGGAAACCCAGGGTATGGGGAGTGTGCCATCCACCCCAGGCTCAGTCCTGAATAGGAATTTGCTTTAGCCTCTGGTGCTTGGTGAATGTGTGTGAGACCCCTGGAGACCCAAGCAGGCCCCTCACCCCAGTGGTCACTGCCCAGGGGGAGACCAAGGTCCTGAAGCTGAAGAACCTGCGGCCCCAGGACTATGCCAGCTACACCTGCCAGGTGTCTGTACGCAACGTGTGTGGCATCCCGGACAAGGCCGTCACCTTCCGGCTCACCAACACCACGGGTACAGGCACTTCCCCACCCATCCCCTTGCCCACCTGGGCTGAGTCCTCAACCAGGAGGTGGTGCCCACCCCATGCAAGACTCCAAGCACATCACCACAAGTGTTTCCCCTCCTGCCTCCTGCCTGCTCCTTCCCTTCTCCCCCTGCAGGCCTTCCCCGGCCCCCATTCCCTCCCTGATTCTCCTCCCCCAAATCTGGCCCTGCCTCGCGGTCCCCTAAGACCCCATTCTTGTCCTCCTAGCGCCACCAGCCCTGAAGCTGTCTGTGAACGAAACTCTGGTGGTGAACCCTGGGGAGAATGTGACGGTACAGTGTCTGCTGACAGGCGGTGATCCCCTGCCCCAGCTGCAGTGGTCCCATGGACCAGGCCCGCTGCCCCTGGGTGCCCTGGCCCAGGGTGGCACCCTCAGCATCCCTTCAGTGCAGGCCCGAGACTCTGGCTACTACAACTGCACAGCCACCAACAATGTGGGCAACCCTGCCAAGAAGACTGTCAACCTCCTGGTGCGATGTACGTGGCTCTGGAGGGGTGGAAGGAAACTTGGGAAGCAGACAGGGTCCCTGTACCTTGGGAACTGAAATGGGAAAGGGGCCTGTCTGCTTCTCCTTGGTAGGGGAGGTAGGCTGAGAAGGCAGGTTCCAGGCACCTTGATTTCCCTGCAATTCAGGTGTCTGCCAGCAGATGGCAGGACTAAAATTTGTATAAAGTTTTATTTACAGTTTACAATCTATCAATACATTTTCAAATATAACCTCAACAACCCAAGAAGTAGGAAGGGCTGGTGTTGATTACCTAGATTTTTTTAGATTGGGAAACTGAGGCTGCAAAAAGCTAAATGTGGACATTCCAGACTCTAAGAGAAAGTTCCTGACTTTCTCCCTGTACAATGGTTTCTACATGATTAATAGAATTAAAGTGAAAATAACACACATTTCCACATACCTCATATGTAAATCTTTATTAGCAAAGCATTTCAGTGAGTATAAAGATAATTACTAAATGTAAAAATGATTAAAACTTGGAGCACAGGGGCTTCCCTGGTGGCACAGTGGTTGAGAATCTGCCTGCTAATGCAGGGGACACGGGTTCGAGCCCTGGTCTGGGAGGATCCCACATGCCGTGGAGCAACTGGGCCCGTGAGCCACAATTGCTGAGCCTGCGCGTCTGGAGCCTGTGCTCCGCAACTAAGAGAGGCCACGATAGTGAGAGGCCCGTGCATTGCGATGAAGGGTGGCCCCTGCTTGCTGCAACTAGAGAAAGCCCTCGCACAGAAACGAAGACCCAACACAGCCAAAAATAAATTAAAAAAAAAAAAAAAAACTTGGAGCACAATATAAAGAAGTACAAATACTTTCCTAACTAAACTTCAGCCTCAGTAATTATCATTAACTGCTCGATAAGATCTTGATTTTACTACTCTGCTTTAAGGAGGAAACTTTAAATTCTTCTGCTTGTGCAGCTTTAGGTGGTTGTTTTAAAATTTATTTAAAAAAAATTTTTTTAAAGATCCAGGCTTGTTTCCAGCTCTTTAGCACTTGAAAGTAAGATACAGCTTCTGTCAAATTCAGTTGAGCATTTTCTGATGAACACTCTTCTTTGTTCATCTGTCACTGACCAGTCTCTCCCTGACTCTCCTCACCAAGAGAAGCTAGCTCTCTATGACTTTTTACTTAATTATGATTAAGTAGTGAGAAAGATAATAGTCAAACTGTGGTTATCTAATGACTACTGTTTCCTTTGATGGTACTTTTCCCATCAGAAGATTGTTCTTCCCCACCTGATCCATATGCCCTTTAAAACCTGGGTTGATAAGATTGCCATTTTCATCAAATACTTGTGGTCACCTCTCGGGGTGACATACAGCCTGCTTCACTCAGCCCAGTCCTGATTTATGGCTGTTGTACCAGAGTCCTTTCCAATGAGCACCTAATATTAAGAATTCTGTCTAACTCTTGGCATACATAAAACAATATTTAGATTTTTAAAGGAGACCAGACCATTTTCTTTCTAAACTCTGTATTTTTATGTAATTGCATGTAAAATGATTGTATTGGTCTTTTTTTTTTTTTTTTTTTTTATGACACAAACTTGTTGCAAAGAGCTAAACAGCGCAAAAGGGCAAGTTAAAAATTTCCCCTCAATTTCCCTCAGTCCCATTCTCTAGATAGAACCAGTATTACATTCTGGTGCCTCCTTCCAAAATTTGTATTTTGTATATTCTGGGTTTAAAACAACAATAAAAATAAAGCAGCATAGTAGTTAAGAGCACAGGCTCTGAGTGTGAATTCAAGATTGGCTATTTACCAATACTTCTCTGAGCAAGTGAATTAAACTGTCTGAGCCTCATTTCCCTCCTTTGTAAAATAGGGACAATAAAATGCCTCCCTCAAAGATTGTGGGATGGGCTAAATGAGGAAACCCACATACAGTGCTTAGAACAGGGCCTCTCATAGTGTATGTTTGGTCAACAGTGGCTGTATTGATTACTTAACCCACTTTTCTACAGCGAGCTTTTTTTTTAACTTTTGGAAACACATCTGAGAGAGAACAATTTCCAAGCAGAAAAAGTGATGGTTTCTCCTGGGAGTGGGATCGTAGCCCCCAAACTCCAGGAAGGCCAGTTGGAGGGTAGAAACTGCATCTGGATGGGGGTAGTGAGACAGGGAACCCTGGCTTTGGGCCAGCTCCAGCCACCTTTCCCTCCCCATCCACCCATAGCCATGAAGAACGCCACATTCCAGATCACCCCAGATGTGATCAAAGAGAGCGAGAACATACAGCTGGGCCAGGACCTGAAGCTGTCATGCCATGTGGATGCAGTGCCCCAGGAGAAGGTGACCTACCAGTGGTTCAAGAATGGCAAGCCAGCGCGCATGTCCAAGAGGCTGCTGTTGACTCGCAATGACCCTGAGTTGCCCGCTGTCACCAGCAGCCTAGAGCTCATTGACCTACACTTCAGCGACTACGGCACCTATCTGTGTGTGGCTTCCTTCCCGGGGGCACCTGTGCCCGACCTGAGCGTCGAGGTCAACATCTCCTCTGAGACAGGTGGGCAGCTGGAGGGGGGCAACAGGGAGGTATGAGGGGGCTGGAGAGACCCACAGAGGGGAGGTGGGGGCAGCAGCTTGGGAAAGGGAGGCCACAGTGAGGAGGATACCATTTGTTCATGCCATATGCATTTATTAAACACCTGTTATATGCCAGACATTATGCTAGGCCCTGGAGTAAAGTGGTGGGCAAAACAGGCTACATTGAACTCAGTAGCAAATGTTTTTTAGATCATCCCACAAATAAATATATCACTGCAAACTGTGATGCATGAGAGTCAGGAAAGAGTTTCCTAAGAGAGCAGGTTTGATCTGAGATCTGAGGGAGGGGCAGGATTTTAGTAGGCAAAGGAGAGCAAAGGGAGGGTGGAAGAGAAAAGCGGGCCAAGGAATCAGCATGTGTAAAGGCACCGAGGCAGGAAAGTACATGGAGCATTTGGCACACTGAAAGAAGGAGAGTGTGGCTGGGAGAATAGAGTGAGATGAGAGTGGAGAGGTTGGCAGGGGCCAGATTTTGCAGAGGATTTGGGTCTTTATTCCAATAATAATAAATAACGATAATGAAATAATGGCCAACATTTACTGAGTGTTTACTATGTGTTCTGATGATGTTATATTTATCTCATTCGCCTTCATGATTTACTTTATGGGGTAGATGGTTCATCTTCAGTTTTGAGAGATGAGGAAACTTAGGCTCAGAGAGCTTAAGAATCTTACCTAAGGTTACACATCAATAAGTGGTGGAGCTGGGATTCAAACCCAGGCAACCAGACTTCAGAACCTGCTCTCAGCCACCCCTGAAGCGTTTACACTTTGAAAATTACAAGAGTTTGGAGGGAGTGACTTTGGAGAAGGTCTCTGGAATCTCATCTCCAGCCCCCAGTACCTTGCACCGAGTTGCTGGCTGACTTTGGCTAAGCCTCTTCAACTCTCTGGGCCTCAGTCTCTCCTCTAGGAGACATTGAACCAGATGGCCTTGGAAGCTCTTCCCATCCTGACATCTGAACAGGGAGAGGCCAGGTGTCGCTGGAGGTGTCAGGAAAGGCTTCCAGAAGGAGACAGACCTGAGCTGGGCTTTGGGAGTGGACTAGGCCTCCACAGATTCCACAAATCCATTTTGCAAATCACAGAGCCATGTCTGGGGTGAGGAGCTGGGAACTCAGACACGAATGCCACAGCCCCATCATCAGAGCTCACTGCCTAGACAGAGAGATAGACCTGTTGCAGAAGGGTCAGGCAAGGTGGAGGAAAAGGAAGGACAAACCTTAGATAAGACTCAGGAGCTAAAGGTGGGGTCTGCAGAGCATCCTGGGGGCACAAGAGGAGTACCAGGCTGCCCGGGGTCGTCCGGGAAGGCTTCTTAGAGGAGCCATTTTCCATGTGAGCATTTGCCCATGCTCAAGCCCATGAGAGGAGGGACAGGGAGCCCCCAAGGCATATGAGACTTGCTGTGTCCGGGAAGTATGTTCCTTACAAGTGGATCCCACAGCTGGAACACAGGATGGGAAAGGAAGATGAGGCTGGGGGTCGACAGAGGCCAGAGCACAAGGGCCTTGTCAGAAGAGCCAAGCAGTTTGAGCTTTAACCTGAGGGCAGCATGGCCTCAAAATGGGGGGACAGCCCTTTATCTTGTGGGGGCACAGAAGGGTTGGGAGCTGGGGTGTTTTAGAAACAGGGAAATCAATGGGGTACAGGGCCATTTCCTTCATTTCACTCATCAGCTTGATGCCTAGGGCATAGAAGCTTTTTAAGGACCTGGGTAGACGGTTTAGAATTGGAAAAATAAATTAACTGGCTCCAAAATACAAAGGGAAAACTGCAGAATTAAAGCCAATAAATGTATAAATGTTTACAGAGTATAAATTATGCTAACTAGATAACTGGACTTCAGCTTGCCTTGTAGAGTTATTTACGATTTATATTTAATGTAGACATTTAATTTGTTTGATGTGATATGGGATGGGGCCCATGGAAGTCTTTAAAAGTCCTTAATTTGGGCAATGTGTTGGGTTGGATTAGGTTTGGCTGTGAATAACAGAAAAAAACCTAAATAATAGTACCTTTAAATGAGATAGATGTGTATTTCTTCTTTATGTAAAAGTGAGCAGTCCAGGCTGGAATAGTGGCTCTGCTCCACCAAATCCTCAGAGCCCCAGGCTCCATCTTGTCTTGCTTTTCTTTTATCTTTAGCATGTGCCCCCTCGTCCACGATGGCAGTGCCAGCTGCAGCCATCAGTCTGCATTCCAGCCTGCAGGGAGGAAGAGAGGCACTGCCTCTCCCTTTAAAGACTCACACCACCTTGGCCAGGATTTAGTCACGTGACCACAGCTAGCCATAAGGCAGGCTGGGAAATACAGTCTTTATTCTGGCTGTGTGTCCTGCTAAAGCCCAGATATTCTTTCACTTTTGAAGAAAGGGTAAGGATGTTGGGGGACAGACTACCAACCTGTGATAACACTCCAGAAAGAGAAGATGGAGGCTTTCACTAGAGCAGGGCCAGTAGGCAGCAAGGAGGGGATTGAGGGAGAAGATATTTAGCGGAACTATTTAAAAAGTGGAACCCCCCCAAATAAATAAATTAAAGGTGGAATCCCCCAAACTTAGTAATGTGGGGGGTAAGGGGATAGAAAGAATTGGCCTGGACGACTTCAACACTCTTTCTGAGTTGGGAGACCTTGAGGTAGAGACCCAGGAGGTGGAGAGGATTTGGAGAGGGGAGCTCTGCTTTGAAGATACTGCAGGATCTGTGGAACATCGGGGATGGGAAAGGGAGGCTCGCACTTAGTGGGAGGGAAGCAGGAGCCCCAGAGCAGAGGCCGGGGGATGGGGGGGGGGCGCGGTGAGGGGAAGCTCTAACCCCGCTCCTACCTCTTCCCTGCCCCGCTCCTACGTCTTCCCTGCCCCGCAGTGCCTCCCACCATCAGCGTGCCCAAGGGCAGGGCCGTGGTGACCGTGCGCGAGGGCTCGCCCGCCGAGCTGCAGTGCGAGGTGCGGGGCAAGCCGCGGCCGCCTGTGCTTTGGTCCCGTGTGGACAAGGACGCTGCGTTGCTGCCCTCGGGGCTGACCCTCGAGGAGACCTCGGACGGGAAGCTGCGGCTGGAGCGCGTGAGCCGCGACATGAGTGGGACCTACCGCTGCCAGACGGCTCGCTATAATGGCTTCAACGTGCGCCCCCGCGAGGCCCAGGTGCAGCTGAACGTGCAGTGTGAGTCCCACCGCCCCACCCAGACTACCGTCCAGAGCTGTCCCTCACGGTTTAGTCAGGCCTGCCCCCTCTTCACCCCTTCACCCACCCTGGTCCAACCAAACCCCTCTGCTGATACCCCTAAACCCTCCTTGACCCCCGTGCTCTAAGACATGGAGGTTCATGACCCTTGCCGCACTTCTACTCCATCTTCATTCCCAGGGACCCAGTGAGCAAAGAAATAACTGATTTTGCCAAGTGAAAATGGGAGTTGGAAGGAGGAAGGAACCTTCAAGGGAACACACTGCCTCTGATAGTATAATGACGAGAGTTAACTTACCACGTGCCAAGCACTGAGTGTTTTGGGTTTTTTAAAAATTATTTTATTTATTTATTTATGGCTGTGTTGGGTCTTCGTTTCTGTACGAGGGCTTTCTCTAGTTGTGGCAAGCGGGGGCCACTCTTCATCGCGGTGCGCGGGCCTCTCACTGTCGCGGCCTCTCTTGTTGCGGAGCACAGGCTCCAGACGCCCAGGCTCAGTAATTGTGGCTCACGGGCCCAGTTGCTCCGCGGCATGTGGGATCTTCCCCGACCAGGGCTCGAACCCGTGTCCCCTGCATTGGCAGGCAGATTCTCAACCACTGCACCACCAGGGAAGCCCGCACTGAGTGTTTTAATGCCCTAACTCATCTAGCCCTCCACAGCCCTATGTATAGATTCTGTTATTCACCCATTTTTACAAATAGGGAAACCGAGTCACACAGATGTTAAGTAACTTGCCTAAGATCTCACAGCTAGTTAGAGGCAGAGCTGGGGTTTGAACCTAAGCTATCTAGCTCCGGAGATCATGCTCTAAATCCCGACGTTATGCTGCTTTTCATTACAAGGAGGGTGAGGGGACCATTTGAGGCATGAATAGAGGCCCAGTCTGGGAAGCTCGGCTGGAGGTTTTGGCCGGGAAGGAGTAGGTATCTGCAGGTCGGGGAGGTATGAGTGTGGCTATTTTGTATGTTGTGAGTGTGTATCTGCCCTGAGACCCTTCCAGGATGCTGGGGGGTGGGCGGAGGGGTGGCGGGAGTAGGGGCGAGTACGTCGCCTCCCCATGGGGCCGCTCCTCAGACCCCACTCGGTGGGGAGAGGCCCCGCTGACCGCCGCCCCCGCCCCCAGTCCCGCCGGAGGTGGAGCCCGGCTCCCAGGACGTGCGCCAGGCACTGGGCCGGCCAGTGCTGCTGCGCTGCTCGCTGCTTCGAGGCAGCCCCCAGCGCATCTCCTCGGCTGTGTGGCGCTTCAAAGGGCAACTGCTGCCTCCGCCGCCTGCTGTCCCCGTAGCCGCCGAGGCCCCCGACCACTCCGAGCTGCGCCTCGACGCCGTCACCCGCGACAGCAGCGGCAGCTACGAGTGCAGCGTCTCCAACGACGTGGGCTCGGCTGCCTGCCTCTTCCAGGTCTCGGGTGAGTGTCCCGACTGCCCCGCCCCAGCCAACCCCGCCCACCTGGGGCCAGGCTCCGCCCCAACCCCAGCCCTGCCCAGGCTCGGCCTGGGGCCCCGCCCTTTCCGGCCCAACTGCGCCTGGTTTAGGGCCCTGCCTTTGTAGGACCCCCCCATGCCAGGTACAGATCCGGCGCAGGCCTCCCGGATATATCCAGGACCTCCGCTCACGGCCCTGAACCCTCCACTTGCCTACTCTAGGTCTAGGCCTTCCCCTTTCGAGGCCCGCCTCGACTTGCCCTAAGCCTCGCCTGTTTTAGCTTGCCCGGCTCCTGGCATTTGACAGGCCCGCTCCCTTCACTAGGCCTAGACTTCGCCCCTCTAGCCCCAGGAGCGCCAGGTATGGGCCCTTGCCTTTAAAGACCCATTCACGCCTGGCTTACGCCCCGCCTACGTGAGGCATAGGCTCCACCCCTTCCAGCTCTCTGCTTCCACCTGTTTGAGTAGCAGGCATCGCTTTCCCTCCAGCCCTGTCCACGTCAGGTTTAGACCGACCCGCTCAAGCCCTGGGCACCGATGCATCTTAGCCGTCACTTCTCAAGCCCCTCCTCCTTCGTCCTTGGCCCTAGAGGCTGCAGATAGGAAATCTCTTCCTGACTGCGGGCCCAATGTGAGGGGCCTGAGCTGTAGCTTAGAGGAGGGAAGAAGCGCCTCAACAGCTTCTCTGGAACGTCGTGGGTGGCGCTGGGCCAGCCAGCACACATTTCCTGAGCTGTCACTCTAGAGGTTCAGGCCCCTCGGTGCCCAGAAATCCCTTTCAGCCCCATCTCTTCATGTCATTCAGGTGGGCATTTTGGGGCTGCAGATGGGTGTGGGTGGGTCAGAAAGGAGGGAAGGTCGTGGTGAGAGTGGAGGGGAAAGGCCGGACCCACTCCCCTCTCTTCCTCCCTTGGGGAGAGCCGGTACCCTGTCAGAAGCAGCACCCCAGAGGAGAGCCCCAGGTGTGCCTGTCCCCCATTTTACTGCGCCCCCGCTCTCCCAGCAGCCTCCGACTGACTGGGTGTCCCTTTAGCTCTTGTTTGGATCTCCTCACTCAACAGTGGGGGGCTAGGGCCACAGGTCACTGGCCACCTCCCCAACCCCTCCCCAGCCCCTCCCCACCCCACCCAGCCCTGCCAGCCAGAGGCCCCTGTGACATTTCCCACCTCCTTCCCCCTCCCCTGTTCTCCCACACTTTCCCTGTCTCTGGCCGCTCTCTATCTCTCTTCCCTTCCTTCTACCTCAAAATCCTTGACCCTTCTTGGTGTCTTCTATCCAATTCTCTTCCCCGTGTCTTCTCTAATATCCCTTCTCTGTGTCTTCCCACATTTCTCTTTTCCGTCCTTTCCTTGGCCTTTCCACTCCATTCTCACCAACACCACCTCTTGGATTCCCAATCTCCCTTTCCTCCATCTCCCACCTTCCCGCCTACCCCTCATTCTCCCCAATCTCCTCTTCTCCCACCATCTCCTCTCCTCACAATATTCCTTCTTTCTGTCTCCCCCCCACCCTCTCTCTGCACCACGCATCCTCTTCTGTCGCCCTCTCCCGCACCTCGTCTCTCTGTGTCTCTCCTCATCCCCTGCCCCTCACGGCCCCATGCCCCCCTCCCGGCCCTCTCAGCCAAAGCCTACAGCCCGGAGTTTTACTTCGACACCCCCAACCCCACCCGCAGCCACAAGCTGTCCAAGAATTACTCCTACGTGCTGCAGTGGACCCAGAGGGAGCCTGACGCTGTCGACCCTCTGCTCAACTACAGACTCAGTGTCCGCCAGGTGGGCCAAGGGGGACAGAGGCTCAGGTGCAGGCTGGCCCTGGGAATGCTCATCAAGCCAGGGGGAAGGGGTTGGAGACACATTGACCATCTTATAGATAACTCTTCAGACCCAGGGAAAAAGTGTTCTGGACACAGGAGCTGGGAGGCTCTAGGGACCTGTCCCCTTTGAACCCATGCTCTGGGCACAGCCCTGAGAATCAGGCAGGGGTCTGCTGGGTTCATGTGGGGGAAGGGGTGCAAAGCCAGTCCTGCTCAGAAAACAGAGAATCTACTCTTATATCAGAAGCTTAAAGCATGAGCTTAAGTCTCATCTACAGAGTCTCTAGGACACAAGCCCAGAGCCACTATACGAGTCTCGAGTCCAGTCTAATTGCATGTGGTTCTGCCCAGACTAAGGGGTAGTTGGGTGGAGGGTAAGAGTGTGACTCTGAGGCAGACTGCCTAAGCTAAAATTCAGTTCTGTATTAACTTGGGCAAGCTACATCTGTTTGGCCTCAGTTTCTTCATCTGTAAAACGGGGGTAATTATACTATTCCAACTGATAGGATCATTATTTTGAGGATTAAATGAGTTAATAATTGCAAAGCATTTAGAACAGTGCCTAGCACACATTAATTTTTCAATACGTGTTACTATCACTTATTATTAAGACAGCCCTGGGAGGTGGGCATGGAAGGGGTGATTGCTCTATCTTACAGATGAGGAAACTGAGGCTCTGGCTTCCTAGTCCTTTGCTCTTTCTGCTCCCCTATGCTGCCCCCCAAAGTCACACCAGGGCCTGGGCTGGTGCTTAGGTGGAGGGTGTCGGGCATCTGGGAACTCCCTGTATCTACAGTTGAATCAGCAAAACGCCATGGTGAAGGCCATCCCGGTGCGGCATGTGGAGAAGGGGCAGCTGCTGGAGTACATTCTGACCGACCTCCGAGTGCCCCACAGCTACGAGGTCCGCCTCACGCCCTACACCACTTTCGGGGCTGGAGATACGGCCTCCCGCATCATCCACTACACAGAGCGTAGGTGGTGGTGGCTGTGGTGGTGGGATAGGTGGGCCCATCTCATGCCCAGGGGACCCCTCCATATTCCCCACGTGGTTCCTGAGCTTGGGGTTCTCCAATGTGCAGTGTCCTACTCTGTCACTGCAGGCCAGGAGCCTCTGGCCCCCAGGCCTACTCTGGGGGCCCTGTTCCTAAGCCCAGGCACCCTCTGCACAGCCCCACACCTTGGTTCTGACTTGGTTTTCCTGCTTGCTTTCTCAGCCATCAACTCTCCCAATCTGTCAGGTGAGACACCCCTACCCACTTCCCCTTCCCTTTAGGGACACAAAGGCTCCCCTGGTGGGAGGGACCCCAAGAGATAACCCAGAGAGAAAATAGTGTGGAGGCCAGAAGTTGGCAGAAAAAGCAGAAGGGAGCAAGGCTGGGCTTGGAGATATTTGCATCCAGGATTTATTCTGGGGCTTAAAGGCTTGAATTGAGGGTGGAGTCAGGAGGACATCTCTCTAACTCAGGGCCTTTTGTCCTCACTCAGCACCATTCACTGTCCCCAAAAGAAAAATGGAAAGACCAGGCTAATCTACATTCTCTGTTCCCTGGGGCAGAGGTCCTTAATCTGAGATCCATGGACCACCCCTGCAAAGGATGAGGAGGGTCCATGAAACTGGACCCTGGAAGGGCATACAATTACTTCTTTATTTTCCCTAACTTCTAGAAATTTAACATCTTCAATGATGAATGTAGGAATGTGGTATAATCACTACCTGTGACTCTGTCATCAGTGGAAATCCAATGTTTTCACATCACCTAAAAGTTTTTGCAGCCATCTCTAAATATCATTTCCATTTATTAGTATTTCAAACTACAGTAGTTAGACCTAACACTGGATCCTGTGATTTAATTAGATAATAGAGAAGCCCACTTATTATTATATCACAAATTTATTTTTTAAATATTTTGACAACTGTATTTCAATATAATTGATTTCCTTTGTAACCCTGTGTTTTTCATTTTATGCACCTAAATAATTATTCTGAGATGAGATTCTTAATTTCACTAGACGCCAGAAGGGTTTGTGGCACAAAAAAGATTAGGAAGTCCTGTTCCGGGAATAGATTTGTCAGGGGTTCCATTGCCTGGTTTCTGAAGCCCTGGGATCCTGGGCCCGCTGCTTGGATGCTTGGGAGCTGTCTCAGGGGTGACCAGGAAGGCAAAGCTGGACCAGGGGACTTGAGGAGGCTGACTGACTCTCTTTGTCTCATTCCCTCCCAACTCTGCCCTGAATACAGACAACACCTGCCACTTTGAGGATGAGAAGATCTGCGGCTACACCCAGGACCTGACAGACAACTTTGACTGGACCCGGCAGAATGCCCTCACCCAGAACCCCAAGCGCTCCCCCAACACTGGTCCCCCCACGGACATAAGTGGCACCCCTGAGGGTGAGGACATGGCCTGCTGCTAGGAATGGAGAACAGCTTCAGGGAGGGGTCTAGCCCTGGGGAGCCCCGGTCTGAGGGGAGACACAGCTCCGGCCTCAGGGAGCCCCGGTCTGAGAGGAGAGAAACAGCTCTGAGCTGCTAGAGGATTGGGAAGAAGAGAAACTGCAGCAGAGCTAAGAACTCACAATTGCTGGCCCAGACTCCTGTGTTGTGCCGTGAGGCAGGGAGGACTGGGTGGGGTGGTGTGAGGCACCTGGGATTCAGGCAGCTGATACTGAGGCCAAAAAGGAATCAGATGGAAAGAGGCCTGGGAGGGGTGAGGGGGAGGCTGTTGGCACATCTCCCCCTTCCCTGCAGGCTACTACATGTTCATTGAGACATCAAGGCCCCGGGAGTTGGGGGACCGTGCAAGGTTGGTGAGTCCCCTGTACAACGCCAGCGCCAAGTTCTACTGCGTCTCCTTCTTCTACCACATGTACGGGAAGCATATCGGTGAGTCGAGGGACCAGGTAAGCTGCACGAGTGTGTGCTGGGGCAGGGAGAGGTGTCCACAGGAAGCTGGGGACTGGCCCGGGTAAGGCCTGGGCATCCCACGTTGGCTGAATCACAGATCCTTGTAGGGAATATGAGCAGAATCTGGGCAAGGGGGAAGTCCAGAGCCAGCTTGTCTGAGGTTTTGAGATGATCAAGGCTTCCTGAGTCTGCAAAGAAAATGGATCCACCAGGATGAGTCTTGGAGGGGATGGAGAAATCAGCTAAGAGGTTGCATGTATTGAGTGCCTGCCAGGTGCCAGGTGACATCCTGGGTTAGGGATGCATCTGTGGTCTTATTAACCCTCACAACCACCAGGTGAGGGAGGTGTTACCATATAGACCAGAGAGGTTAAGCATTTGCCCAAGATCACACAGCAACCCAAGTCTGTCTGACTCTCCCAAGCCCTAAACACAGGGTTGGAAGGGAGCTGCTCTGTGAGCAGTGAGGGGAAGTACTACTTCCTAAGCATGACCATGAACCTAAGGAGTGCCCTTTGGGAAGAGATGGCACTGGTAGGAGTGCCACATTAGTCAATGAACTCATCAGTTCAGCCATCATTTCCAGAGCTCCTGCTCTGTGCCAGGCATCTAGTGCTGCAGTGAACAGGATGGACAAATCCCTCATCCTCTTGGCACCTACAGTCAAGTGGGAGAGACAGACATTAAATAATTAATTGCACCAGATAGGATTTGGTGACCACTGTGATGTGTGTCTGCAGCAGAAGGACAGAGGCCAAGACAGCTGATAAAAGGAATAGTTGACTGACTCTGGGGCTGGTTATGGAAGACTCTGCTGAGGAAATGACAATTTTAATTTTATTTATTTGTTTGTTTGCATATTTACAGGAAAGGTAATGTATTTTGCACAGGTCAGAAGGTACAAAAGGGTGCATAAGGAGAGTCCCTCTCCCATCTCAGTCCTCCTGCCACCTAGAGTCCCTTCCCAGAGGCAATCAATGTATTAGATTTTGGGGGCAAACTTCCAGAAATGCTTTAAGCATGTAGAAGCCAGTACACATACATTCTGTTTCCCTCCATTTTACACACGCTGTTCTGTGCCTTGCTTTTCCCTCTAAACTGTGCATCTTGGTGATCAGGCCTTAACAGACCATAGAAAGCTTCATTGTTTTCCTCGGCTGCATGGTAGAGGAAGTGACTTTAAGCAAGTGTGGACCTAAAGGCTCATTGTGAAGTGTCCACAGCTAGAGTGATGGGTCGGGCCGAACTGATGAACTAGAATGAGGTGGGATGGAACCTTCTGCATCCACTGGGGTCCCCCGGGCCATCCACACAATCCAGTTCACCCATGACTGGGTCTGGACTTCGTGAGAAGCTTCCTGTGGGGTAGGTGGGGGTGAGGGTGACCAGGACCTCCCTGCCCAGCTAGAGTAACCACTTCAAACCAATCCTGGTTTGCCCCAGCCTTTCCCACTTTTAACACTAGAAGTCCCACATCCCAGGCAAACCAGGACAGTTGGTCATTTTATCCTCAGCTCAGGAGGGGCACAGGGGACCCAGCTGGCAAGAAGAGCATGTTGGACACAGTAGGGCCCTGGGAGATCAAGCCTTAAGAGCTGGGATGCCCAGGTGCCTGGGAGCAGAGAAAGCCCTGGGCGAGCCGTCTGTACTCCAGAGCTTGCTTGGTGTCCCCCAGCAGGTGGGACAAACACCAGTCACTGAAAGCTTCTGGGAGGCAGGTTTGAATTCCACCTGAGGAAGATCCTATAAGTATCAGATCTTCCCAGCAAAGGAATGGGATACCCTGTGCCTGGACAGGAGGACTGTCCAGCAGGGGTGCTGTGGAGGTGACCCCTGTCCCAGGTCATGTTACTCCCCTGCTCGGTCCCCTTCCATCACCATCTTCTCTAGGCCTCCCATACCGGATCCGCCCCTGCCTGCTTCTCTGACCTCATTTTCTGCTGCTCTCCCCTGACTCTACTCAGTTCAAGCACACCGGTCTCCTTGCTTCTCTTTAAGTACTTGAGGCCTTAGAAGTCTTTGCTTGTGATATTTCCCCCCGCCTAGAATGTTCTTCCCCTCCCCTCATTCAGGCCTCCTTGGAGGGGTCCCTGACAGCCCCATGTAAAATACCTCTGTATCCCTTTCCTGCATTATTTTCTTTATAGTGCTTACTGCCAAAAGAGCATAAGCTTCAGGAAGCAGAGTTCTTTATCTTATTCATGGATGTGTCTCTGGTGCCTAGAATAGTGCCTGCTCAATTAGATGAATGAAGGAATGAATGAATGATGGGGAGGTAGGGAGGGCTGGGCTTGATGAACCCTGAGGTGACTTCTTACCCTGAGAAGCCTCTTTTCAGTCAGTCCTGATGACAGTGATGGAAAGTTCTTCATTGAGCATTCAAATATTGAGAACAGATAGGAATTAGATGGGGACTTTCCCTCAGGAGCCAAATAGGGAGAGAAGATATGAATCCCAATAACTGCCACACTGTAGAGCAGGGAGTGGTCTGGGCATGGGGAGCTGCAGTTTAAGGTCTCAGAGTTCACAGGAAACACAGAGGGCTCCCAGCTCAAGCCTGGGAAGACTTCTTGGAGGAGGTGACATTTCAGAGAGGGCTTGAAGCACAAAAAGGATTTGGTCAGGGGAACATAGTAGGGGAGGGCATCTCAAGCAGTGGGAACAACCCAGTCAAAAGCCCAGAGTCTGGAGAGCTGGACTGTGTCCAGGCTGCAACGTATAACTCAGTGTGGCTTTGGAGGTGACAGGAAGATAGGGAAGAATGTAGTGAGCAGGCACCCTTAAGGCCCTGGCTGACCCTGTGAAACGCTGTCAGGAAGAGGGGAGATCTTGAAGCTGGTGGGATGATCAGGGAAGGGGGCAGAAATTCAATTTTGATTTGAGTAGTGAAAAGGTGGGGTTCCCCCATTAGGGTCCTTGGGGCAGGGTGGTGGAGGAGGAAGAAACGGTTTGGAGATTGAGGTTGGACCCTGGAGGTTGGGGGATTGGAACCGGGGAAGATCTTCAGGAAGGGGAAGAGAGGGAGGTTCCTTTGGGGCTGGTGAGAAGCCCAAAAGTCACTGGGGCTTGGGCCCTGCCTAAGCCAGTGTGGCATCTCCCGGCCCACTGGGTGCTGGCTTCAGCCCTCTCAGGGCCCCGTCTGCTGGTGAGGGTTCTCCACATGCCTTGAACCTTTGTTTGCTCCTCCCCCAGGCCTGGGTCTGCTGCTGGGGAGAGGTGGGTGTTTCTTGCTGTCCTGGTCCCTCCTCTCCCCTCCCCTCCCACCCCACCTGGCAGCTCTGGGCACCAGCTGTCCCCAGTCCTTTTGTCTCACTGGCTCTCCTAGGTCCAAGCCAACTCCTTTAATCTCAGGCAGGTAACATTTGGTGGCCCTCCCACACTGGGGGTCCGTCTATCTGGTGTCACAGATGGTGTGGCTTTGTCTGGGGCAGTGCCATGGAAATGCCAGCTACCAGGTGCCGTCTAAGATTGATTCCCCTTCTCTCTGAGCCAAGTCTTTATGTCATAGGGGGCTTGAGATAGGCTAGAAGAACTGGCGAGGGGGCATGACATTGCCTGGGTGCTCTTCATCAAGGCCTGATCCCTTCCTTCTCTTCCATTGCCCCTCAGCATCTCCACAATCCCAGGCCCCTGGGTCTGTGGGCAAAGGGGCTCAGCACCCCTAGGCTAATACCTCCAAAATTTCACATTTTACCACAGCTATGTAGCACCTATACTAATATCTTTCTTTAAATCAACTCACTCCTTTTTTCTTAGCTTTGTCCTAAGCATCAATATTAGAGAAGTTGTGGGTTTGAAACAGTAGCTTTATTCACCTCTTAAAACATATATATAAGTATGAAATTTTTCATTGAGGTATAATGGACATTATATTAGTTTCATATGTACAACATAATGATTTGACATTTGTGCATATTGCAAAACAATCACCACAATAAGTCTAGTTAACAACCATCACCAGAATTTTTTTTTCTTATGATGAGAACTTTTAAGGTCTACTCTCTTAGCAACTTTCAAATATGCAATACAGTATTATTAACTATAGTCACCATGCTGTACATTACATCCCCAGAACTTATTTATTTTATAACTTGAAGTTCGTACCTTTTTAGTCCCTTCACCCATTTCACCCACCCGCCACCCTCCAGGTGTTAAATTTTTAAAGTCCGTTCCTGTACCTCCAGAAATCATTGCATGTATCTTGTACCACCAAGCGTGTGCATTACGTGCTTCGGGAATCCTGCTCTGTGTTCAGATATGGGCCCCAGTGTCCTGGGACAACTCCCCTGTCTAGAGGGGGGAAGGGTGCTGTGTGTGGGTGTGTTTGTGTGTGTGAGTGAGTGAGTGTGTGGGGGGAATTAGCTGATTAGGAAGGAAAGGAAGAAATGAAAGAAAATTTGCCAATCGTCCTGATAAATGGAAGCCCTGCTGCTGTCCCCTTTCTTTCCCATGCTGAGGTCCCCTCTGGGATAACAGGACACCGAGCCAGTCTGCGATGGGGAGAATGTCCTGTCCAGCGGGGACTGTGCGGCGGGCAGTGGTAGGGAGTTGAGCCTGGTGAATGGGGAAAGGTGAGGGTGCCCCCTCACTGCCCCCTCTCCTCACACCCACCACAGGCTCCCTCAACCTCCTGGTGCGGTCCCGGAACAGAGGGGCACTGGACACGCACGCCTGGTCCCTCAGTGGCAATAAGGGCAACGTGTGGCAGCAGGCGCATGTGCCCATCAACCCCAGCGGGCCCTTCCAGGTGAGTCTGCTGGGCCCAGGGCTCCTCACAGCTCTCCAGGCCCTGGGCCATCGCTCCAGCCAGGGAGCCCTCAGGAGGGCCTAGGGCTTGCTCCCAGGAGCTGAGGAGGAAAGCTTGCAGGGATGGGGGGCCTTCCAGGGAGACGGAGGCTAAGGGCTGGGAGTCTGTGGTGCAGAACCTCCCTCATCCCTGCTCCCTGCTCTCTGACCCCACCCCAGATTATTTTTGAGGGGGTTCGAGGCTCGGGCTACCTGGGGGATATCGCCATAGATGACGTCACACTGAAGAAGGGAGAGTGTCCCAGGAAGCAGATGGATCCCAATAAAGGTGCAGGATGGAAAGAGGGCGGGGGTGCTGAATCTCTGGGGGACTGTGTGGGTGGGTACCTGTGTCGGGAGGCGTTGCTGTCTGAATTGGGGTTCAGAGTGGCTGGGTGATGGGATGCATGTGCTGGTGACTGTGGGAACAGCTGCTGGTGTGTTTGGTACCCACCTTGGGCCCCACCCTGGCTCGGGCTGTGGGCCGTATGGAGGACATTGAGACTACCAGACCCTCCTGTGAGCTTACTAAGTTTACCGTAGCAGCTACAGTAGCAGCGTCTGTGTCTGGGTACATCCGTGTGTGTGTGTGTGTGTGTGTGTGTGTGTGTGTGTGTGTGTGTGTGTTTGTCCAGGTGTGAATGTGTACCCCTCCCCCTCCACCACTGGGGGCCAGGTGTTTGCAATAACAACAGCTGGAGTTTACCAAGTGATTACGATGTACCAGGCAAGGTACAAACACCTGTATATGCGTGATCTCATTTATTTCTCACAGCAGTCCTCTGGGTGGCTCTTCCTGTTAGACTCATTTTACAGATGAGGAAACTGAGGCCACTGAGGTTGAGTGAATTGCTCTGTGTCTTATTTAGTGAGCCACAGAGCCAGGATTTGGACCCAGCAGGCAGAGCACACCGCCTCACGCCTTACGAGTGTGTCTGTGAGCACGGAGAGGGGGCAGAGGACCAGCCCTCCCGTGGCCTGCTGGCTGCTCCTCCCTGGCCCTGCTGAGCTGACCGGAGCCCTGGCCTGTCTCCCTTCTCTTTCTCGTCACAGTGGTGGTGATGCCGGGCAGTGGAGCCCCCTGGCAGCCCCGCCCACAGCTCTGGGGGCCCGTGGCCATCTTCCTCTTGGCGTTGCAGAGATGATGAGCGCTTCGTGGCCCCCCCACCCCGCCCCCGGCACACCAAAGTGTCCGCATCGTACCAAAGACTGACCCCATGCCAGCCGGGGTGCCCAGGGGCAGAGCCGCCCGCCAGTGAGGGGGCCTGCATTGGCTGTGAGGATGAGCAGAGAACAAGGACAGCGGCCCAGCACTGAGGCCCCGGAGACGTTTGTTCGACACACGCACACACTCACACACACACAGATATATTAAAGCACAAGTTTCTATCTGACCTGCCAGCACCTTCTTTGCTGCAGAGACAGGGGACTCGCCTGAATGGCATCCACCACCCCACGGACCTCAGCGCCACGTAGGCCTTGTCCCGGCTGCACCTGTGGTGTGTTTCTGACCTTCCCCTGTCCCTGACTCCAGGCTGAGCTCAGCCCCGTGGCTTTACCAGAAGGAGCCAGAAGGGGAGCAGACACAGAAGCCCTGCCCTTGGCTGGACTCTGGGGCCCCCTGGGATGGAGGAGGCCGGGGTCAGAGGGGGCCAAGCGGGACTGACTCTGACATGAGGCAGCAGCTGCACACAACTCTGTTCCCAGAGCGAAGGCCAGAAGCCGGAGAGCCCAGGCCACCCATATCCCCGGACCCATTCATTCCTGGGATGTCATATCCCACCCCCCTCACTGTGCCCCCTTCGAAGGGATCTAGCGCAGGGCCTTGGGCCCAGACAGTCTGGAGACTGACCCCTTCCCCACCCTCCCCATCCCACTGCACCCCACCCCACAAGCAGCTGTATTCCTGAGAGCACAGCCCCTGCCCTGCTCAGCTGGCCTAACCTCAGCCTCCAGCTGAGCCAGGGGGGAGGCGTGGTGGCCAAGCCACCTTCTGGGGTGAGGCTTGCCTCTGAGAGGGGCAGAGGAGAAGTCCTGCTTTTATGATTTCACGCCCCCATATTGGACATTGATTTTAGGAGTAGAGTGGAACCTCCATTTCTTATATACTTGCCATGAAGGGGTGCTCTGGATGGGGTGTGTGTAGGGGGCTGCCCTGTCCTCCTCCACCACAAAGCACTGTCTAATGGGCTGTTCCCTTCCCCGCCCAGGGTCAGTGAAGGAGGAGGGGTTTGTAGAGCTGGGGGTGGTGTGTGGGGCAGTTGCTGGTCACCGTGTTCCCTGGGAGCTGAGCCTTGTGCCCCAAAACTGGGAAAGGGCTCCGTGCCCTTGGTCCTGGGTTGGGAGACTGAGACAGACATGATGGGACCTAGACCTCCTCCTCACCATCATCCCTGAGCCCCCCTCCTAGCGGTCCATGGGAGAGAGGAGGCCCAACCCCTTCCAGGGTGAGTCATCACGCGTGTGTGCATGTGGCTGTGTGGGTGTGCACGTGTGAGCATGTGTGGGCCCATCTGTTGTCTGTGTACCACTGTGGGTATATCTCTGGCAGGAGTGTGTGCAAATATATATCTGCGTGTGCAGTTATCCATATGTGAGGCTGGGTCTAACCCCCATCTCTTGTGAGTGCCTGCGTATGTCAGTATGTCCATCTTCATGAGTGACATGAATGTTTGTGGAGTGCTGGTCAAATATGCCGCTTCAGCCCTATTCTGTAGTCTCAAGCTACTTGCCACCACCTGAATTTCTACCTTTTATCCTCTATGGGTGACAAAGAGCTTACAGATGACCCTATGGAAATGAAGGCACCTTTGGTGGAGGCGTCACAGGGCTCCTCCTGGAGCATTTGGTGGGGACAGCTGCAGAGAAGAGGCAGCACTGCAATGCCAGGAGGCAGGCAGGAAACCAGAGTAAACGCTGCCCATCTCAGCTCTGCCAGGCTGGTGTTATCATCATCACCAACAGCTGGTGGGTGGCCAGGCCAGGGCTGGAGTGGGGCCTCCTGATACCCGACCAACGTGGCTGCCTTCCCGGCCCAGCCAAGGCCTCTATCTGGAATGAGTGGCTCCAGGTTCCCAGAACATGCTGCCATTTTTCTGCAGGTATTGTTCCTTAACTGTCCCATCTGTGCAGGGTCTGTTGTCCCAACTAGACTGTGAGCTCCTCCTCTGAGCCTTCCAACCCTCCCCTGACCCCATCCCACCCTCATGCCCAGCACAAGTGGGTCTGTTATGGGAATCTCTCAACGGGCTTTGCCTAGCGGAATGGATTATAGAAATCAGTGGTTCCCAGCCTGGCAGCAGAATAGAACCACCAGAGATTCTTTTAGAAAGCACCAATGCTTGGGGCCCTCTCCAGAGATTCCAGTTTAATTGGACTGGAGTGCAACCTGGCATCAGAAATGTTTAAAAGCTCCTCAGGAGAACCCTAGAGTAGAAACGACTGGCCTATCACCTGCCAGGCGCTTCCCCCGTGCCCTGGCTGGCGTGGGTGCTGGAGATCCAGAGCGCTTCCTCCTTGGGGCTCCGTGGTGCCCCATGCCTGCTGCCCTCAGATGACCTTTGAATACGTCTGTCCCCTGCTCTGGCTGCTCCATGATGGAGACCCTCTCTCCCTTATTCACCTCCACATCTGTAGAGCTGGATACAGAAAAGGGACTCAGCATATGTCAGCTGAGCCGAAGCACATACACGTGGCCCCTGAGTTCTGGTCTGTTTGGAGAGAGAGGACATGGTTACGTGGACAGAGTGTGCGGGGTGGGGGAGCACCAGGGAGCACTGCCAGAGGGAGGTCGGGGTGGGACCGGGGCAGCCCTGACTCCAGAGTGGCTTGACCTGGGCTAACAAAGTGCCCGAGGGAGCCACTGAGATCCTTGGTCCTTGCGTATGTCTGCACGTGCCAGCAGGTCTGCAGTGGATGTGGGTGTCTGTGTGTGCTGACATTAACGGTGTGTGATGCGAGCACCTAGGGGTGTGCTAGCCTGTGTGTGTGGGGGGGGTGTCTGCAAGGAATGAGCGTCTTTGTGTGTCCCTGGGTGACTCGTGAGTCAGTGTTTGTCTCTGTGTGCCTGTGAGTCAGCACCTCTGTGTCAGTGTCACCTGTGCCATGTGTGTCTTTGTGTGCCAGTGGATATCAGCGTCCATGTGTTGGTAGGTGGCCCATGAGGACCCCCAGCCCGGGGGAGACCCGCCTGGCTGGATCCAGTGCATCTCCCCAGTGGCAGTCTCACCCTCTGGGTCAGGGTGGCTGAGGCATTTTGTGGCCTTAAAATAGGGAGTCCAGGGTCAGCCCTCAGGGTGTTAGGGTCCTTCACCCCTGTCCCCTCCAGCTTGGTGTCTGGGGGACAAAGGGACTCCTGGGGCCAGGTGCTGTATAGGTAGGAGACAGGGAGCCTCAGCTTGGCTGTCCTGCCCCTGGAACCATAGACGGCCACCCGGGGTGCCGAGCTAAGCCTGCAGACCAAGCCCTCTGCTGCTGGGACGCTCCTTCCGCCTCTGCCCTCTCTGGGATAGCCCTGACTCCTCTTTCTCATTCACTTTGCCCTCTCCCTATGCTCAGTGAAAGCCCCTGGCTCAGGCTGTCAGTGCTGGGATGGACCGTGGAGGTCCAAACTCCTCATGGTAAGAATGAGAGTTAAGCCCAGAGAGGGGGAGGGACTTGCCCCAGGTCACACAGCCAGTTAAGGTGGAGCCAGCCTTGGAAGCCAGGTACTACAGTCCTGGGGTTGTCACACCTCTGGCCACTGCTCATGCCAGGCAGCAAGGAGGAGCTTGGTCAAACATCCCTGTCTCCGGGTGCTGGTACAGATGTTACTGGGCCCTGCACTGGGAGAGGTACTGTCTCCCTGCCCCCAATTCTGGCCCCGCATCCCAGGCCACAGCCCTTCGTGCCCCAGGTCAAGCCTGGGTGCCACATGGAGGCTGACGCCCTTTGCCCCCACTGGCTATGTCTGCTGCCCCTCCCCCAGGCTCCCAGATGAAAGGGACTCTGTTTCCCCTCCCCTCTGTCTTCACATGAACCTGGGCTGGGAATGAAGGTCAATGTGTCCTGGTGTCCTTATCCTGTTGACTTCCCCCTAAGGACCAGGGGAACCTGGGGGAGCAGGGCTAATCCTCATGTTTTCCTCTCTCTGGACAGCTCAAGGGGGACGGGGGTATTTTCAGGGTCTGTCCTTAGGAATGGGGTGGGTGAACCTGCTCTGGAGGGTCCCTGTAGGGCCACTGGTTGAGTTTCTGGGGTCAGGGGAGCCCTCCTCAATTCCAAAGGCAGGATAGCACCCCCCTCTCTGTTGAGTCAGTGCTGCTGTGTGTGTGCGTGGATGAGAGGGTGTGTGTGTGTGTGTGTGTGTATGTGAGAGAGAGAGAGGGTGTATGTGTGAGTAAGAGTGTGTGTGTGTGTGAGGGTGTGTATTGGGGCAGAAGGACCACTCTTTCCTGGGGATCCCTTGACCCTTAGAGCTGGAAGGGACCTTAGAGACCATTTAATCCAGTGTCCCCACTGTACAGGTGAGAAAGCTGAGGTCCAGAGAGATGGCCCTTGCCCACCACCACCCCCTCCCCTCATGTCACCTGCATTCATTTCCCAGGGGCCCCCCTAGGAATGCCCTCCCTCCTGGCATCCCCCCACAGCTGCTCACGTAAACACCATCTCAGCCCAACTCTGCTGGCCCCTCTGCACCCGTGGCCTCCAAGCATCCTTCCTGCCCTAGGGTAGCCAGCTCACCAAGGCCTTTATCTCCAACCCAGGAGAAAGGGCAGGGGAAGGAGGGGACTGCTCCAGCCCTGAGGCCTCAAGACTTGGGAGAAAGCCAACCCCTCTGTGCCCAGGCCCACCCTACCACCAAGGTAAAAGCACAACAGGAGACCCTCATTAACGGGTGAAAGGGATTGGGGTTGTTTTAGTCACATGACCCCATCCTCACCCCTTTGCCTTGCTCTCTGTCTCCGCCCCAGCCTCTGCCCCCTCTTTGTTCCCCTTTCCCCCCTACACCCCCCAGATGTAACCTCTAGTTGCGGACACGGTTGTTTCAATCAATAAAGCTGCAGTGTTCTAGCGCTCCGGGTCAGGTGGTGTGTGTTGGCGGCAGGTGGGCTGGGCCTGGAGGGGGTATGGGTGAGAGCCTGGGGGTTGCCCTCAGGCCCCTGGAGGGAGCCCTTCTTCCCTTCGGCCCCCAAATCATGGCTCCTGCTCTGTGGCGTGGACAGTGGGGACCTGCAGCCTGGTCTCCAACCCAACTAACTCATTCATTTGTTGCTTCAACAAATACTAGCTAAATGCTGCCTTCGTGGAAGCTCCTGTTTAGTGGACACTAAGTTCATAATTGCACCGGGAAATGTATCCTTATGAGCACAATTAATGCTGTGAGGGAAATTGGTGCTCTGGAAAAAGGTAAGAGGAGGGTCTCATCTGGGTTGGGGCTCCAGGGAAGACTTCTCTGAAGAAGAGACATTTAGAAGATACCTAAAGAATGATTGGAGTTAGCCTTTGGGGGCAGAGGGAATCTTCCAAGCAGAGGAAACAGAATATGCACAGGCCAAGAGGGGTGAAAAAACTTAGAAGGCTCAAGGAAGAGGAAGGAAGACAAAGAAGGAGGAATAAAATTGATCCACTACCTGTACCAATGCTGCCCTTTCCCTTTTCAGCACCCAACCCCACCATCCCTCCTATACGCTCCTACTGCCCACCCCCAACCCCCAATCTCTGTTTCTGTCCTGGCCCCATAAGCCCCACTCTGCACTCTACTTGGCCTCCCTTATTCACCACCAGTTAGCTGCCCACTCGCCCCAAAATCATTTTGTGCCAACCTTTCCCTTTTTTCCAGACCTCTCAGAATGCTAAAATTTCAGAGCTGGGATGTCCTTAAAGTCACTTATTTCAGTCATCTACTCCTATGCTTTCCTTGGGAGAAACAGGCTTGCCAAGATCATGGGGGCAGGCAGTGATGGGGAACATTCACTCCCCTGTGAAGGTTTGTGACGTGACCCCAAATCAAGGGCACATGTGTCATGATATGAACTACCGGGAGATCAGGCAAAGAACAGGAAGAGAGTTTATCGTGTTAGTAGTAACAGGTAGGTAGAGCAGAGAGTTTCATTTCCATGTTTCAGATGGGCAAACTGAGGCTCAGAAAGGTGACAAGACTGCAGGCTCCATGCCCCACCTCTGTCAGCTCGCACCTTGGGTAACTTGTTGCTGCCACACCTGGGATTTCTCTTCTGGAGCTTGGAGCCCACCACTGCTTTGGGTTGGCTCATTGGGTACCAGGAAGAGAGACTCACTCAACCTCACTCAAGTACAGGAGCATTACTGTGAGGCTCTATGTAGTGAGGGGGACGGACTTTCTCAGAAAGCCAAACACAAGAGCCGTAACAGGGATGAATTTCTTGAACCAGATGGGTATTCTGCGTTCAAGGTAGTTTTAGGAGTTTACGGCTCCTCACCTGGCAGAGTAAAGATGGCCACAAATCTTTTGTTATCCTACCTATAGGGAGCAGGACTCTAATTCCCTTCCCCTTGAATCTGTATTGGTCTTAGTGACTTGTTTGGCCCATAGAATGTGACATTCTGAGTTGAAGATGCCTTGCAGCTTCAGCTCAGTCCTCTTGGAATGTTCTCTCTGGGAGCCCCGGACCAGCATGTAGGACATCCAACTCCCCCAAGAGCGACATGCTGGAGAGGCTTCATGAAGGGCTCTAGTTGACCATCCCAGCTGAGTCCAGACCTCCAGCCATCTCCTGCAAAGCACCGGACATGGGCGTGAAGCTGCCTTGCCCCCTCCAGACCAGCCCATCCACAAGCTGAACACCTCTGTCGTTGCCACAGGGAACAGAAGTATTGCCCAGCCCAGCTTGCCCAAATTCCTGACCCATGAAGTCATGGGGTAAAATAAAATAAGTGTTATTTTAAGTCCCTGAGGTTAGAGATGGTTTGTTAAAACAGCAAAATCGATAACTACCCTGGCGTGACTCAGCCACTTTGCAGCATCTGCTTCTTTTTACCCATGCAGTTCTCTCCTGACTCACAGTGTCTGCACTTTCATGACTTCTGCTTTCCAGACATCTCCAGCTCTCAGTCTCCCTCACAACCTTCCAGTGACAGCTCCCAGCATTCACAGACTCAAGTTCTCTAGAGAAAGAGCCCACTGGACTGGCTCACCATTTTGTGCCCGGTCATAAGTACATCACTGGGAAACCTGTTGATAGGTTGCCCTTGGGTTAAGTGCCACCCCTGATCCAATCCACTGGGTTGGAGGAGGGGGTCATGAATATAAAACATGGCTGCCTGGGGGCCACTGCTTCTGAGAGACTGTGCATGGACCCACTTCAGAAGGGCAAGGGGCTGGCAGGCACCATAAACGTACTTCCTTGGTTCTTCCCTCTTTCATTCCTCCTCTAATGATGATCTATTCCCAGGGGCACAGTTATGCAGCGTGTGCACCATGAAGCTGATCCCATCCAAGGGCGGGTCTCAATGCCAATTGTACAGGTGGGTCAGGTAACTTCCAGGAACTGAGTCTTGTGTTATGCACTTGTGGTGACTCAGATATTTTTATTTTCGTGTCTACAGATGAGGAAACTGAGGCTCAGAAAGATGCTGTGGTTCCCCAAGCTCATACAATTAGGAAGGGGAAGAACCTGGAGACGAATCTAGATTTTTGACTTTTAGGGCAGTGTTTGTTTATGTCAGCCAGATCCTCTCCTCTTCCTCCCCTTTGGGATCATTCTGCTTTTCTCACTGGCTCGTCCCCAGGAGCTGGGAGAAGCAGGGCCCTTTCCTGTGTGGCCCTTCACTTCAGATGGAGATTGTTCCTGGGCCTGATTTTCTATTTCTAGCTGCCTGACCTTTTTGCATATGTCCTTTGTGGAGAGCTACTATAATACCTTTTTAGAAAGAGGTTGGGTATAAATAAATCCAAGAAAAAAGTTGAAACTCTTCTTGAATTCACCCCAACCCCACATGGAGGCATCCCTCCATACTGCTTATTGAACTGCCTGCTCCCAAATTCACCTTTCCTGGGCATGGAGCCCCATCAGCGCCCAACAGGTCTCTGTTCTCTGAGGTCAACTTGGCAGGCCCCCCCAAATGCAAATCCTACCACTCCATCCATCACCCTGTCTCTCTAGTAGTTCTGGTCTTTAAAAATATTTTGAGTTTCCCATTTCTCTGAGGCCTCATGAGGCCAGCCAAAGCTCGGCCGAATGGACTCAGCACTTTGCAAGGCCCCATTCCACCTGCACATGCTGTCCTAAGTAGAGCCCCACTCTCAGTGTCCCCGCCTTCCAGGACACCCACCAATTCACTCTCAACTGTGAGGTGGTGAGAAGTAGAGTAAAACATGAGTCAGAGAGGCTGCGAGTGCCAAATGTCCACGCAGTGGGAGTCGCTGCTGCCATTTAGAGATGTCTATAATGTATTGTTGAGAGAGAAAGGCAGACTAGAAAAGAGCATGCTTATTACTCTGGCATTTTTTAATATAAAAATATCTGTGTGTACTTGTGTGTGTGTGTGCATATTTTTTTAAGTCCAGAAGAATATTCACCAGGTTATCTGTCGTTCTCTCAGTGGTGAAATTTCAGATGCTTCTGACTCATATCTTTAGACTTTTCTGTATTGTCTGAATTCTTTTACAGGAATATGTATTATTTTTAATAACCAGGAAAAAAATCTATTTTCTCTAGAAAAGAAAAGCCAGAAGTCATCATCAAGGACTATAGATTAGAAATAAAGGTCACTTTCTGTTCTTAGCATTATTTTTACAACTACACATCACAAAGATTGGGAAAGGGCTTTGAACTTAGGCCTTGAAATCTTTTTCCTGCTGATTTATTCAAATAAAAACAGATAGTCGGAAAGAAAGGGAGAAGAATTGGCCTGCGTTGATCAGGAATGAGGAGGTGGGATGTTAAGCCAGGTTTTGACTAAGAGAAATCCCAAGGAGAAAGGATAACACTACTCGCAGCAACAAACACTAACATTTGAGGCATGCCCAAGCCCTGCGCATGTGTGAGTGTGTGAACGCAGCCGTGGGTGTTGGCACATGGGTGAGTGCGTGTGCATGCCCTCTTTTGGACGCTGTGGTGTTGGCAGCCCCCGTGCAGTGCTGGCATCTCCCTCCCTCTCATGAATGCAGGGCCATTTAATGAGGCGTCACTCCAGCCAAGGTGAGTGTGTGGACAAACACACCCTCTGTGGGGGGAGTGGGAGGGCTGGCCTGTGTGGCCTGGACAGGGCCTGGAGGGGATGGGCAAGAACTGCCTTTGGGCCCTTCCCAGACTCCTTCCCGACCCAGGTGGCAGAAAGCCCCTTGGAAACTCTCAGACCCTTGACTAGAAGCATCCAGGCCTCTGCTGATCTCTGCCTCAAGACTGGGGTCAGAGAAGGTGTCCTGATTCCACGGGAGAGAGGGAGAGAGAGGGGTTGAGGAGAGGTGGAGAGAGACAGAGACTGAGCCCAGGAAGTGGAAAGAGCACTGGGAGGAGGGACAGGGATGCCTGGACCCAAATTCTGGCTTGTGACCTCCAACAAGCCAACCCCATCTGGGCCTCCGTTTCCCTGTAAATTGGGAGGCAGGATGGAGAAGTTTAAACTTAAAGGGTCTTCCAGCTCTAGGATTGAATGAAGTGAGGGAGTGGGGTGTTCCTGAGAAAGGGGGCTCCCCCAAAGGGGTCAATGGGAACCCCAGCGACATAGCCCTGTTTCTGTCTGTGGGACTGAGCATCTTTCTGTCTATGTCCCCCTTCCCAGCACTGGGGACCCCTGTTACCCAGGCCCACCCCCAATCCCTGAACTGGGCCCCACCCCTGCCAAGGGGCAGGCCGGGGTCCTTGTGGGGCGCTGGCGGGCAGATGCCGGCTGAGCAGGGCTCCGTGCCAGCGGTGTGGTGGGAGATGAGTGGGACCCACCGGGGTCTGGCTGAGACCTAAAGCAGGGGGTCTTAGCAGGGTGGAGTGGACGTCAGGGTTGAGCCAAAGACAGAGGAGGAAAGAGGGACAGTCCTCAGGGAGGATGGCATCCGAGTGGGAGGTGGCTACAGGTGGACTTGGGGGGTTGGGGGGTGGCAGCTACTAGGATGGGGGGAGGAACCCCTCCCCTCCATGGCTCCCCAGAGGCATCAGAAAAGCCCTTTCTACCCTGGTGGTGGGGACAGCATAGTAAATCCAGAAGCCTTCCAGGAGGTCATTGGCCAACCCTGGACATCCTCTCCTGGAGTGAGGGTGGAAGTGGGTGGGAGGCAGGACCTAACTGGGTCTCAGAGATGTCCCTTCACCTCTTCACCCTGGGTCCAGAGATGGGGACAAGATGGGGGAGGGAGGTGGTGAAATTCCCCATTTCCCCTCCCCCTGAAATGGGAATCTGAGGCCCTTTTCTTTGTCTAAAACTTGAGAAGCAGAGAAGGTCAATCTCCCCCCACACACAGGCTGCTACCGCTGTGGGGACTCTGGCAGGAGGCAAGTGCAGCGTCTGGTGACTTCTGGCCTGTGGAGTAGTGACGGTGGGGTGCTGAGGTGGGAGTCCTTGTCTCCGACCCTCTGTCCAGACCCCCAATCTCTGAGGGAAGTGAGCAGCCTGCCCTCCGCTGTGGCCTTAACCACACCCCTGCTGGCACAGAGTCACACCTTTAGAAGCCTCCAGACATCTCTCCTCTTGCCTCTCTCTCACCTACCTGTCATCATGGGGACAGCCTCCAGGCCTGGCAGAGGTGTCTGCTGTCTCCAGACCTGAGCAGGGCCCGGCCCCTCTTGGCTGGTGAGAACTGAGTCAGACTGGAGATTCAGCGCTGAAGAGAACCTCTGGTCACCCCCTCCATGGCTGGCCAGAGTCTTCCCTACAATATCCCTCCAGCCCTGCTCAAACTGTGCCAGTGGCCAGGAGCTCAGTACTTTGCAGGCAGGTCACACCCTCTTGGCCAGCCATTGTCCCCTACCAACCCTCTGCGTCTTGTGTGATGGTGGGGGGAAGGCTGTGGCAGAATGGGGGTGAGGGCTCTGTCCCCCACTCCAACATTTCAGAACGGGCTGGGGAACCCCAGGCTGTCTCCCTTCAGTCACTCCATTGAGGCCGTGGCTCTGCCTTGAGAAGCGATGTAATGCCCAAAGGGAGGGGCAGACACTGGGGTCTTGGCGCCTGGGTTCTGGCCCAGCCTCTGCCATGGACTTTCTTTAGCTCCTGTCTCTGAGCCTCAATCTTCCCACGTGTAAAATGGAAAGAGTTTGGATTGATTGATTTTCTTAGGGTCCTAAAGCTCTGACTTCCAGTGTTATTTGCTATTAGGGTAAAGAATTAGGCATGAAGAACCATCACTAATGGCCAGAATCATTGTTTGTTTGTATCTCTGGGTTAGCAGAGGATAGATTCCTGCAACACACATTTAATCTTAGGGCCACTGCCCACATCTGGGACGCAGCACCCTTGTCTGTCCCCCAGGCTTTGTCCAGGTTCTTAGGTTTGACTGAGCCCTGTTCCCTTTTCCAGGAATTGCATCATCTTCAGGCCAGGGTGGATTTCTCTCTCTCCCCTGTTGTCATGTGGGTCACCCTGCCCAGCTTCCAGGTTCCCTATCCACTCTGGATCCATCTAGTCATTTCTGAGACTACCACCCTCTCCACCCACTCTGACTGCAGAAACTCTAACCTCCTTCTTTCCTCTAAACCCCAGGAGTAAAAGAGTGGATATATGTATTTGTATGGCAAATTCACTTTGCCGTACACCTGAAACTGGCACAACATTGTAAATCAATTATACCCCAATTAAAAAAAAACAAAAGCAGGAGAATCTCTATCCCTTTCCCTCCATTGTCCGCTTCTCCCTTCTTGGATTCTGACCCTGAGAGGACATAGTAGCATTTTTTTTTACTATGTAGTATTTGTTCATTTATTCACTCATTCACTCACTTAGTCACTGCTGCAGACATTGCTGGTTACTGATTTCACAGTCACTCCCTTCTTTTTTGCCCACCTCCCACCATAGAGCTTGAAAAACTGAGGTACTCATTTCTCATCCTCCCTTGCAGCTAGAGCTGGCTTATGTGACACATTTATGACCAATAGATACAAGAGGAAGTCTGCTGGGAGCTTTTGGGAAAGGTTTTCCTCCCTGTTGAAAGAAGGAAACTCTGGAGAATAATCCTATCTTACCACCCTGGCCCTCATCCTGCTTCCTGCCCATGGGCATGATTGTGTGAGGTCATGATGCCTGGCACAGTGGTAGCCACCTTGTGACCATGAGGCACCAAGCACAATGATAAAAACCAACACTCTGAAGATGGTGGAGTGGAAAAGTAGAATGAACCTGGGGTTCTTAATGATTGTTTGAGCTGTTGAGTCATTCCTGAAACCACCCCATCACCCCTTCATACTACTTGTTAAGTAAACAAATGTCATAATTGTTAAAGCTTTATAAATATTATTATTATTATTTTGCTGTCACCGTAACAGCACAATTTAGGCATTCATTCAGTTGGTCATTTACGTACTCACGAATTCACTCATGCATGTATTCACCTTCTTGCTGAATTGATTAGGATAGTGGTTCAGATGTTCTAACAGAGACCCCATGTAACAGTAGCTAAGTTAAATAGGAATTTATTTCTCTCTCACATAATAGTCTGAGTGTAAGTAGTCAAGGGCTGGGGTGGCAGCTCTGAGATGTCAGGAACCCAGGATCCGTCTAACTCATTGCTCCACCAGCCCTGGGGTGTTCTCTTGTCCACATGCTTCAAGGTGTCCCCACTGCATCACATCTCAGCTTGAGGGAAGAGAGAAAGGCAAGAGGGCCTTGTTCTCTCTTTCGAAGATGTGATCTGGAAGTTAACATATCCCACACTTTTTTATTCACATGTCATTGGCCAGAACTAGCTACAAAGTTCTGGCCCCTCCTAGCTACAAAGGAGACTGGGAAACGCATGCTCTATTCTAGGTTGCGATGTGTCTAGCAATAAATTATAATTTTTGTTTTACTGTAAAAGAAAGTGAGAAAAGATATGGGGGGCAAGTAGCAGTCATTGATTTTTCCCCTCATTCATTCATTCACTCACTTGTTCATTCATCAAACATGTATAAACACATACTTTGTAGAAAGCACTGTGCCATGTGTCAAGGCCCCAGATTTCAGGAGCTCATGATCTAGTGGGAGAATAAGGCAAGTCTAGACATTCACATCCAACACACTTTTGTGAGCACCTCCTCTGCCCAGACATGCATCCAAACCAAAAAGCAAAGAGCACCAATGACATTACATTTGGGGGGCTGTGTGTTGGCCCACCTGTCCTCTCACGTGGACTACCCCTACTGAACCAGTGATGTAGAATGAAGGAAGGGAGAACAGTGACGACGGCAAGTGAGAGCATGTCTCTCAGAACAAATCTGTGCTTAGAAAAACCCTTCTTGGGGACTTCCCTGGTGGTCCAGTGGGTAAGACTCTGTGCTCCCAATGCAGGGGGCTTGCGTTCAATCCCTGGTCAAGGAACTAGATCCCACATGCATGCAGCAACTAAGAAGTCCGCATGCCACATACTAAGAAGCCCATGTGCCACAACGAAGATCCCATGCGCCACAGCAAGACCCGGCACAACCCAAATAAATAAATAAATAAATTTTAAAAATCCTTCTTAGGTTCTAATGAGAATCCTGCCTGCTGAAATGTGAACTCTCTCTTTGTTCTTGGGTGTGACAGGCATCAGTACTGGCATCTCCCCCGGGCCCCCTTCTGATGCCTCTGAAGATAGGCTGTCAGTCTCCCACTCTTGGGGTTGCAAAGTGACTCACTTCCTTTGGGAAGCAGAGACTCTGTGTGAATGGTCCTCACTCTGTGTTTGGCACTCCTGGGCACCACAGGAGTTTGGTACATGGAAGAAGAATCAGGAGTATGTGCTAGATTGTATTTTGCAAAATTGGCGTCGGCAATATTTCTTCCAGGACCTGACCACTCCTCATCAGAAGTGAATCTATTTTGGGGACTTCCCTGGTGGCGCAGTGGTTAAGAATCTGCCTGCCAATGCAGGGGACACGGTTCAAGCCCTGGTCTGGGAGATCCCACATGCCGCGGAGCAACTAAGCCCGTAAGCCACAACTACTGAGCTCACACGCTGCAACTACTGAAACCCACGTACCTAGAGCCCGTGCTCCGCAACAAGAGAAGCCACCGCAGTGAGAAGCCCGTGCACCGCAACAAAGAGTAGCCCCCACTCACCACAACTAGAGAAAGTCCGCGCACAGCAACAAAGACCCAATGCAGAGAAAAATAAATTAAAAAAATATATATATATATATATGTAAAATTGAATCTATTTTCTCTCCGCTCGAAATTGGGCAGATTGTGACTGCCTCCACCAAGAGAATGTGATACAGCTCTGCCTGGGTCCATCTATCTTCCACTCTTTCTGTCCAACTCTCGATACTCTCCCTGGGAACCCATCTCCACGCTGGGAGAAAGCACAAGCCGCAGAGAGGGACCACATATAGGTGTCCAGGACGGCAGCCCCAGGTGAGGTGTCAGCTGAGAGCCAACATCAGCCCCCAGTCACCTGAGTGAGTTTCAGATCATTTCACCCCCATCCTTCAAGCCACCCTAGCTTGAAGTGCTGGGTGGAGTAGAGATGATCTGTCCCCACAAACCCTGTCCAATTTGAAGATTCCTGAGCAAAAGAAATACCATCATTGTTTTAAGCCACTTAGTTTTGGAGTGGTTTGTTATGCAGCAATAGACAACCAGATTTTATTTATTTATTTATTTATTTTATTTATATTCTTTGATTATTTAGGCTGCATCGTGTCTTAGTTGCGGCATGCAGGGTCTTCACTGAGGTGTGCGGATCTTTCGTTGCAGCGCGGGCTTCTCTCTAGTTGTGGCGTGCGGCTTGTCTCTCTCTAGTTGTGGCGCCCTGGGTCCAGAGTGCGTGGGCTGTGCAGTTTGCGGCATGTGGGCTCAGTAGTTGTGGTGCACGGGTTTTAGTTGCCCCGCAGGATGTGGGATCTTAGTTTCCCAACCAGGGATCGAACCCATGTCCCCTGCACTGGAAGGCAAATTCTTTACCACTGGACCACCAGGGAAGTCCCAGACAACCAGGTTTTAAATGGCCACAAATTCTTTGCTGCTCCTCCCATCAAGAGACAGAGACTGCTTTCCCAGCCCTTGAATCTGGGCTGGCTTTGCTCAGTAGAATACGGCAGAAGTCATGTGCAATGGCCAAACCTAAGCCTCAAGGGCCTTGCAACTTCTCTTCTTGCTTTCTTGCTGAGCTATCCTGCTAGATGCTGGAGACAACAAGGCCCAGCTGACGGCCAGCACCAACCTCCAGACATGTGTAAGTGAGTTCACCTGAAAGCATCCTGCCCCAGTCAAGCCACTGACTGCAGCCACGTGAGGGATCCCTGGCAAGAACCCAGCCCAAATTGCTGACTCCCAGGATTGAGAGTAAATAGGATGGTTCTTATTTTAAGCCCTTGAGTTTGGCACATACCAGCAGATAACTGATAATATCAGCTTCCTATTTCTGAATCAACATATGAATTGAGAGGTATTTTGTGTGCCCAGTGCTGTACCAGGTGTGGGCACAGGTAAAGTGGATGAGATCGTTGACCCCAGGAGCTGACTGCCTAGTTGAATGTCAGGGAAAATGAAGTCTCATACTGGAGTAGATTGCTAGCTGACAACCCAAACCGTTCTCCCTCGGTGATGGGATAGTAGCCCAGCAGCACATGGCTGCCCAGCTGCACCTTGTTCTCAACCTCCCTTGCATCCATGAACCACGGGACTAAGCTCTCTCTGTGAGATGTGGTGGGAAGTGATGGAGGCCAGCAGACTACGAGCGTGTAGTCAGAGGTCTCCATCCCCTTTAGAGAAGAGCTTCTTACCACCCTGGCACTCAAACTGCATCGAGGAGATTATAATTCTCTTACTTGCATTTTGGATTCTCTGTTATAGGAGTTTAGTTTTACCCTATTTAATAAAACCAGCCTCTCCTGCAAGGCGGCCTGCAGCAGCCCAAGTCTAAATACTTGCACCTGGGTCTGGCAATGGAGGTTGGGGGAAAGTGGGTAATGCTTCCTTCTTAATACAGTGTGAGCTCCATAAGGGCAGGGCCTTTATTCTTTTTCTTTAGACTTATTTCTTCGATCCAGTACTGGAAATGCAGCATGACACCCAGTAGATGCTCCATAAGTACTTGTCCAATGGGTAAGTGAAGTGACCCAAGGAAAAAATCGTATTTCATCATCCAAGGACAGTGCTTATGTGGCCTCTTCAGACTGGGGCTCCCCGAGGGCGGGGCCGCGTCTCCCCTCAGACCGGGGCTCCTGAGGGCAGGGCTGTGTCTCCCCTTCTGACTGCACTCCCTGTTGCAGATCTGGGTCTCTTGTCATACTGGGTCACCCTGAGGCAGGGCTGTCTCCCCCACTCTGTCTGGAAATTCCTGAGTGCAGAATTTTGTCTCCCCCTCATACTGGGGCTTTCTGAGGGCTGTGATGTATCTCCCCCCCTAGACTGGGGCTTCTCTAAGGCAAGGCTGTGTCTCTTCCTCCTGCCCAGCCTTCAGAAATCTGGAATCCCCTGAGGTCGAGTCTCCTGGTCCCTTTATTTTCTCAGGACCGGAGCAGTGCCTGGCTTCTGATACCAGAGCAGGCAAGAATATTTGGTCTTCCCCCCTGCTCCCAGCCGCCTCTAATTTGGGCAGTGACTGTGACAGGGGCTGCAGATGGCATCCAGTGATGGCAGAGGGTGGTTAAGCACCCTTGGAATGAAGCTTAGCCTCATTACAGCTTGTTTGAGAGAAGAGCCAATTAGGGAAGCAATTTTCCTTGAGCAGTCTGGAGAATGGAGTGAAAAGATATGCAGACAATAAACCAGCAGCCTCTCCTAGGCTGGCTCCATGGAGGCCCCTCCCTTGCCTCCTAGGAGTGCCCGCAGCCACTCAGATGTGGCCAGTGGGTAGAGAGAGGCAATGACGCCCCACCTGAGGTCAAGGTTCTAGAGTACTTCATGACCAGCCCCTCCCCCATGCTGCCCTCCACTAACTTATCATGGCAATAAACAAACACTCTCAGCTTCTGAACTTCATGCTCACGGCATTGGGGAGATTTTCTTGATCACTAATCAGCCTTCTTTGGGGCTGCTTTCTTGATCGCTAATCAGCCTTCTTTGGGGCTGCAGTTTCTTTTCGTTATATCCTTTGTGAGGAAAGAAAACAGGAAATACTCTGAGGAGATGCCCAGAGGCCCTCTCACCTCCCCTTCTCCATTCACAAAGTCCTGTCCCTTTTGTTCTCTGGCAGATTCCGGAACGATGGTTTCCTGGGAGTTCTCTGTTGGCCAGAACTACTGGATGGGGAGCAAATGACAGAAACCCAGCTTAAATGACTGAACTAAGGGGAAAAAAATAAAAAATAAAAAAGGAGAGGCGGGTGACTTATGAGAAGGATTCAGAACATCTCTCATAATCAAAGGAAGGGAGGGCCGAGCAGGCAGGAGAGCCTTGGTGACAACTGGATCCCAGGACTCAAACGCTGCCCAAACTTTCTGTCATTTTCCCCTCTGGTTTCTACCTCTCTGCCTGTTGACTGAAGTCTCTCAGACCCTCTTCCTCCACATGGCAGGCACTGTGGCTTTCTCCCTCGTGTCTCCCAGCTTCAATTTGAAGAATCCCAGGGAAGAATTCTGATTGGCCCCGCTTTGGGCACAGGCTAACTCCTCAACTGGTCATCTATGGCCAGTAGTGGGGGGCGGTGCCTGATAGATGCTTTCTACCAGGATCCCAGAGCTGGACAGGTGGGGTCCATCCCCCAGAAGAAGGGGAATGCCAATCCCAGGAGAGTGGTGGGGGCTGGGAAGACCATAAAAGAGTTATCAGTTAGGAGGGCACAGCTGTCTCCTTCCCTCACAATGTGCCTGACAACTTGTCAAATAGTTTATCTGCCTCATCTCCTTTATTTCTTGAAACAGGCATGAAATAAATTCCTATTATTATCATCCATGGTATTCAGATGAGGAAACTGAGGCTTGGTGAAGTTAAATAACTTGGCTCAGGTCACACAGCTGTTAAGTGAGAGAGCCACAATTTGAACCCCAAACTTTGGGTGGCACAAGTGGGGGAGGAAGGAAGAATCAATCCATAGGATGAGCTGAAGTTGGACATGTGAAATAGAACTTCTAATACCAGGAGGTCTGTGCCAAGTGTCAAAGCAGAGTCTACACAGAGCTGAAGGAAGCCAGATTCCATGGGGCAGAGTTGAGCAGGCTCTAGCAATCAGGATAGGCTTCCCAGAGGAGGTGTCATTTGTGAGCATAGCAGGATGGTTTGGGCTGCTCCGGAGAGTGAGCAGGCAAAGAGCTGCAGGTGCTGGCAGTTGGGAGTTGGGCTGGTGCCCATCCTGCGGCAGCACAGGCCTTAGTCTTGGAAGCCAGGCCTTTAACTAGCTGAGCCACACTGGAGGAGCAGCGCCTAGCACAGTGCCAGGCACACAGTAGGCACTCAATAAAGAGTGATAACTTTTTTTTTAAATTAATTAATTGTATTTATTTATTTTTGGCTGTGTTGGGTCTTCGTTTCTGTGCGAGGGCTTTCTCTAGTTGTGGTGAGCAGGGGCCACTCTTCATCGCGGTGCGCGGGCCTCTCACTGTCGTGGACTCTCTTGTTGCGGAGCACAGGCTCCAGACGCGCAGGCTCAGTAGTTGTGGCTCACGGGCCTAGTTGTTCTGTGGCATGTGGGATCTTCCCAGACCAGGGCTCGAACCCGTGTCCCCTGCATTGGCAGGCAGATTCTCAACCACTGCGCCACCAGGGAAGCCCCAAGAGTGGTAACTATTACCCAGACTAGGTGGTGACAACACTGCCAGGACTACTCTGTCAGCCTGATGATGAATGGAGACCATGAGAGAGAACACTCTCGACTACTGAGCACCTACTGTGTGCTACACACTTTACCACATTCTGCAGAAGGTAAATCCTGAGAGCAGGGATTTTGTATGTTTGTTTTGTATGTGTCCTGCACATAGTAGGGGCTCACTACACATCTGGTGAATCTGCAAGGGGGGGCCTCACAACCCCTCATTTTACAAATGGAGAAACTGAGACTCAGAGAATTAAAGGGACTTGTCCAAGGTCACAGGGCTAGAAAGTGAGGGAATCAGGTTCTGCTGATTTCCCAAAGCTATTTTTTCAATGAGCAACCCCAGCTGCTTCCCCAGGGACAGGTGGTTGCCAGGCAGAGGAGGAGGTTGGGGTCCTGCCTCTCCCATCAGACTCACTGATGAGAGGTGTGTTTTGCTGTCCCTCCACCCTTGTTGGACCCTGCTCAGGGTTCAAGCTCTTCAGACCTGGATGAGGGCCAAAGAAGAGAGGGGACCAGCAGAGGCTTCATAGGTCTGGCCCCTGCGGGGTACCAGACGCTTCCTGGGGAGCCTGAGGGAGGTGGCCTTAGCCGCGGGGGCAGCCTGCTAATTAGGACACGGTCTTTATGACTCAGTACTCTGAGATGTCATTTTCTAGACTTGGGGTTGGGGGTGGGAGTGGAGAAGGCACACACAGAGTTGTTTTTAATTACATTTGGTTTGCTAATTTCTGATAGAAAATAAATATTTACCGGGAGCCATATTTCTTCATTTCACGCCGGCTGACTTCTGAGTTTATCAGGAGCCCAAACTGGCACCTCCAGCTCACCTCCCCGCGCGCCCGCTGCCCCCCCCACTGGAGTCACACACCGGAGCTCAGAAGTTGGCCGGGAAGGGGGAGAGATGGGAGGAGATGGAGGGGTGGGGGAGGGCAGGCCCTGCTTCTGTGGGTGGCAGGTCCACTTTTCGATGTGGACAGAGGGGAAGGGGGCCTGAGGACGGGGAGCTCCTCGCTCCTGATGCCCAGGTAGCACAGTGGCTGGAGTGGGGGCAGGGAGTCTGGAGGGGGCATGCCCTCCCCTTCCACCCATGAAGATGATTTCTAAGGATACTTCTGGCTTCCACATCCTAGCGTGGTGATGGGTCTCTCCAAGGACTGGCCTTGGAGGGCTTTTTTGGTGATAGGGGTGGCAGGGAGCTTTGAAAGGTCATCCTGTCCACTCCTTGGTCTCCAGATGGGCCCATGCAAGGGAGTTGGAGGGAGGGAGAAAGGAAGAAGAAGGGGAGAGGGGAAAAGGGAAGGGAAGAGAGGAAGGAAGTCAGGGTGAATTCCCCAGGGGGGAGGTAAGTGGTCCCCATAAAGTAAAGACATCTGCCCTTCTCTCTGCTGAGGGTGAAGGTCTTGAAATTTACAGGGGACACATAAAAAAGAGGGTGCCTCCTGATGGTGGAGAGGGGAGAGGAAACTAGAGGTCCCTTGGTTGAGGGCTGGGCCTAGGCAGGGTGGAGAGCTGGAGCGGGGCACTTTCTCAGCCTCAGCACTGTTAACATCTGGGGCTGGATAATTCTTTGCTGTGGGGGGCTGTCCTGTGCCTCGTGTCGCTGGTCTCTACCTACTAGGTGCCAGCAGCACTGACCCACCACCCATCGTGACAACCAAAAATGTCTCCGGACATTGGCAAATGTCCCTTGGAGTGTGTATGTGTGCAAAATTGCCCCGATTGAGAAGCACTGTCTAGGATGCCTGGGGGTGAGGATGGGGGTAGAGAGGAGCTGCAGGAAGATAGGAAGGAGCTTGTGGGGACCCTGGACTGAGAGGTGATGGGGTCCCCTGAGGGATGGGGAAGAAAGAAGGAGATTTGGCGACTAGAGAATAGAGAGGCCCCTGCCCCCAACCTGGTTTCTAAATCCATGTTAAGCCATGATTGGTTGTTTTTTTTTTTTTTCCAATTACATTTCAATTTAGCTCAATTACTTTTCCATTATTGTTCAAGCGACTCGGTTTTAATTGAAGCTGCTGGTTCTTATCTCTCTCATTCTCCCACACAGAAGAGGAGAGGGAGGAGGACAGCTGGGGTTAGAGGAAGCCCAGGTTGGTGGAGTTCTGGGGACAGTGGGCATCTTCAGCAGAAAGACCAAGGCCTTGAGGGGTGGAGCACACCCAGGAGCTCTCTGTGGCACCCCCGACTGGCCAAACAAATCTTCAGGAGGGGAAAGGGAGAGCTATGATAATAACACTTGTCAAGTACTGGACATCACTGTAGCTAAAAGCAATAAGGTATCTACTATTATCAAACTCACTTTCCAGATGGGAAAACTAGGCACAGAGACATTAGAAAACTTGCCCTGAGTCACATACCTGGTAAGTAGCAGAGCTGGGAGGTAATCTAGCCCTTTGCCTCTTGAGTTTAGGTGCTTAGCCTCAAGCTCTACTCCCTGTCCCTCGAAGTTATGCCCACTGGCCCCCTCCCAGCCCCAGCCCCATCTCCCTGGCACTCCCTCCCTCCCAAGCTCTGAAGGTCTAACTCAGTTCCTTCAAGGGTGTTTGGCTTTTCACCTGTCTCTAATTTCTCCCCAGGCTTCGAGGCCTGACCTTCCCTACCTCTTCCAGGAAGTCTGCCCTGATTGCCTCTGACCTCATATATGCCCCCAGCCCCGAGCTGCCCATCATGGTGAGGTGGGGTGGGGGCTGGGAAAAGGCAATGATTTGAAGTTGGACAGATCTGAGTTAAGTGTATTAAGTCACTTAAGAGCTGTGTGATTTGGGCAAATCATGTTAGCTCAGTGAACCTCTGTTTCCTTGTCTGTAAACTGGGTATTAATAATACCCACCCCACAGGATGTGGGTGGATTTCACTAAAGGAGATGAAGTATGTAAAGCACCAGCAAGGGATAAGAGGCTTAAGCAGGATAAGGGGTTTTCTCAGCCAACCCTAATGTCAACCCTGAGACACAGGTGTAGTAGGGATCAATCTCTCCACTTCACAGAGCAAACAAATGAGCCCCAGATATGTATTCAAATCCTGCAGGGAGATGGAACAGAGACTGGGACTGGAATCTCCCTCTTAACCTTGAATTCAGCAACCCTGTGGCAGAGGAGATGAGGGTCGAGTATAAACAGCTGTGGACTTTCTGAGCCTATGAGGGTGAAGGGTTTGGATATTTACTCTTCCCCCACCTTCCTTGTTCTTCCTGAGATCCCAGTGAATTCACAGAGGGGGTGCCCCTGAGACTCTGAGGGTGGGTAAGTGATGGAGATGAGAGCAGACAAGCCCCCTGCCACGCAGTTGTGGTGTGTACTTGGTTTTCTCAATTAAGAGAGATGTCTTCCACTAGAAGGAATAGAATACTAGACCCAAAGTGGCTTTAAATGTTTTTGCTCAAAGAGCTAAAACTCTGGAAGTGGTTCCAGTGTTGGTCAATGACCTGGCTCTTCACAGATCCCTCTGCTCTGCCACCTTCGGCATGTTCATAGTATCCACCTCGTGGTCACAAGATGGCTGCTAGAGCACCACATCACAACTTCCAAAGACAGCATCCTGCTGCAAGGAAGGAGAGAGAAGAAGGGGACTCCCCTCATGCCCTCTCTCCTTTCATCAGGGAGAAAAGTCATTCCCAGAACTTGTCCCGCAGATTTCCCCTATGTCTCATTGGTTAGAATTGAGTCATACATACAGTCGTCCCGAACTGCAAGGGAGTATGGGAAAGCCAGCCTCTGGCACCCTTACCCCAAGGGTGCACCCTTCGGGGTGGGGCCCCAGCTTGATGTAGGGAGGGCCTCCTGGAAGATCCCCCCACCTGGGCCTTGGCGGACCTTGACTTCTGTGCCTTTCATCTGGAACATCCCCTAAACCAAAGCCCAATGAACAGTGTCTGCAAAGAACCTCAGGATAAGCAGCGTTGGTGCTTACCTCTCGGGTTATGAGATTTCATCCCCAAATTAGCTTGGTATTCCCTGCTGTCTTTTCATCTTTTTTGAAGCTTTTAAGTTTACTTCTTAAAATGTATGTTTCCAGTGTTTTTTGTTGTTTTTAGAAGGGTTGATCTGAAAGGCCTAACAAGTCGTTGCCTGGAACAGGAACTGCAGTGTCTGACAAAGAGGAGTGGTCTGTCACACTTGGCTTAGACCAGTGGTGACTCACGCCAGAGGCTGGGCACACTGCTGAGCCCCAACAAAATTAGGGTTCTCTGAGAGAAGGAGAAGGGGGAGTGGCTGCAATGTGGGCCATCTGCAGCCCACACCAAAAGCAGTGATAATTATTGCTGAAATCCCGAGGTCAGGGCCCAAGGGACAAGAGAGGAGGCTTGCCTGTGAAATGTGCCTTTTTGCCTGAACTTGGAGATTTATTGATATTTTTCTCCAACAAGTATTTTATTTTTTGAGACAACAACAAACTCACAGAAGAGCTGGAAGTATGTTACAAATAACTATGTATTTTCTGAACCATTTGAAAGTAAGTCGCAGACCTAATGTCCGATCACTCCCAAATACATTAATATTTCCTACACAAGAGAGCATTCTCCTGCATTGCCACAATACAGCCATCAAAATCAGGAAATTAAAATTAACATATTACTACCATCTGAGCCTCAGACTCTGTTCACATTTTGACAGCTGTCCCTATAATATCTTTTATAGCAAAAAGATGCAGTCTAGAATCACCTGTTGTATTTAGTTGTCATGTTTCTGTCACATGAAGCTTCTTTCACTACGAAACGGTTCTTTGATTTTTCCTTGACTTTTATAACTTCAACATGTTTAAAGATTACAGGCCAGTTATTTTGTACAATGTCCCTCAATTTCAGTTGCTTTCCTCATAATTAGATTCAAGTTATGCATCTTTGGCAAAAAACATCAGCAAAGTGATTCTGTGTTCTTATTGCATCCTATCAGGTTTCAATATGTACAATTTCTGATAACGTTCACTTCCAACAAACACTTTTTGAACATGTGTATATAAATCATTGTTTTTGACTTCTCAGTGTCCTCTAGCTGCTGTCTGGACCCTCACACATAAAAACAAACTGTGCCAAATTGCATGTTTTGAGAAATTCCATGGTTTATTCATTCAGGGGAGAGAGCAGTCAGGGAGAGCTTCAAGGAAGAGGTTTTGTATGGCCTCCAAGAATGGGGAGGATTTGGCAGGAACTGAAGGCGAGCACTCCAAGGTAGGAGGAAAAGTATATGCAAAGGCTCAGAGCTAAGAAGAGTAAGGCATGTGTGACAGAGACAATGTTATGTATTCAACAAAGCGATGTCACTTCTCTCTTGGGTATTCAGAAAAACTACATTTCCCAGACACATTTGCAGTTCAGTTGGCCCACGTGACTGAGATCTGGACAACAGACTATGGATGAAACTAATGAGCACTGTTTCTAGGCGTCCCATAAATTCTTCTGCTTGATCCTCCATACTCTCTCCTCCTCTTGCATGATAACCTTGGAATCTGCAACTTGAGGATAACAATGTTACCAGATGAGAGAGCCTGGGTCCCTGAATGACTATGTGGGACAGAACTTTACCTCTCCCCCATCAGATTGTGACATGAGGGGGAATTAACCTTGCTTATGATAAGTCACTGAGATTTGGGGGTTATTTATTACAGCAGCTGGCATACCCTGACCAAGATAGTATGTGATGGAGACCTCAAGGAAACCAGTCTGTTTAGCACAGTAAGCATGTGTGAAGACTGTGAGACAAGATAAATCCAGTTAATAGTAGGACCTTGAATGTCAGGGTAATAAATATGGAATTGCTTTCAGTAGGAAATAGGGAGCCACTTAAAGTTTATAAGTTGGGGAAAGACGTGAGAAAAGTAGTGTTTAAAGGGGAGGTGGTTTCTAGGATAGCTTAGGTTGCAATGAAAGAAGAGGGAAGGCTATGTAAAGGCTCTTGTGGTCATCCAGGTAAGGGGTGTTATTAAATAGGATTAAGTTCAGATTGACAGAAAACCCCAAATAACAGTGGCTAAATCAAAGTGCATATTTCTTTCACATAAAAGAAATCTTAGTGTATCAGTCTAGGGCTGATCCCCAGGCCCCTTTTGTCTTTTTGCTTTGCCATCTTTAGTAGATGGCTTCTGTGTCATGGAAAGAGATGGCTGCTTGAATACCAGCAGTGAGTCACATCCACTTCCTAGTCAACAGGAAGAAGAAAGTGGCAAGGAAGGGTGTGCCCCCTCCCTTCGAGGACACTCCACAAAGTTGCACGTATCGATTCTACTTACATATTCACACGTAGCAGCAAAGGAGACTGGAAAATTTAGTCTTTATTCTACGTGACTCCAGATGCCCAGCTAAAATTGGGAATATGAGGAGAATGGATTTGGAGGGATAATTAACAGTCTCTGCCAGGGGGGTAGTGGTGCCTAAGCCCCAGGGGTGGTGCTGAGATTGAAGAAGCAAAGGGAGGACCAAGAATAATGAACAACTGAAACAAATAGTCCTGGGTTCAAATCCTAGGTTCTCCATTTTACTTGTTATGTGATTTAGTCAAGTAAGTTTCTTAACCTAAGCTTTTAATCAGTTAAAGAGAATGATACTACCTCCCCCACTGGGGGATTAAATGAGACATTAAATGCAAAATGTCTGGCACATAGAGGATGCCCAATAAATGGTAAATTAATTTAGCCCTTGAGAGGCAAGAAAAGAGTGGGAGAAGAGGGGCCAAGTGGAAAGAATTAGATCATAACGTCATTCGTGCATCCACTCATCATCTCTTTATTGACATGCCAGGCACAGTGCTGGACTCTGGAGATAAACAGGGGACAAGGCTCTGGCCCCTTTGAAGAAGTTCCCCATCCATAGAGACAGACAAGTAAACAAGCGATTAAATCATAATAGAGTGGAAAGCCCTGCCTCACAGTGTCAGCCAGGTTTACAGCTTTGTCTACCTCCTCCCCAGGAGAGTGGCGGGAGCTCTCCAAGGTACTAGCTTGGGTCCGCCGCTCCTGCCATGCGGGGCCTGCCATCAATCAGGGAGAGTCATTAGCAGCGGAGAGTTCTCCTATTCTGTCTCAAAGTGAGGGGAACTTTCCCTTTGAGCACACAGGTGGGTTAGGAATAGCCTGAGTGGGGAAGAGGAGAGACCTGGGTGTTTGCAGCAGATTGTGTCTTGGGTTGTTGTTGGGTGAGTATGGGCAACCTGGTCCTTAGAAGTAGACTGACAAAATGGCTGCCATTGTGAAGGGGGTCTCTGATGGTGCAATTTCAGACATTAACAAAAGGAGGTGGGTGTTTCCTCTTTTATAAGATTTTGAGTTCTGGTTCTGAGGAGATGGAGGAGGCATACTCCCACCTTGTCTCCCACTGCATAAAACTATAAATCTTGAATTCTTGGAGCACGTATCAAAGGATTCTGAAAAATAAATGGTGGCAGGCGGGTTAAGGAAGAATTACAAGTTTCACCCCTCTGGTATTGCCCATCCTGGACTTAAAGGCAGCCTGAAACTCAGAAGTGCTCATTGGGTGGGGACAGAAAGAGCTCCATGAGAAGCTTTCTATTTCTGGACCAAGGAGTGGGAAAGGGGGCCCCTATGGGTTATTGAGAGTAGGGGACATCCCCTGTTGCTTTTAGTTTTTTCCCCTTTTTTCTGGCCCCAGCCCGCAGGCAATACTGTGGTGGCAGTGGTGATGGTTGCACAGTGATGGAGATTTAGTCAGCAGAGCAGGTGTCTAAATCTCTGAGAGAGGGAAACTCTTATCTCTCACCAGAGTAGCTGTGATCCCAAGGGCATAGGGCGAATCCCCACTGCCTTCTTCTTCCTCTTTGTTCTCCCGCTACTTGTTCCTGTGTGTGAATCCCAGGCCTCGCCTCTGAGCTGTGTATGCCTGGATCTGATGCTAAACAGGTGATCCAGGCTTTGAGAACTGAGCTACAGTGCAGATTACCACCTAGATTTCAGACTGGCCAATGGGTGGCACACACGTGAGACTGTTCCTCAAAACACTGCAAACACTTTGAAAACTAAACTGGTATTGGAACCACAACCCACAGAAGGCAGGACAGAACTTGCAGCCTAAACCTAATTTGGTTGATTACCTGCTAACAACAAAAAACCCAACACACTTCTTAGGATTTAAATAAGATCCAAAATAGCTAGGATAAAATCCAAAATTGCTTGGCATGTTAAGAACAAGGAAAATCTTAACTCACAAGGGAAAAGAAAAGGAACAAATGCCAACCTCAAGATGACACAGATGTTGGATTATCAGAAAAAGACTTCAAAGCAGCTGTTATAACCATGCTCCAAGAAGTTAGAGTGAACACTACTGAAATAGATAGAAAGTTAGAAAGACTCAACAAAGAAACAGACGATATAAAGAAGAAGAACCAAACAGAAATTTTAGAACTGAAAAATACAATAACTGAATTAAAAATTCACTGGATGGGCCCAATAGCAGAGTGAAGATGACAGAGGGAAGAATGAGTGAACTTGGGTGACTGATAGCTATTCATTTTGAAAAACAGACAGAAAAAAGTTTTGAAAAAAAGATGACCAGAAATTCAGGGACCTGTGGGACAATGCCAAAAGTTGAACATTTGCATTAACAAATTCTGAAAAATCGAATTCAAAGTATGTTTTCTGACCATAATGAATTAAACTAAAAATCAATAACAGAAAGATAATTGGAATATCTCCAAACACTTTGAAATTAAACAACATACTTATAAGTAACTCATGGATCAAAGAGGAAATCTTAAAAAGAAAATATTTTGAACTGAATGAAAATGAAAATAAAACATAGGAAAATGTGTAGCATGCAGTTAAAGAAATGCTTAGAGGAAAATTTATAATATTAAATACTTATATTAAAGAAGAAGAACAGTCTCAAATCGACAATTTAGCTTTTTCCTTAAGAAACCGGGGCAGGGGGCAGCAGGGTGTACAAAATGAACTCAAAGTAAGCAGAAGGAGTAAATAATAAAGATCAGAACAGAAATCAACGAAATTGAAACCAGGAAGAAAATAGAAAAGAATCAATAAGATTAAAATCTAGTACTTTGAAAAGATCAATAAAATTGATAAACCTATAGCTAAATTGACAAAGAAAAAAAGAAAAAGATGCAAATTACCAATATCAGGAATGAAAGAGGGAATGTAACCACCCACCTCACAGACATCAAAAAGAGAATACTGCAAACATCTCTGTGTCCATAAGTTTAACAACCTTGGTGAAAGGTCAGCAAATCATGGCCCATGGACCAAATCTGGCTCACCACCTGTGTTTTTTAACTAAAGTTTTCTTGGAACATGGCTCCACTGGTCTGAATAGTACCCCACCCTCAAATTCATGTCTACCTAGAACCTCAGAATGTGACTTTATTTGAAATTAGAGTTTTTGCAAGTGTAATTAGTTAAGATGAGGTCATACTGGATTAGGATGGGCCCTAAATCAAATATGACTGATGTCTTTATGAGAAGAGGAGTGGATACAGGAAGAAAGATTTGGATACAGAGATACAGAGAGACACGGATGGAAGAAGGCCAGGTGAAGACTGAATTAAAGATGGGAGGTATGCTGCCATGATGCTTCTTCTGGGGCTGGAAGAAGCATGGAATGATCCTTCCCTAGAGTCCTCAGAGGGAGCATAGCCCTGTAACACCTGGATTTTGGACTTCTAACCTCCCAAACTGTGAGAGAATAAATTTCTGTTGTTTTGAGCCACCCATTTTGTTATGGCAGCCCCAGGAAACAAATACCACAGCCATGCTCATTCATTTATATATTGTCTATGGTTGCTTTTATACTACAATGACAGAGCTGAATAGTTGTAACTGAGTCTGTATGGCACAAAAGCCAACAGTATTTTCTATCTATCCATTTACGGAAAAGGTTTGATGACCTTTGATGTAGACGAAATAAAACAAGTCCTTAAAAGCCATAAATTACCAAATGCACCCAATAAAAATAAATAACCAGAATAATCCCATACCTATTAAAGGAATTGATTCATAGTTTAAAAACTTCCAAAAAATCTCCTGGCCTGAATGGTTTCTCTAGTGAATTCTAACAGACATTTAAAGAAGAAAAAACACCAATTCTACACAATCTCTTCCAGAGAACAGAAAAGGGAAAACTCCCCAACCCATTTTATAAGGTTAGCATTGTCAGATTGCCCAAAGCAGATGAAGAAGAAAACTACAGACCAATATCCCTCAGGAACATAGCAACAAAAATCTTAAACAAAATAGTAGAAAATTGAATACAACAATACATATAAAAAAGAATACCCCATGACCAAGTGAAGTTTATTCCAGGAATAAAGCCAGACTGGTTCAATATTCAAAAATTGAGACTTCCTTGGTAGCTCAGTGGTTAGGAATCAGCCTGCCAATGCAGGGGACACAGGTTCGAGCCCTGGTCCGGGAAAATCCCACATGCCGTGGAGCAACTAAGCCCGTGCGCCACAACTACTGAAGCCTGTGCACCTAGAGCCTGTGCCCTGCAACAAGAGAAGTCACCGCAATGAGAAGCCTGCGCACCGCAACGAAGAGTAGGCCCCGCTCTCCACAACTAGAGAAAGCCCGCGCAGCAGCAACGAAGACCCAACGCAGCCAAAAATAAATAATAAAAAAATTAAATATTCAAAAATCATTCGATGTAATCCATCATATTAACAGACGAAAGAAGAAAATCCACATGATCATTTCAAACTGAGATAATAAATTTATGTGGTTTTTAAGCTGCTGAGTTTTATGATAATTTGATACTCAGCGATAGATAATTAATATTAGCAACACAGTTAATATTAATATTAGCAACCCATGTATTTCTTCTGTATTTCTTCTCCCACACATCTCATACCCCCAGAGAAAATATTTTGGTAACCTCTAGGGAACCACTAACCTGAATGTGTTATCTTTCCCATGCTTTAAAAACTACTTTTACTTACGTGTATATATGCCTAAACAATACATGGTTTATTTTAATGTTTTTATATATAAATGGTATCACACTGTATGCAATTCCTCTGTTACTTATTCTTCTCAACAATGTATTGTGACATTCATCCATGTTATGTGCATAGATCTTATTCATTCATCCTTACTGCTTATAGTATTCCACTGCCGGATTATGCCACAGTTTATTTATCCATTCTTCTATTATAATGGACTTTTAATTTGTTTCCTTTTTTTTTTTTTTTTTGCCTTTCCAGTGTTGCTGGGAACCTTCTTGTGTACGTGTGTGAAAGTATGGGAATTTCTCTAGGGAGGGGGAAAGCTTGGGCTAATCCTTGGGTGTTAAGGCTTCTCCCAGAGTCCATAATGAAGTGGTCACAATCCAAGTGTGTGATGAATGTGTATTTCTGAGGGTTGGGGAGAAAGAGTCACACTGTAACAATGAACGATCATGACCAGGAGTCACTGAGCCTTGTCTCTGTACCTGAACCAAGCGTTTGAAGTACTTACCATAGAATGTCTCTGTTGGAAGGGGATTTAGGTGCTATTTGTCAAACTCCCTGGGAATTTCTGTCTCTCTCTTAACTCCTGCCTTGCCTGTGTAGCTTCTTTCTCACTTTCCCTATCCCAGTCCTGCAACGTTTGTCAAGAGCTCAAGAGAAGGCATTGGGGAACAGATGGGAAAGGAAAAGAGAGGCCCTCATCCCCAATCTTTGCCATGAGTGAGGGGCTGGGAGCTGCCAGGGCTGAAGAAACAGTGTCAAGCCACTGACAGAGAAAAAGAAGAGGCAGAAACAGAGGGAAAGGAGCAATGCAGGTGAGGGGAAATGCCCTCTTCCTCCACGGAGTTCAGGAGAACTTCTGCCTGGACCAGCATTACCCAAAGTGTATGTGAGCATCACAAAGTTCCCTGAGATGCCACAACACATGCACACTCATAACACACACACCCATATAAGCAAGCACACACACCATGCACACAGATACACATGTATAGAAACACACATACAGCACACACGCCTGTGTACACAGCAAAACACATGTGCACACAGTGATACACATATAACACATACACACACCCCATGTGTGGGCACACACCCCCTGTGTGGGCACACACACACTCTTTCCTGGTCAAATAAAAGTGGGAATTGCTTTATCCCCTGACCCTTCCCCGTAGGTTCCCAGTGCACATCAGAATATCAAAGGCTTCTAGAAGTTGGGCATGAAAGAATCCCACTCCCTCCTGTTTGGGACCCTTCACTTGTTTCATATCATTTACTTCCTAATTGTGACTTTTGTGTCATTATTTGTTTTTCAACATAGAAATAGTTTGTGTTTTTTTAATTAGGAAAATAATGCGTGCCCAATTGCAAAAAAGTTTGATAATGCATTAGAGCAAACACAAAGTAGAAAGCACAGAGGGAAAATGACATTTTGGTATATAACCTTCCAGTATTTTTCTCATAAATATGCACATGCTTTTCTCTTTTTCATAACTTGTTTCTTTCATTTGATAATATGCATTTAAAATCTCTAAATGATTGAATGGTATTCCACATTATGGGTTGTGGGAGATTGTATTTTCCAAAGATGGTTGGAACAGTATCTCCCATCTCACAAGCTCCCTTCAATAAGTGGAGTCTGAGTCCTGTCCCTTGGAACCTGGGCTGACCTTTGTCAGCCTTGACACTGCCTTGACCACTAAACACTATGAGATTAGTCAAAAAATTTCCATCTTGTCCTCTTGGAATGCTGGCTTTTGGAACCAGCCACCACGCTGTGAGGAAGTCCATGAAGAGGTTCATGAGAGGAGCAGAGGCCCCGGGAACCACAGCCCCAGCTGAGCTCCTAGTTGGCAGCCAGTACCAACTTGCCAGGTGAAGAAGTCGCTTTTAAGCGACTCATCCAGCCTTAATCAAGGTGTCCCAACTGGTGCCATGTAGAGAACACAGCTGCCTTGCTGAGCCCTGCCCAAATTGCAGATATGTGGGAAAAATAACTGATTGCTGTTGTCTTAAGTCACTAAGTTTTACGTTGGTTAATTACACAGTAGCAGATAACCGGAACATGGGTGTATCATACTTTATGTAAGCATCATACTATATATGCATATTTGGGTTGTTTCCAATCCTTTTGCACTGATGTCCAGCTTTCTTCTTCAGTCCATCCTGTCTTCTGGATGGCTACAGCCCCTTCTTCTATGTCCAAGGAGCCCAGTACTGGGTTGGGTGCATACAGGAGGAACTCAGTATAGCCTTACTGCATAGGCTGGTAAGGGGAAACGGAGAATCTCATGGGGATCTGGCCTTCCCACCCCTCTGCTCCTGGGCTGCAACCTGTTGTCTGCTCCTGCTAGGGCACCTCTCTCACTGCACTTATCACTGGCTCCCATGGGTCCCTGGGAAGGGCAGGTAAACATAACGGGGGGTACATATGTGGCCTAAGGGGGTGATGGAGAACACGAATGAAAGGGGGTGATGGAGAGCAGTATTCTCCCCGGGGAACAGAAACAAATCTCGGAGCCCACAAACTTCCTCTGGCGCCTGGTCTCCCGGAGTGAGTTGAGGGCAGAGTGGTGCGGAGCTAACCTGGTGGTGTGGAGAGATTGCAGTTGCTGGCCAGGATGCCCGTAGACCTGCTGAGGGGGTGGGGAGCATGTCCTCTCTCCTCAAAGGCCGTGATTCCCCTCCGCCGAAACACACCTTGCTGTTACAGGAAGGCTGGGGCACTCTGAGCTGGCCTGGGGTGTGGGCAACATCTCTGGCCATTTGGGTCCCGTCAACCTGGGTCTCCTTGTGGCCAGACAGAAGGGCCTGTCTTTGCCTGTCTGCACTTGCACTGAGCTGCTGAAGTGGCAGCCGGGCCTGGATGGGTTGGTGGAGGAGCTGCCCTCGGGGAAAGGCAGTGGGTGAGCATCCTGGAAACACAGCCACTCCTGGCAGACCACTTGCCTCTGGAATTTGAGGGGTTGGAGAAATCTCTCTGCCACTCCAGAACCAAGCCCCACCCCTGGGTTCAGACTGCTGCTCCTTCCCAGTTTAGGGCCTTTCCCACCCCCAAATAAGAGTTCTCTGAAGCCAGAAGGAGAAATCCGGGAGCTTTCTTCATTATAGTCTCTAAAGCCAGCTTCCAGGAACTTCTATAAGCAGAGGTGGGAGGATACCTCAAGACTATGGAATCCAGGGCTTTGCTTATTTGAACATGCACAGGAATCACCTGGGACCCTATTAAAATGCAGATTCTGGGCTTCCCTGGTGGCACAGTGGTTGAGAGTCTGCCTGCCAATGCAGGGGACACGGGTTCGAGCCCTGGTCTCGGCAGATCCCACATGCCGCGAAGCAGCTGGGCCTGTGAGCCACAATTACTGAGCCTGCGCATCTGGAGCCCGTGCTCCGCAACAGGAGAGGCCACGATAGTGAGAGGCCCGTGCACCGCGATGAAGAGTGGCCCCTGCTCGCCACAACTGGAGAAAGCCCTCGCACAGAAATGAAGAACCAACACCGCCATAAATAAATAAATAAATAAATAATTTTTTTTAAAAATGCAGATTCTGATCCAGTGGGTCAGGGGTGAGGCCCGAGATTCTGCGTCTCTAACCAGTCCCACACAATGCTGATGTTGCCGGTCAGTGAGCCACTCTTTGAGGAGCAAGGCTCTTGTCCACCGCTTCAAGCTCAGGGGCCCAAGGAAGCAAATGGATGGGCTCAGGGCCGCACAGTGAATTAGAACGTGGGCCCCGCTTTGCCCCGCACTCTGCATAGTCCAGGACAGGTACAACACTCCTCAGCTGCCCACACCAAAGAAGAAGCGCCGGAAGCACCCCGCCTTCCCCCCTGCGATGGCCAAGCTGAGAATGCAGACAGGCGCTTGCGCACAGGACACCGTGTCTGGGGCACCTGCTCTGCAGCAGAGAGGAGGTGAAATAGCCTAGGGGTGGCCTCTCAGCCCCAGTGTCAGCCCAGCTACTGTGGCACATACACACACACCTCCCTATAGTAAAATCACTCAGTGGCCCCCTTGTTGATGAGGGACAATCTCCCACCGTTCACTCTTGGCCTAGCTGCCCCAGCACAGTCTAAATGCTTAGGTAGGAAGAAAATCCAGGCCCCAGGGCGGAGGGATAACACTGAGAGTCTTCTGCTTCAAGTGCATTCAGGGTCTACCGAGCCCTGTGAACTGGCCCCTGTGAATTGGACTGAGGAGAGAATGCTGGGGAGCCCTCAGTCTGAGGGACGAGGCATATCGTCTGCCCTCAGGCAACCCCCAGTCTGAGGGAGGAGGTGCAGCACCTATCCTCAGGGAGCCCTCAGTCTGAGGGACCAGGCATACCATCTGCCCTCAGGCAACCCCCAGTCTGAGGGAGAGGAGCTCCCAGCTTGGCTGGTTGTCAATCTGCACAAGGTAGAAACTAAAGATGCTGAGATATGAAAGATCCCTGGTTCTAGACCTAAGGTCTATGGAGATTATTGTAACTTGTGAGAAACCATTGATTTCTGCTTCTGCTGGGAATGTACTGAAACGTCAGGAGAACTGGAGGCAGACAGCAGGAAAGAGTTCCTACCCAGGAGAAATGAAGGCACTGCGACGGTGGGGTTTGGTGCAGGGGAGATCTGCCCAAGCTGCAGGGCCTCTCCCCCGACTGGATGTTTACCCTTGAGGCTCAGTTGTCATCCCACATGGAGGAAGGGGGAGGGCCAGGCCACTTTTCAAAACTTCTTTATTCTGAGGAAGTGCCATCCTTGAAAATGAAGAGTGTCTAGCAAGAACCCCTGCCCAGGTGTTCAGGAAAAATAGAACTCCCCCCACTCCCCTGAAGACTACTGCCCTCGTCAGCAGCACCCTAATTGAGAAGGCCCCTCACAATTTCCTCCACCACCAGCAGTGCAATGGCCAGAACTCTGGGCTATCGCCAGGAGGCCTAGGTTCAAGTCCTAGTTCTGCTGGTTTGCTGTGTGACCCCTGGCAAGTCAGTGAACTTCTCTGAGTCTCATCTGTCACAGAGGGAAGAGAGCCTAGCACCTGGCATTGTTTAAGGGTTAGATGCGATGCTGTCAGTGAAAGCAGCTGGTAGGCCGAAAATCACTGAGAAAGCACAATGGCCTACTACTACAGTTTAACTGTTATCACGTACCTCACTGTGGTGGCAGCATCCTGGGTCCCCGGTCAAGGGTGACATGAGAGTTGCCTGCCCTCTGGGGTTGCAGAGTCCAAGGCAGGAGCACAGGCCTTAATGTATGGGTTCCTCTTAAGAGCCAAGGCTCATCTTCAGGAAGCCAGTTAGAACCCCCTGGGCCCCATCCCCAAAGGTTCATGCAGCCCGGCCAGATGGATGGTGGGGCCTGTGGAGGTCATGTCACTCTGCCTGTTCAGCCAGGCCCCAGGAGCTGACAGCCAAGAACACTGAGCATTAGCTAGTCACGGTTCCTCTTTCTAAAAAAACACAACTCTGTTAAAATAACAGCGTGATTTTTTTTTTTAACTAAATTGATTGATTGATTGATTGATTTTTGGCTGCGTTGGGTCTTCACTGCTGCGCGCGGGCTTTCTCTAGTTGCAGCAAGTGGGGGCCACTCTTTGTTGAGGTGCGCGGGCTTCTCACTGTGGTGTCTTCTCTGTTGTGGAGCACGGGCTCTAGGCACGTGGGCTTCAGTAGTTGTGGCACGCAGGCTCAGTAGTTGTGGCTCGCGGGCTCTAGAGCGCAGGCTCAATAGTTGTGGCGTACAGGCTTAGCTGCTCAGCGGCATGTGGGATCTTCCTGGGCCAGGGCTCGAACCCATGTCCCCTGCGTTGGCAGGCGGATTCTTAACCACTGTGCCACCAGGGAAGTCCCAACAGCGTGATTTAGTTAATTATTCTCCATAGTAAATGGGTAACTGTAGAAATTCAATTCATCCAGCTCCCTGATGCTTGATTGAGCTTCCTAAAGTCCCTCTTTGCTCTTGTCACTTCATCTTCTCCCCTAAGAGCTTTCAGTGGTTCCCAAGATTGCATAGGATAAACCTCAAAATCCTAGTTCTGAGACTTTGGGACCTCCACCATCTGGGCCCTCTCTACATCCCTGCCTCGCTACAGAACTCTACATTCTGGAAAACTAGGCTGTCTATTCCCTGTGCTTGTCTCTGTCTTCTTCAACTTAGCCCCTTAAAGACTCTGGTCAAATCCAGTTTCCTCCACAAAGCCTTCCTTGATTACTAGAGCCCAGAGTTTCTTGAAGTGGCTTACACCATCAGCATCAGAATCACATGAAATGTATAGAAGGCAGTGGGTTTTAAATGCTGATTTATGGGCTCCACTCTGGATCTATTGGACAAGACTCTGTGGGGGAGGGGATGTCTGGGACTTTGCTCATTTAATAACCCACACCCTCACCCCATCATGTGCCACGTAGACCTGTCCTGCTCTGAACCCCTGTAGCACTTGTCCTGGACCTCTCATCTGGATACGTCACTTGCAGAAACGTGATGGACTAGACATGCCAAAGGGCTCTCTGACTATAAAACACTCAAATCCTTAATAAACCATATGTAATGATGTGGGGCTTGGGAGAAGTCAGGGGACTCTTCAAGACTGCCCTGAGGGAACATGCTGATATTAGCTCCACAGCTGGGAAGGCAAGGAAACTGACCCGGCACTCTTGCTTTAAGTACAGACTTGACCTGTAAGAAAAAAGAAATAAAAAAGTAGAGACCCAGTGCTTCAAGCCCACATCCCTTGACTTGCAGAAAAACCTACTGCAAATCCTCTCTGAAGGAAAATATACCAACTTCGTCCCCAAGGATTTCCACAGATTAGGGTTAGGAAAAAAAAAATCTCATGATCAAAGTTCACCAAACACTTATGAAAATGAACCATCATAGTGAGAGCCAGCAGAAACAATAAGCAACATATGTGAATTCCCAAGAAGTTCAGATACTAGGATAATTAGACACTGGTTTCAAAAGAATAGCATAAATTTTTTTTTTTAATTAAAAGTTGAATGACAAAGACAATCATGCAACAAAAGTCTAAAAATGACAAGGCAGTTTTTTTAAAGGACTGAATTCACCTCAGTAACTTTTTGGGTTAACTGACTTCCTGAAGATGGCCCTTGGCTATTAAGAGAAACTCATTGACAGAATATCAAACAGAAAGAGAAAATCCTAACAGCAGCCAAAGAGAAGACAGACCTCATGTCATGCCTCCTTATAATGTCAGTTCCCTGTAGACAAGCATGTACAACCTCTCCTGCCAGATCCAAGTCCCATAAGGCCCAAGCCTCTATCATCGTGAGCCCAATTTAACCACTGAGTCTCAGGGTTTCCACTGGTAATAGATTGAGGGGGTTAGTGGGTATGGTGGGAAAGAGTCCTGGCTTTGGAGTCTGGTGGTCCAGGGATTAAACTCTAGCCCTGCTACTCACTGCCTGTAGTCATTTTTGTTTTCCTGGGGCCGATGCTCACACCTAAGTCTTTGGCTTGTGTGTTGCTACTGAAGTTAAAAAAATGAAGAGCAAGATAGCAAAACACCCGTGGAAGGATTCCTATTTTTTGAAAGATTTACTTAAGTACCTACTCTGTGCTCATTCTTCAGACATTCTCTCAGGAAGCCCTTGCAACATCCCTGTAAAGTAGTCATCACCTGGGGAGGGGACCATGGGGCCAAGGCAAGGGAAAATCACCCCTCAGCTCATGGTGTACTTTTGTTGGTCTGTGCAAGGTCCCCCCATCTTCATTTTCTTTTCTCTCCTTCGTCTCTGGCCCCCACTCTCATTCACTCCCTGACACCAGCACACATTCTGATGCACTTGATGTGTCTTTGAATATGTATGTCTATCCTTGTTAAATATGTGGTATTGGTTTGCCTGAGAACGTGTTTCTAATTTCCATATATGATATTGTGCTATGGACCTTAATTCTGTTTCTTTTTTCCCACTCAACAGTAGATGTTTAATATCTATCCCTGTATCTGTCTGTACATCTAGCATGTTGTTTTTCATTACAGCTTAGCATTCCATGGTGTCCCCACTTCACAGGTGAGGTAACTGAGTCTCAGAGAGCCTAGACAACCTTGCCCAGGGTCACACAGCCGGTAAGGAACTGGCCTTGATTCACAGATTCAGAGAGAGATGCTCATTGCCTCTTCTCACTGGGTCCACTGACCTCGCTGCTCACTGCAAGGGGAAGGTCCCTGGCTGGGCCTCCACTGGCCTCCAAAATACCCTACTCACCCTGGTGCCTGGGTTCTGGAAGGCCCCATCCCTTCTTCTAGACCTCTTCAGTGGCTTTCTTTTACAGTATTTAATGGAACATATTTAATTAGGTAATATAACTTAACTTATTTAAATAGGTAACACAGGTGCATGTTTCAATATTCAGAAGATAGGAAATGGTATACGGTGAAGTCTGGCTCTCTGTTGACCCAAGCCACCAGGTTCCCCAAGCTGGAAACACCCACTGTTACCAGAGCTATTTTATCCTTACACAAAAATAGGTTTACATGAGGTTCCCATGTCTCCATTTTTATGCAAATGCTAGCATACTCTTTATCCTGTTCTACACGTTGCTTTTGTCACTTCAGACTGTATCTTGGGGGTTGTTCCCCATCAGTATTCTAGTAGCTTCTGCTTTCTTTCTGGCTGCATAGAATTCCACTGTGTGGATATACCATCATTATTTCAACTAAGTTCTTATTGAAGGACATTGTCCAGTCTTTCACTAAATAAATTGCTGCAATAAACATCCCCACGCATGTGTCACTTCTCATGAAGGCAAGTGGAATGGATATTAGGATGCACTGCTCCGACTCCTTCAGGAACGGGACTGGGCACTCATTCCCCCAGCTGCCTGGAGCATTGATCCCTAACAGCTCACAGCTGCAAACCTCCTCAGGCACTGCCCTCAGCTGACCCTCACCGGAGGCTATGCCCCTGCCCGGGGCATAAACACCCACTAACTGGATCATAAGGGCCCCCTGCTCCAATCTGGGACATCCCTGCAGGGCCATCCCAGCCCAGAGCTCCCATGGGATCTGCATGGAATTTCAACTCCACCCTCTACCCATCCTGCCTCTCTCACTCCCCTACAGATGTCATTCCCCAGAATGTTCCCCCAGAAAACCTCCTGTGTGAAAAGTTCTGCCTCAGAGACTGTTTCCAGGGAACCCAATCAAAGACAGAAAGGCTGTTAGTAGGATAAATTTCTAGTTAGGGAATTAAAGGACCAATGTGCTTGTAGTTTGGGTAGATTTCAACGTAATTTCAAAGGATGGAACAAAAGAATATGGATGCAACTGGAGTCCATAACCGTCCTGAATGGAGCCCTTCCACCTGACCCAGGTTAGAAGGCGCTCTTGTGCAGATGGTCACATAGGGTTTTCCAGCACCCCTATGCAGCAAGCAGGACAGAAAATCCAACGCTTTGCAGCTGGGAGGCTGGGGGTGGGGGCAGGGGGCTGCTTGCCCAGGATGAGTCAGCCGGCACAGCGAAGACAGGGTCATTCTGGCTCACACCCGACATGGGGATGCTGAAATGTTCGCTTCCTCTGGGGACTGCAGGAAAGGGTGATGGGGGAGGAAACTGCAGGAAAAATACATACGCAAGAGGGTGAGGGGAAGGCAGTTAGCAGGACCTCCTAGTTAGGGCCCCGCCCTTCTCTGATGTCCCCCAAAGTGCCCCAGTCTGACCCAGCCCTCCCTCTTCTCTCCTGACCTTCCCCTACTTCTCAAACTCTGAAGGCCACTGAAGCTGTCAGATGCCCGAGAGAAAGTAGTTCAGAGTAACATGAAGGCCATGTGCAGCCTCTCCCAAATGTCTCAAATCTCTGCCTGATTTTCAGACTGTAGGAAAATAACCTCATGCACTAAAATCACCTTTCTAACCATTTATAACAGCCCAGCTTTCCTCCAGAGCCTGACGGCTATACCTTAATATGAACCTTCCGCTTGGACAGGCTTCCCATCTCCCTTCCTCTTCCACCCCGCAGATGTGTCCTCTTCATCGTCCAGCCCTCACCCAGGCACCGCCTCCTTTAGGAAGCCCTCCCCCATCTTCCCAGGGGACTCTGCTCCCCCCTGCCACAGACCCCAGTAACCACTACTCACACTCAATGTTATAGGTTGAATTGTGTCCCCCTAAATTTGTATATTGAAGTCCTAACCACCAGTACCTCAGAATGTGACCTTATTTGGAAATAAGGTCATTGCAGATATAGTTAAGATGAGGTCATACTGGAATAAGACGGGCCCCTAATCCAATGTGACTGGTGTCCTTATAAAAAATGTCACATACAGAGAAAGAGCCACATGCAGAGAGATGATGTGAAAGTACCATCTGCCAGGAAAGCCAAGGGTTGCCAGTAAACCACCCGAAGCTAGGAGAGAGGCCTGGATCAGACTCTCCCTCACAGTCCTCAGAAGGCATCAACCCTGCTGACACCTTGATCTCAGCCTTCCAGCCTCCAGAACAGTGAGAGAATAAATTTCTGTTGTTTAAGCCACGCAGTCTGTGGTACTTTGTAACTGCAGCCCTAGGACACTAATGCCCTCACTAAGCTCTCAGTGTGCACAGACCGATACTAAGCTCCTCGCAAGGATGAGTGAGTGCATTGCTGGGATGCTGCAAGCTGGGTGCTAGCACCTTCATTTACACTTGGGGAAACTGAGGCTTAAAGCTGTTTAAGTGGTAGAGCCAAGATACGGACTCAGGCCATCTGACCCCAGAGCCTGCATTTTTAACCACGGGCCTAGATATCCTTGTAGTATTAATTATCAGTAGTAATACTGAACGAAGACCCACAGTATTACTCCAGGCTCTGGAGTCAGTGCTGATGGCTCCCACAGCACTGAGGGGGGAAGAAATCTTCCAGTGGCCTCAGGGGCTTACCAGATTCCTTGTCGGTGAGAGGCCAGCCCAGGATTTGATGTAGGGCCTTCTGTCTCCTAGAGACAGACGCATGCCCATGTGCACATCGGTCTACTAGCCCAGCTGTGGATGCCCAGTGGGGTGCCGAGCACACAGCAGGCGCTCCATAAATGTGGTGGGAAGAGTGACCTACATGTGCCTCCAATGTGGCGGCCTCCTTGGGTCTCATAACATTTCATACACTGCTCCAGGTATTGACAGAATTCTCATCTCAGCCTGCTAAATGCCTGCCTAATTTTCCACTCTATTGACAGACTCCATTTTACTTAACTGGCCCCTATTGTGTAGCAATTGGATGGTTTCTCATCCTCTCCTAAACTAGGCGGAGGCGTCAGGGGTGCCTGTGCTGTGCTGGTGGTGGCTTCTAAAGGAACCGGCCTAGGAAGAACATCTCTGTGCCACTGGCAGCAGCAGTGAGCTGGGGAGAGGCCTGGGGACAGGCTTGGTCTCAGGAAGTGTCACCCTGTCCGTGGTCACCCTCGAGGTCTGTCCTTAGTCCCTGCTCACTTTTGCTGACTCCCTCAAGGGAACAAAGGACAGAGCTCCCACATGGCCTACTCCCTGTCCCCTCTCATCCTGCTCTTACCCCTCACTCTCTCGTCTTGCCCGTCCTTCTCTGAAACAGAATCCTGGAATTCTTTCCATAACATTCACTGAGTGCCTACCTGGTGCCCAGCGCTGATCCAGGTGCTGGGGATGCAGCCGTGAACAAAAGAGACAACATCCCTGCTCAGAAAGCTGACAGTCCAGAGTGGCGAGACGGGCTCCAAACAGAGAGAGAAGTGACAGTCACGTGGTGATAAGCGCTATGGTAGCAAGGGGAGAGGGCTGATCATTTAAACAGGGTGGTCAAGGAAGGCTTCTCTGAGGAGATGAACAGAGACCTGAACAAAGAGAAGGAGTGACCATGTGGACATGCAGAGGAAGAACTTTTCAGGCCAAGAGAACAGCAAGTGCAAAGGTCCTGAGGTGGGAGAGGCTGGCATGTTCCACAAAGAGTAAGGAGGCTGGTGCGGCTGGGGTGGGCGACAGCAGCCACAAGGTGTAGGGCTTCTGAACCTCCCTCACAGCTTTGGCTTTTACCCTGGGTGAGATGAAAGGGTTTACAAAGACACAGGCTTGAACTGGCTTGTTTGAAAAGATCCCTCTGGCTGCTGTGTGGAGAGTAGACTAGAGAGGGGATGGGGTAGAAGCAGCTGCAATAATTCAGGCAAGAGACAATGGTGGCCTGGACCAGGGTGGTAGCAAAGGAGCATGTGTAGACACACACACACACACACACACACACACACACACACACACCCCATTGGGAACATAGACCTGGAATCCAGTCTCATCACCTCTGCTCCTGTGCTCTTGCTCCAACATCTCTCTCCACCGCTTGAGTGTTTGATTGTGTGTCTCCTCCCCGCTTTGTCTCTCTCTGTTCCCAGCCTCGGTCTCCCTATCTCTGCGGATGCCTCCGCATTTATTTCTCCTCCTGTCAGGCCCAATTTGGAACATTAATTAGTGATGAATTAGCAACATAAATCCCAGCAGTTGCTGTCGCCTGGTGCCCACGGGCTCTTGGAAGGGACCTTGCAAATCTGATCTTAATACCTCTCGCCTCCTCTCCTAGGGCAATTACTTCTCACAGCATTTGTCTGTGGAGGCTGTGGCCATCCCCCACCCTCCCCCCAGCCCGGCTGAGGACAACAAGTTCATCTTTGTCAATTAATTATTGAACGGTTTATTTCGCACTGGGAGGTGATAAAAGAAGGGAAAGTCACATGTGAAATCATCACCGTAATTATACAGACGCTGCTGCAGCGCCCAGCATCACAATGCCACAGGTGCCAGTGAGGGCAGGGAGAGAATAAAGGGTAGAGGCCCACTGGTGGGCAGGAGGCCTGGCCGTGTGGCCTTGGGACAGCCCCTGGGCCTCTCTGGATTGTGATCGACAGACATACCCATATTGAGCTTTCAGAGTCCCATTCCAAGTGGGAAGGGGGATACAGGGAATTAAGCAGAGGTCCATGCTTCTTCACTTGGGGAGATCAGAATGTGAGAAGGCTGATGTCATCCTTAGAGCCCTTCCCATCTGAGCTTAGGAGCCCCACGGCACGCACAAAATATGGTTGCATGGTAGAGGGCTGTTGATAATCTAGCAAAGTACACTTCCAATGGATTGCAGAGCCTGGAGCATCTGTCTCACCCATCCCGCCCCACTGCCTACACCTCATCTCTGACTCCTCTCCCCTTTGCTCCACTCCAGCCACACTGGTCTCCTCGCTACTCCTTGCAAACACCAGGCACACCCACACCCCACGGCCATTGCATGTGCTGTTCCTTCTGGTTGGAGAGCGCCTTCCTCAGGAATGTGTATGGCTCGCTCTCACCTTCTGGAGGTCATGAGCAAGCACCACCCTTCAGTAAGACTCTCCCTGAGCACCTCATTTAAAAATGCAACCCACCCACCCACCAACCAGCCACCCTGACACAAACATTCTCTATCTCTCTTCCTGCTTTTTTTTTTCCAGAGCATTTCATCACATTGGACTTACGATGTGTTTTACTTATTTATTTGTTTGTTCTCTGTCTCTGTCTCTCTGCAAAGTATAAGCTCCACAGGGCTGGGGTTTTTGTCTGCTTCCTCCCTGTCCCTGCCCCAACGGTCAGTATCCCGTCTGTGTCTGTGGCACTAGGACACTGCCTGGCACAAAATTAGCACAGAGTTAATCATCGTTGAATGAACGGATGAATGACTATTTGTGTGGGATGGGGTCTGGATGTGGAAAGGACAGGGGTGATTTCCTTTTCTGGGAACAGGCTGGCAAGGTCCGCTGTGGCACCAGGAATTCAGGAAGATTCTTGGCAGAGATGGGGGACCCTGGCCAGGGAAGAAAACTGCTGGAAAAGTCATTTTAAAAGCGAGTGTTCCAGTTGATTTCATGTCTGTGCATGCCTCGGGGCTGGCGTGTTTGATGCTGCCCTTCCATCGGTCACACACAGACTGGTGGCCACCCCTCCTCCCCGTTCTCCCAAGGGAGGGAACAGGAACACGAGAAGCTGTGGACACTTTGATTAACTCCCAGCAAGAGTCCCCACGCCTGTCTCCTTCTGTCCCCAAGGCTGGAATGGGGGGCAGTGCACTGAGGCTGGGAGCTGGCGGGGGGGGGGCATCTTCACAGTGTGTGAGAAGGGGGAGCTGTGGCCCTTGAGGGAGGGGGGCACTGAAGAGCATTTCTGGGACAAGGGACAGTGCTCTGCCCCACCAGGAAGAGATGGAGAGGGGCTGGGTGGAGAGATAACAGGGAGGTGGTGTGAGGAATCAGCGCAGTAGGTAGGGAAGGAGGCAGGTCTCTCTTTGGGGCAGCAGGAGATGCAGAGAGAGAACCAGGGCCTTCCTGGTTCTCCCCTTCTGGGGAGGGGGTTCAGGAACTGATGGGGGCAGCAGTGGGCCTGAGGGGGGCACCAGCTCTTCTTCCAGGACCCTGTCACCCTCAAGCTCCTCTCCTCTCCATGGAGCTCTGCTGCCCTCCCCGCCTGAAACAAAGACAGTGATTTTTTAAAGCCAGTTTTCCTCCAAATCTCCGGAGACACCCGGAGCTGCTGTTTCCATGGAAACCTTCCCCCCACCAACCTCGGGAAGGAGGAGCTGGGCAGCCGCCACTGCCCCCTACACCGCCCCTGCTCCAGCCTGCAGGGGGGCCCCAAGCTGAAAATAATCCCCCTCCCTCACATTTTCCCAGCAGGGGCTCCACTTCTTCACTCAGGGGAAGGCAGGTGGTATTGTCTCTTGGCTGAGGACTAGATGGGGGACACTAAGACCTAGGCAAGAGAGAAATGGGGCTGCGGGGGGGTGGGGGGCGGGATGCTAGGGCAAGTTCTGCCTTCCTGAAATGACTGCCCAGGAAACCAGTCCCTAGGGAGGGCCTGGGAGTAGGATCTCACCTTCCTAGGAAATCCCAGAAGATCCCGTTTCTCTCTGGCCCTGTATATCTCTGGGGAGTTTCCCTCCCCAGACCCCAGACCCCAGTCCCACCTGAACTCATCAGGGATCACATTGCAAACTGTAAAAAAAACAAGAAAACTCTGTCCACCTCAAATAAGGAAGGAATTTATTGGGAGGACACATCATAGCTTCTTAAATTGATAAGAAGGCTGGGGAGGCAGGCTCGGAAAACTGGCCAGAAGAAAGAAAGGCTGGTGAAAAGGAGGCAGCCAGAGTCACACCCAGGGGCAGCCCAGCTAAGGCAGGGGACACTGCTGCCTCTGGCCACTGGCCACCTATGGACGCCAGCACGTCGGGACCCCGGCACATTGTGAACAATTTGTAATGGTCCCCGCTTCTCCTGATGGTGGTGGTGGTCACATGAATCTATACCTGTGTTAAAATTCATAGAACTGTACACCAAAAAAGTTAAATCAATTTCATGCATGTTAATGTAAAAAATAAAATCCTGGACAAAAACACCCTCTGGCCAAGATGGCCTGTGTGCCCACAGCCCAGCTGCCGGGGACAGGGGAGGGGGCCTGTTTGCACCCCTTTGGCTTCCACAGTGGGTCAGGGCTCTGCCTCCCAGCCAGACTCACACTGGAAGATTCCACGAAGAGGTAGGGAGTTTGGGTGCCCGGCGGGCAGCAGATGGGTGATATCCATTTCCCCGGAGAAGCATTTGGGTGCTTGGGAGCTTCCTCAACGGCCCCCACTTCAGTCAGACCAGAAGCTCCTGAAGGAGGGGAGAAAGCAAGTTTCTGATGCACTGGACACAGGAGAACCCAGTCACCCATTCAAACAAGCACACACACACCCCGCACACAAATGCCAGAGGAAGACACATACTCGGGCTTCAACACATGCTTCTAAAGCCCCTATCACTAGTTTGATCAGCAGGAGACTTTGACCCTAACTTACTGCATGATCTTGGATGAGTGCCTCTTCCCTCTGGGCTAAGCTACCTCGTCTGTAGAATGGGGTTGTCCAGCTCTGGCATGAGCAAGGAGGCTGGAGAATTAATGGAACTGCTCTTAGGAAGCCTGGGTTTCTGGTTTGAGTCTGTCCTGGACTATAGTGGGGTGGAGAGAGAATGACCCCATGTCGCAGAGAAACCCCCCAAGGACCCCCCGGAGAAGGAGCACGGTCATGTCAAAGGAGGAGGCTCTGGCGACAGGGAGGACCCTCCTGCTCCAGCTAATAGGAGTGCAACGCCAGGCAGTGCCTGTGCTAGGAGCCAGTGCCCTGGAGCTTCTCTGGGAGCCTGGGTGGGGAGGGGCACGTGCAGTGCCTTCCCCAGGCCGGGCCCAAGAGAGGCTGTATCCCCTGAGACCCAGCTCTCAGGGGTAGTGGAGGGTCTTTATTAAGGCACGTAGGACAGCCCAGCACTGAGCCTCACACACTCCAACTCTCAGCATCTCAGGGACTCAGGGAGGGAAGCCCCCCCAGTCCTCCCCCAGTGGTGCTCCCCTGGCCCACACTAACCTCCACCAATTCTACCTGGGTCTGGCGTGCGAGCCTATTCTGCTATCCAACCAGGAGGTTCCCGAAGGCTTGTGGACAATGCCCTCCCTGGAAAAATGTAATTCCTGACTCTAAGTTCGCACATGGTGCAGCAGGGAGAGAGGGGTTCCCAACCTCCTCAGCCCTCAGCTGTCCCTGCTGGCATCCCCCCCACCCGCAGGGCTCTAGGTGGGAGTGTCTGGGGAGGCTGAAGGCCAGGGAAACAGCTACAAAGCGGCTTCCTGCTCAGGTCTGAGGAACTGGACCAGATGGCCCAGAATCCGGATACAGCAGGTTAGGGAGGGACGGAGGGAGGGCAGAGGAGGGTGTGGGGGGCACATAATCCGAGTAATGCCCCCTCTCCTCCCTTCATGTGACCCTGGGCCCTGCTCTCTCCCTGCTGCCCTGCCCTCACCTGGAGCTCTGCTACCTGGGCCAGGACCCCAGAGAGGAGGTAGGGAGGGAAAGCAGCAGGGCTCTCCGAGGGGCCCTGTCCTTTATGGCAGGAGGTGAGGGGGACGTGCCATGGGGCAGCACAGGGCTTCCAGGAGTATATGCACCAAAACATCTTTTCCACAATTTTAAAGGTCACATGTTGAGGGACTTCCCTGGTGGCACAGTGGTTAAAAATCCGCCTACCGATGCAGGGGACACAGGTTCGAGCCCTGGTCTGGGAAGATCCCACATGCCGCGGAACAACTAAGCCCGTGCACCACAACTACAGAGCCTGTGCTCTACAGCCCGCAAGTCACAACTACTGAGCCCGCGTGCCACAACTACTGAAGCCCACACGCCTAGAGCCCGTGCTCCACAACAAGAGAAGCCACCACAGTGAGAAGCCCCCGCACCGCAATGAAGAGTAGCCCCCGCTCGCCGCCGCTAGAGAAAGCGCACAGCAAAAAAGACCCAACACAGCCAAAAAAAGAAAAAAAAATAGAATCCAGTAAGTACAGTTGGGAGGGTGAGCTCAGGGTGTGGGAGCATCCAGGAGGGACACCCAAGAGGGCAGGAGGCAGACTGGGGAAGAGTCAGGGGAGGCAGGCAAGAGGGAGAGCGGGGGGCACCTGGGAGGCTGGGAAGGGGAGCGCTTCAGAATTAGACCTGCTCAGTATGAAGCCGCTTGTGCGCCCTAGGCAGTGTTTCCACCTGCTTCATATTAGCTGATTTTTGTCGCAAAGGATGATGGAAATGTTCTAGATCTGCCCCGCTCAGTCGGGTAGCCACTAGCCACACGTGGCTCCTGAGCATTGGAGATGTGACTAGTGTGACTGAGGAGCTGGACTTTAAGTTCCATTTCATTTTAATGTACTTTAAATGTAAATGTAAGTAGGCACCTGGGCCTCCCGGCTGCTGGAGACACTGGGATATAGCCGTGATATTATACTCCAGTTGGAGAGACAGACATTAAACAAATAGCTATGCAGTCTAGGTTATGACCAGTGCTATGGAGAAAAATCAAGTTACAGAGTGATGTAGTGTGCTGCTGTTCTAGAAAGGTGGTCAGAGAAGGCCCCTCTAAGGAGGTGACCTGTGCAGAGACCTGAATGAAAGGAGGAAGAGAGCCACGTGTCATGGGGAAGGGCATGATGTCAGAGGGAATGCAGCTGCAAAGGCTTGAGATGGGAACGCACTTGGGCTTTCTCGGAGGCCAGAGTGGCTGGAGCACTGTGGGTGGGTGAAGAGGTGGGGCCAGGAAATGAGATCCAGGCAGAGCCAGGGTCCAGAGCAAGTCAGGCTTTGCAGGCCACGGAAGGAGCATGGGTTTTTTGCTGTGATGTGGAGCGCTTGTTGTTGCCACAGCCAACTGGACCAGGAATTAGTAAACCAGCTGTGCACTTAACTCTCTGCCTGCACACACCGCTATTTCTGTTGTGGATAAAGGAAACAAACATGCTTGTTTTGTGTCTAGGTTCCTTAGTTCCTCTTCCTGCTGCTTCCTCCCCCCAGCTCTGACTCTCTGAGTCTCTGCCCTCACCTATTCCCATCTCTCTTGCTCCTTACCTCTGCCCACCTCTTGGGCTAGTATCTGAATGTCTCCCTGTGACTCTGTCCTCCTGGCTGGTACACCCTCTGCTTCCCCTGGTGGCTCAGCAGAGACAATGCGGTGCCTTCAGGTGCTGTCATTCAGCTACCACAGGGCCCCACAGAGGGTATCCTGCTGCAGGCACCAGACTGTGAGGTCCCTGAGACGGGAAGCCTGTCTTTTCTTGCTGCTGTTCCTGCCCTCCAGAGTTTGTGCAGGATCACAGGATCGCATGGGCTCTGGAGCTACCTGGATTCGTTCCTGCCTCTTCCTAGTAGTGATCTTGAGCAAGTCAACTTAACCTCTCTGTGCCTCAGTGTCTTCATCTGTAAAATGGGAATAATAGTAGTACCAGCCTCAAAGCGTTTTTTTTTTTTGTGAGCATTCAATGTCTTAATTCATATAAGGTGCAGAGAACCTCGCCTGTGTGTTAATAAATGCTGTGATCAGAGTGTACAGTGCATAGCACATAGTGAGCACGTCAGCTGACATCATTATGACTGTAATTCCTATTATCGAGCTTCTGATAGGCTCAGCCCTGTGATAGGCAGGCAGGAGCTAATGAAGAAGGAAGGAACATTGCTTGTTCTCAAAGAATTTACAATCTAATTGGGAACACAAAGGCTTACAGAAACATAGAACTTTTTTTTCTGGAAGGACAGCTTCTAAAAATTATTTCACAAATGTTTAGGCTGTTGAAGTTTCTTCATGATGCATCTGTGATAGTCCTTAGTGCAGCTGGCCAAATTTTTCCAATTATCTGCCTTCTGGATACATGGTTGAATCGCACTTGGAAGCCTCAGTGTGGGAGGGTGGGTGAGTGGGGTTCTGGGACTGGTTCTGGTCAATGAGTTGGGAGCAGAAGTGAAAGTGTCACTTCCAGGCCTGAGCATTTAATTACTGGTGCAAGACCCTCCAGAGTTGGCTCTTTCCCTCTGGCACAGTTTCTCGTTCAGCCTGACTCTCCCAGTGCCTGCAGTGAGCAGAGCCTCCTGATGAACATGAAGAGCAAGTGAAAATTAAATTTGGCTGTTTTAAGCCCTTGCAATTTAGGAGTTACTTGTCACCTCAGCATAACGTCTCCTGACTGATTCAGCAACTGAACTGGTGTAGACGAAAAACCCAATTAGCACCATCACACTGTCATTGATGAGTCCCCACTCAGGATCTCTGCACTAACATACAGCTTACATAGTTGTGACCCATGAAGAACATCCACTCTTTTGTCCTACTTTTCCACTTAATATTTTCTCCCTGCATGTATGCATCAGTGGGAATTCAGTTTGGCTACTAATAACAGAAAACCCAAACTAAGAATGACTTAAAGACCCAAGGTTACTTCAATCTCTCAAGTAAAAACTCTAGAGGGAGGCAGTTGGGAGCTGTTATGGTGACCCCGCGATAATGAGAAATCCAGGCTCCTTTCGTGTTACTCTGCCATTCTTATCAGATGGCTTCCCCCAAATGGCTTAAGATGTCTGCTGAGACTCAAATGATCATATTTGCATCCCAGCCAGAGGGAAGGAGGAAGTCATGGGGTCAAGGGAAGGGAGATGCTCCTTCTCTGTAATGACATCACATAAGATTGTTCTGATTATATCCCATTGGCTAGAACTTGGTCACAAGGCCACATCTAGTTGCAAAGGAGGTTGGGAAATGAAATACTTATTCGGGGCAGCCATGTACCCTGCTAATTTTTTTTTTCCAAAGTAGAAAGAGAGGTGGTTCCAGGGAGGCAACTAGCGATCGCTGCCACAGTACAGGATGGTATTCCGTCACATATAAATTCCATGGTTTAATGACCACTTTGGACCTTTTCTAATTTTTGTCAGCATTCCAGATAACCACATTAGTGCAAATTGCTTTTCTCCCTTTGTGTTATTTCCTTGAGACTTATTTCCAAATGTGCGATAACCTGCCAGGCTGAAGGGTGTGACTCGTTCTCTCCAGCAATAGCGGCTGTTACCTCTTGCTGGACTGGACTCCCAAACATCAGCCCAAACAATAGAGCCATGGGGGAATTTATGAGCCAATGTTCCTCTTTCCTCCCAACCAACATCAGCTGGTGCAATTTTAATTTATTTTTACTGATTTAATAGGTGGGTTGTTTAAGGATATTTTTGTTTTCATGTCATTCATTAGCGGCCAGCTGAGGTTTGGGCCTGGGCTGGTTTACCATCTATATTTTCTCAAATAGCAACTGTTTTTTGACGACTGCAAGGGAAACTTAAAAGCCCATTTTAGAGCTGAGAAAACTGAGGCCCTTAGGCTGAAGCCATGCGCCAATTATGATAGAGCCAGGACAGGCCCTGAGTTCTGACTCCTAGCCCAGTGCTCCTATAAACAGGACCTGTTTAAATAATAAAGCAGGAACGCAACGGATGCTGAGGTATGGCGGCAAACCACTGTGTGGGGAATTGTGGGCCTCCCTAGGTGAGGCTTGGCCTGACTAACCCCCGTGGCTTTGTGCAAGCTGCTTCCTCTCTCTGGGCCTCAGTTTCCCCATAAGCAGAGTAGAAGGGGTGGAGCAGACCTCCTCTAAGGCTCCTCCCAACTCTGATGGAAAATGCAGTAATAAATACTGGGGCAGTTTAGGAGGCTGGGGTGGGGTGTGGGGAAGGAGGAGCACTGACTCCTGGGGCATGGGGAACGTGGGGGGGGGGTCCTTGGAGAGGAGTGGGCTGCAGGGAGTCTGGTCTGCCCATCGGTGTGTGCACCGCGCTGTCACTGTGTTCTCCTGAGTCTCAAATCTGGGCTGAGGGTAAACACACACAAGTTCATTTTTGACTCGCAGGTGAGGATTGAGTATACGGACTCGGCACTGCCACTCTTTCCCTCACCCCAGGGAGGTGGGACAGGGCACCCAAATTTACAGCTGAGGAAGCTGAGGTGAGGGGTTGTGACCCCGCTTGGCATGAAGGAGCTAAGCCTGGGCTCTCAAACCTGGCTACTCTGCTGTCGGGGGCCCGAGGGCTCCCCACTAATTCTAAGACTGAGACTGTGTGAACAGCAAACCTCATGCAAACACTTCAGAGGGATGGGATGGGCGAATGGTTCCAGGAGAGCTGGGGGCAGGAACAGAGAGTTAAGAACAGAAAGGTCAGGACGAGGAGAAGGACAGGCTGACTAGAGCATGACAAAGTCCTGCAAACTATTATATATAGAATGGATAAACAACAAGGTCCTGTTGTATAGCACAGGGAACTATATTCAATATCCTGCAATAAACCATAATGGAAAAGAAAAAATCAGAAATAAATAAATAAAAATAAAGGGGGGCAGTTCTGACCTGACTCCTGGAAGGAGGGAAGTGAGGCCCACAGCCAATTAGCAACTCAGGGTCAGAGCTGCAAGAGGCCCTGTTGGTATCAATCCATCAATCCCTTCCCTTGGCTTCTCCTCCCGCCTCCCTGGGTGCCCCTTCTGAGCCTCCTTTGCCACGTGTCTCCACCTCCTGGCCCTCTGAAAGTTCCAGTGCTGGGCTCAGTCACTGAAGCCTTTCCCTGCTCTGTCTGCACTCCCTCAGTGGTCCCAGCAGTCTCCTGCTGTAAATGTTTATCAACAACTATTAAGTTGATTGCCACTGCTCAGACCTCTTTCCTGAACTCCAGACTCATATGCGTGTCTGCCTATTACTCTACATCTCCATGAGGATGTCTAATGGACATTTCAAATTCAACGTGTCCAAAACTGAGCCCCTGGTCTTTCCTCCACAAACCTGTTGCACCCAGAGTCTTTCCCTACTCAGTAAATGGCAACAACATCCTTCCACTGCTCATTGCAAAGATCTGTGGAACCATCCTTGACTCTACTCATCTCTTACAGCCCCCTCAACCCATCAGCAAATCCTACAGGCTCTACCTACAACACCGACCCAGAAGCCACCCACTTCTCACACCTTCACCGCTGCCCTCCACCCCTGGTCCAGCCTCCACCATCTCTGCCCTAGAGGACTCCAGAAGCCTCCTCCCTGGTCTCCCTGCTTCTGTTCCATACTGCCTACCATCTGCTCTCAACACAGCAGCTAGAGGTAGTCTTTTAAAACACAAGTTAGGTCATGTCCTTCCTCTGCTCAGAAGGGCTGGTCATTTCACGTTGAGTGAAAACACAAGCCATCACAATGGGCCACAAGCCCTATACAATCTGGCCCCTCATCACCTCTCTGACTTTACATCCTTGCACTCTTCCCCTCATTCACTCCACTTCAGCTTCCCTGGCCTCCCTGATGGTTCCCCAAACACACAGGCGCTCTCCTACCACAGGGCCTTTGCACTCACTGTTCCCCCGTGACTAGAAAACTTTTTTCTCCAGATATCTGCAGAGCTCGCTCTTTTACCTCCTTCGGGTCTTCGGTCTGTGTCACCCTCTATGACCCTATTTAAAATTGTAATTCCACCCCAATCCAGAATTTCTTATCCCTCTTACCCTGCTTTATTTTTTAAAGCACTCATCGCCTTTAATGTATGATGCAACATAATCATTTCTTTTGTCCCTATCAGCTTTTCTCCACTAAAATGTGAGCTCCATGAGGGCAGGGATATTTGTCTATTTTGTTCACTGATGTCTCCCCCACCCTCAGGATGATACCTGGCACACAGTAGGTATACAGGATATATTAGCTGAATGAACGAATCTAGTCCAGCCCCTCATTTCACAGATGAGGAAACAAAGGCCCAGAGAGGTGGGCAGTGTCCCTGAGGCACACAAAGAAAATCCGTGGCAGGACCCAGGAGCAGGCCGAGCACCTCCAGACTCACAGTGCAGTGACCTGTCTGCCCTTCCAGGCTGGGTAAGGCTGAGTGTGGCAGGCATTGCTGGGGCCCTGCCGTGACTGCCTTGGATCCATTTAACTGGCCTGTGTTCGTTGCCAGGTTCAGTGTGCTTTGCAGCTCATGTCTGGAACCATGACCTTTTCCAGCAGTTTCCCTTGGGCTGTCAGAGGCACCTCATCTGTAAGGAGAGCTGGAAGTGTCTGGGAGTTTGCATTCCTTCCTCTCCACACACATCCAGCCAGACTATAGACAGTTAACTGGTGAGAGAATAAAAAGACCAGGAATCTCACCTTGAAGCAGGACTAACCCTGGGTGTGATTTACACCCCAGAGTTCCGCACAGGATCAGGCTGAGGTTAGGACCTTCCTGGAAATCTTCCTGTGCTTGGCTTCTTCCTCTTTCCTACCCTGCTTCTCCCCACTCTTCCCAGATTCTCAAGTGAGCATTCCCATAATACGTCACCTGTGCATGAATCATCACCGCAGGGTCAGCTTCTGGAAGAACCCAACTTAAGATATGGGCTTCTGTGCTAATCTGGGATGGGCTTGTGAACAGTCAGGTGTAGGAGAAAGACCACAAGGTTTAGAGACCATGTTTCAAATCCAAGCTCAGCCCCTGACCTAATGCAAGATCTTGGGGGAAAATCCTGAGCTCTTTGAGCCCAATCTCCCCCACTGGAGAAATGACATGAATTACATCTTTCTATAGAATTGCTGTGAGGATTAAGTGCGTAAATATGAGAAGGACCTTGTGCAGTGGCCAGCACATAGTAGTTGCACAATAAACATTAGTTTCTTCCCGGTCTCCCATCTGTGGCCTGTTTGTGACCCCACTTGCCTGTTTGGACGCCCAGATTCCTCCCCAGCAGCTGAGCAGATGCTGCATAGCTCAGAGTGTGATGAATCTGAAATTTGTCACTTTGGGGAATACTGGGGACATAAAGTAGGGGGTATCCTGAGGCCATTGGGGCATCTCCCAAAGGACAATAGGATGAGGTTAAGGGTGAATAAGACTGTCCAGGAAGAAGAATGGAAGCAACACACACACACACACACACACACACACACACACACACACACACACACACAGAGACAACTCCCCATGGGTTCCCATACTTTGCCAGCAGATGAGTGGTATCACCAGGCAAGGAAACATTAACAATCAATTCCAGACTGTAAAAGCTGGTCCTCAGCTGGGTCGGCAGCATGCCTCTGGGTGACATAATGGCACCTACAGTGGACAGAGGTGAGACCCAGGAGCCCTAGAAGCCATGGTGGAGTTGAGGTCAAGGAGGGCTGTGTGACTGCAGGATCCTAGGAGGCTCTTCCACTAGTGTCCACCCGCCTCCCAGGTACTGCTCCCCGCTGGATTGCTCCCAAGCTGACCGGCACGCTCTGCTCATCCTGCCCCCTCTGTGGCATTGCATCTGCAGCCTGAAGCCCTGTCCCCACAGCCCCACTCCTGCCCCATGTGACCAGGCTTTTTTAGAAGCCAGGGTCAAGTTTATCTTTTTTCTTTTGGAATACAGGTATGAGATTGTATTTTATAGCTAAAATTTTACCACTCATCAAATCCAATCCTCCCCTATATTTTGTAAACATAACAACAGAAGCACAGAAAGGAAAAACTGGCTTTCTCAGGGTCCCACAGTGAGCTAGTGGCGAAGCTAGAATGGAGTCCCTGATGCTCTTCTATTTTATTTTGCCACCACAGGGACAGATGAGGGCAATGCCACAGACATACTCATCCTGCCAGTGGCAAGGACTCTGACACAGCCTTTCATGAGGTCCCATCTACTGAGATGGGTGGGAGTGTGGACCACACAGAGCTGTCCTCCATTTGCTTACAGTTTTTATCTGGGCTGGCGGAAACCTTAGGGAAGATAAGAGACCATTATAAAGTGTCTGCCATGCATTGGGCACTGCACACATACCAAAATATTAAGACTGAGTTTTCAATGGAGTCACCAACATACATTAGAGGTGAAATTCCAAAGTCAGATCTTACATACAGCATTTACCAAGGAAATGTACAATGTGTCATAACTTGTAGCACCCTCAGCCAAGTCAAGAGCATGTCAAGAGGACAGATAGTAGAAAAGAGAGGATTTGTTGAAGAGGTTACTTTGGAGAGGCCTCTTGCTATGCTGTAGACCCCAGGTCACACCCACTATGATGACCATAATGAAAAAAAAAAGAAACAGGTAAAACCAAGGGTTGGTGAGGATGTGGAGAAATTGAAACCCTCATACACTGCTAGTGCCAATGTAAAATTGTGTACCTGCTTTGTAAAATAGTCTGGCAGCTCCTCAAAAAGTTAGTTACCATTTGACCCAACAGTTCTACTCCTAGGTAAATTCCCAAGAGAAATGAAAACATGTACATGCAAAAACCTGTACATGAATGTTCATTGCATCATTATTTATAGTATCCAAAAAGTGAAACAACCCCAATGTCCATCACTGATGAATGGACAAAGAATGTGGTATATCCTTATGATGGAATATTATTCAGCCATAAAAAGGAATGAAATATTGATCCATGCTACATCACGGATGAACCTTGAAAATGTTATGCTGAGTCAAAGAAGACAGACACAAAAGTCAACATACTGTATGATTCCATTTATATGAAACATCCAGAGTAGGCAAATCCATAAAGGTAGAAAGTAGATTACAGTAATAGTTGCCTAGGGGATGGGGTGGGACAAGGGGATTGGTGAGTGACTGCTAATGGGGACAGGGTTTCTTTTTGGGGTGATGAAAGTGTTCCAGAATTGATCATGGTGATGGTTGCACAACTCTTTGAATATACTAAAAACCTCTAAATTGTACACTCTAAAAGGGTGAATTTTATGATGTGTGAATTATATCTCAATAAAGTTGTCATTTTTTAAAAAAGTGACTGTGGAACCATCACTTACCTAAGAAAGCAGAAAAAAATCATAGGCCTGCCGGTGTATTCATTTGTGTCAGGGGAAGATAACCCCCACTGAATAAATTTGAAAGAGACTCTGGGACACATTAATAAAAAGTTTCAGTATTTGTTCATCACACCACTTAGATACACGCTATCTTGTTTAAGGAGCTTGTCCAACCTGCTCAGAACTGAGCGCTGCCAGAATCCAGTTTTGAAAAGACCTTGACAGGCTGAAATGTAAAGGATGAAAAAGATTGGGGAAAAAGTGATCTGGTGTTTAATATCTACCTAAATTCAGAAGAGGGTGAGGGTGTTAAGTTCAATAAAAGTTTGTGTGAAAAAGACCCGGCCTTAGCTGACCATAAGTTTAACAGCTGCTAAACATTTGATGTGATAGCCATAAAAGCTTACTCTTTCTTGGATTACATTAAAAGAAATAAAACCACTGGGTCAAAAGCGGTGATAGTCCCAATGTGGTGAGAACCCAGCTCACCTGTTGTGTTCTGTTCTGGGCATAATATAAGAAGTACACTGGCAAACATTAACCAGTTCAGAAGAAAGTGGTCAGAAATATAAGCTCCTGGAAACGGTGTCAGATGAGAACAACAGAAATATCTGAGAGTATTTAACCAGAGCACAGAAGATATTGCTGGGAGCCATGTAACTGTCACATGGAAGGTTGAGTGGACTTGTATTCTGCCATTCTTTAGGGATGAGCAAGGATCATACATGTAACTTATAGAAAGGTAGGTTTGGGTTTAACATAAGGAAACAAACTAATTATCAAAATAGACTTCCTCAAAAAGAAATTATGCTAGCTATAGTTTATTGAAAAATAAGTGAAGGCACTTATTTTTATTTGTTTATTTTGAACAGGTAATACACACACATGGCTCAAAAAGCAACGCAACATAGAAAAGTTTATGGTGAAAAGGCTTGTTCCTATCCCAAGTTATCCTATGCTCATGCATACAGCTTTTCATCCTTCCAAACCTTTCATATGTAAACAAAAACATATGTTCTTATCCTAATACCATCGATGGATGAATGGATAAAGAAAATGTGGTATATATATATATATTATAATGGAATATCATTCAGCCATGAAAAGAATGAAATCTTGCCATTTGTGACAAGATAGATAGAACTTGGGGGCATTGGGCTAAGTGAAATAAGTCAGACAGAGAAAGGCAAATACCGTTCGATCCCACTTATATGTGGGATCTTAAAAAAAACAAAAAAAACAAGCTCATAGACACAGAGAACTAGTCGGTGGTTGCCAGAGGCCGGGTGAGGAGTAGGCAAAACGGGTGAAGGTGGTTAAAACTTCCAGTTATAAAATAAATAAGTCATGAGGATGAATGTATAGCATGGTGACTATAATTAATAATACTGTATAGCATATTTGAAAGTTGCTTAAAAGTTCTCATCACAAGAAAGAAAAATTTTTTGTGTATGGTGACAGATGTTAACAACAACAAATATATATGTATATGTTCTTATCCCTCCCTGACTTTACCTAAAAAGTAACATAGGATACACATGACTATGTATTTGCTTCAGTCTGGATATTTTCTATTGGCCTGTTATATTTCTCTTTCTATTGTTAATCCTCTGATTAAACCCACATATTGAGTTCTTAATTTCAGTTATTTTATTTTTTAGTTCTACAATTTCCATTTGATTTTTAATAGATTGTGTTATCTGATGAAATATTCCATTTTAAATGATTTTTCATCTTCAGGTTTCTTGAACATATTAATCATAGCTGTTTTTAAGTCCTCAATATCTGGATCACTTGTGAGTCTGTTTCTATTGTCTACTTTTTTTCCTTGACTAAGGTGATCTGGTCCTATCTCCTGGTACGCCTACAAATTTTTACTGAATGCCAGATATTGTGATTTTAAAACTTCATAGTATATCCTAAAGATCTGTCCATTGAGAGAGAGAGACTGATATATTTAAATATTCCTCTTTTTCTAGATAGTCTTTTTATAAACAGTATCTCCAAACCATACAACAATTCTGCAAGGTATGCATTTTGTGAATATGGGGTCCAAAGAGAATATATGACTTGCCAAGAGAGAGTCCTGCAACTAAAACCCAAAAAGGATGGGATTCATGTCCAAGCCTGTCTAGGTCCGAAGTGGGTGCTCCACCCACAACACCTGTGAACAGCTATCACAGGAGGGACTCATGGGGATCCTGGAGGGTCAGCTGTTGTAGAGACAGTTCCAGCCATGCTCTGCTGGTTATGAGAGCCATTCACGTTAGTTCAAGAATAAAGGGTCATATCAGTTAAGAATGCTTGTGGCTATTAAAACTGTTAGTCAAGATCTCAACAGAAGTAGGTAACTCACTCAAGTTAGGGTAATTCGAGGAGGGCTTATTTACAAAGGGATTCATTACAAAGGTATGGGTGGGATTTAGGGAGACCACAGGGGAAAATGAAGAAACCCAGGGCTGGCAGCAATGGAGCTGTCACCACCCCAAAGCTCAAAGGGATGAAGGTTACTGGAACTCAGAGAAGAGAGAGTCATGGAGAACAGGCCACCTTGAGAGGAGCGGAGACCTTCAAGCAGCCCAAGTTGACATACAGGTAGAGAGCCAAGAAAATAAACAACCCCATTGTCACTATTCTCCCTCTATCTGGTCTTTTGCCAGGGCTCACTATTGGCCAAACACAATCAGAAGACTCCTGAGGCAAAGAGGAGGAGGGGGAAGTGATATGCAGTGGATCTAGACAGGGAGGAAGATATCTGGCCCAGACAACACACACACACATACACACACACAAAACAGAGGCCTAAGCAATAATGACATTTAATTATGTCACATATGAGGAGTCTGTAGGCAGTCACAGTGTCTTGAGTGGGCTCGGTGATGTCATTGAGGACCAGGCTTTCTACACCTTTTCACCTCACCATCCTCATGATGGTAGGCTTTTTAATCCTTAGGTTTGTTCCCTCATGGTCACAAAATGGCTTCCATAGCTCCAGACATTACACCCTTACTCAGCCGCATTCAAGACAGGAAGAAGGTGCATGCTTCCTTACCTATCTCCTTTAATCAAGGAGTAGGATCATTCACAAAAGGCTCCCTGCCCCCAGCAGTCTTCCCCCTCCATCTCATTGGCCAGAACTTGGTCACATGATTACCCTTGAACAAAAAACTAGTAAAAGTGTATAGGATTACCTTGGTTGGCTTAGACCAACCATGTTCCATCTCCTGGGGCCAGAGATTGGGTCCACTTCCTTGAGCATGTTTTCCCCCCAACAAAATCAGGGTTCTACAGTCTAAGGAAGAAGGAGGAATGGTGCCAGGTAGGTAATCAGCCATATGGGCCACAGGCTTTTTTTACTTTCCCCGGGGAAGCCCCGGGCATCTCACAGGAACCCAAGTGCTCAGGGAACTAGAATCAGCTGGGGTTCTGGATGGACCACAGCTCCTCCCAGCCAACATCTCTGCACTGCATGGTCTCCTCTTGGCCAGGAACTGCTTCTCTCTGCCCTGCACTCCTCTCTCTGACAGATTCCTCTGCCTACTCGTGACTTCCTTCCCCCAAACTTTAGCTTCTCCAGCCCCTTCTGTTTCAGTGCAAAGCCCTACTGTAGCTAAAGCTGAGGGGTGGGATCATGGGTCCAGACAGCACAAAGGCAGCAGGGGCTGAGGGTGGGGACAAGGGTCCCTTACAAGGGTCCATGCAGAGGTCAGGTGAGGGCAAATGAAGCTGGGGCAAAGTAATGGGATAGAATTTACCCAGATGTGGGCAAATGCATAATGAAATAGGGTGTATTCATGCATTTGGAAGAGGGTAATTCAGTGCAAAATTGACATAAAAACTCTCCAGACTGGTGCCCCCATAGGCTGACAGCTTGGGACCAGTGTCCCTCTGTCTTCCCTTCTACACACCTCTGGGACAGACTCAAACCATGGCTACCTAGTATGAAGGGCATTCTGGGGGATGAAGTGGGTGCTACTGGTGCACCCAGATTGTTTTTATCAGGGCAGTACATCCAGTCCCAGCTGCTAAGGGCTCACAGCTGCCCCCTTTTCAGGAGAATTACTCTCAGCCAATAGATCCACCTGACCCAGATATCTGATGTTTACTCCCCTCCCCACCCTGGGCTGCCAATGACTGCCTGCTTGGGGGCAGGGAGGAGGTGATAAAAAGCTGATCCTGGGACTGCCTTGGCGGTTCAGTGGTTAAGACTCCGTGCTTCAAATGCAGGGGGTGCAGGTTTGATCCCTCGTTGGGGAACTAGGATCCTACATGCCACGTGGCACAGCCAAAAAATAATAATAATAATAAAATAAAAAGCTGATCCCTTGCCCAGGGGCCAGCTCCACGGGGCTGTTTGTGCTCCAGATCCTCCTGTGCGTTAGACCTCATCCTGACCTGGCTTTTTCTCCTGAACTTGGCTGCCCCTGTTCTCCTACTCCCACAGTAAGTCACCCACAAAGAATTCCTATCTTAGGCTCTACTTGTGGGGAGACCTTAGACAAGACATCTAAGGCCCATCCACTCTGAGATTCAGGGGCCAGGGGTTCTCCATCACCCAGAGCTCCCCAGGGGTGAGAAAAGTGAGCAGGAACCCTGTCTCGGCCATCTTCCTCCTTCTCCAGTCGCTGCGCAGAGATTCTCAGAGCACCTTGCCTGTGCTGTACACGCTGCTGGGCTCTGCAAGAAGAGGCACCAGACAGGGCCTCTGATTTCAAAGGGTTTAAATTCTAATTAGCGAGGCAGGAAATGCCTGTAAAAAGGAAAACGGTCATAGTGAACAGCATAGGCCAAAGCCCAACGGTTGGCCTCAGCAGACAAGAGTCCAGCAGGTGTGCAGAGAAGAGAGATGAAGCTGCAGTCAGGGAGGGCTCCCTGGAGAAGGCGCCAGTCTGATTAAAACTTCCAGAAACAAGAAGGAGGCCGGAGGAATGAGCTAGGGCTCAGGTGATCCAAGGCATAGGCCATCTGGCAAAGTGGAACTCTCTGCAGTGAAACAAGAGAGAGAAGATGGGAGAGGCAGTTTGCTGCCCCGGGGGCGGTAGGAGGGATAGGAAGGAGGTTGTGGCCAAGGTTCAGAGCTGGAGGGATTGGGAGGAGGAGGCTTAAAATAGGGAAGTCTCCTTGTCTTGGTCACTGTCATCCCCACTTCCTCCCCCATAATGCCTAGCACAGTGCTGGGCACAGAGCCGGAAGGCTGTAAGTGTTCGCTGAGCTGGGTCCTACACGTGGAGACCCCTCCTCCTCACCCTCTTCCTTCCCGGGATCCATGCTTCTCAGAGCAGGAGCTAGGGCTGTGGGATGGGAATGGGGAATGCTGGTAGCAGGTGGAGACTTCTAGGTCAGCATAACCTGGTCCCCAGAGAATCAGGGAAAGGGAAAGCCCTTCCCTTCCATCCCAGCAGGAAGTTAATTAGGAGAGCTAATTAGTGGACCGGGAGTGAGAGATGGAGGCACTGGCCCCTGTGTGCGCGCAGGAGTGAGCGCGCTGAGGATAACTTCAGGCTGGTCTTCCGAGGGGAATGAAGCCTGCCCGGGGTTGAGGCTGCTGTGGTCAGACAAGAGCCAGGGCTCCTGCGCTGGGCTGGCTCCATCCCCCTCCGCCAGCGACAGGCCCCAGGGTTGTGCGCGTGCACACACACACATTCACACCAGCATCACACACTTACACACCCAGGCACATACATATTCACACACTTGCCCCCCCACACACATTTCCTGTGCCCTCATGTACACACACACGCATGCATGCACAGGTGCAGGAGGTGCAGTTTTGACCTCCATGGCTCCACACCCAACTCTTAACTGTGCTAGAATGTCCTCAGCTGTGCTCCAGGGCCATTGGCAGAGCTGGCACCCTGCACCAAACACTCACCAGCCCTCTGCCCTCATACCCAGGCCCTCCACAAGCTCCTCTCCCTCTGCTTGGCTTTTTTGAAAGGAAAAGAAACTTCAAAGCAGATGTCACAGTCTTCCTTGCTTCCACATCCTGCATGTCCCAGTGTGAGGAACTTCTTCCTCCTAGCTAGCATCAATCCTCTGCAAAATCAGGCAGGCCAGTTCCCATGGACAAAGAATGTTCCCATCTGATGGTACAGCTCAGGTCCCAGGAGGGCCCTAGCCACACTCCAGAGCCATATTACACAAATGGCTCTGAGGGTGTGGGCTGTGAGGGTTCTAACCCAGCTGTGAGTGATCTTGGGTAAGTTACTAAACCTCTCTGAGCCTCAGTCTCGTTGTCTATAAGTGATGGCAACTATGGTTCTAGGTTGTGTGCAGAATGAGTGAAATTATATGTGTAACATGCTTAGCAGAGAGTATGGCACATACTATGTGCTCAATAAATTTAACACTTATCATTGGGGCCCAACCCAGCACTCCTGGCTTCCCACTCCCCAACCAGGATTTACTTTTGCCCTCTGAGCCTGGCTTCTTCTTGTTTCCTTTCTTTGTCTCAGAATAAGCAGACAGGTTATTAGTACAAATTTGATCAAAATGACACATGGATTAGCATGTACACTGCAAAGTCTAATTCTGTTTACTGTTCTAGGAGAGCATGCAATTATTACAGGAGCTGGGACAGAGTGTTTTTAATAACATTTCTTGTTAAGATTTAATTACAGGAAATTGTATTTTCTTAATCACTGAAAACTCAACTGGCTAGGAAAAGAATCGTGATAATTTTGTTTGCAGTTTATTAAATCCTTAGGATATTCTCTCTCTTACATTTGCTTTTATTATGTGCTGCTGCTAAGTGCTTTTTAACCCTTGGAGCTGTGAGGAGGGAGGCCCACAGGAGGCCATCCCCTGCATCTCTCATCCCCAGGCCCTCCACTCCTGGCAAATCTGGATGCCAATAACCCCAATAAACTAAAGCAACTTAGGGAGCTGAGGTGTTCAGTTTCCCGCTGGGTAAAAAGAGCAGGTACGTTCCCCTCCCCGTCTGAAGTTGCTGGGCTGCGAAATCATCCTCAGAATATCTGGCCTGAGCACCAGCTTCCCCTGGAAACCCAGCCCTGGGGTATCTCCCTACCAAGAACTCCCAAGGAAGATTACAGAAGTGATAGTATCACCCATTCTTCACTCACAAGGTATTCCTGACCACCTCAGGAGGTCCAGGGCCTGGAGAAGTGCTCTGAGGGTCAGATGGCTGCTAGAAAACTCTGGGGGAAATTTCAGTCCTATAACTGGCCTTGAGTGAGTTTCCAGCCAAAGTTGAGCTAAGAACAGAAGATACAGAAATGGATGTGACAGAGCTCAGCTGAAGGCGTCCACAGGGCCCTCCTGCTTCCCTTCCTGCAACTTCTGTGTGTGCGTGAGGGGGCACAGGGAGGCAAGGGGCGGTGGAGGAAATGGGACGTGTGAAAACCAGAGGCACAAAGGAGCCGCAGTCTATCAGTTCCTCCAGGAAACCATGCTCAAGGGAAAAGATGCAGTATTACCAACAACATGAGGAGTGATGCTCATAAAACCAATGTGAGACACTGGCCCCGCAGGGATTTGTGCTGCTGTGATTAAGTCATAATTCCTCAGCCAAAGGAAAGCACCTCCTCCTGCAAAATCCTGTGACCCCAGAAGTGTAGGGTGAGGGTGAGGTCCTCTTGGCCTCGGTCACAGCTCCATCTCCACCTGACCCCATGACTCACCAAGCCTGGACCATCTCCATTCAACCTTCCCTCCAGAGAGTGCCACCCTTTCAGTAGCAAGTACACCTATGTCTAGCCTAGGTCTCTCCTACTGCAAATCAAACCCATGTCCTCTTGACCTTTTGGGAGGTAGGAGAGAGGGACAGAGAGACAATGAACAGAATTCCCAGCAGAACAGCTTCATCCGATGCATATCCACTTCTTCCCACTCCCCTCTAAACTCTGAGCCCTCCGCTTTCTCAACCACCTCCCAGTGGCCTCTCCGTTCCCTCCACGTCCCCTTGTTCTCTGGGGCTGGGGAAAACAGGTCTGACAATGTTAACCCCTGATGGCGGAATGCATGACATCAAAGAGGTGGCAAGAGAGGTGATGGATAATAGATGGCTGGAAGCATGAATGATGCATATGCAGATAAATGATGGATAATGGGGCTCACATCATGTATAGGCAGCCGCCCAAGTAATAGATGTGTAGATACATATAGATTGATGGAGAGAGACAGTTTCAGAGACAACACAGGGGAGGATGGAAGGATCCAGGATCTGTGATAGTTGCCTTGACCCTAGATAGGCAGGGAAATAAGAGGAAGGATCGGTACCTAGTGAGACAAGGCAGACGGATAGACACAGGGAAGGGCTTCCTGAACAGAGGGGACTAAAGAAAAGACAATGGGCAGAGCCTTACACCCGCAGATACTGTTGCTGCCCAGGTATCCACGGTGGATCGCAGGATACAGGGGGTGAGCTGAAGGAGCCTGGACACGTGGACGGGTGATGAATGTGCCAAGAGATGAACAGATGGGCAGGCCCATAGGTCAAGACGCTCATTGCTTCTCCCCTTGGCCTCCCTTGGCCCTGAGCTGGGCTCCCAGGCCCCTGGGTGCAGCCCCCGCGTGGCAAGGTGCTGAGCCGCTGGTGGCCGCGCGGGGGCGCCCACGGCCGTGGTGATCGCGAGAAGGGGCGGGGAGGGGCGCAGGCGGCTGTGGGTCCGGCACCGAGGAGTTTGTTTCCATGACGGCTCGGCCCACGGGACCCACTCCCGCCTCTCCTTGCCTTCATAGATGCTGTCCCTGGTTGAAAACGTCTCCCCAAGGAAGGGCAAGAGACCAATTTCCCCAGAATGGGAGCAAGTCTTTGAAGGCCAGGGTGTCTGCCTTCCGGAGCTGCCCAAGTGTGTTTGCTCCTTTACCCTGTCACTCCCTCTGCTTGCCCTTCTTCCCTGTTTTAAATCGTTTCCCTCCCCTTCCCCCTAATGCTCAGGGTCTTCCCGACCCCAGCTCCTCTGTGGAGCCAGCTGGTACAGAGTGGAAAGGACAGTGAGAGAAGCTATTGTTTTGGAAAGGGCAAGGCAAACTCCTAGGAGAATGGGGGGCCTGAGGGGTGGCTGAAGCAGATAAGACCCTCTATCAGCTGACGCTGGGATGAAACCTAGCTGGGGTAGGGGCCTGTCACAGCCTGAGTAGGCAGCCCCTCCCTGGCCCTGCCCTCCCAGACACACAGATGGGGAGTAGATGCATCCAGGATGGACAGCTGTGGGTGGCCCTCCCTCAGCCCCAGCTCAGATCTGTCTGCAGCTTGGATGGTAGAAAACTGCAGAGGAGGAGATAGAAGGAGCATAAGCCGAGATAGCAGTGCCTTCAGGGAGGGTTAGGATCCTGGAGGTGGAGCTGTCACTGCTGGAACCAAAGATCTCTTGCCTAAACCTCTAGTTCGTTGTGTCCGCTGGAAGCCAGAAGCCAGAAGCACAGCCTCACGCCCTCCAGAGGAGAGAGACTCTGCGGCCTCCAACACGTGCCTTCACGGTTCTTTTCAGCGACTGCTTATTACCCTACCCCAGGGCCCCTGGAAACAGAGAACCATGGAGAACCTTCTGCAGAGCGGCCAACTCGGGAGGCACAGAGAGGTTAAGTGACTGGCTCGGTGCAGTACAGCCTGGAAGCTGCAGGGTTGTAACCACCATCAAACCCAGGGAATTCTCAGTCCTGAAACGTTACAGAAAGCATCAAGGAAGGAAAAATACAGAGGAAGTGGTCAAAATGTGGGATGTTTTTCTTGTACTGGTTCCCCCCCGCCCACTTCCCGACCAAGTCTTCATCCCTGCTTCACATACCCGCATCCAGTTCATTGCCATCGAGATTTTTGTAAAATCTGGCTAATTTACCTCTACCTGAGGTGACACCAAAACAGTCTTTAACAAGCAGTGGGAGTTGTCCAGCATCGGCCAGAATTGGGGGGCAGGGGGGTGGGCAGAGAGGGAATTGCAGGCACAAGGGACAGCATAGCAAAGGCAGAAAGGCATGAAGGGTTGGGGGGGAGTAGAGGCAGCTCTGTATTCCTGGGGTGAAGTTTCGGCAGCAGCAGAAAGAGATTTGAGAAGAAAGAGGCAGGGCTCAGATCATAGAGGTCTTGTTCTCCATCTAGGAGGCTCACAGTAGGGAACCACTGAAGAGTTTTGAGCAAAGGAAGTAACAAGTGTAGATTTGTAATGTGGAGTGGATTGGAGGCAGGGGGTATGGATAGAGACTGAGAGGCCAGTTAGGAGGCTACTGCGGCAGTCCAGGGGAAATGATGGGGAGCCTCGTCAGGGTCATAAGAACTGGGTTAGGGAGAAGGGAGAGTCAAGAAATATTTTGGAGGTCAAAGCATCAGGACCTAAGAGAATGAAGACAGAGTGAACAAAATTGAAGTCAAGGCTGATTCCTGGGTGTCTGGCCTGGGTGTGGGGGTACAGTCTGGCCACCCTCTGAAGGGTGAGGTGGGAGAAAGAGCAGGCTTAGGGGAAGATGCCCAGTTTGAAGCACGTTGAGTTTGAGGTACCTGAGGGTGCCTAGACTGACTATCTGGGGGTAGTTGGATATTCTGGCCTGAGCCCCATGGACAAAGGCTAGACCAGCAATGTTTTTGGTGGCTGAAATCCCAAGGAGGGGGTAGAGGCGACTGCCCAGGAGAGAGAGCAGAGCAAGGGTGAAGGTCAGAAGGGGCCAAGAAGGAACTGTCAGAGAGAAGGAAGTTGATAGAGTGCTGTGTTGGGGAAGGAGGGGAGGAGAGGGGAGCTGGGGAAGGAGGGAGGGAATGGTGCCAGGTCAGGTGCAGCAGAGAGACCTGGTGAGAAAAACACTGAGTGTTCCCTGTGGACTTGGCACTGGGCATCTTATTCGTTTTTAAAATTTTTAATTGAAGTATAGTTGATTTACAGTGTTGTGTTAATTTCTGCTGTACAGCAAAGTGATTCAGTTATACATATATATATTCTTTTTCATATTCTTTTCCATTATGGTTCATCACAGGATATTGAATATAGTTCCCTGTGTGCTATACAGTAGGACCTTGTTGTTTATTCATCCTACATATAATAGTTTGCATCTGCTAATCCCAAACTCTCAATCCTTCCCTCCCTTGCCCTCACCAAGTCTGTTCTGCATATCTGTGAGTCTGTTTCTGTTTCATAGATATGTTCATTTGTGTCATATTTTAGATTCCACATATAAGTGATATCATAGGGTATTTATCTTTCTCTTTCTGACTTGCTTCACTTAGTATGATAATCTCCAGGTCCATCCATGTTGCAACAAATGGCATTATTTCATTCTTTTTTATGGCTGAGTAGTATTCCATTGTGTGTGTATGTGTGTGTATACATATATATATGTGTGTGTGTGTGTGTGTGTGTGTGTGTGTGTATAAAACATATCTTCTTTATCCATTCATCTGTCGATGGACAATCACGTTGTTTCCACGTCTTGGCTCTTGTAAATAGTGCTGCTAGGAACATAGGGGTGCATGTATCTTTTCACATTATAGTTTTGTCTGAATATATGGGCATCTTATTCATAATCAGGGTCTAGCTGGAAACTGAGAGGACTGCCCAACTGAGTAATTCAGAGAGAGTTTTAAAAAGGTGTGGGCAAGGTACAAAGATGTGGGGAGGGTCTAGGAAAGTGAGCAGGGGTTGCTGAGGCTCCAGGGCTGGTAACGGGGGAGCCAGGCCTGAGGAGACCTGGAGGGAGAGCCGTGTGGAGGGGCCACTGGACAAGAGCTACAGTCCGGTGTGGAGGGACACAGCCAGCCCCCTGTGGCTCACAGGGAACAAGTCAGGAGGTTAAATACCTCAGCCTCACTCTCTTCCCTCCCTCCATCTCCTGTGTGGCTCTGCAATGGTGTGGCCCAACCCAAAGCCAGAGGGCAGGGAGCCTGGGCCATGCAGCCCCCAGAGGTCAGCCCTGGAGCCCACGCACTAACCGCTGGGCTATGCAGCCTTGGTGAGCAAGCAAATAAAAACTCTGACCCATGTAACTAGTAACAAAGGGCAGCACTGGATCCAGGCCCCTCTTGTTTCTTTCTCTGAGCTCTGCTGCTTTACGCCTGACCACCCATTCCTCCACAGCAGGGACACCTAACCCCTTCCTGTGTCTATCACCCCCAAGGGAGGAGATGCTCTTCCCTGCTAGTTCCAGCAGCAAAATCCCAGAGAAGTTGTCTTGGGTCACATGCCCATCCCAAAGCCTGTCACTCTGCCTGGGGTGAGGGAAGAGGAAAGCTGTGCTGGGCAATAGCCATGAAACAGGGAAGAAAGTGGCAGCTGCTGGGAAGAGGCTGGGAATGTGATGAGGAAGCAAGCTGGGACCAAGATATGGCCCTTTGTGTTTCTAAATGAAACAGGAGGTGAGGAGACAGCAGAGGGAAATTTTCCTTCTTTGCCTACTGCTGGGCATGTACCAAAAATATGGAGATTTGTACTCGCATATACCCATAAACACACATGCTTACATATATGTAACTCCAAATATATGTAGGCACATCCACATGCTTAAACAAACCTGCTTGCTCACTTTACACTCATGTACAGACATATACACAGTCACCAACATATATACAGTAGCAGTCAGGGTGGGCAAGGTTATGCTTCATTAACAAGCAACTCCAAAATCTCAGTGGCTTAAAAACACTGAGGCCTCATTCTTGCTCATACTAGACGTCCGTCACAGCCTCTGTTCATCATGGTCACCCCAGCTGATGAAACCTTGCTGGTCACTGTGCCAGAGAGAAAGACCTCTGAAAGGTCTTGCACCAGTAATTAAATTCTTCTGCCCAGAAGTGATGTTCTCTCTTCTGTTCATTGGCCAGAACCGCTCATATGATCCCACCAAAGGAAGCCAGAGACACAGAACTTCATAGCAAATAGCACTAATGACTACTACAATATAGCTCACACACACACACACACACAAACTCACTCACTCACTGCTCTTCCTACAGCTTTCTTATTTTATCCTTTTGTATCTCAGACTCCTAACAGTTCCGTTTCCAGCAATTAGAGTCAAAAGTCCACTGCTAAAAAAAAAAAAAAAAAAAAAGTCCACTGCCAAGAGCCAGAGGTCATGGAAATTTCCATCCCTTTTTATTTCAGGCCCTGTCTGCTGCCCCCAACTCTCTCTCTCACCTGGGGCCCTGTCATCCATCACCCCTCCATGCCCACTCTTCCTTGCCTCCCCTGCCCCATGCTTCTTCCTGCAAAGGAGAGATAAAAGGGACAGCTGCATGTTTATTCAGCGCAACTTCACGCTGACAACCTACCACTTGCTTCCATTTCCCTACTCCCTCCCTTTCTTCTTTCTGTGATTGCCTTGGGAGCTTACTAGGTGTGAGCTAGTGGCTCACGGAGAGACAGGCTGCTACAGAGCTGGAGAGATGGCGGTGAGGCCCAGAAGGCCCTGCAGGTGGGGGGAGAAGAGGCAGATGCAAACAAAGACACCAAGATGCAGAGAAACAGACACAAATGGACAGCGACAGAAGAGAGACATAAGATGTGGCAGAGAGAGAAGCCAGAGACACAGCCAGTGACAGAGGCAGATGGAAAGAGACGCAGACTGACAGAGACAAAAACAGAGAGAGATGACTGAAATAGGTAGAAACAGAGACACAGAGAATGGGCCAGAGAGGTGAATGCGGAAAAGAGCAAAGAGACAGAAAAGATTGTTGAGCTCCAGGGTGGAAGTAGGGATGTGTCCAGGGATGTGTGTGTGTGTGTGTGTGTATGTGTTACCATATAGCTCTGGTTTTTAAGCCACATTATCTTTCATTGAGATGGACGCAGGAAAGTGAGTGCTGAGATATCTTGAAAGATAAGAAGAAGATGTGTCCCTTTTCAAGCAAGTGGCTGGGGGTTGAGGCTAGGCGGTAAGCTCAGGAGACTGGCAGGGGTTTCCTTGGAGGTTTCTTATGCCGTGTGTTTGGCTCGATAGCATTGGCTCTGTCGGCTGGAGGAGACTGCAGGGTCTGAACTGTGAGCACATCCCCAGCTGCCTCCACCCCACCTGTGCTGCATGCTCCAGCTCTGACCCTGGAGGGAAGAAAGAGGGGGCAATGCAGCCCCTGCTCTGGGCAGGGGTGGAGGGTCCCAGGCTGAAAAGAGAGGCAAACTCCTGCCTTTGGGGAGCCCTGGGTTGGTGCCAGGCTCGGTGCCAGGACCTGGAGTCGCGGTTGAAGAGAAAAGCCACGTGCTCCCTGCATAGGTTGTAGTCTAGTAGAGCAGACAGACCCCAAACAAACGGCAGTTACATGATGACAAATCAGGTTAAATGCTACAAAAGAAAGGAGTGTCATACAAGAGGGAATGATGGTAATGGGGGCCTCCTTAGACCGTGTGCTCAGGAAATCTCTCCAATTGGGGGATATCGTGACCAAGACCTTCCCGGTGAGGAGCCGCCAAGAGGAAGCCTGGATGTGGCATGGGATGGGGAGTGGGGAAGCAGGGCCCAGGAGGAGGGAACGGCCCCACAAAGGCCACAAAGCAACACCAAGCTTGGGCACTGTACCAAGTCCTAAGGAGGGCCTGAATGGCGGGAGCAGTGAGCCAGGGGGTGTCTTGAGTAAGATGGGCCAAGTGGGCAAGAGCCTGCAGGGCAAGCCCTCTGAGGAGTGTGGATTTTATTCTAAGGACAGTGGGAGAGACGTGGGTGAGTGGTATCCATCCACACGTGTCAGGCACTGAGCTCGGGGCTGGCACCCAGTGAAGGTGTCGGGATAGAAGTAAGAAGGCTGCAGAGCAGAGGAAACCAACACATCTGATCAGGTCACTCCTGTTCTCCACTCCCTTCAGTGGCCCCCACCACCCTCAGAAAAAGGTCCAGACTCCTTAGCAGGGCTGGCAAGACCTTCCCGCCCTGTCCCCCTCTTCCTCCCCATCTACTCCCCTCTGGCCATTCCTCTGCCTCAGACTCAACGCTCGGTGCTGTGTCCTCCACCTGGAACCCCCTCCCCGCTGCTCTCTCTCTCCACCTGCCCGACTCCCAGCCAGCCTTCAGGACGTAGTTCCAGCCTCCTGCCACGGGTGAAGCTTTGGCTGAGCCTGGCGCCCTCCTCAATGAAACTGGCCACTCCCACCCCTGTGGGCCTCACAGCACAGGTGCCCAGGAACACTTCACTGCCCGCGGCTGCTTGTGAGCCTGTCTCCTGGATGGAGTCCTCAAGAGCAGGTCTGAGCTAGTCAGAATTCCCAGGTGAATGACCCACCCGTGGTCATGGAGCTGATTAGAGGTTGAGCTCTTGGTCCAGAGGGGCTGCTCCAGCTCCCCCCTCTCCAACACCATCTCAGGGTAATCGGAGCTGAACCCCAATTGGTAGGGAGAAGAGACTGGAAACCAGAGTCTAGGAGGTTAGCCTAAGAAATCCTTCCAGCCTTTTGTTTTGTGGCATCCGTGAAAACAAGCTGGGTCACCAGCAGCTCTCCTGGAGAAACTTTGGCCAGAGTTCTCACTGATGCCACAACTGCTCAAACCAGCATAGTCTGATCTGGAAATACAGCCTCAATATGTGCCAGGGTTTCTAGCTGTATGCAAAGGATGCAGGCATCATTAAGCTGGACGAAGTGATCCATTCAGCTCTTCATACATAAGATTTTAAAAACATTTTTTTGAGGTCGTGAATACAGGTCAGAAATCAGAAGAAAGGGCAGGTAGGGGTCGGGGCTCCCAGCTGGGAGGGGGGTGACCGAGGGGCAGGGGTGTGCTGAGATAATTGAGGTAATTGAGGCAGGGACCTGGTGAGAAGGTCGGGGAGGGAAAACGCTGCCCACCAGCCCTCAGGTGTGGATAACTCAGGGCAGCGTCCCGGGTGGGCCAGCAGGAAAGTCTGCCTAATCCTAGGAAAGTGAATCTGCCACAGATAGATTTTTTTTATCCAATTTGCCTTCATCTCCTCCAGGACTGCATGTGTTACCAGGGCAAAGGCCAAGAAAAAGCCTGTCCCCCCAGGAGGTGACCTCTCTGAGACTCTTGCTGTGCTTCTATTTCAAGGAAGACATGGCCATCGGTGCCACAGCATCCCCTTGGGAGGACCTGGGGGTGGGCAGCAGGGCACAGAGATGAAAAGTCAGGCAGAGGCGGGGAGAGGTCAGGAGAAGCAAGGCAGGGGCTAAGTGAGCCTGGGAAGAAGGAAGTATCCCAGAAAATGGTGAGAATTCATGAGGCTCCCAGCCCACTACCACTGGGAGGCAGCAGGAGGAGGGTCCATGGAGGGCCTGCCCCTGAAAGATGGAAAGCTGGGAGAGAGAGGATTTGGAGGCCAAGGCTAACTGCTCCCATGGCTGTTGGCTCCTCTCTCCCTGAGCACTATGGGGGGAAGGGGGGTTTCTGAAATCCAGCGTGGTTTGGGTCTCCATGAACCAGTTCCCAGAGGACCACACAACTAAGCAAGAGCCCTAGATGGCCAGACCACCCCATCAGCATCTACTGAGGCTGGGACTGCGCTTGGTACCTGGAAAGAAGGTCCCACTCTGCCCTGAGCCTGACAGCCAAGACAGCTGCCTTCAGCCCCATGTTGGACAGCAAGGCAAGTAGGCCTGAAGTGGGAGGCAGAAAGAGGGTCAGGGGGCCTGAATGGAACTGCCTGGCCTAGAGGGATGTGGCGGCCTCACTTCCAGGCAGAAAGATAAACAAGAACAGAGAGAAGCCAGGGGGTGGGGTGAATAGAGGAAAAAAGAAGAGGCAATGGAATCTGCTGTAACAAGCAAGCGCCCACATCTCAGTGGCCTGACCTATAAAAGTTCACTTCTCCCTCAGTCACAGTCTAATGCAAGTGCTGCTGTTGGGGTGGCCTGCTGTGTGACCAGCTGGGGCCCAGCCTCCGTCCCTCTTGTGGCTCTGCTTTCCTTTAAGATCTCTGACTCCTCCCTGATCAGCCAACAGACAGGATAGACGTCTACTCAGGAAGGTGCACCCAATTTTTGATCTCTGCCTGGAGGGGGCCCTGCACATGTTCCACTGGTGAGAACTAGAAACACTGCCCCACCCAAACACAAAAGGGGTCTGAAAAATGGGGTCACTGGCTGCGTAGCTGCTCCTCAGCCAAAAACTCCACGCCATGCAAAGGGGGTCCTGAATTGTGGAGGATTACAGGCCAGCTCTTCCTCCAGTACTAGTATTTCTTGGACAACTGTTTTGGACCAGGCCTTTTATAAAGTGTGATTTATTCTATTCTTTATAACAACCCTTGAAAAGTAAAGACTGTTAGACCAGTTTTATGCCAGGAGAGATGGAAGCTCATAGAAGTTAAGAGGCTTAGCCCGAGGGGGTGAGGTCTGGATTTTAACCCAGGTACTTGCAGGTCAGGGCCCACGCAAGACATTTCCTTTTGCTGCTCACCAAGCCAGTTCTCTAGAAAATGACAGAGATGGAGACAGACAAAAAGGAGGAAGTTGGCGGGGGTGGGGGGGGGTGAGGACTAAAGGGAGGGAGGACAAGAAAGAGGGAGGTACAGATAAAAGGAGAAAACTGAGATTCCCACAGAGGGGGAGGAAGTAGGGAAGATTGAGATGAGAAAGAACTGGAAGGAGATCCAGGAGGGCCAGGCCCCTCCCCTCTTCATACCTCGTCTGGCTTCTGGACCACTCAAGGCCACCTGCTCTGTGAGCTTTCTCTGCAAGCGTCTGCTGTTCCCCATGGACATGCATTCGAATCCTGCCTCTGAGTGTTCTGGCACTAGATCTTGAATGGTTGATCGCTCAGTGAAGATGCAGTTCATGAAAGTGCTTTATAAACACTGACAGAAATGGTCCTGGGGGCGAGGCGAGGGGGCAGGGGGGGGTCTGTTTGCCCGAAGGAGCAAGAGGGTGGGGAGAGGCCTGAGGACTGGGCAGCAGCACAAAGCCCAGCTGGAAGAGAGGGGAGGGTGGAAATAAGGCATGTAGAGGCCACAGTGTCTCCCTGTTGCCCTGTCAGGAGCAGCTTTCCTGACAGGGAGGGTGACTCATGAAATGAAAAGTGAATGGATTGCTGAACTGCTTTACTTCCCTGGCTGTGTCATCGCGGTTGGCATGGGGCTCTAATGAGGGACCATGCATCGCTTGACCCTCTCACCCCAGCAGATGATAGAGGCTGACTGCTCCCCACTTGCAGGCCCTGGAACAACCCGCCGCTGCGCGCTGCACAGCTTGTAAATTGTTATGGCCCGTTGAAGAGCTCGCCCTTAAATGTCACTTACCCAGGAATTAAGGTGAAGACAGGCAGAGGGACCTGCCGTTGGCACAGCCCGAGGTGGGGACTGATCGGGGGGGTTCAGCCTTTTCGGGAAGGACAGTTGGACACAAGGTCCGGGGTTAATCAAAAAATGCCCCCATCCACCGGGGGATCATTATCTCCAATAATTATCCCTGCTCCTGGGGCAGGGAGCAGGGACAGGCTTGGAAGGCTATCATCTGAGTGGACTGGCTAAGAATATAGACCTGAACTGTGGTCCTGGGGTCCCCATCCCCACCTGCCTCCTCTCTCTGTCTCTCTCCCCTCCCTCTCCCTCTCCCTCCTCCCTTTCCCCATCCCTCCCTCTCCTCCACCTCTTTCTTCCAGTTTGCTCCCTCACTCCAGGTGTCTGCATGGCTCACGGATTTCTCTTTGTCCCACTGGACCCTGAGGGCAGAAGAGGAGGATCTTAATGAGTCTGACCCAGGCCAGAGGGCCCTGGTTGAGGGCACCACTCCAGAGGGATGGGCCAGCTTCACTTTCTAGCTTCACTTTCTAACTTTGGGGGCAAGGAGAGGTCAGCTTCCTGCTTCTCCCTGGAGGCCCTTCTCTGGAAGAAGGTAGACCATGAGACCTGAGACTGTGGTACCTCCCAGTGATGACCCTTCACACCTCTTCTCTCTCCTGTAACCTTTTTTTTTTTTTCATTACAAAACAAATCCACATTCAGAAAAGGTCATGAGACAAAAGTTCCACTTAACAAATTATTTTAAAGCAAACTCAAGGTAGCCACGGCCTCAGCCAAGGACCAGAATATGGCCAGCACCCAGCGACCCCATGGACCCTTCCCCATCCACCTTCCCCTACCCTCAGGTCCCAGGCAATCACTTCCTGTGTCTCTTTATAGTGTGTGAGCTCCTTCAACAATACGGCGTAGTTAGGCGTGTTTCTGAACTTCACATAAATAGAATCACATGTTATGTATTCTCTGCATCTGGCCTCTCCCAGCCGCCCTAATGGTGTTTGTGCATCTCTTCCGCGTGGTTGCTGTGGTCACAGTTCATTCATTCTCATTGTCGTGGAGAGATTGTCGTTGGCTGCGTGCCCCAGCCCAGGTGTCCCCAGCTGCAGCACCTTATTGCTTTGGGGACAAGGCTGTGACAATCCTCACAGCAGCCTGAGGCCTGGTCACAGAGGGTCCTCTGCAGACAGATTGCATAGTGAGGAGTGCTGGGGCTGAACTGAACCTTAGCCTCCGGGCCACGCACCCAAGCTCTTACAACCTGCTGGGGGTGCTGCGTGCTAACAGGGAGCCTAGGGAGACTTGGCCCCCACAGAGAGAAGTCCTAATGGCATCCCAGGCATTGGCACCAGTAGCTGGCGAGAGAACTTGAAATAGCATTTGGTGCCCAATTGTTGCCTGGTAGATATTTGCTGAGTGAGCGAATGACCACCTTCCTGGGAGCCCTCAAACCAGGCTGTTAGGCGGCCAGCCCTTCTTGCCTTCCTCCCAGCTGCCAAGCAGCTAGCTCTTGGCACTTGCATCTCTTTCTGAGACTCTGCAGGCCAGCAGACCCCTCCCAGACTCATAACCTCCCTCCTGCCTTCCCTCTGGGTGAGATTAACTGCTCTACACTTACTAACTGCTCCCAGAGCCAGGAAGGAACGATATGGATGCCACCTGTCACCTGTTGCTGTCTCCCACCCCCTCCTGCCTGCAAGTTCCCCTTAGGTCTAATCTCCATCCCCACACCCGACTTTGCTGCTTTGCTGGCTCTGATGAAGTTGAGGGAGAGGAGAGGTACAGCAAAAATAACACATCAGTTGAGTTTGCAAGGCAGTTTTCAAGGTAAAAAGCATTTCCTAACACACTAATTGAGTGCGGATCGTTATTATCATCCTGTTCTAAGTATTTTACATTTTTAACTCATTTGACCCTCAGAACCACCCCTGCAGTAGGTACTATTATTTTACTTATTTATTTATTTTTATTATTTTTGGCTGTGGTGGGTCCTCGCTTCTGTGCGAGAGCTTTCTCTTGTTGCGGCAAGCGGGGGTCACTCCTCATCGCGGTGCACGGGCCTCTCACTATCACGGCCTCTCTTGTCGCGGAGCACAAGCTCCAGACGCGCAGGCTCAGTAATTGTGGCTTACGGGCCCAGTTGCTCCGCGGCATGTGGGATCCTCCCAGACCAGGGCTCGAACCCGTGTCCCCTGCATTGGCAGGCAGACTCTCAACCACTGCGCCACCAGGGAAGCCCAGTAGGTACTATTATTATCCCCACATTATAGAGAAGGGAGCTGAGAAGTTAAGGAGCTTGTCCAAGGTAGAGACGCCAGATAAAATACAGAATAAGTAGTTAAATTTGAATTTCAGATAAACAAGGAATGTTTAAAAGTATAAATATGTCCTGAATGTTGCATATTAAATTCAAATGGGCATCTTGTATTTTTGATTTGCTAAATCTGGCACCCCTAGTCCAAGGTCACTGAGCAAGTGATGGTGGAGTCAGGATTCAAACCCCAGCTTGCCATTGCCCTCCGCTCCTATGGGATCTGCACTAAGGCCTGACAGCTGGCAAGAAAAGCAGATAGATTTGAAGCTATTTAGTAAATCAAACCAGCAGGGCTAGGAAACAGATTTGACATGGAGGCTTAAAAAAGCCCAGTTTCTGGCTCCTGTAGAGTCAGAGAGGAGCCTTCTTGCCAGGGATCACTCCAGCAAGAGGAGGCAGAGCCTCCAGAGGCCGAGGCCAAGGCCAGGGTCCATGAGGGGGTCCAGGTCACCTGGCAGGATGCCGATGGTCACACCCTCTAATCCCTGTTCTCCACCTAATCACCAAGGGGGTGGCCCAGCCTGGCTCAAACCCAGGCACCTCAGTCCTCCCAGCTCTCCAGTGGCCCCCATTTCCAGCCTTAAAACCCATACACAAACCACTTCATCTGACTGCCAGGATGTCACCAGGGCCCGGCCTCTGCCCTCTGCCCTCTGCCTTCCATCCTGCCCTCCCCCTCCCCCAGGGCTAATCGCCTTATTTAGATGTGATGTAGCCACAAGACTCCCCAACTGTAAAAATTGCAAAAATGAATGTGATGGTGTCGGAGGCTGCAGATGCGAACATAGGCTTTTATTTTGCACCAAATAACACATTTAATTACTTCTTGGAGGGGAAGCCTGTTTGGCAGATAGTGAAGGCAATGCTAATAATAGCACTTTGCACGGAGGGCCTCAAACACAGAGGAAGAGCCATGAAAGGGTCCCGTTTCTGTTCCAGACAACTTGAAAGCTCCACGAACACTCATGCCTCCTCAAGAGCAGAGGGAATTGTGAAGAAAATGCTGTGGGTTTTTGCTTTTAACTCACTGTTTTTTTGATCCTTTCCAGCCATCAGAATGTAGGAGCCCTGGAGAGACTGGGGTGGGGGTCGTCGTCTGGTGGAAAGAGAGTGTGGAGGGGGGAGCACACTCCCTCTTCTCCGTCCTTCTACCCCATCTCAAAGGGCAGGGCCAGAGGGAGCCCCCCAAGATAACGCCTACCCTGGCTGGGGCACAATTTTGTGCGAAGAGCATAGAATAGTGAATCAGGAGAATCTGTTTTGCCAGTTTGGGCAAATTGCGCTCCATGTCCAGGCTTCGGTCCTGCTGTGGGGTGTTGGGCCTCATGTTCCTCACCTGTTAAATGGGGCCTTATGATGCCTACAGTACAGGGATGTTGTGAAGGTTAAGTCTAGGGTCCCATCTACCATTAAAAATCTCCATGATCTAGGCAGCAGAATGCTCCCCTGAGCACCTGGGGCGCCACCACCCACAGACCATGTTCCTGGTGTGCCTGGCTTCCCAGCTGCCCAGGGCTATTCCCCGGGCAGGCTGCGGTCAGTCCCGGCCTGTCTGGGGGGTGCTGGGCTGCCATGCCTGCAGGCCTCACTGCAGCCAACGGGCCCAAGTGGGGTTGCCTCCCTCCCTGGCAAGGGGGTCAGCTGGAGCTTGAGAAGATGCTGGTCCCCAGGAAGATGTCCATCAGCATCCTGGAGAGCTGGCTGACGGCCCGCTACCTCCTGCCCAGACTGAATACTGGGGCCCCAGGGACTGTGTTTCCAGCCCAATTCTATGAGTATTTGCCTAGCCAGTGGGGGAAGGGGCCGAGCAGAGGGTCAAGGGTGTCCCAGATTCTGTGCAAAAACTTACTAAACATCCACTGGAAGAATAATCACACACACACACGCATACACGCATACACACACACACACACACACACACAATCTCTATGATTTAGATCTAGCTTCTACCACTCAAACATAGAACTAGAAGTTGCCTTAGAGCCCATCAGGTTTGACTAACTCCCTAACCCATTTTACAGATGAGGAAACTGAGGCCCAGAGAAGGGGAGTGCCTTGTGAGTTGTATCAGTGCTGGGACCCAAACTGGGCTGTCTGTCACCCATGCAGGGCACTTTTTCACATGTCTCCTGGCTTGCTGCTGTGTGCTCTTGGGGAAGTCGCTACACCTCTCCAGGCTCCGTTTTTGCCTTCGCTGTAGAATGAAGGCCTGGGATTAGATGCCAAAACACTGCAGGGGAATGAGCCAGAGAGGCCTGGACATAAATCCTGGTTGTGTGACCTGGGAGAGTAATGTCAGCCCCCGAGCCTCAAACACCGTCACCCTCACCAACACTGTCACCCCAGCTAGGGCTTGCTGTGTGGAGACCCTATTTATTCTAAGTTGCTTTTCTTGGACAAACTCATTTATTCCTGACAACAACCCTGGGAAGTGAGTCCTATTATTATCACCAATTTATAGATGAGGCAACCGAGGCCCACAGGGGTTAAGTAACTTGCCCAAGGTCATGCACCTCTTAGGGGTGTCACTGGGAAGGATTTGATGTCCATTGTGTACACCAGTGGCCGGCACATAGTGGGCCAGGCACACGGTAAGTATCAGTGCCCCAACCCCACCTCCAATCTAGTCAGTACCTTCTAGGAGTCTGTCATTACAGCCAAGACTCACAAGAGTCAGGAGACCTTTTACACACCATATGGCTATAGAATTAATAAAGTGTTGTAACCAAAGATTGGAAAAGAGATTAGGGTACTCAGCTCCTGGAGTGGAACTATTAAAAAAGAAAGAAGCCCCTCAGCTCTGCATTGGAGGAGTGGGAATGGGGCCCAGGCCTCCTCTTAGATGCTGGGCAAACACCAGGCAAGGGGGAATCCCTAACCAGCTCAGCGTGTCTGCTGTCGGCCATAAAGAAGCAGATTATTGGCGCTGTGGTGACGGGAGAACCGAGGAGTAACAAAAGGACCTCTTTAGAGGGGGATAAGGAGGCAGGTTTATTACCCTCAGCAAAGAGGGATACTTGGAGCCGGCATACCCACCCTGATGACAGGTGACAGAGCCCACCTCACCAGGCCTCGGGGCTGCGACCCTCCACCAACCTTTGGTCACAGGTGAAGGGGATGAATCAGACTCAGCAGGGCCTTTGCTCCCCATCCTCGTCCTCCTGGGGACACGTCTACCACCCCCACCGCAATAACAGAGGTCAGAATGGACTTCCTGACCTCCATCCTCACCTATCCAGGCAGAACTGTTCCCACCTTCCTCTGTCTTTCCTGATGCAAGAGTAGACTGCCTGGGTTCAAATCCCATTTCTGCCTCTTGCTGGCTGTGTGATCTTCGGCAAGTTACTTCACCTCTCTGGGCTTCAATGTCATCATCTGTGAAATGGGTATAATGACAGAAGCCACCTCATGGGATTGGTGTGGGGATTACATGAGGCTTGTAAAGTGCTTAGTCCAGTGTGTGACACTGAGTAAGACCTCAATAAATGTTGCTTCTTCTTATTATTAAGACCAGTTTGGCTCTTACCATATTATAATTTGATCATGAGTCTGTCTCCCCAACTAGACCTTGGGCTCTGGACCTCTCATGTCCTCCTAACAACCTCATAACATAGTTATTATTGTCACCATTTCAAAGATGATGACACAAGCTCGGAGATATTAACCAATCACACAACTGGTACCAGCCAGCTGGCAGATCTCAAAGTGGACTTTATGGCCCTTACACTTTGCTCCCAGGGCCTCAGCCTGGTGACCTCCAGGGGCTCCCAGTTCTGCTGTCTTAGCCTGTGGCTTTGTGATGGCCTGTTAGGCAATAAATAATTAAAGATGCCACCCTGGACTTTAGGCAGGAAATAGTTAAAGAAAAGTAACCTCAGCTCCGGAGGGCACAGAGGCCAGAAGCTGGGTTTGCTGGGCTCTGGGATGTGGGGTGCCAGGAAGCTGAGATGATCTGAGTTGTGGAGGGCAGCTGCCGCCACTCAGACAGGAACACCAGCCCAAGGCCCTTCATCATCAGAAACATGCTGCTGCTGAGAGAGCTTGTGCACACACGGATCCAGAGACACACACAGACACACAGGCACACACACGCAGAGTGATACACACACAGACACATGGGCACACACACACACTCACACATGCCCACTGACTCCCATAAAGCTGTGTCAGAGGGAACCATTGTGTCTACTTTCTAAGGAGAGAGACTCAGTATTGTGATGGAGATGCCTGGGGGCGCCTTGTCATATAGGAGGGATTTAGGTGATCATGGAAAATACAACTCGAAGACTGGCACTACAGTGAAGGGAGGTGAGGTCCCTAGAGTTTTCCTCAGCAGGAGTTCAATGTGAAAGGGTGAGGGATCAGAGAATCTTAGGGTTAGCAGATCTGATCTCCCCTGACCGACGTCCATCCAAACAAGTCTATGTCCCCACCCTTCCCCTCCACCTGCAGAGGCTTCAGGTTTTAGTGGACATCAGATCCACCTGGAGGATTAACTTAAAAATTCAGATTCCTGGGCCACCCCACCAGAGATTATCATCCCCACTTAGCAGGTGTGGCAACTGAGGCCCAGAGAAGCTAGATAACTTGACCAGGACCATGCAGCAGAGCCAGAACTGGTCCAGGAGCCAAGCTCTGAACCACCATGCTAGGCTCTGTCTCAGGTACCTGTAGACCCAGGTGCGGGCATCATTTAATCCCTGCAATGAATCCCTTGGGGGAGCAAGATGGGGAGCAAGGGGCCAAGCTGGGCAAAAAGGGTCAGGACCCCAGGCTCAGAGGCAGGAGTTCCAGGCAGGGCTCTGTTTCCACTGGGGGCTGCAGACTCAGAGAAGAAACTGAGGCGCAGGTGCAGCTGTGTGGGCTGACTCGACCAGGCTGCAAGACAAGTACCTGGTAGTCGAGGACACTGGCTCTGCAGTTCTCAGGGACTGTGTGACATTGGGCAAGTGACTTGGCCTCTCTGAACCTATAGAAAAACTGGGATAACAACGATCCCCACTACACAGGGCTGATATGAGGATTAAGTGAGCTAATGCACATATCCTAGCACCAGGGAGGGCTTGTTTCAATGGCAGTTTAGCCTCCTACAGACTCAGCCATGGGTGACCCCTCTGGCAGGGGCTGGGTGCACAGCCTAGAAGCTGCCTCCTGGCCCACCCTGGGTCACCTTGAAGCCAGCATGACTCACCTTCCTCTCCAGGAGGAGAGAAGAAAGGCCGCCAACCCTGGCTCCAGATGCAGCCAATCCAGAGCTGCTAATAGAGTTTCTTGCCCCACCCCTGGGCTGCCATCTGTGCAGGGCTGGTTGAACCTGCCAGTCTCAGAGGGTGGTTAATTTATGACCCTCCCTGCTCCTCCTCTACACCAAGCCAGAGGGGCCTCAAGCCCCAAACCTCAGCCTCTCAGCAGGAGAACTAGGGGAAACAGAATCTAAACAAGTTCTAGCTTGAATTCCTTCCTTCCCAGGGACAGTTAGCCAAAGGGACATGGAGGTGAGGCCTGCTTCCTTTGACTCCATCTACCAAAGCCTTGGCCTCACATCTACACCTCATTAATCCACACACTTTACCAGGAGACAGAAGGGCAGGCCAGCAAGGGCAGGGGCAGCCTGGGTCCAACCTCTGGTGCTTACAAGCTATGCAACCTTGGACAAATTGCTTGCCCTCTCTGTGCCTCTGTTTCCTCATCTATAAACTGGAGATAATAATAGAAACCACCTCCCAATGCCGTTGTAAGCATTAAATAATAATAGACAAAGATTTCAAACAATCACAGGCACATGGTAAATGTCAGTTGTCATTATCAGCTGCTGGTCCTTCTGGTGTCCTTGTGGGCCCTGGAGGGTCTAGATATAAATAGTGAGGCAGAAGGACCACACAGTGGTGAAGGGGAGGAGCAGGGGGTGTCTGGAAGGAGCGGCGGCAGAAGTGGTGGCAGGTGGGGGGCCTTTCTAAGGGAGAGAAGTCTGGGCTGAGGTTGCCCAGCCTTGTTCCCGCTTCCCCTCCTTCATTCTGCACTTTCTTCGCACTCTGCTCCGCTCCTGAGGGAGAAACAGACACAGAGAACTCATCTGCTGTCAGGTGTCCCCCCCTCACAAGGCCGCCCTCAGGCTACCACCATGCCTTTAAGGTCTCTGCCTCCTGGATGGGTTGGCCTAGGACTTCATCGGGACGGAGTGATCGCCGCTGTTGGGGAAAGTGGAGTGTGGAGCGGGAACCAGAAGGCTCTGTTGACTTCAGGAGTAGCCGGCAGGAGCCCCGATCGGAAGGCATCTCGTCCTAACTCTACATGGGGGTGAGGCTCCCTCACGTGTGGTGTCTCCCGACTCAAACTTCCAGCTCTCTGAAGAAATGGTCACTCTTCTCTCCCCTCATTCTGGGGCTCCCTGAGGCTGGGGCTGTGTCTCCCCTCAGTCTCCTTCCTGGGTGTCACCTCACTTATCTCCTGGAACAAGACTTTGGCCTCATGGCTGCTCTAGGGAGGGCATGATGGTGTTCCATTTACTCAAAAATTGCTTTCATCCTGTCTGGGTAGGTGGGCAGCAAGATAGAGAATTAAAGTCCTGGCAGGAAGTGGAGAGACCCAGTGAGAGCCACAGAGTCCGTGTTTCGGTGGTGAGGGCTGATGGAGGTCGTGTCCAGGCCACACCTTCTTTTCTGGTCCTGCCCCAGGCTCAGCCAGCAGCTTTCACAGGCCTGTCCCTGGCTTCAGGCGCAGGGAGGAGTGTGGATGGCTCTCCTACGCCCAGCCCAATCCCAAGTCCCAGAGGGAAGCTCCTGTGCCGTGGGGGCCAGAAGGTCCATCTCTGCACATGAGCTACACTGCTTGCTTGAGATTGAGTTTCTGCCCAACTAGTGTTTGTTGAATGAATAATCGCAAACATGCCGGCCAGTTATTCCGCAGCCTAGATGGCTCACCTCTACCGGCCTCCATCTTTCCATGTCCTCCAAAGTCAGCCCACATTCCCAACCTGCTCAGCCGCAAACTCTCTCTACCTTCTCTGACCCCCTGTGGCACACAAGCGTGGCCCTTGAGTCCAGTCCCCAACCTTGGCACTTATTGGACTCACTAGAGGAGTTTTCTAAAACACTGATGCCTGGGCTCCACCACCAGGGATTCTGATTTAGTTGGCTGGGGGTGGGGCGGCAGGACATTGATTCTGTTTAATTCCCCGGGTCGTTCTGACGTGCCGCCACTGTTGAGAACCAAAGGACCAGGCTGTGGTCTCCTCCATAGAAAGGAGGAGCTGATTTTAACACTAAATCTCAGTGCCTAGCACTGTGCCTGGCTCATAGTAGGTGCTCTATAAATGTTTGTTAATAAACGATTTCGTGACAGGTGAGCCAGTTCCCTTTCTGGAGGTGTCTGAAGGTAAACAGGACTGGAGTCGGTCTTCCTCTCCAGCAGGTGAGGCAGTGATTAAGAGTTTATCTCTGTTGATTGATAGACTGAAAATTCTATCAATCAACACAGGTGGCCAAATTCTGCCACCTCTTTGGCCTTGGGCAAGTTGAACCTCAGTTTCCTCATCTGTAACTGGGGCTAATAACACCCTCTACCTCACAGAGCTCTTTTGAGGAGGATGGAGAGCAAATCCATAAAGGCTAAGCTCAGGCTGTTTGTGCTCATCTGGGTCCTGGCAGGAAACAGATGGTTTATTCAAACCACTGAGGAGAGTTTACCAAAGCAGGTGTTTGCAGATATGCGCAGGGTTGAGGAAGGAAGCAAGGGGGTGGTGCAGACCCCCAGGGCTGGCAACACTAGGGCACTGTTAGCACCCCTAGGCCTAGAGGGGTACAGAGAGGAAGCAGGAACCCAGAGACAGAGCTACACTATAGGAGAGGGGCCAAGACAGGCGCCATGAGCACTGAAGGAGTGGCCCCTGCATCCTGAAATACCTACCTCAACCCCACTCTCTCCCCCCTTCATCTCCTAGTGGTGCCTCCCACTGGGCAATGCCAACAAGAGGAGTTCACTTCACAGGAAGCCTGGGGGATGCAATCCACAGAGGTAGCCTCCCAGGGCACAGGGCAGGGTGGCAGAGGGCAGAGAGTGCATTTGGAGGAGCAGACAAGATATCCAGCACCCTGACATATGGTGAGCGCTGACGAAATTTTATTACTGTTATTACTGTTCATGTGGCTCACGTGGACCATGGCGTCCAACCTTGCTATTTAACAGTATTGTAGGTACGCGTTGGGTCTCCTGAGCATAGCAGATGGTCCAGGGGCCGGGCCCAGCCCCATCTGCACACAGCAGGTGCCCTGTACACACCGGAGGGAGGAAGGACCGAAGGAAGGAGTGACAGCACATCTCCATGTTCGGCCATGGGCTTCAGCTTGTTTGACAAGCCATAAAAATGGTTTTGCGATAGCAAGCTCCATTAAAATGGAAGCACGGTGCTCTAGTATGCAGATGGGGCCACTTTATTACTCTTTAATCCGTTTACAGAAAGCCCATATTTGGTGTACACCATTTTGCAAATAGTAAAAAATGGGCATGTTTGCTGCCTCCAAAGCTGTGGAGTCCCTGGGTAAATAGGCCGAAACCGTGTCTGAACACTGCATTTGGTTACTCTTAATAGAAACTGACATGCTCCTCAAAATGTGTGGGAGGCTTGGAGGGAGGACCCAAAGTGTGGTGTGTGTGTGGTGTGTGATGTGTGTGTGTCTTTGGGTGACTCATACCCTTTCTGGACTCAGTTTCTTTTTTCTTTTTTAAAGACACAATTGTACTTGAACATTTGTTATTTTTTTTTTAATTAATTAATTTATTTATTTTTGGCTGTCTTGGGTCTTCGTTTCTGTGCGAGGGCTTTCTCTAGTTGCGGCAAGCGGGGACCACTCTTCATCGCGGTGCGCGGGCCTCTCACTATCGCGGCCTCTCTTGTTGCGGAGCACAGGCTCCAGACGCGCAGGCTCAGTGGTTGTGGCTCATGGGCCTAGTTGCTCCGCGGCATGTGGGATCTTCCCAGACCAGGGCTCGAACCCGTGTCCCCTGCATTAGCAGGCAGATTCTCAACCACTGCGCCACCAGGGAAGCCCTGGACTCAGTTTCTTGATCTACACAATAAGTGACCTGGGCCAGATGGTCTCCACAGCATTTGCAGCTTTCCTATGCCACGGCTTTGTGATTTCTCTACCACCCTAGAAACTACAAACCTCTCTGAACCACCAGCTTTCCAATTAATTCCCAAGGGAAGCCCTCTTCACTAAATGAAATAAAACCTACAAATTACCAAATGCATTTTGAAAATGGGTCAAATTGAATGAAGAATACTTAATGGAGTGTAACTATTCCAGTGACAGTTCAAATAGTTACACCGTAGCCCCCAAAAGCAACAATATTCATAAATCCATCAGGATTCTCAAATCCCAGTTTCACTCGCTATTAGCTGTGAGATATTGGGAAAGTTACTTAATGTCTGCGCCTCAATTTCCTCATCTGTAAATAGGGGATAACAATACCCTCCTCGTGGGGCTGTTGAAGGGATTAGATGATTCTTGCAAACCATTCAGGACGGGATGTGGCACCAGCAAACAGGGAATTGAACCCGGCCCACGGCAGTGAAAGCACCAAGTCCTAACCATTAGGCCGCCAGCGAATTCCTGCCAGCTCACCCATTGTTAACTACTGTCATTCTTATTATGCACGGTAGTGTATTTCTATTAAAGAGAAAGAATTTAGGACAATCTCTGTTACATAAAGTTGCCCATGCAGCAGAATCTGTCCTGTCCTGAGGAAGTGACCTAGGCCCCAAGTCACTCTCCATCACGTCCACCTGGCTTACTTACCGTGCAGCACTCATCACAACCTAAATGTCCCTTCTCTCTCTCTCTTTTGTTTTTTTTGGCCACACCACGCGGCATGCAGGATCTTAGTTCCCCCACCAGGGATGGAACCTGTGCCCCCTGCAGTGGAAGAACAGAGTCTTAACCACCCGATGGCTGGATGGCCAGGGAAGTCCCAAAACTGCCCTTCTTATTTATCTCTCTGTTTATTATCTGTCTCTCCCCACCTAGGTGTGGGGTCCATGAGGGCACAGACCTTGTTGGTCTTATTCATGGCTGTCTCCCCAGCGCCTAGAACAGCATCTGACTGATTCTCCATAAATTCTTCCTCAGTGAACAGCTACATTGTTCATTGAAGTATTCTTCATTGAAGAAATTCTTCTTCAATGAACAACTACATTGGCAAAGCATGTGGTGTTGGCCAGATGTGAGGGTGAACTCTGGAAACCTTGCTCAAGGTCGGGTCCCAAGGGAATGCCACATACATGCATCGCATGTTTTAACACACATATCCAACCTCTAAAGTCTCAGTTCATGGAACTGTCCATTAACTGGATTTTTATTTTGACTTTAGGATAAAGCAAGATCAGAAAAGAACACAAAAAAGGAACAAAACAACATCCTGTTCCTTGGGGTAAAGTCCCAGGCCCAGCACCCTTTAGGCCATCTCCTGGGCCTCCCCTGGAAGGCCTGGGGTGGGGTGACTTCTTGTCTTGGAAATGGGCTCCCAGGGAGCAGGATCTCTCTGGTGAAGATGAGGCACCCTTTTGGGGGCCCAGGGCTTTAGAGTTTACAAAGTTCTCTTGGAGTCCTCATCCCACCTGATCTCTCCTTGTGAGAAGGGAAAGCCCCAACTCCCGCCAGGTCTCATCCTTCCCCCCGCCACGCCCCATTTCACAGATGCAGAAGCCAGGGGTGGAGGCAGGACAGACTTGCCAGCCTCCCCACAGCCTAGCCGGGGCTCTTTCCAATAATACCTCAAGGCCTCCACAGAAAGGAATATTCATCACCTTGCTGACTAAAGCAAGGAAATGGCTTTGTGCATTTCAAATAAATTTTCAACTACAAAGGGAATGAAACTAAAAGGAATGCGCTACTCTCTGTTAACCAGAATATTCTATTAACCAGGAACACACAGCCCACCCCCAACACTCTAGCTGGAAGCATAGGTGGATGACCTTAAAGATCATCCTGTTCAGGGCTTCTCAGGATTTTAGAAGTTATGTTTCTAATTGATCATCTAGCAAAGATTCAGGACCCAGCATGATAAAAACCAAGAGCCCACATTTCCTAAGAAGTGTTTAAAGGCATTCTGTTATTACAGTAATAATACCCAACACCTATCAGGTAGACCTTTATTGTGCTCCAGACACTGTTCTAAGCCCTTCAGATCACAAACTTATGATATATCATGCTCTCCACTTCACAGATGAGGAAACTGAGACACAGAGAGGTTAAGGAACACATTGAAGGTCACACAGCGGGTAAGTGGCAGAGCCAAGATTCACAGCCAAGTAGTCAGGCTCCTGAGCTCACACTCTTCACCATTACATCTTACTGTCTCTCCAAGGGGAAAAACATCTTAGTAAATGTTAAAGTATAAAGATACAACAATATTGGTAGGAATCAATTTTGTTGACAAAGTTTTAAATCACAAAGATAATAGTTAGTAGTGAAAAATCATGATTATCCCATTGGGTGTAAAACTTTTCTTTTACATGATCTGTGTGAGACTGCAGCAGACAGCAATCACTTTGGCTGGTGGACATGGCAGAAAGTGTGTTTGGGTCACAGTGTGATCCACTGTGATTACTTCTGCATCCCAGGAATGCCACACTCATCTTGCCAATGTTTTCCTTTTATATATTAAAAAAAACAAAACAAACAGAAGTCCAGAAATGTTAGGTGACTTGCCAGAGGTCACACAGCAAACTAGCAGGAGAACCTAACCTATTCAGTTCAATGAACATTTGTATAACATCTGCCACATGATTGAGTTACGTTCTTTGCACCAGAAGCCAGAGAGGAAGCCAGAGGCCAGATCATGGTGGGCCAACTTGTCAGCCAGTCGAGGGCTAGAACCAGCTCCTTCCATCGCTCCAGCCACAGCTGGAGTCTATTTTCTGCCTAAGTGCAGCTGCCACAGTGGGGTAGTCACTCAAGGGTTTTAGCCCTTGGTTCTCCTCAGGTGAGGAAAAAGGAAAGGGCAGATGCCTACTGATCTTTTTATTTGGGGGCCAATGAATCCCTTTCACTTCTCAGAAACTTCCAAATAGCCCTCTCCCTTCCAGTAGTTCTAGGAGAATGAAAATTGACTTCCACCTGCTTCTCCTACCACCATTCAAGCAAATCACTCAGGGAGAGGCCAGGGATAGCATCTTTGTGTGCCTGTGGCCTCCTCCTCCCCCTCCTCCTCCTCACAGGCCCCGGGGATATTGATAATCCCCATCGGTGATGTCGTCGATGTCCCAGGACTGGGTCGGGAGGAGGCCAACTGTCCTGCAGGGGGACTTGAAGACGAGGTCTCCAGGTAGGTGGCCAGGAAGTGAAGAGAACAGAGGAAGGGGGCCAGGAGCCCCTCTGAGGGTCTGCGGTGGAGTCTTTCGAGTGAGGCGGTAGCAGTTATTACAGCTAATTTCCTTCCCCTTGCTAAAACTGCAAATCCACAGGGTTTTCACAGCATATTTGTGTATCTGGAACTTTCAGCTTGCCTCCCCTCGGGGACCATAAGAGACGCCAAGGAAAGAAACAACATGGTCCTCCGTAATCTCAAAGCCAGTTCCAGAGTTAATAATAAATTAAGAGCTGCAGGCGGGTGGAGGAGGAGTCAATAGGGAGGACCCACTCCATGCTGGGGCAGATCGGCCCCTCCAGGAACATCTAGGAATCAAGAGAAATAATGGAGCACTGGGGTCTCAGATGTTGAGGAGGCTTCTCCAAGGCCACAGGCCCACTGACCCTAGATCTTTGTGGCACCAAAGCCAGTGGGTCCCCATCCCCCGACGATGGCTGGGTGGGGGAGGAGAAAATTGAAGAGCATTCTCTCCCACGGCTCCTTTCTCCCTCCCAGTGGAGGGTAGGGGCACTGAAACAGACCCTCTTGGAGAAAGGCAGGCAGCTGTTTTATTTTATTTTATTATTAATTAATTAATTTATTTTTGCCTGCATCAGGTCTTTGTTGCTGCGCTCAGGCTTCTCATTGTGGTGGCCTCTCCCGCCGCGGGGCACAGGCTCCAGGCACGCGGGCCTCAGTAGCCACGGCATGTTGGCTCAGTAGTTGTGGCGCACGGGCTTAGCTGCTGCGCGGCATGTGGGATCTTCCCGGACCAGGGCTCGAACCCGTGTCCCCTGCATTGGCAGGCGGACTCTCAACCACTGCGCCACCAGGGAAGCCCCGAGGCAGCTGTTCTAGAATTGGAAAATTCCTCTCTCTGGCCGACTTGATGTACTCACCTCTGAGAAAATTTCTAGACCAGCAGCGATGCCAGTTGGAAATCCAACCATCCCAAATACCTGTGCCATTTTATTATTCATTGTTTTGGTCATAGGAAGACTATCTCCCAGATTGGAAGCTCCCTGAAGACCAGGGGCTCTGCCATCAGACTGGAAGCATAATCAATTCTTGTCAGAGCTAAGATCGTGAGGGGACTCGGAAGCAACAGTGTGAGGAGGCCAGGCAGGTTTAGCCCCAAGAATATAAGGTGGGGTATGGACAGGATGACTGCCCTGGAGTATCAGAAGGGCTGTCCTGTGAATCCTGTAGAATCCACTCCTTGTATGTGCTGTTCCCAAGAAGAAGAGCTAGAATTAAGGGGAGATGATTAGGGGACTGGACTTTGGTTCCAGAAAAGGACGAACTTTCTAAGAGAGTGGATCGGTGAGAGATAGTGAGCCTCCTACTATGAGAAGTGAAGCTTCTGGGGAGGGGCCCGGAGCACCAGGTGGCCACTGGACCAGGCAGCCTTTAAGATCCTTTCCAAACCCAAGAGGCAGTCAGTGATGGTGGATGTTCTAGTCTCCCCCACCTCCACAGTAGGGCTGCTCCTCCTGATAACCCCAGGGAAGGGCCAGAGGCAAATGAGCAGGAGGACACAGGGACCCAGCTCCAGCCAGGGAGGCCACTAAATCAATCAGTCAGGCAAACAGCTGCAACAGAGAAGGGTGAGCACAGTGATGGCAGCCGCAGGCCTCCAAGACAGCCCCGATGCCTGCAGCTGAACAGACAAATAAGTAGAGAAGTAAGTCTTCCTTGCTGACCAGGGTAGTGTTCTGTCCTCACTGCAGCAGGGGGTCGAGGCCTCAGCTCACCCAGCGCACTGCAGGGGACCCACCCACTCTTCACAAGGGAACCTGGGTCAGGGCAGGGAGTGTGACTTGCTCACAGTCACACGGCTAGTGAGGGGCAGGGCCCAGCAAAGCCCTAGGGCTCCTCGCTCGCAAGCCAGCGCTCTTCCTCCCGCCCCTGGCGGCCCTCACAGCACCATCTGCTCCTGCAGCGGCTGGGATTCCTTTTAAAAATATGTTCATCTTAGGCAGGTCCCAAAGTGGACAGAGGTGATACGTATGTTCTCTGCTGGCCCAGGAAGAGCAGGCAGAATGAGCGCCTGACATTTCTGGGATCTATCCCAGTCTTCACATTTCCTCTCACAGCCACATCCTCTCCCAAGCAATTTGGGAATTATGGGCATCTGTTATCCACCTCCCTGTGCCCCTGTGCTTCCTTCCAGGAGCCCCTCCACACCCAGTTCCCCTAGCTGCTCGGGAAGGACTGAGAAACTCCTCCGCTAGAAGACAGTGGATATTCAAAGTATTGCCCCTTCCAGGAGAATCTGCATTTTAAGTCAGGCTCTGCAAGAGTAGAGAGGTGGGGCTTAATCTGGAATCTAGACATGGACATTAAGGACTTTCAGGCTGCTGGCGAGAGATGTGGGGATTGGAGATGCCTTCCCAGGGCTCCTCAGCTACTCCTTGATGGGAGAGGAAGGTGGAAGTGGCGGGTTACGATCCAGGAGGGGAAGCAGATAACAAGGACCCTAGGCACACTTCACAGGGTTGGGGGCAGCCCCCTTCAACAGGTCTGTCCTGAACCAGGCATGTCCTGCAGGGAACGATTACCTCTCCCTGTTTGTTAGTAAATCCTAGAGAACAGGAACTAGGATGTTGGCACTGATCCACATCTGGACAGATCAACCACCATGACCCACTGCAGACTATCCTCCGCCCCACAAAACAGACACCCCCAGCTCACCAGTTTTGGTCTCCTCCTCCAGCTCATTAACCACACACTGTCTGGATTCCAGAGACTGGATGCACTGACCTCTGGGGGTCCCTACAGAAGGTTTCTGGCTCCATCAATCCCAAGGAGCTGGAAAGGCAGAGCAGATTCTCTGTAGGGGACTCCTACAGATACCAACAAACCGGAGCTCATTCACAGGCTCCTGAGCAGGACGGTGAGCAGGGCCCCCAGCTCCTGTCCCCTCCCCGCCAACACACACACACCCGGCCCAGGGCAATTTCCCCAGAAGTGCACTCATGCTGCGCCCTGCCAGCCTTGGCGCCAATTGACTGGATTTCAATCAGAAATCCATCTCCCTTAAGGACCGCTTTGGATAAAAGCAGAAGTAACATGCAATCTAGATGCTGATGCCAAGCCATAACAGGGGAGCCGGAAGGAGGCCAGCTGCCCGAGCCGGTCCCCGGCCCCCAGCGAGGATGAAAGTGGGCCTCGGCTGCAGCAGACTCCGTTTCCAGGGACCTAGGGAAGGGGCGTAACCTGATCTCCTTCCCTCCCCACCACTGGCCGAGGGTTAAATAGCCAGCCAGCCTCCGAGAGCCAGCTGTGCGCTCTGGACGCGCCCTCCGCGCGGTTCCCAGGACGCACCCGACAAGGGCTCCTAGGACGGCTAAGAGGGACCAGGGGTGTCCTTCGGAGCAGGAGGAGCCGCGGGCTCAGCACTTCTCCCCACCCACCCCCAACCTCATCGCCAGCTGCCATTTCTGTCACTCGTTCCTCTCCCGGCCTATACTGCGGTCAGAAAGTCGTCCCTCGGAGAGAGGGTGGCTGCTCCGTTCGTCTCCCCACCCAAGACCCTGCACCGTGCGAGCGGGGGCGGGGCTGCAGGGAAAGGAAAGACCCCGTGGAGCGCTGGCGGCTCTGGTGCGCAGCGCTGGCAGCCTCCCTGGTAAATAATGCACGCCTCCCTGTGCCGGTTGCTAGCAGGTAGTGTATCAAAGTAATATCGCGCCGCGAATTGCAGTGTAATCGCCGTAATTTAGGGCCCCGTGGGTGAGCCCGTTTCGGAAAGGCTGCGCGCCCGGACGGGCAAGGTGACTGGAGCGTCTGCGCCGGCTTTGACCTCTGGATTTCCTCCAAGCTAAGTGAGGCCATAAAGAATTCAGAAGCCCAGGCTGTCTCCTAGCAAATGGGGTGTTGGCAGAGAGATTGTATTATCTATCTAGAACCAGCGAGACGGATGCACCAGCCGGGAATAAAGCGATGTCGCTGTTCGCGCCTAGGTAGGCCGGCTGGGTGTCCGCGCGCAGCGCCCATCCTCTCCCAGGTGGCCGAGCGAGGCCCGGGCAGTGTGTTGGGGGCGCCCGGCCCAGAGCGAGGAGACGTTTTCATTAGGACTTGGGCGGCCCCTGCCGCGAGCCCGCGGATCCGTCCCTGCCGTGGGCTGCTCAGCAACCAGATCCTCCCAGGACCAGCTGAGCCGCCGTCGCTCCTCCCCGCTGCGCTAGGAAGTTGTTCGGGCATTAATATTCCTGCCCAGGTCCTCCTGAGGGGCCTGCTGCCCGCCTCCCCTCCCCCAGCCCCGCCAGGGAAAGTCGTTCTGGGGTGGAGAGATGGTAACAGGAAATGCATTTGCAGGCTCCCTTCTAACTTCTTGATGGGAGCCAGCTGGAAGCGCGCGAGCTGTGCTGTCTCTCTGCGCTCCGCTCCTGGTGACCTGGAAGGTGATAATCATGAGCTTCTCTCAGGAAAGACAAAGAAATGGAAAAACCTATCGGGCCCTGCAGCCCTGTCACATTGCATTAGCAGAGAGCCTTGTGTCTGTGGCCCCAACTCGGTGCCAGAGGGGCTGTTTTCTGTATCTTCAGAAGCTCTCCATCCCACGCCTTATTCTCGGGACCCAAGAGTTCTGTTTCCTCCTCACCCTTCTCCGAATCATTTTCATCTCTTAGTGAAGAGATGTGACTCTTGCCGGGGCAGTGAACTTGGGAGCCAGTAGGGCCCTAGAAACCAGCAGTTCTGGTTAAACAAGCCATGGTGCATCCTGACAGCAGAACATTCTACAGCTGGCAAGAATGAAGGAGATTTGTGTGTGTGGAAAGATGTCCAGGATATATTGTTAAACAGAAAAAGCAAGCTGCAGAATAACATGTAGAGAAAGATCTCATTTGTGTTACATTTTAAATAAAGGCTATATATATTCACATGCTTGCATATGCAGAGAAAATGTCTGCAAAGATAAAAAAGAGACTGTTAATGGTTGCCCCACGGGATAAGGAGGAGAAAGGGACTTTAACCTCTCACTCTTAAATTTTGTTCTGTTAAAATTTTTTTTCAAAAACAATTACATTACTTTCATAATTTCAACATAAATCTTTTCCCCCAAAAAAAGAAGAAAAGAGAGAAAAGAAAAAGAAAAAGAGACCTCCAGTCCAATCACTTCACTTGAAACAGGGCCCAGTGAGGGAAAGGGACTTTCCCAGGTTGCACCATGCTCACAGTCTGGCCTCAGGCCCTGTCCTACATGTCCCTATACCAGGGTCCTTCCCAGGCACACAGCCCTGCCAGCCAGGCTCAACAGGCCCACAAGGGAATCATGGACCCCCTTCTCAGAGCAAGAAGGACCTCTGACAGGAGTGTGACCTGATCTGAGGGAGCAGTCTTTGATTCCAAAGACAGGAGTTGGAGGCAGATTTGGACACCTGGCTGGGTAGCACTTGTCCATGACCCTGCCCTCCTCCACGCCCCACAGGCCCAGTCTTCTGATACAGGTAGCTTCTCTTGGTCAGGCCTTAGGAGGGGTGGGGATTGAAGGGCCATGCCTGGGGTGACCAACCATTGTGATTTGTCCAGAACTGAGAAGGGTTCCCAGGATATGGCACTTTCAATGCTAAAATTAGGACAGCCCCAGGCAAATTGGGACACGGTCACCCTTACTGTGCCAGCCACGTCTGCAGCAACCAACGGACAGTTTGGCAAGGACACCCCTTGTCAACTCAAGGGTGAAGATTCTAGAAGGTTGTCTCAGGCAAGGACAGCTAGTCCCTGCTCTGACTTTTCTGAAAAGTATGAAGCTGCAAGGGTTAATTTACATCTTGTCAGTTATGATTTCCCCTCAGTCCAAGCACGCACACACGCACACACACCACACACCTCCTTACCTCTCTTAGTCTGTCTAAAGGCACGTCAGCCAGGGGCCAGCAATACCCCCCTGTGTCTCTGAGCAACATAATCTTCAAGAAATTCTAGAGCCTTTAATTACACACAGGGCTCATCGCAATTTCTCATCTCTCCCTCCCCACCTCAGGAGACAAAAAGGAAATTTCACACCCTAGTGAGCCCAGCTCATCTTTTCCTCTTTGATGCCAGCCTGGGGTTAAAAGTCAGGGACAAGCGACACACGCCTCCTCTGAGTTCTGATTCCTTCGCTGATTTTGAGATTCCAAGCATGCATCTTAAAGATCTAATCTGATTCTGCCATGCCCGCCTTACCAGCCGATTAATGGCCCCGTGGCATCCGCACTGCAGCACCCAGTATTCTGCAGAATGCCACCTTCCACACCCCTCCCACCTGCCTCTGGCCCCCTCCCCGAGACTGGTAGCCCAGAAGAGAAAGGGCTAAGGTTAAGAAGATGGGGGTTGGGGGGAGTGTCAGAGAAGGAACAAGAGATCCGAGTTCAAGTTTTTGTTCTGTCATTAGCTAGCTGTGTGACTTTGGACAGATTGCTTCTCCTCTCTGGGTTCCTTATCCATAAAATGAAGGCATTGACCTAAGTGGTCTCTAAAGTCCCTTTAGACCTAATAAACCAGACTTCCTCAGCTTAAATCCTGGCTCCCCCTTCTAGCTGGGTAAAACTAGGCAAGTTACTTAACCTTTCCATGCCCTGGTATCTTCACCTACCTCATTGAGTTGTAGTAAAGGATTAAATGAGTTAATTTGTAAAGTGCTTAAAACAGTGCCAAGCACGTGCTAAACCACTTGTGACAGAGACATTGGTGCCCCTGCCACATGCCCGCAGCACTCACTAGTCCCATGCGAAACACTTGGACTTGCTCCAGCTCCAAGCACTGGTGTTTCTCTGCCTGACAGCTTTCTCCACCCACACACCCACTCCCAGCCTGCTTGCCCTGAGCTCCAGGCAGGCTGGACGTGCAAGTGGTTTAAGTGCCCAGAGCAGCCTTCAACCGGTGATGGTAAGGAGTTGGCATATATATACCCCAGCAAGCTTGTCCCTGCTGGACCTCTGGGAGACTGTGTAGAATAACTGAGGCTTATTCTACAGTCTCCCAGAGGTCCAGCAGGACTGAGCCTGGGACCCAGGGTGGTAACTGCTCTTCAACACACCCTTTATTATATTTCCTCCTTCCCTGTCTCCCTTGCCCGGGGCTTCCCAAGATCACCCTCCAAATAAACTACTTGCACTCAAATCCTGGCCTTAGTTATGACTCTGTGCTAGTGCACCTCAAAGACATTACCTTCACTCCTAGCAGCAACCTTATGAAGTGAGTGTGATCATTCCACGTCACAGATATGGAAACTGAGGCCCACGGAGGCCAAGTGCCCTGCCCATGATCGCACAGTAGGCAAATGGCCCAGCTGGGATATGAACCCAAGTGTTCAACTCAAGTTGACTCCATGGGCTCTAGATCTCCATCTGCCTCCCACTTCTCCCTCTGAGAGGCTGAATCCTGCTTCAGAATGGACACCTCATTCCTTCAGAGCTACAGCCGCAACTCCTTTGCTGCAGGCAGGGAAAAGGGGTGCAGAACCAGACCATCTGTGAAATTGCCTCCCTGGCGGAACTGAGAGGCCACCCAAGGACTCCTCTTCCAATCACACGGGCGTCCACTGAGCCCTTGGGTGGCATGGTCCTGGGCAGAGCAATCAGGCTCTTGGTACCACAGCCTCAGTTTAAGTGCAAACATATGGGGACCCTTGGGGGAAAGTGGTCTCCCCAAGGTGCTGGGGATGTACCCAGACGTTGCCTGCCCTGAGGGGGCATCATCCTTCTGGGCCCCCAGCCGAGGCCCACCTCTAGGCCTCCAGAAGTGTGTGGTGCCAGCAAGAGCAAGGGGCCATATGCCTGAGACAGGGGGAGCTAAGCCTCACAGTCACCCCCAGAGGAGGATCTGACTTCAGACTTGGGCTCATTACGGTTCCTGATGTTTTAAGTCAGGTTTTATACTTATCAATAGCTTTTATAGACACATGGTTCCACATTCACAAAAGCCTTCCTCCCTTCTCTGCACCCTTCTTCCCCTCCCTGGAGAGAACAGCCACTGTCGCTGATTTACTGTGGATCCTTCCAGAGATATTCTACGGATAGACACGCACACAAATATAGCCGTTACAGCACACCGTTCTTTTTTTCTCCAGAGCAATGTGTCTTGGAGATCCTTCTATAGGAGTATGTTAAAAACTTCCTCGTTCCTTTTTACTGCTGTCTCGTATTCCAGTGCATTTATGTCCCATAATTGATTTAACCAATCCCCACTGGATGGCTATTTTGAGTTATCCACAATCTTTCGTTAATACAAACCTTGTACATGTGTTATTTTGCACACTTGGAAGTATATCTATAGGAATAAATAGCTAGATATGGAATTGCTGGGACAAGGGGTATGTGCACTTATGATTTTGAAAATGCTGCCCAACTGACCTCCAAAGATGGTGAATCACTTAAACTTCCACCAGTTGTGTGCCCTGCAGAGAGCTAACTGTGCCAGGCATGTACATGCATTGCTGACTTTGACCTCCTGACAGCCTGGGGAGAGTCTTGTTTGATGAGAAAATTGGTAGAGATTCAGTTTTGCCCAAGATGACCCAATAGACCTTTTATTGAACATTAATTACTTGCCAGGCTCTGTGCTAAGTGCTTTACATTTGTTATCTTATTTAACCCTCCCAATAACACTATGGGGTGGTTACTCTTACCACCATCATTCATTTTACAGATGAACCAAGAGTTGGAGCTCAGAGAGGCTGAGAAGCTTTCCCAGCATCACACAGCCGGTAAATGGCAGAGCCAGATTCGAAATTTCTCAGTGTTGCTCCAGAGCCTGGGCTGTGGCTGCTCCCGGGAGGCTCTCATGGACTCCCTGTTTACTGCCTTATCATATGCCCCCAACTCCTCTAGGCACTGTGGGGACGGCGCACAAGCAGAGTCCCCTTGAGGCATCAGACCGATCCTTGAGGAGCCAGAGACTGATAGAAGGTCAGAGCTCGAAAGGACTACAAAAATGTTTTTCAAAAGGGGGTCTCTGCCCTGGGGCAGGAAGGGAGAGGTTGGAAATGTGAGGGGTGGTTCTGGTTGCTTCGATGCCCGGGGGGCACTACTGGGATGCTAAACTGTCCCTCCCTGCATGGGAGGGTCTCACAAAGAATAGACCCCCTGAAAATGCCCACAGCGCCCTCACTGAAAAACTCTGGGACCTTTCATTCTTCAGATGAGGAAGTAAAGGGAAGATCCCCTTGGGGCAGAAAAAGGAGTAAGGCCAGTCTGCTCAGAGGCAAAGTCAGGACTAGAAACTGCTCTGCTGACCCCCAGGCCAGGGCTCGGCACGCTGAATGCTGCATGGGTCTGCCTCCTGCACACACTTAAACAAAGAGAAGCTGACCAAGCAATTTAGTGTGGGGGTGGGAGGGAGGGGGGGCCTCATTTATTAAGCACCTGCTGCATCCACGTAATCATTAAGTTCTATGATAACCCTGTCATCTTGCAGTCCCCAGCTGGAGGGGAGTGCTGGGAGTTGGAGAGCATGAGGGTCAGTGGAGGCAGCTTTGGGAGAAGCATGGACTGCAGTGAGCTAACAGGGCTGACTATCGGTTTTGAACCAGGACATAACTTGACCAAATTTGTGTTTTAGGATACTAACTCTGGTGGCAGTGCTTTGCACGTGCTGTTCCCCTTGCTGGAATGTCTTTCCCAGGCTTGCAAGCTCTCTGTGAAGCATTCCCTGACCCCTGGGAGTTTGACCAGGTGCATCCACACTCCTTTGTTGGATGGGAAATGCCCAAAGTCAGTGGCTGGATCTTTTTTTTTAACTTAATTTACGTATTTATTTATTTTTGGCTGTGTTGCATCTTCGTTGCTGTGCACGGGCTTTTCTCTAGTTGCGGTGCGCAGGCTTCTCACTGTGGTGGCTTCTCTTGTGGCGGAGCACAGGCTCTAGATGCGCGGGCTTCAGTAGTTGTGGCACACGGGCTCAGTGTTTGTGGCTCGCAGGCTCTAGAGCACAGGCTCACTAGTTGTGGCGCACAGGCTTAGTTGCTCCGCGGCATGTGGGATCTTCCCGGACCAGGGATCAAACCCGTGTCCCCTGCACTGGCAGGACGATTCTTAACCACTGCGCCACCAGGGAAGCCCCAGTGGCTGGGTCTTATCTTTGGATCCCCAGGCTCTGGTCCAGGGTCAGGTACATAGTGGGAGATCCATAAATGCTTATGGAATGAATGAATGAATGAATGAATGAATGGAGTGATGAAGGCCTGACTGAGACAGTGACAGCAGGCAGAAAAAGGAAATATGAAGGCAAATTGAAGGAAGATGGACAGGGCCTCTTGACTGGTTAGATATAAGAACAGCTTACATTTATATAGCACTTACTGTACAACAGGCACCATAAGGGAGGAACTATCTTTTATCCCCATTTGACAGATGAGGAAACTAAGGTTCAGTGAGATTATGCAGCCAGTAATTGCTTGAGGTCACAGCTAGTTAGTGGAAGAGCCAAGCTTTAAACTCAGACAGTCTGGCCGAGGGTGCATACTCTTAACTTCTCATCTGTTGATATTTTATATGACTTACAAGGGCTGAAACAAGTGAGTAAAGTCGGAACCATCCCTCCTGGTAAACTAGGATAATGATGCTCAGAGACCCCAGGTCTTCTGACCTGTAATCAGTGGCATTATCCCCGCCTGTTCACCTCCCTCCCATGTATCACCTCGAACATTCCAATAGGACCCAAGCTTCAGTCCCTACAAAAGGTACATCCTGCATGCACCTGAAACTATCACAACATTGTTAATTGGCTATACTCCAATATAAAATAAAAAGTTAAAAAAAAAATGCCTGGACAAAAGGGACAGAGTCCTCACCTTTTCAAGACCCAGTGTGCAGAAATGGGGGCTGGGGAGCCTGCTGGAGTGCCAGCAGGAGTCAGAGCCCCCCGCCCAGCGGCTTTTTGCTGCCCCAGCAGTCTCTGGGCGGACAGCCAGTCCAGCCCGTGGTGCCATCTCTCTGCGGCGCCTCCTTCTTCACCCAAGACACACTCCACACGCTCAGGTTCCTTTGTGGTGGGGGTTTTGATTAATTTTATTCTAATTAATTCAGTAATCTCAAGCTGTTTGCAAAATCTGCACCGAGCGCTGCTCTGTGATGGATCTGCAGAAGGGGCTGCAGACAAACACACGATTCATTGCTCCATTGGTGCTATATATATCTTACGGCTGGGAGAGGGTGGGCTGGGGAAAGGAGCAGGAACGCTGCCTGCCTTCTGGCTCTCAATGTCACTTCCCAAATGCCCTCTCTTTCCCGGGCTGGGCTTGCTGACTATGGTCCCACTTCTGCCTCTTCTTTTTTTGTGGGGCCTCAGGTGGTTTGCTTAACCTCACCAACTCCAGCACCCTCACCTCAAAAATGGAGATGAAACACCTGCCTTGGCTACCTCATAGGCGCTCAGAACCAACTAGAGTATGGGGACAGGCTTGAGAAACTGTACAGAAAAGTGAAGGACTGCTGACGTCATTACTGGAGAGGAGAGGGTGACGGTTAAGGCTCAAACTAGATTTCCTGCCTCGACCTCTTTCTAGCTGCATACCTTGGAGAGGTTACATCACCTCTCTGTACCTCAGTTTCCCAATCTGTAAAATGGGGGTGAAAAATAGCACCCACCTCATAGGGTTCTTGTAAGGAGTAAATGAATCTGGGTTTTTAGAACAGTGCTTGGCATGGAGTCAAGCACTAAACAGAATATTATTACGGTTATCTTTGTCATCTTCATCCCTTTAAAATCTTCCCCATGCAGCACAAATGCTCAGTTATGCAAGAAGCCTTTTCTGATTAACTTGTACCCCGGTCCCAAAGAATGCATCCTTCCCTCATTTCTCTGAATGTGTTGATGTCTTCACCCATAATCTCTGTGTCTTCTTTAGGTGGCCCATTTTCCTTCTTCCTCAATGGAACACCCCAGGTTACAGGGCCCATCTTACCCTAAGTCTATAGCTCTTACCATGGTGGGATTAGAGGGGCTTGGTCGTTGGCTGTTTCAGAAGCCCCATCCAAAGGGACTTAGATGCAGCAAGATGATTAGAAGGGAACTCACCCTAAAGCTGGGTTTGCTAAGTATACGCAATGATTTTACTTTAAATCTAAATAAATACAGAAAGTTTTCTTAATTGAGGCAATGTCAATTTTCTATGTGAATGATGATTGTCTTTTATACAGAGGGACATATGGAAATGGTGGAGGAGGAGCCCTCCCCATGCACCCTTGGAATCTGTACTAGTACCGTGAAGAAGAAAACCAACCAACAAACCAACCAACCAACAAGGTGACGGAATGAGAAGGGAGGTGATGCTTTAGATGGGTGGTCAGAGAAGGCCTCTCTGAGAGGGTGTCATCTGAGCCAAGCCCTGAGAAATGAGAGAAAGCCCATTGTGTGACCATCTGGGCAACCAGCACTCCAGATAGAGGGCACAGCTGTGTAAAATCCTTGAGGCGGGAATGAGCTTGGGGTGTTTGGAAGAATGGGATAGTGGCTGAGGGAGACAGCAGGATAAATTAGAGAGGTGAGGCCACAGGTCCAGATCAAAAGGCCTCATAGGCCAGGGTAAGGAACTAGATTTCATTCTAAATGCGTTGGCAGCCCCGGGAAGGTTTTAAGCAAGAAAGTGACACAACCGTATTTATATTTTTAAAGGTCACATTAGCTGCCTTTCTAGAATTCATCTATCCATCCTTCCATCCATTCATTAACAAGATTTACTGCACACCTACTGTGTGCCAGTCTGTGCCAGGCACTGGTGGTTCAGAGTTAAGCAGGACATTACCCTCCCCTCATGGAGCTCAGCTGATGAGAAAATGAACACAGACATGCTTTAAAGGCAGGGTGGCAAGTGCCACAGTAGAGCTGTGTACAGGGTTTGTCCCTGGAGGAATGGACTGGGGGTCTGGGATTGGGAACAGGAAAAGCTATTGGTTAGAGAAGTGGTTCTCCAAGTTGAGTGGCATCAGAATCCCCTCCAGGGCTTGTTGAAAATGGATTGCTACTGCATGCACCCTCCCGCCACAGATTCTGATGCATTAAGTCTGGGGTGGGGCCTGGGAATGTGCATTGCTAGCTGGTTTCCAGGTGGTGCTGGTTCTGGGTCAGGGACTGCACTTTGAGAACCACTGGGTAGGAGCCTTTTAGCTCCTGTGACCAAAAAATGCTATTTCCAGGAATCCGTTTCAGCACTTGGGACCTAGACAGCTCCCAGCATCTCCCTTCAATGTTTATCTTCCACCCATGCCTGAGACAGGGGAGCCCACTGAGAACAGCCATTTCCCCATCATCTCCCTCTATCTGCTGTCCCTTGGATTCCACTCACAACCCCTCTTTCCCCCTCCACCTCTTTGTGAGGCATGTCTTCAAAGTTTGTCCTGAAACTGAAGGAGGAATTTCACTCTCAGTTGCCTTCATTGATTCCTTTCAGGATACAGAAGACCTGTTACCACCGAACCCAGCTCCCAGCCAGCCAGCCAACAGCCTTCATCTCCCTCCTTCTCAAATCAGTGCCCTGGGCAAGTCCCCCAGCCTTCATCTTCTTGTCACAGTTATTCACCTCACACCCTGGTGGTCAGAGTCTCCCCACCCCCTTCCTCTCTTCCTGCCCCCTGCTTTTCTCTGTGCCCTGAATGTCCCCTTCTCTCCCTCACCAGCCTCCACCTGTCCTCACCCCTTTGCCCATCCCCTCTGTGCTAAATTTGGCAAGCTCTCCCATGAAAACCTAAACAACCAGATTCCTGTTAACCTTAGCCTTTAGTCCGTCAAATTGACAGGACTGAGGCTTCTAATATCAATCAGAGCCCCTAATTTCAAAATTTACAAAAATTCCCCGATTGGAGGTTTTCCCAACTATCCTTCAAGACCAGGATTCTCCTTGGATTTTCAGCAGTCATCTGATCCCGCTCCCTTCTCCTGCACCAGATTGTAAACTCCCCAAGAGCGAGGAGCTTGGCTTGGCTACTCAACTCTGAGATAATGTGCTCAGCACAGTGCCCAGCACCGACTAAATGCTCAGTAAGTGGCCCCGTTATTGTTACTGTTATCATGATGCATTGTTGTTGTTTTTGTCACCTACTCTCCTTGTGCCTTGCTCAATGCCTGGCACACAGGGTCTCAAAGTCTTCCAGGTAAACACATAACAGAATGCAGAGTTGTCATTCTCACCTCGTGGTCTCACCTCCTAGTGCCTCATTCGCCTGTGACAGCTCCTCCCTCATTTGCCTTTTGTTTTTTTCTTACTGCCTCTGTGTTCCGAGCCAGAATATTTAAATGATTTTTGTGCCATAACTCACCACCCCGAACACCCAGATCTTGGAGGCCTGGGAGATTAGTGTCAGGAGATTTGGTGGGTAATGGGTTCTGGGCAGTAGAAAATGGCCCCCTTTACAGAGATACAATTATACAGGTTACACTTCCTTGGCTTCAGACACAGCCACGGACCTCGGGAAACCTGGCATCAGCACGGATGGTGCATAGGGCCACATTATATAGAATATTCTCCACTTGCTGTAAACAAGCTGTTGACAAATATATAAGAAACGAGATGGTTTTCTTTTCCTTCTTTTTTTTTTCCCACTTTAGCCAAACACTGCAGGCCCTCGTGAGTCACAAAAGTTTTGAGATATTACTCAGGAATGTAGGAGGAAAACTCCATATTTTCCCCTGTCAAAGGTTTGGTTTTCTTTTTATTTACTAGCATGCCACTGGGTAAATTGAACCCTGAAAAACATTAAAAGGAAATAAACATATCTCTCAGCTGCTCACGGACCTAGCGCTCGCCAGGGAGCTGGGTTATCAACAAGCCTCCCCAGCCAGGGATAAACTTGCAGACTGGAGGTGGGGTGGGGTTCTGGGGGCCTGCAAAGCAGGGAACCTTCAGGTCCTCCCTCCAGGCATGTTGGAGCTCCCTTCCCATCCACCGGCCTGCAAGACCTATGAAAAAACACCTGCATTCAGTGTCCACAGTAGCTCTGGGCAGGCAGAATGATTCCCTTTTATCCCCACCTTTCTAGTTCCTGTGCTTCTCACCAACCCATTATACACATACACACACACACACACACACACACACCCCAGCAATGACAAACAAACCAGAACCACAGGAGGAATGTCATCTCAGAGTCATAGCTGCATGGTTGAAATCAGAGTGTGGGTTGCCTGAGAGCATTCTTATGGCCTGTTTACAGTCACTGAGAATCAATACTTACTTTTGGGAAAGAAAAAAAAAATATATATATATATATATACACACATACACACATATATATATCTGTGGTGGATGGAAGGATCTCTCTCACTCTGAAAACCATGACAGATGAGTTTTGTTCTGCCTTTTATGCATTTTAAAGGTGCATTTAAACTCACTAAATTAAAATCTGGGTCAGTGGTGGCACCCATCCAGCCCTGGCCTGGATGCCTTTCTTTCTCAGCATGGGGGCAGCCAACCAGGGCCTTGTTCAGAATTCAATCTCTCCTGAGTGGTGTGACTGCTTCTTTCTCTCTCTGCTCAGTTTCCATGATGAGAAAAACTGGGTCCTCTCCCCAGGGGAGCAACCTGGGCGAGGTGGGTTTATAGGGGTGAAGGCAGAGCCTCTGCTGCCCTGTGGTCTTCAGAGGCCACAGCCCCACCACAGTTGTGACTCAAGGCTGATTGGGATCATGGCAAGCAGCCCACACAGGCTCCAGGAATACAAAATATATTCTGACACTCATTCTCCGGCTCAAGAACATGCAGTGGCTCCCATTTACCCACGACAACTAAGTAGGCAGGGACTGCCTGGAGCTTTGGGTTGGAAAGGACTCTAAGGCCCCTGTGTGGCTCAGCAGGGAGAGTGCAGTGATTGACTAGTGATGTCTGCCATGAATAGAGGAAGGAGATTGGAGGCACCCATGCTGAAGAGCTATCTTCCCTGTCTTACAGAATTAAGTAAATTCTGTAAGCAGCAGAATTTACTGCTGCTCTTCCAGACCTCTTCACTGTCAGGCTTCTCAGTTCCTCTCCAGGGTCATTGCCTACTCCTCTCCAACAAGGCCACTCTAGTCAAGCCAGGCCTCACATCGTACCTGGCATGTGCCACCTCAGTCCAGCCTCTGTGCCTCAAGCTGGTACCCCTACCCTTCTGCCATCTCTCCATCCTTTGTGTATGAGTTTAATTCCTACTACTTCTTAAGGTCCAGCTCAAATCCTCTTCTCCCATTAAGCTTTCTTAACTGCTTCGGTCCACACTGGCTCTCAAGGGCATTACCGTATATCGAAATGTTTGAGTGTTAGATGTGTTTCCTGTTTTCAAGAGCTCATCTCCCCAACCCGATTGGAACCACCCTTACCCCAACCACCATTGCCTCCAAATAAGAATCACATCTTAATTTCTTTTGCATTCCTCACAGCACTTCATGCGATGCTTGCCAGGACTCAGCCTGGCCACAAGCACTTGCTGATTACGAGGCTTTCCACAATTTTAACTAGGTGCTTTGAGATCTCTGGAGTCCTAGAAACCAAACCTATGGGGCCAATGATGGAGTCAAATGGGCCTGCCCTGGACCGGTTGTTCCCAAGATCCAAGTTCTATCCCTGACTCACTGTGTAATCTGTGGCTTGGGCATAGCTTAACTAAATTTCTGGGCCTTGATGTGCCCATCTGCAAAATGGGCAGCCACTTTCTGCCCACCAGACAAGGGGCAGAGTTTCACCCTCCATCCTGCCACCAACTAGCTGGTGACACAGGGTCAGGGACCAGGTCTCCTTGAGCCCCAGTGTCCTCCCCTGTAAAATAATATTCTCAGTGGGGAATAGGTGTCCAGGAAGGGTTTGTTCCTTTCTATTTGGTCCCTGAAGCACAGTAGAAGAAAGAGGTGAAGAAGGGGGAGATGGGGGAGATTCAAGCCCCAGCATCTTATCTTTGGTACCACTCCCCTTCCTCCAGAGCTCTTTTACTTTCTCCCCCCTCCCCCCAGACTAGGAAAGGGTTTGGGAGACAGACATGCTTTACAGAGCCCACAGGATGGGGGTTAGGGGGAGCCCTTAAGCCCCCACTGGCTGAGGGGGGTAAATGCCTCTGAGGCCTGAAAGTCAGTCATAGGACAAGCCAAGGGAGATGAGGGAAGGCTCAAGGCCCAGCAGACTCCCTGAGGAGTAGAAAGGGGCTGAGAAGACAGCCCCTGTCTGGACTATCAGAGAGGGACAGAGAGTAAAGGTCACCCAAGCCAGCGGGGCCCTAGGCCTGTTAGTCACAGGCCCCTCCCAGTCAGCTGCACACAGGGCCTCCTGACTCCTCACAGGGACCACAACCCCCTTCTCTCCCTCCATGCACACACACCACAGCTGCTCTGCCCCGCCCTCCCCCATGTGACCACCACAAATGGTGATTACAAAAATTACGGGAAGATATCTGTGGCACAATTCAGGGCAGAAAGCAGGACACGGCACAACATGTGCAGTAAGAGCACCATAGTGTAAGAAAAGCTGAGAGGCTGTAGCCAGTAGAGGCTGAGGGGACAGGCTCTGAAGCCAGACCACCTGGGTTTAAAGCCCAGCTCTGTCTCTTCTAACCTGTATGACCTAGACAAGTCATGTGACCTTCCCATGCCTCAGTTTCCTCATCTGTAAAATAGAGATGACTAATATGGGTACCCCTTCGAGTGAGTTCATCTTCAGAAAGCATTTAGCACAGTGCTTCATATCACTACAGAAGCCACTGGGATGTAAGCTCAAAAGGGTGCAGACTTTTGCATCTTTTATTCGCTGCTTTAGCCTGGCGCCTAGAATAACACCCAGCACATAGGAGGCATCAACAAACATGTGTGAATGAATGAATGGGGGTGGGGGAACAACACACAGATCAGTCAGAGGCTGCCACACACCCACTCTGCTGGGGGAGGCAAACACATACTGTGACTGTCTACGTGAGTCTGTCTTTCCATAAACACTGAACACTCGCTGAGCACACAGGGATGAAGGAAGCCCTATGGCAGAGACTGCTAGTCATCTTCCTTCCATTCTCCCCTTCCTTCCTAGTCCTGGAACTTCTGGCTGGTCACACAGCCAAACAGAATAAAGACTACATTTCCTAGCCTCTGTTGCAGCTAGACAGCCATGTGATTAAATTCTGACCAATAGTGTAAAGGGAGGTGTCAAATGATAGCTTCCTCCTTGATAGCTGACACACACTCTTCCCCCAGTTGACTGGAAAGTAGATGTAATGGCTGGAGTTGGAGCAGCCATGTTAGACTGCAAGGGGACCTTGGTCATGAAAGTCACCCATCAAAGAGCAACAAGATAGTAGAAGCCCGGGTCCCAGAGGACCATATGGAGCAGAGCCACCTTATCAGCCCTGGACTCCAAACTTTCAAGAGAGAAAGAAATAAAACCTCTAAATTGCATAAACCAATATTTGGGGGTTTACTATCACCTGCAGACCATCTCAGTCCTAACTGATACCGACCCCCTCCCTGGAAGCTCAGTCAGCTGGGGGAGGCACAGAAGGAAATAGACCAACTCTGCCGAGTGTGGAGGTAATGGATATGCACAGGGTACTGTAGGAAGAAGTTCAGAAGAGGGAGGACCAGGCCCCAACTGGGAGGGGGATGTGGGGATCCAAGAAGGCTTCCTGGAGGGAGTGACCCCTAAATCGAGTTCCAAAGAATGAGTAGGAATTTTCAAGATGGTGAGATGTAGGGGGAGAGGGGTGAATGTGCTGTAACTGAGACATAGCACATTCTCAGCATATATGCTGAGAGCTTGGGGAACTCTGGAGAGAGAGATAAATTTTGTCCTGAGAGACCAAGAAAGGTTTTCCAGAGTGAGTGGAGCCAGACTCTGGTGAGAAGGACTTGGACAGGCCAAGGCTGGGAGGAAAGGCATTCCTGGCTGAGGGACAGCAAGTGCAAAGGCAAAGAGGCCATGACCGAAGGACAGGGATGGTCTGGTGTAGGTTGAGCACAGTGTGCACAGGAATGGGGGAGGAATAGTGGAAGATGTGTTGTGAGTGTTTTAAACCCTGTATGGGGTAAGACTCGGAAACTCTGTACAGATGCCTAGTGTGTAACATGTATAAACTTGCTTAACCTCACAACAGCCCTATGAGACAAGTACTCTTATTATCTCCTTTTGCAAATGCAGAAACCAGGCAAAGGTAGATTAAACCTCTTGCTCCAGGCTTCACAGCAGGGAATGGTGGGGCTGGGATTGGAGTCTGGGCAGTGGACTTCTCAGCCTGGTGCTCCCCTGAGACCTTATGCACTCTCACAGGGCCGTGGCTTCACAAAAGCTACTCTCAGCCCTTTCCCTCTACCCCCCCGAACCCCCCTTCCCTCCCCATCTGGTATCGTCTGCGGGCAATATTAGTGCCTGGCTGGCTTACAGCAGTACCGGGAGATTTTGATCTTGGTCCTGAAGGAAAGCAAAGAGAAGGGGCTCCAGGGAAGCCTAGGTAAGTCCAGAGCAGCCAAAGAGAAAGGCACATCTGAAAAGCAGACCCCAGATTCATTCAGACAGGGTCCTCCTTTCATTTTAGGGGTAAGATTTCCATCAGGAAACATCATGTGTTGAATCTTGTGTATATGATAGGAAGATAACAGACATCCATATATTAGTGTGTTTCTTATGTTGTCTTATTTATACCTCCCATCAATTCCATGAGGTTGACACGCTCACCCTCATTTTACAGATGAGACAAAGCACAGAGATGGTAAGTAACTTGCCTGGGTTTGCCCAGCTCATAAATGACGGAGCCGAGAATCGCGCCAGATCTGTGTGACCCCCAAGCCCACACTCAGAGTCGCCTGGCTCTTACAAGTTCTCTGTCAGAGATCTTTATATCCATGACAGAATTCTGTTCAGGCACTGCTGCCTCTTCCCTCACCACCCTCCCCTCCCCCTCCCATCCTGCTACCACAATCTGTAGTCAACATAGGCCTTGAAAAGGCAACAAAGCCACAGACCTCCTCAGAGTTTTTTTTAAATGTAGTATTATTATGCAAGAGCTGAGAGAATTGTTGCTAGAAACACCTCTTGCTTTACTCAGTCCTGGCACGTTCAGAAAGCCCGTCCTAAGACATGAATCTGAGCGACTTCGGGCACCAAAGACCTTGGACTGGTTCTCCTCCATCCCCTGCCTCTGGGAAGGGCGCCTCTTAAATACTGCTGAGCAGGAGAAGGGCCACTCCCGAGATGGAGATGTGAGCTTCCTTCCCTTTGGCCACAAGTCTATAATAACCTCTCCACAGGCAGAAGCCCAAAGCCGGAGTGCCATGCTGCACAACTCCAGGGGGCGCCATTCCCACAGAGCGCAGCGTGCCTCGGTCCCTGGGGCTGCTGCGTCAGCCCACCTCCTCACGGACTGGCCTCGGCCTTCCAATGCCCCACTGTCCATCCCCTCAATCCTTCCGGGACTTTGTGCTGGTCCGAGGCCCGCCCACTCCAGGCTGTGTGGCATCTTTTTTTTTTTTTTTAACATCTTTATTGGAGTATAATTGCTTTACAATGGCGTGTTAGTTTCTGCTCTATAACAAAGTGAATCAGCTATACATATACATATATCCCCATATCTCCTCCCTCTTGCATCTCCCTCCCTCCCACCCCCCCTATCCCACCCCCGTGTGGCATCTTAAGCCCAAACTTGATTCTGACTGATGGCTGGATATTGGGCAGCCCACACGTCTGGAGTTCTTCCCGGGAGAAGCCCCAAGTACAGCCCAGTAAATCAATAAACAAATTAATAAGCAAATACTGCTGTCTACTGAGCAGGACTGGGACTCCGGGCGAAAGGTTTTCAAATCAACGACAGATGGCCACAGGGCATGCCGGGAACCAGGGCACCATTTCTCGGTGGAATTTTCAAAGCCCTCGTTGCTCCCAGGACTAGAAACAAGGTTGGGGGCAGAGGCCAGCAGGGAGCAGCAGGGGGACAGAGCCTGTTGTCAACAGAAATGCCTTTCCATCCTCAGCTTCATCTCTCATCCTCAGCTGCTCCAGTTCACTGTTTCCTGCCGAGAGCAGGGCTCCGTGCGCAGCTGGCAGGAGCTTTGATCTGGGTACCAGGAATGATGCTGTGGGTGACAAAGGAGCCACGAATCACACGAGGCACCAATTAAGGGCGTTGGCCCTTTATCGCTGACTCGCAAGTACACGGCAGCTTCTGCTGGCTTCTCTGCTGGTCTGGCAAGTGGAGGGAAGCCAGGTGGACGCAGGTGCCTGTGGTAGGGAACTGACCCCTGTGGATGCCACCCCCATCACCCCATTCGTGAGAGAGTGGGCAAGTAGAGTGCACAGGGCCTCAGATCGGGGCAGCCAGCACCGGGTTCTCTAGGCAGGGAGGTCCTAGAAGAAATCTCCATGCCAGCCCCCTCCCCCCGGGTATGCAGAGGCCCAGGGGCCAGGGTCAGATGTGAACAGAAATGCCTGGACAGCTGAAAATAGACTCAACCGGACCCCAGGAGAACCTCCAGCCAGGAGGCCTGTGGCGCCCTTTTCTGAGAGTCTCCTGAATGACCTCGTCATCTCTTTTGTGCTCACAAATGCCACCCAATCGCAGCGAGGCCGAGCCCGCTGCAGCTGAATAATAAGGCAGAGAGAGTGTCTGCCTGGGGCCCTGGCCTCTGGGCTGCCTGCCAGGGCTGTCAGGCTGCCCAGACTTCAATACCAACAGAGTTAAGGGGCAAGAAAACAGCTCCGGTAAAGGCTTGGAAGCTGGGGAGGGAAGTGACCTGTCTTGTGAGGAGACAGAGTTCAGTTGCCCAGGGCTTTCCTACACGAGGCTGTCGTGAGGCCCATGCAGGCGGGCTCCCCCGCCGGCTGGGCACGCATGGTGCCTGTAGTCAGCAGAGCCAGCCTTGTGGCGCTGCCCTGTCGGGCTGCCCACGGCTCATGCTGCTAAGGAGCCTGGGCCCAACATTTCCTTTGCGGTCATCGGGGAGGGGTCTTCCTGAGCTGCTGCAACTCTTGGCAAACACTCTTCAGAAAGGGGGGAAGATGCCCCCCTAAACGCTCCGGGACCCTTGGAGAATTCTGATCATGAAATGCACGTGCCAAAATACCTCTGATGACCCAAAACAATGTCAGAAGTCACGAAGAGCACTACGTTCCTTTGCTGATTCCAGCAATCCCTGGGTGCCTGCTCTGTCTGTCCCAAGCACCTTTGAGGAAGGTGTTCAGGTGGTGACAGTAAGCAAGACAGATGTGGTTCCTACTCTCTCTGGGCTGGCAGTGAGGAGGGGAGCCTGGCTCTGAGATTCAAAAAGTGGGCTAGAAAAAAAAAAAAAAGTGGGCTAGGGTGGGAGGTGGGTTGCGGGGGGGGGGGGGGGGGGGGGGGGAGGGAGATACTCCCTAGAGGGATGGTGGGATCTCAACTGAGCCTGGAAAGCCAGCTGGGCTGGAGGCAGGAGTGCATTGCAGAGGGTGGGGAGGGGGCTGGCTGAGAGCGGAGGTCAGGAGGAGCCAGTCAGCCAGGGAGGGAGAAAAGGAGGCCGGCTTGCTGGAGGGAGAGGGTGTAGGGCAGACATGCACCTCTCCCTCTTCCAGGTTGGGTGAAGGCACAGAGGCCCAGCCGCAGGCCCTGACTGCGGCTTCCCAGGCCACTTGCCCTCAGGTGCTGCTAGTTTGTCACCCCCTCCCTCCCACACCAATCACCACGTGAGAGGAAATTGGAGAAAGTGAGAGAGAAAAAGAAATCAGCTTCCAGGGGACAGGCTGAGTCTGCTTCCTTCTTGGCCCCAGGGAAGCCAAGAGAAGCCACACAGCTTTGGGTCAGAGCACAGACCCTGGGGCTGAATCCTGGCTCTGCCCCTTACTAGCCGTGTGGCCTTGGGTGAGTCACTTCCCCTCTTTGTGCCTCTTGTGTTTCTCCATTTGGAAAAAAGAGGTAAAAATAGTACCAGTGTTCAGAGGGTTGTTGTGGGGATTAAATGAGTTAGTGCATATTAAGTGCCTGGAGCAGCTCCCAGCTCGTGGCAAGAGCCGTGTAAGTGTGACTCATTTATTACCCTGAGAGAACAAGGTGTCAGCCTCCTCCAGAGGGAGGTGCCCTGGGCTGGGCCACTTCAGCTGGTGCAGGGACCGGGAGACCCGAGTGAGAGGAGGAGAAAGGGAGAGAAGTAGCCCAGGAACAACAGGCTGCTCCAACCTCCTGAGCGAACGATGGAGAAAAGTGGGAACCCACGGGGCCCAGACGTGCATGTGTGTGTGTGTGAGATTTACACACAGGCAAATGCACTCATCTCAGGTGTCCAGCTTGATCGGTTTTTACACACTTCCATCACATCAGAATGTTCCTTCAGGGACATTGGTCCTCAACACGGTCTTCATCAAAGCAGGGAGCCCACACCTCCAAGGGGACAGGAAATAATCTATTGCGGCACAACTTCTATCTCTTCTATCTTGTCCTTTTCAATTTCCCTCCTTGTATGTACTTTATAATGTACGTAATATATTAGCACAGTTGTGCATGTTTAGAATTTATTAATAGATGAACATACATTTGCTGGGGATATGAGCTTACTGTTTCCTGCTTGTGCCTTCAGCCCTCCTCAGCCCAGCCCTCAGGATCCCTGCCCTGCGGAGTCGGGTGGGATTTGGCTAATGGGAGGGCTAATGGGAAGAGGAAAGTGCAGTTGGGGAATTAATTCCGATGGCTCCTTGCCTGCAGGGCCACTTCAGGTGGCTGTGTCCCTTACTGGGAAGCTCCTCACAGGTCGGCTGTCTCCCTCCAAATCTGGGTGTACCACTCTCTCCCCTCCGCTGTGGACCGAGGGGTGGTCACAGCTCTGCTTACTGCACTACCCCTTACGGTGCCTCTACACCCACACCTTTATAAAGAATCTTTTGTAAATAAACCTGCTTGAATTACCCTAACATAAACAGGACATCTGTTTCTTGCTGGGACCCTGACTGATATACGGGCACATCCTCAAATAGGTTTTACCCACAGGGGTGTGTGATCAAAATATTTGGAGATCACCGTTTACTGCACAGTATGGTGCCCATTTGTGGATCAGGACCCACCAGGGCAGTCTTCCTCTTCCTGGGGAAGAAGCAAAGGCAGCAGTTTTCAGAGTTTGCTCTCTCCTCCAAGTTTGGAAGCAGCAGGCATTTAGATAGTCTGCTTTACAGGGTGGAGTTGACTGGACTCCCACTTGTGGCTTACCAGGGGTTCTTCCCTCTGGGAGACTGATGGCCAGGGGGTGGTGACAGCGCCCTCCTGTTCAATGAGGCTGTCTCTCTGGGTCCCGTTTCCTGTTGGGGATTCAGCTGACTCTCAGCTGGCTGGTACTTGATTAGTTCGGCGTCTTGGGAGCAATGAGATGACAGCCTCACCCTGGATGACATGAGGAGAGTTTAATAAAGAGCTTGTTTGCAAAGGTGCAGGCAGGGTTTAGGGAAACCGGCAAGGGTGCTGCAGCACCCAGGGCTGGCGAGAGTGGGGGGCCCCTGAGAGAGCAGCAGTGTGGGAAGGGCTGCCTGATGGTGGGTAATCACGGGTAGAGGGACATGGCCAACCGGTGGTGACCTTGCAAGGAGGAAGCTGGGGTAATAAATTCCCTGTCCTCACTCCCCTCCCTTCCTTAAGCCCAACTGGAAGCCAGAGAGCAAGGGAGCCCTTAGATGCGTCCAGAGAGGCAGTCGTCCAGGCCTGGGAGCAAGGCGCTGAAAACTCACATCCCAGGGAGCACGAGGAATGTCAGAGGAAGACGTCTGCGCTTCCCCCCCAGACAGGGCAGGGTACGCAGCTAAGCAGTGATCCGGCTAACTCCAGGCCTGAGCCACCAAAGGGAATCCAGGCAGGAGGCAGGAGGAGGGGTGCTCGCTCTCTCTGAATCCTTACAACCTCAAAGAGAGGAGGCGAGGGAGACAGGAGACCATACATAAAAACACTGGTGCCTCCAGCAAGCCGTTTAGGAAGAGCTCCAAGCCTTGTTCACTGCAAAACACACCAATCAGGTTCTCGCTTCCTCCGGAGCAGGGGAGACCTGAATGAGAGGTGGAGCGAGGGGGGAGGGGATGGGGGAAACGGGGGGAAGGGGTTCTCTCTCCCTCCTCCTTGGGAAAACTAAGAACCTGCAGACCCGGCTCTGCATCTGTCTAACTGAGCAGCTCTGAGCAGGATCCTGCATTTCTCTGGGCCGCAGTGTCCTCCTCTGGGAAGTGGCAATAATAACACCCACTTCCTGGGCTTCTTGGAGAAGTGAATGTGACACACGTGTGAAAGCATATGTTCCTCACCAGAAGAAACGGCGGATGGTGGGCAAGTGCCATTTGATGGAATACCCAAAAGGAATACTCATCTCTAAATGTGTCTTGTTGAAATAGCAGGACATTTCCCTCGCCCCCTAAGGGTTTTCTGAACGTCTTCATGGGCACCCCGCCTTGTGGGCTCCTGGAGCACAGGAGGGGATGGAGGCTGGATGTTGGGTTGGAGATCAAACAAACACAGACATGAAACAACATGAGAACTCTGGGAGGGACAGGCAGGGTTTCGGGGTAGTATAGGAATTCCAAGAAGGGGGAAATAGGGCCAGGGGAGCCAGCATGGAAAAGGTCAGAATTCCAGGTGAGAGGAGTCACCAAGTAAAAGCAGGAGCCTGGAACAGGCAGGGCAGGGAGCTCTCTGTGTGCTGGGCAAGCTGGTGGGAAGGGCCAGATACGGGTCCTGGAGTCCCTGATCTCAAACACCACACCATGTGACTTGATACCCACAGATGTGGAGACCCTATCTCAGAGAATCCCCTCCAAACCTTTGCCCCTCCTGTTCCCTTTCTGCTGCCCGCTCTGAGCAAAACCCCATCCCTGAATCCATCTAGCCATCTGCTTTCACCCTCCAGCCTGCTGACGTCAGCAAGAGAAAATGATATCTTCTTGTCAGTCTTGGAGTCCCTACAAATAAATTTATCCATTCACTCATTCAACAAATATTTATTGGGCTTCCCTGGTGGCACAGTGGTTAAGAATCTGCCTGCCAATGCAGGGGACATGGATTCGAGCCCTGGTCCATGAAGATCCCACACGCCACAGAGCAACTAAGCCCGTGCGCCACAACTACTGGGCCTGCGCTCTAGAGCCCGCGAGCCACAACTACTGAGACCACGAGCCACAACTACTGAAGCCCACGTGCCTAGAGTCCATGCACCGCAACAAGAGAAGCCACTGCAATGAGAAGCCCGTGCACCACAACGAAGAGTAGTCCCCGCTCGCCGCAACTAGAGAAAGCCCGCACACAGCAACGAAGACCCAACGCAGCCAAAAATAAATAAATAAATTTATTTTTAAAATATATATATTTATTGAACATCACCTATTTATATCCACTATTCTAGGCCCTGGGGGATACATCAGTGAATTCTGACCTTTCCAGTGCTGCCTCCCCCCACCCAATTTCCCAATTTTACGTTCTAGTATAGAGAGACAATAAACAAAACAAATAAGCAAAATACATAGTAAGTACTATGGAGGAAAAGGAAAGAGACTTGGGAGGGGGTTCGATTTAAAGAGAACAGCCAGAGAGGATCCCACCGAGAAGGTGACTTCTGAGTAAAGACCTAGAGGAGGTGAGAGGGAGTCCTGCAGTCATCTGGGGGGAGAGCATTCCAGGCAGTGGGAACAGCAGGTACAAAGACCGTGAGGTGGGAGCATGCCTGGCATGTTTGAGCAATAGCAAAAGGCCAGTGTGGCTGGGTCGATTGAGCAAGTGAGAGTAATATGAGGTGGGGGGGACCCAGTGGTGGAGGTCCTTGTAGGCTGTCCCAAGATCCTCTTTCTCAGCTGAACCCTCAACACTGTATTTGGTTTCCCTCTTTCAAGCCACACTGCAATTATTTCAAAATTTCAAATCCCCTATACTGATTAGGGTGCAATTGGCCACAAGTAATAGAAAAACCAACTGGCAGTGGCTCAAAACATAAGGACATATATTATGTACTGGACAAGTATCTGAAGGTAGCGGGCCCCAAAACTTGTTTAGCAGTTCACAGATGTCATCAAGGACCCAGAGGCTCTTCCTATTTTTTCATTCTGCCATCCTCAATGTGTCTCCTCAATGTGACAAGATGGATGCTGCAGTTCCAAGCCTCACACCCCTTCCCAACAGCTTCCCAAATAGAAATGAAGGAGTCAGGCAGAGAAAAATGTATGTGTAGAATGAGAAGACAGGAAGACTTTCTTCACTCATATGTCTCTTATCATGGAAGAAAACAATTTCCTAGAAGTCCCAGCATATTATTCCTTATGTCTCATTTTCAGAATGAGGTCACATGTCTACTCCTAAGCCAATTACTAGAAGAGAGAAACAGATGGTCATCATTGATTTGTACCAATCATGATTAATCTGGGGGCTGGACACATTGACTCCTGGAGAAAACTGGGCTCTCCTAGCAAAGGAGGAGGAATGCTGGGGGGTAGGTGATGGACAGTATCTGCCATGCCCATCCCAATTCCCACTGCTCCCCTCCCGGAGCACAAAGAAAACAAAGAACTTCAGGGTCCTTCAAACACCTGCCTGCCCTCCCACTCCATCTATCATCCCTCCAGCTACATCCTGGATCCCCGCTCCATTGAACTCACCACTGTTCTTCCAAAATCTGCCACTCTGCCTGGATTTCCTGTCCCAACAAATGACAACACCATCCATTTGTCTGAGGCAGAAAGGTGGGTGGCTTCCTAGACTCTCTCCCTCACTTACTTTCCACATTCCCTCTTCAATCACCTCCTTCATAACTCTTCAAGCTCCTTCCCATCCCTACTGTGACTGCTCTGGCTCAGGCCCTGGACCACTGCCACAGCCTCTTAACCTGGTCCCTGCCTCCAGTTTCACCCCCTTCCAGACCAGGGCTGGGAGTAAACTGAGGCAAGCAAGACACCTGGGGGGCAAGATACGTGGCAGCCCTACTCCCCACCATCCTCCATACTGCAACCAGCTGACGCTTCTAAAACACAAATCTGATTACAGTGCCACTGACGCTCAGAACTGCCCAGGAACTCCTCTCTGCCTCAGTAAGGAATCAAACTCCTTAGAACGGTCCAAAGACCACCTCCCCACCCCATCTTCCCAGCCTCCTCTCCCCATGCACTTCATGCTTCAGTCATTCTAGTCTTCCTCATGCCTCCATCATTGCATCCTGGGTCCTGGGCCTAGAACACCCTTCACCCATCTTCTGTGCTCCCCTAACTCTTTTTTTTTTCTTTTATGAAATATGCAAGACTTACATAAATGGTATAAGTAATAATAAAATTAATACCCTTATATGACCAACATCACTCAGCTTGAGAGATAAAACATTACCAACACAGTAGAAACCCCCTGAGCACCTGTCCCCAATCACATCCATCTCCCCAGTTATTGAGATAATCACTAGCCTTCTAGCGGCATGAGGGATCTTAGTTTCCAGACCAGGGATCAAACCCTCGCCCCCTGCAGTGGAAGCATAGAGTCTTAACCACTGGACTGCCAGGGAAGTGCCTAGCCTGCTTTTGATGTTTACTATTTATACAGCATATGTTTGAGTAGTTAAGCAATATATAGTATTGTTTTGAATATTTTGCATGTTTTGAAACTTTAGGGAAATGGTATCATATGGTTTATGTTCCTCTGCAAATTGTTTTTTCAAACAACATTATGTTTGTGAGATTCATCCATGTTGATGTGCGTAGCTCTAGATCAGAGGTCAGCAAACTTTTCTGGAAGAGACAGGTAATAAATATTTTAAACTTTGCAGGCTCAACAGTCTGTTGCAACTACTCAACTCTGCCACTATAATGTGAAAACAGCCATAGACAACATGTAAATGAGTGAGTGTGACTGTGTTCCAATACAAGTGTAATTGCAAAAACTGTAATTACAAAAAAAAAAAAAAAATCCAGCAGCAAGCTGGATTGGGCATAGTTTGCTTATCCCTGCTTTAGACCATCATTGCTGTATAATTTTTCATTGTATGACTACACTACAATTTATTGACCCATTTTTCTATTGATGGATATAGTTGATTGAATTATTGTTCCCAACTCTTTACTCCACGACTATATAGAACTATACATTTACATCCTTTGCCATGTAGAGTGGATGGAGAACATATCCCTGCTCCATTAACTTTGAGTTTGACCCAACGGAATTTAACCAACAGAATGCTAGAGAATGTGATGCATATAGAGGTTATAAATGGTTTAGTTTGGCCTCCTGCCATTTGCCATGAGAAGAGCATGCTCCCAGCAAACTGTTATCCCTTCAGCCTGAGTCTCCAAATGACAGATACGTGGAGCAGATGCAAACCTAAGCAGAATCACCCCACCTGAAATCCTGTGAGCAAGAAGTAAATGTTTGTTGTTGTAAATCACTGAGATATTTTTAGGATTATTTGTTACACAGTATTATTGCAGCAGTAGCTGACTAATACCACAGACATTTAAGTTGTTTCCAATTCTTTGCTATTGCAACAATATACATGATTGTAGTATGTCAACTGGTGCGCCAGTGCATCTTTAACTTTTCTAGTTAACGCTGATTTTTTTTTTTTTTTTTTATAAATTTATTTATTTAATTTATTTATTTTTGGCTGCGTTGGGTCTTCGTTGCTGCGCACGGCATTTCTCTAGTTGTGGCGAGCGAGGGCTACTCTTTGTTGTGGTGCGTGGGCCTCTCATTGCGGTGGCTTCTCTGTTGTGGAGCACGGGCTCTAGGCACGTGGGCTCAGTAGTTGTGGTACACAGGCTCAGTAGTTGTGGCGCACGGGCTCTAGAGCACAGGCTCAGTAGTTGTGGAGCAAGGGCCCAGTTCCGCAGCATGTGGGATCTTCCTGGACCAGGGCTCGAACCCGTGTCCCCTGCATTGGCAGGCAGATTCTTAACCACTGCGCCACGAGGGAAGTCCCGTTAACGCTGATTTGTTTTCCAAAGTTTTGTATCAATTTACACTCCACCAGCAATGTATCAGAGTTTCCATGGCTCCGCATCCTGTCAACACTTGGTTTTGTCAGCTGTCTGCAGATCTGATGGGTGTGAAATTGCATTGCCTAACTCTTACTCATCTTTCCTTTTCTCTGAGCCTCCTTCCTTCACTCCCCAGTCTGAGCAAGACCCACATTCTCAACGCATTCATAGCTCCTTATGCTTGCCTCTCTCACAGTGCTGGGAACATGGTATTGTATTTATCTTTCAGTCTGTCACCACACAGACAGCCCCTGTCCCCCAGCCCCAGTATAGAGCTCAGAACATAGTAGGCACTTAATAAATAATTGTTGAATGAAGGTTTGATGAGAAACTTTAATCAGGCTGGTCAGCTCTTGTCCTAGGGGAGTGTACGAGCTGAGACAACTAACTCATCACAGGTACAACACACACATCAATGTGTGTAAAAGGTCAGAGACTGATTGCTTTTCATGTGCGTATCTGACTTGGGCTTTGAATGCTACTTGTTTTTATGCTGAAAGTGTGATCAGACCAAGGTGGATCTCAGGGGACTAGCAGTGGCTAGAGAAGTGAGTGAAAGCTAAACCCTAATGGTCTGGGAATGTTTTGTAAGCAAATGCAATCTAAAAAAGCAGGCTGCTTGCATAGTAAATAGCTAGCATTTGTTGTACACTATTCCAAGCACTCCATACATATATGGAGCCTTACCACAACCCCATGGGGGTAAATATCAGAGGAGGAAACTGAGAAAATCAACTTGCCCAAGGTACACAGCTAATGAGCGGAGGACCTGGATTGACTTGAACTCAGGCAGTCTGGCTTCAGGGCCTGAACTTTTAATCACCATCCTCTCCTGCTGTTCTGGAAACCATCACACACACACCCAAAGCAATTGCTCTAGAGATCAAGGGACCTGGCATCTCCCAGACACCCCTTCTCTGAACGCTGAGAACCCCTTTGGATGGCATGGCCAGAGTTCTGAGAGATCCTAGGGAAGGCATCTCTGCTGCCAGTTGGCGTAATGGAAAGAACACAGGTCTGGGAGCCAGGAGACTCAGGTTTTAATCAAAGTTTGAACACAGTCTTAGTTTAGTTTATTTTTTTGTCGTTGTAAGAAGAAAAAAAAACATTCAAAACTCCCAAAATGAAGAGGAAAGATATAAGGGATGGGTGGTACTAGTAGAACACCCAAGGGGAGATAGATAGACTATTGATAGGACCATGCATTCATTCTGTTCCTTTCTCTCTGGGCTGAAATCAGCATCTCATACCAGGGTCAAATTCCTGGGAGACGAAATCTGGTTGGCTTAGCTTCAGTCAGGTGTTTTTTTTTCCCCTGGTCCAATCAGCTATGACAAGGGAGGTGAGATCACGTAAACCTCAGAAAAGGGGGTGCTGCTGTGAGCTAGGCAGATACATCTAGGTGTCTAACAAAGTTACTAACTCACTGTAGACCTTAGGGAAACCATCTTCCTTCCTAGGACTTGGTTTTTCTCAGTTGTAAAATGAGAGATTTGATCTGTGTCTTGTTCACCATAACATCTACTATGCATGACACATAGTAGAAGTTTAACAAATGTTTGCTGAATGAATGGATGGACTCGAGCAATCTCTATATTACTTTCTGATTCTGGTAGTCTGTCTTCTAGAATTCTTATATGTGAGATGTGTGGGTGCTGCGAGCTGACAGGGAGGAAGAAGAGGAAGAGGAATATAGATAGACACTTGCTGGAGGTGACCAGGGAAGCCAACTTAAGCAGTCTTTTCTGTGGGCATCTTTCCAGCGCCAATCCTCTGTCCTCAGCAAGCAGCCTCCTGGACAGAATTTGGCTTCGCTAATGGACTCTGTGCCTGGAGGGATAGTGCCCTTTATAAGCTGTTAAACTGGCTTCCTGACAATAGCCAGCACAGCACCACTTGGTAACATGGTCCAAAGGAGAGAACCCTGGATTTGACTCCAATATCAAGTATCCAGACTTTTCCACTTATTATGTGGCCTGCATGGGTCACTGAACCCCTCTGAACATCAGAGTCTTCATCGGCCAAACGGATAGGAGAATATTTGTTCTGCTTCATTCATAGAAGTTCTCAAGGGATAGTATGTGTAAAATTATCCAAAATACTTGAGCTACATTTATGGTGTGCTAATGAGGTAGGAGGCACAGCATTATGTGCTGAAATGCATTATTCTAATATAATCTTCACAAGAATTTTATGAGGTGCCTACTATTTTATCCCCATTTTACAGATGAGGGATCTGAGACTCAGAGGTTAAGTAACTTGCCTAGGGTCACACAGTTGATGAGCGGCAGAGCCAGCTGCCACATTCTGAACCACTAAAGCTCTACTGCCTTTGTTTATGTTCCAGTGACAGATGCATGACAATGGGCTGGTAATTATTATTATTACTTCCCAGGGCCTAAGCTCCCTTGCACAAGCTAAACACTGAGATTTAAACATTGAGTGTCCAGTTGTGTGGACACAGGAGACCAAAATTTGGATTCCAGAAAAGCAGAACCTCAGGGTTCCCTCAGAAACAAAAACAAACTCAGTCTACAAACTATATGAATTCAGAAATCTCTAGGCTGTAAGTGAGAGAAACCCAGCTCAAACTAGCTTACTCGAAAAGGGGGATGTATTGGCCTCCATCCTGGGAGGGGCAAGGGTAAGGCACCTGGAACCTCAGCTCCAAACATCCACAAGGCACTCTCTCTCACCACCTCTCACAGCTGCTGCTTTATTCATGCTGCCGGCCTCCCCTTGTACTCCTCAGAAGCCTCTTTTCATGGAAGGGAGCACAGCTATCAGCAGTTCCAGGATCACATCTCAACAGCTCTGCAACCAGAGCTGAGATGAGGTTTCATTCCCCAGCTAGAGATTAAAAATCTCAGTGAAGAACTCCTATTGGCCCAGCTTGGGTCATGTGTTCTCCTGTCTGAACGAATCACTATGGCCAGGAGCATGTGGTTCTATGACTGGCTACCCTGCTTGAGTTATATGCCACCCATGTGACAGGTGGGAGTGGGTTTGTTATCAAAAGGCAGGGGGCAGTAGACATGGCAACACAGATATGGACTCTGGAGGAATCTCTGAAGCCAATGGTCACCCCAATTTGTGTCCTCTCCAGTGGTGACCTCCAACCTTTCCTCCTTCTCCATCTGCATCTCTAGAAAAAGGTCACCTAATGGGCTGTTTCATATTCCTGTCTCCTTCTTCAGAGGGGTTCAGGTGATCTTCTATACAGATGGAAGAGTGGGTTTGTCCTCTTCTGCAAACCATTTTATTCATGGATGTACCTCAGCTTCCTTGTCTGCAAAATGAGGGTGACTGAGCCTGCCCAACTTTCCTTACAGCTATGTGAGGACCCACAGAGCTAATGGATGTGAAATTTTGCCTTAGAAAGAACAAAGTGCCATATTTACAAACACAGGATGTATTTATTGATTTATTTATGCTCCTTTGTGTTCTAAAAAAGGATTTGAGGTAGTTTATCAAAATGCACACAATACAGTGGGATAAAAATAGATAAAGTGATAGAGCAAAGTGAAAACAAGGGTAGAAAAAGAAAATAAAGCCAGGGAGAATGCTAGTATGTGGAAACCTCTGCTCAAAATCCTTGAACAGGTTCAGATCTGAGCTTCGTCATGAGCAAAAAAAGTGTGAAGCATGATCAGTTACAAAAGGTAGAGTAGCCATGAGGTTAAAACCTGTTAGCATACCAGGAAGAGCCACACAGCTTTTCTTGGTGCTAATATCTGATAGAAATTTCTTCTTATCAAGAAAATATTATGGGATGGAGTGATCTGCATATCCAACAATATTTAGATTTCTGTCCTTTTATTTTCACGATGTTCCCTGACATCTACTTCAGGGTGTCATGTGGGCTCATCATCTATTTATGATTTGATTTAATTTAGCTTAAATTACTGGATACCAACTAAGTAGGAAGCAAAAACATTATTTTCATCTATTTTGCTGTTTCTTCTATTTACGGGAAAATGAGGTTGGGTGCAGGAGTGGTACATGAGTTCCCCAGTGAAGTATGGGACAAAAAGTTCGAGCATCTTGGCTTAGCTGAAACATATAAAAACCACTAAGACATAAAACTGATCCAAGCAGGCCATAAAGACACGGCTGCCTTTGCCTCAGAACCTGGGCTATAATCTGCTGTCCTGGAACAAAATTCAAACATAAATCAGCATCCACTGTATTTTTAACCACCTACGAAATTCTTCATTTCCTGCCAGAAATGCTTCTGACAGTGAATGATTCCATTCTCCCCCACTCCTGCTCTGAGAAGGTGCCCTCGGGGCAGTGGTAGGGGTCCAGGTCTGGGACCCATGGGTCAGGCAAGCCCAAGATGGGACAAGGGATGGAAAAATTGACCTAAGCGTCTCCATGACAAATAAGCCAGGGCTGTGGCTAGCCTATACAGTGTTTTCATGCAAAGTTGAAAAGGGCGCCTCCTGTAGGCACAAGAAGCCCTTGGGTTCCCCTCTGGAGTGTCCTCTCCCCATCTTCACCTGACCCAATCTCGTCTATCCTCCAGGACCCATAGCCTCCACAAAGCCACCCCCAATACTCACAGCGTTCTTTTTTTCCCCTGAGCTCCTAATGCATCAACAGTAAGTACCAGACAGCTGGCTTTTAATTATATGTTGTCTGGCATTCACTATTTCATGTTGTCAGTCTGTCTCTCTAACTAGACTGAAGATATCTTGAGGGTAATGATTGGTTCTTATTTTATATGTGTACCTTACAGCCAATGAGGGTGCCTTACATCTGGGCACTTTACAAATAACAAGGCCATTAAAAATAGAATCCTAGGGTATTTAAGCTGTCTAGTTTTCCCACTGTACCCATTTCACAGACAAGGAAATTGAGAGCCAAAGAGGAGGCTTGACCTGACCAAGGTCATGCAGTGAGAACCTGGCCTAGCCAGGAATTAACCCATTTCTCCTGTCTGCCAGTGCAGTGCTCAATTTTCCTTAAAAACCTAGCTCTAAAACTCCCAGATAAACAGTTCAGGACCACAGTTCACTGGAGAAAAAAGACAGACAGACAGACAGCTGGCTCACCGTAACCCATCTGCGTGTGGGCAGAATTTACAGCACGAAGCCAGGCCAAGCTGCGTTAGGCTCGGCAAACAGCCCCCATGGGAATCAAAGCTGGTCTTTTATGTATCAGGGGATGAAAGTAATGCGGTGGGTTACCTGGGGCTCTTTCAGCCTCCCCAACACCATGGGGCTCACCACCATCTGCAGTGTCTGGGCACATGAAACCCAAAATCGATGGTCTCAGCAGGAAGGATGAGTAGAGAGGTGAAGAGGGCATCTCCTCTCTGCGGAGAGACACTTGTGTATGCTAGTGGCTGCCTTTTGCAGTAAACTACGCATCCTTGATAGCAGGAAACACCCCAATTATTTGCCCCATACTCCTAATGACAGATCGTTTACAATAATGTCAAAGCTGATAGAAACTGATATCAAAACAATAACAAAAAATATGAATGGCAACAACTGCTAAGCGAAACCCTGTAATGAAAAGCTGGCAGCAGGTGCATCAGTTCTGCTGAGTCTCTCCTGGTCACTCACAAGCCACAGTACCAACCACTTAGTAATTCTCACAATGACCCTATAAGTCTGACACAATGAGCTTGTTTTAGTCATGGAAACCAAGGCTCAGCAAGTTTAAGTATCTTGCCCCAAATCACACCACTGCTAAGTGGCAGAGCTGGGACTGGAATCCGGGTCGGCCTCACTCCAACCCACGTAGGCTCTCATTCCAGCCCCACTTCAAGTATTTCGTCCCATTAGCAGAACTGTGGGACAAGGTTTGGCTTGGAGAATCCAAGGCTCTTTGGGGGAGAAGGATGACAGCTCACACATCATTTCACAGGGAATGGGGAAGAGAGACAAGGGACTGACATGAGACGTACCCAGATCTACGTGGCTTTTTCTTGGTGCCAAACAAACGCAGAAGGAACCCCTTTTAGAAGAACATAGTGTTTTTCCTCCTCTTCTCACCTTCCCTGGGCCTGGGCCTGTGACAATTGGGAAGCACAGACTCTGGTTTTTCTGCATTAGAACCAATGCTATGAAGAGTGTTCTGACAATAAATGCTGTTGATTGACAGTTGATGGACCATGTTCTTGAGTACGTTCTTTCTTGGGCTGGGTGTTAAGCTAAGAACTGCACTAAACAACTTCTCAGCAGCCTGCTTCCTGTTTGGACAGAATTTACTACACTTTCCTTCTGTGGCCTCAGTCAGGCGGCCAGGCGAGATGGTATCTCAGGTCCCCTCCTGCTCCATCATTCAATGACTCTATCAAGAAGAGAAAACAGGTTTGAACACATTTTTTTTCCACCCAAACACTGCATCAGGGTTATTATTCACACACAGAAACACAGACTCCAACAGAGAGATAACTGGTCAGAAAATAAGGAGCTTCCATTCCCGTCTCATAGTCTTTGACCCCATAATTCCACTTGTGCGAATTTATCTTAAAGAAATAATTCAGATGGTTATCTGGCTGAAATAGGGGTAGGGAGCTGATGTGTAGTATTGCGTGAATGGGTGAGGATGGAAGAAGGTAAGGGGTTAACCAACAGGTAAAAAATATAGAAACTGTACTGAAAAAAATCTCAAAATGAAGAATATATTATTTATATGCTAATATTTATGTGTGTGATACATAATAGGCAAAAGAGATTACATCTATGGACTAACAGTGTATCCATAATAAATGACAGTATAAAAGGCAAAAAGAATAATAATAATAATTCAGAAGGACAGAGCTATGTACACAAAGATGTTTGCTTTAGCATTATTTGGAGGTAACGTCCAATAAAATAATGTCCAATACAAGAATGGGATGTATTCACTTGGTGGCATATACAGCCTTCGCAAATGATGATTTCAAAACATGGGAACATGTTTATTCCAAATTGCAGTTCAATATCCATTAATGAGTCATGAAATAAAATTAATAGGTCTCCTGCCACCAAGTTTTTTTTTTTAATGAAATAGACTAGATTAGAAAATATTTGAGTGCATCAAAGGTGGTAAAGGTGTTTATGAGGAAAATTTGGTTTCAGTTATATGGGTAACTGGGTCATGATACAAAATTGTATTTTTTAATCATTGGATCACAGTCAAACCATTGCAAAGGACTACAGCATACTGTACAGTAGGATTACAACAGTATAAAATACAATGTCTGAGACCAAGCCTGGGTCGGAATATACAGAAACAAATATAGGAACTGTATTAAGAACAGTAGGATAAAGGATGTTGCTTTTCACTTAAAAGTTTTCTGTGACGTTTGTAGGCTGTTTCTGTTACAAGGAAACAAGAAAAATAAGTAAGAACAGACAAAATGGAGGAATAACAACAGAAGGTCATGATCAGCTCCCAAAGGGCCAAGAGGCTCAAGATGGGGCTTCATGGAGGTTCAGTGCTTCAGAATGGGCCTTGAAGGTCGGAAAGAACTTGACAGAATTGAAGGGATGGGAGCTGGCGTCAAACTGGGCAGGATGGTCACAAAAAGGAAGAAGGGTACAGAAGAAGATGGGGTGAAGAAACAGCCTCTCTTTGCTGTAAAGTGCCTTTGAATTAGTAAGGAAAGGGCCAGCTCCACCCCTGGGTGGGCCATCGTTCCTCCCGGGCCAATCTAGTTATCCTCTTCCCACCACCCGCTAGGCTGAAGCCTCAAAGAGCGGTTGCCCCTCATAAACATGGCCGCGCCAAGCTGGCCACGCCCCTCAATTAGATGGACACCGCCATTAGTCCCACCTCCCGCCACCTCGGCGGCCAATGAGGGAGAATCACAGGGGTTTGCGCATGCGTGGCGCCGCCGGTGGGCGAGTCCAATAATGACTCCGGGAACCCGGCAAGTAACATGACTATAAAGAAGCGGGAGAATGTGGGCGTCGCTCTAGAGGTGAGGGGGAGAAATGGGGGGTGGGCCACGTCGTGAACTGCCTTCTCCCCGCGGCGGGGTAGTGGGTCGGCCGGGCTGCAGGTTGGAGGAGGGAGTGAGGGGAGGAAGTGAGAGCGACGTGGGTTTGGGACACGGCCCGCTGGGGGAACCGAAGGTTGGAGAGCCCGAGGGGCCACGAGAGCTGGGAACAGAAGGCCAGGGGACCTCCAGAGAGGAAGAGACAGGCAGGTAAGGGGAGCACCAAAGAGGGCGTGACACCGAAATCTTGAGGCCCTGAGGGGAGACGTTTAAGTGAAGGGGACCCAAAAGGGTTGGGTACTCTCAGGTGAGGGGATCCCAAAGGGTTAGAGACCTGTAGATGAGGGCACCCCCAGAAGTGAGGGACCCCATACTGTTTAATGTATTACTGGTGGCTTAACTGTCCCTTGAGATGGGGAATTTTTCCTCCGGGGTACTAAAGCATGAAGCTTGAAAATTACTTTGGGAACCTGTGGGAATTTGTAGAGAATTCTGGAATGGTGATGTTCGCAAAGAGCTTACACATAATTGACTGCATATGGAAGGGAAAGAAAATTGATGCATATTGAGTAGCTGCCATTTGTTACTTTATTTGCGCTCACTACAAGCCTGTGAGATTTTTACAGATGGGGAACCTGAGGTTTCAAGTAGAGCCCAACCGTTGAGGCGCCGAGAATCAAACACAGGTGATTTGCCTTCTGGTGCATCTTGATTCTCCTGTGTTACTGTTCCCTTAGATCACCCTCCCTGGGGTTGCAAGAAAGATACTGGGTAATGGTCTTATTGAGCTTACTGCCAGTTCAGTGGTTCTCAATCTTAAGAACGCATTAAGAATCATCTGTCTTAAAAATGGAGAGTTGAATTCTCCCCCACCCTGAGTAATTCAGTAGGACTTGGGTGTGTATTTTTAACAAAGAATCTGTATTTTTAACAAGCTACAGCAGTGTTTATGCAGGAGGTTTTAGTATCACCTCTTGAGAAATATTGGCCAACTTGGTAGGGAAAAAAACGATGGAAATGTGAATCTCCTTGTAAGAGAGACTATAGGTGCTAAAATGAGATGGCACTCTGAAATGGGACTAGCCTAGACTTTATAGCCTGTATGAGAACATGATAAGCTGCTATAACAGGGAAACCCCAAAATTCAGTGGCTTCAAGAACAAGAAAGTTGGTTTTTTTTTTAACAGGTTAGAGCAGGGATCGGCAGATGTTGTCTATAAAGGATCAGATAGTAAATATTTTAGGCCTTGTGGACCATATGGTCTATGTTGCAACTACAGTTGATCCTCATTGTTCACAGATTATGTATTTGCGTGTTTGTCTACTTGCTAACATGTATTTGTAACCCCCAAATCAGTCCTCGAAACGCTTTTGTAGTAATTAACAGGCTGACTCAAAGCGTCAAGATTTGATTCACCTGAGGCCCACGTGTCTGGTTAAGGTGGAACAAGGCAATGCTGTGTCTTATTTTTCAGCTCTTCAGTGTGCTGTAAACAAGTGTCCTTTTTCTGGTCTATTTACTGCCAAGTTTCCTGCATTTTTGTGCTTTTCTTGGTGATTTTGCTGTTTAAAATAGCCCTCGAGTGTAGTGCTGAAGTGCTATTTAGTCTTCCAAAGTGCAAGAAGGCTGTGACATGCCTTATGGAGAAAATGTGTGTTAGATAAGCTTTCTCAGGCATGAGTTATAGTCCTGTTGGATGTGAGTTCAGTGTTAATTAATCAACAATATGTATTAAATAAGGTCTCTTTAAACAGAAACACACACAAAACAAGGTTTTGTATTGATCAGCTGATAAAAATGTTGTGACCAGAGGCTCCCCAGAACCTAACCTGGTTCAGTATTTGCTAATTCATTGTTGGCAACCTTATAGAACATAACTACCACAAATAATGAGACTCAGCTGTACTCAGATAGGATGTCTTAGCACAAAAGCGGCCATAGGCAGTATATAAATTAATGAGAGTGTTCCAATAAAACTTTATTTACAAAAACAAGTCATGGACCGTATTTGGCCCACAGACCATTGTTTGTCAACCCCTGGTCTAGAGTACCAGGACAGTGTTGGTTCTGCCATATTCCTTCCATCTGTGGCTCTGCTGGGGGCCAGGGCCTGTTGTCACCTCATGAATGAAACTAGGTTGCACTCCATTGAGGTACCCACTGGTGGGAAAGAGAGAGTGGGGAAAGCACACCCACTGTCTTAAGAATTCTGGGCCCAGAGTGCCCACTTTCCATTGCCAAAGATACAGCTAAGATGCAAGGCCTGCAAGGGGTAGCTGGGAAATGCATTCATCAGCTAGAAGGCCACGTGCCCAACTACGGCTCCATTGCTGTGGAAGAAGAGTATTTTAGTGGACAGCCCAATTCTCCTCAGCAGACTGCATCTTACCTCACAGTGTAGTTTTGAGGATTAAATAAGACAATATTTGTAAAGTGCCTAGCACGTGCGGCACAGGGTGGATAATCAACAAACAGTGCTTTCTTATCAGCAGCCTTCGTAGTTCTGTCGCGTCCTTCCGTCCTTCCATCGTGGTTAAGTCAGGCCCCTTGTTTGGACTTTAGTTTCCTCATCTGTAACATGAAGGACTTGAATTTCACCAGGGGTTACAGACACAGACTCGCTGACTGTGGTCCACATAAAGATCATAGATGATCATAGATGCCTTTTGTTTGGCTGACACGGGTTTTAAAAGTGTTTTAAATTTGGTGGGGTACATGCTCTCCTAGTGCTGTATACCAGTCACCTTCACCCCCTTTTTTTTTTAACCTATCAATACCAATATAGATATTTACGTTGGCCATCTTGATATCTAGGTTACCTTTTGCTTGTATATTCTAAGATTTGAGCTCTGCCACTGTGCACCTGAGAAAAAACTTGGCATCTAGCCATCTCCTCACATTGTTCCTCCTTTGCCCCCTGCGGATCTGAGTATTGAATGTGTGCTGGTGCTCAGTAGCAGTAGATACTGTCCTGTTATTAAAAGTCGTGTGCTCAAAGCCAATGAAGTGGTGATTTAATCAAAAATGTTTGTTAATCTGACGAGTGCAATAAAACTCCCACAAGTGAGTCATCTCAGCACCTGCAAACAGCCTCCACTTGTAATGAAGCAATTACTGAGCACTCCCCCTGAGGGTTGACTGGGGCCAGCTGTACTGGGCAGTCACTTCCCAGGACACCAAGGCACCTCCCAGCCTTCCCAACTTGTGGCTCCTTTCAAGGCCTTTTTATCCAACTCATTTGCCACCTTGTGAGATCTCAGATTTGGGAAAAACTGGCTATGAGTTTTATTCTGAATAACAAGAGAGAATTATAATTCAGGTGAGAAATCACCAGCTCTGGTACTGATTTTCAAGTTGTGTGGGAGGAGGGAAAGGTTGTATTTCAGTCTAAACTGATAGGAGGATTCTGGCTGAGGGAAAGGATGCATTTCAGTCTAAACCGATAGGATTTTGGCTGATATAAAACCTGTTTTTAAATTTCTGATAGTAATGAGCTGTTATTTGGTCATTGTACTTTTTTTCCTCCACAGCTGGACCATTCTTAGTGTCTTAAATGTTTCAACAGCCAGTTGGTCTTTAGTTAACAGATGTGCAGTGTCTTAGTTGACATCTTTAAGGGGATAACTTGGTTGGATCTGGTCCCTAGTACAAAAATCTGTCCGTTTGGAAAGCTTTTAGCTACAGGTTACAGAAAACTGACCTCAGTGACCTAATCAAACAAGAATATACTTTTTTTTCCCATCACAAGAAATTTGGAGGGAGGTGGCTACTGGCATTGGTTCAAAGGCTCAGCTATGTCAGGGCTGGTGTTTCTGCATTCTCTTAGCTGTTTCCTCTGAGTCACAAGATAGCTGCCACAGCTCCAGTCATCATATTCAACTTTAAGTCAGGGAAGAAAGAGAAAGGAACTATAACAATCTTTGTCCCTTTTATCAGCAAAGCATAAGCTCTCTCAGTCGTCTCCCAGCTGACTTCTGGAACGTCTCATTGGCCAGAACTGGGTCATGACCACCTCTGGCTGCACTGAGGCTGGGAAAGCATCTGTTGAGCTTTTCTTACTTCTATGGTGGAGGCAGGCAAAGGAGGAGGGGTTGGGAATCAATGTTGTGTTGGCCAACTAATAGTATCTGCTAGAGGGAATAAAAGTTAATGGGAGTCATTTAAAATTCACTGGAATTCTTATCAGAAAAAGGGGCCAGGATCAGTGACGATGAAGAGTAGGTGGTAGGTTGAGTGGAGAAAATGGCCAAGGCAGGATGAGCACCAGGAGGAGAGGAGCGTGGACACTTGTGATTGTGTAGTGTCTGCCAGCACTGTGAGCTCCCTGGGGGCAGGGAGGAGCACTAAGTGTGGAGGAAGACAGTCTCAGTTCTGGAACAGGCTGTTACAAGGCTGACAGGAACCTACCAATGTTCTGAGACAAGGGATGGAAGCAGCCTAGTAGACTATCAATAAATATTTACTGAATTGGTTTTGAGAGGCTAGAGGAGGCACTTGAACCCTCACCCCTGACTTCTGGGCCCAGTTGAGTGGTTCGTTGGTGAGAGATCAGGAGGCCACAGTGGAGCAGGCGGCTGGACACTGTCTGGCTGGCGGCTGCCCAGTCAGGGCTGAGAGAAAGGCTTGAGGCCTGCAGACACAGTTCAAGGGCGGCTGACCATGAAATGAGCCTCACCTGCTGCCAGGCGCAAGCGACAGGTCGCCATTGGGCAGGTGATTCCTCTCAGCGGCCTGCGTCTGGCTCCACTCCATCTGATGAGGGTCAGGAGACTAAAACCTCATTACCTAACACGGCTGGATGTCAGCATGTGTGGAGTGGCTGTTTGCCAGCACCTTAATTAACGAATTCATAAGGCACGGGGTGGATGCCAGGTCTTGAAAAGTGCTTTGAGCCTTTCAGCGATGAAGAAGCTTTTGCTACTTTATCAAAAAATATATATTGGGGGAAAGAAGAGAAAGGAAACCCCAGACAACGTTCTGGCCCAGGGACAGCGGAAGGCTTCAGGTGAGGACTGACGTGGCTCCGCTTGCAGAGCCTCTCAGAGGCCAGAAGGCCTCGGAGCTTGCGCGGGCTTCAGGAGGACCTCCACGTTCCTGACCTGGGGCGGGAGGTGACTCTCCAGAGAAATGACAAGTCCCTTGGCTCTCTGCTTTTCCTGAAAGTTGTTCATTGAATAAAAACTGGGAAGGTTTACTGTCTTCATCTGCCCAGCCTGGGAGAGAAACTTCTGATGATTTGGGAGCCATGGCGGAGGTTTTTGTTTTCTGCCCTCACAGAGCCTCCTCCACAGAAGAACATCCCTTAAGCGGTATCAGGGTAATCGGTCCTTTGGGGTTTGAGGATAGTCACCTGGAAAATCAAGGCCCGTGACCCCCGTGTCACTTGGCTGTGTGGCCTCAAGGCCCCAGATGGGAAGCCCCTGCTCTCCTGCCAGAGACCATCTGGGCAGGCGGTCCGGCTTCTCTACCCATTATAATAAACGTTCTGGGGCTTCCCTGACATGTGAAAATGAGTGGATTTCCAGAAATCCGGTTCCCAGACTGCTGGGGCTGGAGCTGGAGCTGGAGCTGAAACAGCTGACACCACTCTCTGGGCTGTGAGTTATTAGCAAGTGAGAAGAAAGACTTTGGGGAAAGGAGGGTTTATCAGGCCCAACTAGCCCACCTTTTTCCTTCTCAAACCCGGGTCTGTTTTGTGTGTGTTTTGGAGGGTGCTTTGGCAGCGTAGGCAGTTTGGAGGAGGGTGCCTGGGATGTCCGTGAAGCCCAGAGTTAGAGCGTAATTGCCTTCAATGTGAGGACAGATGCTGGGCTTGGAGACGCTCACTGTCTCCAAGCAAACAGATTTCAGTCAGGTTCTCCCCTCACAGTGAGTATCTGTTATGTGGACAGAAAGCAAGCAAAGCCCTTATACAAGATTATTCAGAGTAGAGAATCTGTTAAAGCCAGATCAACAAGCTTAGATGGGTTTCGATTGGGATGTGGAATGATTTTGTTCCACAGAACCCTTCTTTGTCATGAATGTTTTCATGAGAGATTTTGGAGAAAGAGCTTGAAGAGGTGGAAAGAGCATAAGCTCTGAAGCAGAAAAACCCAGATTCAGACCCCAATTCTGCCACTTCCCAGTGACACGACCTGGGGCAGGTTGCTTAAATTCTCCGTGTCGGAGTTTGCTCCTCTGTAAAAGAGAGACTGTAAAAAGTCCCTTCCTTGCTGAGTTGATGCAGACATTGGGGAGCATACGGGAAGCTGCCCACAAACCGCATGGCCCAGGGTGTAAGGAGCGGAGTTTACGGCCAGGAGCTAAGAGTGGCTCCGGGCTGGTGCCTCTGAGCTTCCCCCACGTGTGCTGGTAGCTCACAGCACCGACTCCCACCGCCCGCTCCCCCGGGTACTGGCTGCGTGACCCTGGACAAGTTACTTCATCCCCACATGTGAGGGAGTCATGTGAGGTGCTTAGAGCAGTGCCTGGCACATATGCCTGCTACCGAAGTGTTGGCTGCTACTGGTATTATTGTGGACTTTGGGCATCCAGAGGCAGTTCTGACTTGTGTTCTCTGAAATAGGAAACATTATTATCTTTGTTTTACACATGAGTAAACTGAGGCACCAAATTAAGGAAGTCACCTAGACACACGGCAAGTGAACGGCCAGCTGAGGCATCTGATTACAGCCCACACTCCTTATTACCACACTTTTCAGGAACTACAATTTCAGGCTTCTGAGCACTTGGGCTCCCAACTGCTTGCCCAGTTCTGACCTTTATGCTTCCAGAATCTTCTTGACATTTGTCTCCTTATTCTGGTCCTAACCCGTGTTTTCTCTCCTGGTGCTGGCTATCTTGTCCTCTGTTGACTTCAGCCCAGTGGCGGAGAGGAAGCTAATCAAGGACTATAGATTTGTTTGGGGGAATCTGCGAAGTGCATTATCTATGTGCATGTCGTTGAGAGTTGACTGAAAAGCCAACTAGGGGCTTCTTTTAAGGCCCACTTCCTGGGTCCTCTCCCCTATTTCTGGGTCCATCTTGCTGGGCTAGCTTTGCTCTGTAGCCACCACTCCCGACCCCAGCCACAACTAAAAGATGCATCCTGACCCTCCCTCCCTGCCTTATCTGCGGCCAGTAGTTCACTAGAATGTTTGCACCCATTATTATAGCTGCTTGAGAACTGGCTTCTGCATCAACAAATGCTGCAGGGTGTTTAACTGCCAGTGGGGTCACCTTCTGAGGATGGGTCTGTGGCCTACTGAAGAGCCTCCTGACGGTCCCAGACTCCCCGTCACTCAGCGCATATCAAGCAGCTGGGTTATAAAGGAGGAGAACTTGATATTTAGAAGGGAATCAGAGAGAGCTGCAGCAGGACATAAATATTCATAGAGGGAGGTTAGAACTTGAGTCCCTAAAACCTTGATTTGTGTTAGTCTGTTTAAGCTCATTAAAAAGTGGTAAGTGAAAGTGGGGTATTCATGGAACTGCAGATAGATTGGGCTCGTTCAGATAGAGGCTTCTAGCTACCAGCTCCACAGGCCCTGCCCAGAGCATGACAGCAGACCAGCTTGGCCACTTGTGGTTTGCCAACCTCAATTTAAAGGTTTTGCTGAGCGTGAGTTCTTGGCCTCCCTCTGGCTCAGTTATCCCGTTTGGGCCCCTGGTAGCCTTGTAGAGGTGTTTAGGGATGGAAGTCCCCAAACTTCCTCCCCAGAATGACATGCAAACCAGGGGCTGGCCGAAGGTGGGACAGGGAGAAATCTAACCTAGGACTAATACTTGCACTGGGTAATCCACAAAGTACATAATCTATGTGCACATACAGCTGCTTCTCCTAGCTTCTTCCAGCTTCTGTGGGCATGAGGGGAGGATTTTAGACTCCCGGTGCCACATGAGGCCCAGCCCCTGGGCCCCACCCACACCCACCCCTACTCATTCCTCCATGGCTACAAACACAAGGACTGCAGTGGGCCAGGCCTTCTAGGACAGGAGCTACAAAGTCAGGCATCCTTAGAGGCCAGGCAGTCACATACACAAGTGGCATGGGCCGATCTGGGCTAGACTTGGCCACTGGGCTGCAGGTTTACATCATCTGCCCTAGGGGCTCCCAGACTTTGGCAAGATGAGGTTTGGACACATGTAGCTGGATGACACAATATGTGCTCAGCTTCACGAGAGAAGGCTTGGTTAATCAGCCAGGGGAAGGAGGCAGTACCTCTCCAGCCAAGGGCTTCATGGAGGAGATAGAGCATCAAGAATCAAGCTTTGTGTGGGGCCCAGCGTGGAATTTGGTGCTCTGTTTGTGGTTTCTACACCGGGAAGTGGAAACAGCAAGTCTTAGGGTACTGAGGGGCTGGCTGTGTGTGTTGGGGGTACTGCTACGAAGGGCAGGCTTCATGGTGGCCTGAAGCACCTGCTCCTCCCGGCTCCGTCTCCACTAACCTTCACATCAGGCTGTTGCTGTTCCCTGAGTCTGGCTTCCCAGTGCTCATTTCCCTACAGCGCAGGTTCCAGCACGGCCTTTGGCCTCCCAGGCACAGGCCCCATCTCCTGGCTGGGGCTGTTTCCCAGGACAGCCCTCCCTTTGGTGCCCGTTAGCAGAGAAGTGACACAATTAACCAAGCAGTTAACTGAAGGCTCTGCAGTTGCTCCCCCCCACCGGGCCCTGCTTCCAGAGCTGGAGTTGGCAGCAGGCTGGGGCTGCAGGGAAGGGGGTAGATGGTGTGTCCTTTGGGCTGGGCGTTGGGACGAGGGAAAGTAGCTGACCCAGAATGGCTGGGATGGGTACTGGCCAGGGGGAGGGGCATAAGGCCCAGAGTCTTCAAGTGCGACTCTGACACTGGCCCCAGAACACTGGCCAGGGATGCTGGGATTCGTAGTTGCAGTCATTGATTACCGTCTGTCCAGGGGCCACTCCAGAAAGGATTGGAGCAGAGAACTGGCTGAGACGGATAAGGAAAGGAGTGTTCCACTCTGACTCCTCAGAAAAGTCATTCCATTTGGAGGACCCATTCTCCCATTTGTGAAATAGAGCTTGTATCAATATTTGCTATCCCTCCCAGGGATGTGGTGAGAATGAGTGAAGTCATATGGAAAATCAAGCATTAGCTGGACCCAAAGCAGTATTCAGTCAGCTGCTATGAGGGACACAGGGCCCTCTGAACTCCCACCCACTGAAATCTAGGCTCCCACCAGCAGGGCAGAGGTTCAAGAAGAACAGGCCCGGGCCTAGAGAGGTGGCCGATTAGATAAACACCTGGAGACAGATGGACACAGATGAACTTTCAAAGCCAAATGCATGATACCAGGACCTTGGATGATCCAGTCCAGTATTTCATAAAACATTTCCCCATAACTCAAATTATTTCCCCAAGAACACATCTCTGAAACTATAATCAAAACAAATGGGAGAACTGGTACCTTTGGCATGCAGCCTTTCAGGAGCTTAGCTACTTTGCCCCATAAGTCACAGCTATCTTGATGATGGTCAATGCTTTTGCGCAAGAACCAAGTCAGAAATCAACAGAAGTGTTTTTGAGCTGTACTGTCAGTAACTTTTATTGAATCTCATGGAAAATTGTATATTATTACAGCTTAGGTTACTTTAAGATGAAGTGTACCAACGTGAAAACATGCCTCTGCTTTTTGGCCCCTAGATGTCTAATCATGTGTGGAATGCTTTGGAAAGGCAGAGGCTTCCTGCATCGTCCGTTTCATTCTAGGAGCCGCCTGTGCCTGCCACATTCAGGGCTCTGGTTGCTCCTGCCGTGGGGCCCAACTGGGGCCTGTGCTGGGGAGACAGCTGACTGGGGGGGCTGCTCCTATCTGCCCCAACCCATGCTTGGCCCAGTGGGTCAGGGCAGCTTGGAGACCCTGAGCAACACTCAAAGCTGTTTCTAGCCACGTGGAGGTAGAGGACAGCAAAACATAGTTGCTAGTTCAAAGACTCCTAGAGGCTCCCTCCTCCCGATCCCAGGATCCCAGCTGTCTTGAAAACTGAAAGGCTCTGCCACCCATCTCTACCTGCTGGGTGTGCTGTGTCTTTCAGATGGATGGGCTGGAGAAGAAGCTGTCACGATGCTGGAGAGACCTGGAGGCTGTGAACTCCAGGCTCTATGGGGCGGAGCTGAGCTCAGAGGCCAGGTAATGCTCCTCCCGACCTCCCCAAGTCCTTCCTATCTGTCCCGGGGCCCCAGCCCTCAACTGCCACCCCTCCCATCCCCCTGCCACCAGAGACCTGGGCCCATGTTCCTCTTGTCTCCCTTGCTCTGGTGTGCCAGCTGCCCCTCAGGTGGGAAAAAGAAAAAGGGCTTGAGCCATTTTGACCACTTCCCCCTCACAGGAGTTCTCTGGAGAAGGAGAAAAGCAGCCTGATGAACAAAGCCTCCAACTATGGTAAGAAAGCTCCCTGCCATTACCAGCCCCACCCTCGTGTCCCAGGATCAGGAAGGGTCAGACAGCCCAGGGAGCCCACAAAGTGATGGGGGTCAAGGGCATTCTTTGGGAGAGAGCCAGCCCCCAGGGGGTTGCAGGAACCAACTGAAGGCCCAGCATCCTGGAAGAGCAAGTTTGTTCCTTTGTTCCAAGGGAGATGGAGAGTCCTGTGGGTCTGTTCTTCCCCTGTGGGATGAAGGGGTATGGCTGTGGCCAGGTGGAAAAGAGATCCTCACATCCACCCTGACTTGGGGGGTCTGTCCTCCCTGCCCCCTCCTCCCAGACCTCCACTCCCTCCCAGGAAAACCCTGCAATGGGAGCGATGGGAATAGGGTCTTTGGGGTCCAGGGTGGAGGATGAACCTCCCACTTGGGTGCTGTGAAGGGCTACTGTGAGTGGAGCAATGCTGCCACCTTCTGGGTGCTGGGCGCAGAGCCAGGTAGAGCCCAGACAGGGCACGGAGCTAGAGGGTGGCTGCTGGGCGCGCCCCCCAGCAGCCCGGGAGGAAATGGGTCTGCAGAGGCTCCTCAGGCTTGTCTGTTCTATTCACCCTGAGGGGCCAGACCTGGCCAGGAATCAGCCCTAGAATAGTCCATATGGCAGGGAGCCTCCTGTAGGAACCAGGTTGAATCCACACTGTAAGCACGGTGCCTGTCACATACCCCTACCCGGGTCCCGTCTGGCCTGCCCAGAGCTGGTTTGCAGGTATCTCCCTGCTTCCTCACACAGGGAGGGATGGAACATCAGTTCCCTCTCAAACCTAGCAATTTTCACACAGAACTGTAGCATTTACCACTCACGTCATCCCTCACAGAATACTAACCACCTGTGTATCATATGAATGGATACAGTGTGGCTGTAGCATAGCAGGGCTGGCTTCCTCTAGAGGCAGCCTGCCTGCCTGCCTTGTGGGCACAAACTACCTCGTCTTAGCATCCCTCGTTCCTGCTGAGCTGGGCATCCAGCAGGGCAGGGCTAGAAGCACTGTGGTGTGGGCCCGCCCTGTCCCTACTCCAGTGTCAGGCCCCAGGAGGTCCCAGCTGCCCTCAGTCTCTAGTTGACCAGATGAGACACCCTGGCAGGAGGAGCACCACGGGGGCACCCAGTGACGGGCCAGAGGGCTCACCTGGTGAGGCCACGCCACCACCTAGCTTGGCTTTTGGGTGTGGCCTTTTTGTGACTCCGTCACATATTCCATCTTCAACTGCATTTGGAAAGAAATGGTTGAGCAGCATTGGGGGTTGGGGCTTTTTTGGGCCAGGATCTGTAGCCAAATCTGGGCAGATCGAGGAGGACAGTCATTTTTATGGATAAGGAGGCAGGTGGGAGGGAACACCTCTGCGCTCAGCAGTGTGTGTGCCCATTGGTGGGATAGGCGGAGGCAGATGAGAGTAGCAGATGGGCCCAGACCACCCGTCCACCACCCTTTTTCCTCCCAGAGAAGGAGCTGGAGTTGCTTCGGCAGGAGAACCGGAAGAACATGCTGCTGTCTGTGGCCATCTTCCTCCTCCTGACGCTTATCTACGCCTACTGGACCCTGTGAGCCTGAGATTTCTCCAGTCAGCACAGGCTTCCCCTCAGCTCCGTGGTCACAGCCAAGCAGGCCCTTCAAGCCTCAAGCGGACCAAGGTACAAGGGCCATTTCTCCCTGACCCAGACGTCGGAGCAGGGCTTCCTGTCGGCCCAGCCCCTCTCGCCTCCCATTCCTGCTGCGGGGCTTGAGTCTCCAGAAGGACTTTGTGTCGGCTTAGCCCAAGGGAAAGGCAATAAAGACCACCCTGGCTGCTTCTGTGTGCTGAGTACATGTCATGATGGGTGGCAGCTGGGGGCAGTGGGGTGGCATTCAGGATGCAAGGGAGGAGAGGGGCCTGAAGGTAAGCCCCCCGCTTAGGTGGGGAATAAGGCGTTAGCAAAGTGCTTCCTAAGGCAAACCATGGTGGGCGCCATCTTGAGGACTTGGGCACTGCTGGGGCTGAGAGGCAGACCTTGCACCACTTGTCCGCCACCCCCCACCAAACCCTGGCTTGCCCTCTAGTCGGTACCACTGCCTGTGATTATGGCAGAAAAAAATGCAGCCTGTGCAGCAAAGGGCAACTTGGGGACTTGAGGTGGTCGTGTGGTGGTCCCACGGGAGTGCGGAGTTAATCCATCTTCAAGAGGCTGCAAGTCTGGCGAGGTGTGGCAGAGCCAGTGGGCAGCCGGAGCCACGGTAATGACCAGACAGACTTACGGTGAGTGGCCAGTAAATCAGGCGGGGTTTGCAGGAGCGGCAAACACAGACGTTTTCCCCACCCCGCCACCCCGCCCCTGAGCACATCCCTCTACTCCCAGCACAGGGGCCAGGAGGGCTGGGAGTGGGAGGCTGGAGTAAGGCTGAGTAGGGCAACCAAAAGGATGAAGGGGCTTGGAAGCCGAGATCACACCAAGTAAGTTAGTAAAAGCAAGGAAAGGAGTTGCCCTGGGAGCGAAACTAAGGCCGTGAAACATTAAGGAAGGAATCTGGGGGCCCAGGTGAAGGAGCTAAGCAATGTGTAGGCAGCGGGCTCTAAGGGAGAACCTGCACCGGTGATGGGACTGGTGGAGAAATGCTAGCCTAGAGCAGAGAGGGAGAGGCGTCATCAGCACCTGCACGGCCTCCAGTGCAGACGCAGAACAGGGGAGGTTGGCGGGGTCAGCGAAACCATCTCTCCCTCCCTCCCTTCCCCCTGTCTAGTGGCACTAATTGGTCTAACGCCTCTGTTATTTTAGTCACACACACTGATCCTGGATTGTCACACTGCCCTGCTGGGCTGTAGGTTCATTCATTCTCTAATCCCTGCTTCTCACAGGAGCCACATAATTTTGACTCTTCCTTGGGCCCCTCTTTGGCAGCAAACAGCAGCCCTGAGCTTGGACAAGGCTCTGATTAAGCCAACCCTCTTTTCTCCCCTCTTGAGTACAGCTTCCTCCCCTTCCCCTCCAGCCCAAGCTGTCTCATTCACGCAAGTCCCAGACCACAAAGCACCGAAGGACAAGCCCCAGCACAGAGCCACACAGGCATTAAAAATATGTTTATCTTTAATGATCCAAGATTCTGCAAGACACACTGATACCCAGAATTGGGTGGAAATACAGCATCTCAGCGGTGCTGCTGACAGCCTGGGGGATGCTGGCCTGAGACCCCTGAGGTGGAGTCAATTTCAACCTCATGGGGAGCCTCAGTGCCCTCTATCTCCATGGAAACCAGTCTAGCACTGGGATGAGGCCCTAGGGAGCCCACAGGAGCATCATCTCTGAGAGGTATTTCCCATTAAAAACAAACAACCACAGGTTCCCTCCCCCACCCAAAGCTACTGCCCAGCTTCCCACTCCACCCGCCAAGATAGAGGAAATGGAGTGACCACAAAAGGACAAACAAAAGCTACTGTGCCTCCTGCTGGGGATGAAAAAACAAAGGAGGGGGGAGGGTGGCAAGGTGGCTGGGACAAACGGGAGTGCCATGATTGCCAGAGGACTGGGTGCGACCCAACCCAACAGGACCTCTGTTACAGTGGGGCCACTACTGTTTGACGCATAGAAAATGGCAGGTCTTCAAGGCTGCTTCCTCCCCTTCTAGAGCTGCCCGAGGTTTAGATCAAAAGGGTTGAGGCCCAGGAAGGCTCTACAACCCCAGGAAGCAGTCACACCCACCACCAGACAATGCTACCTGCATCCTGACATGGTGTCAGAGATGTGGGGTCCACATGCCCCCCTTCCCGGCCTGCGGGATGGTCAGAGGTTTGGGCTGGGAAGAACTCCAGGGAAGACCAGGAGAGGGTAGGGGGAGGAGACAAGAAAATCTCCAACTTGGCATCAAAACAGAGCAAGTTCAAAGAAACAAAATCTCGATTTATATAGCAGCTGCTCCTGGCCAGCTCACAACAGTGGGCCCCCTACCTCTCAGGGTCAGCCCAATAAAAAGTTGGGCAAAGCAGGGGCATGGCCGCCCTCAGGGCACTGCGTGGAACTCAGAAAAGTGAGTCTACAGGATACAGGAAGGAATGGCAGAGCCGAAGCCCTGCTGCCCTCTGACACATCCTCCACTGGCCCCATGTGCCCTGGGCCCTGACCTCAAACGTGCTGTAGGAGCTGCATCCTTCAGGCTGAGTCCCGGCAGGGGAGACAGTTCCCAGGAAGGGCTCCGGGGAGGGAATTCCAAAAAGTGTCCCAGAAGGCCCCAACTGAGCTCTTCAGAGGAGGCCACCAACCTCATGGCCAGGCTCAGGGAACGACAGGGCATTCGGCAGGGGTGGGCATCCTCAGGCGCTGTGCGTCTGGATGAAGGAGAGGACGTCCTCCTTGGACAGCTTGTCTGGGTCCTGGGGCTTCTGGGAGTCATGCACACGGATGCCATCCCCCCACTCCCAGAAGAGCCGGCCGTAGTAGCAGATGCTGGGGAGGAGAAGGGAGGTCAGAGGGCTGTACCCACGTGGAGCAGGTCCAAGAGCTCACCACCCACCCTGGCACCCGTGACTTCGGGGATGGGTGTTCTTAAGAGTGTGTGTGTGTGCGCTGGGGGCGGGGGGGAGGGCAGGTCTCACTAATTGACTCCAATTGAGAGTCTCCCCTCTGGCAGCCAAATGTACCTAGTAGGCTCTGCTCCTCCCTGCCTTCCAGAACCAGCATTTCTCAACACACAGCTTCTGCTGCTGCTAATTGCATCCTACTGGATCCTTTAATTACTGATATTCCTGGTTTATCTGTCTCTGCTGCTCTAATAGAACAGTATTAGTGTGGTGACACACTGGTGTCAGTGGCTAATTACAGGCACATCAGGGCTACTGGCTGCTGTCAAAACCTATGACCAACAATCCGGCAACACACTGGGTCCGAAGGCAAGACTGTGGACCTCAGCATTAGCCCACGCCCCGGCCAGGGTCGGGCCCTTCACACCCAGGACCCTCAACCAGCACGGCCATACCCTCATGGGAAGCCCCTGCATGGGCAGCAGTCAGTCTCAGGACCCGGTGTGCCCCGAGAGGTCAGGCTGGCATTCTAGCAGGAGTATCTGGGGCTGCAGGGGGCAGGCCTGAAAGAAGGCTACTTACTGAAATGGAGCAATGGCATCTGAAGGGAGGTCAAAGGTAGAGTTCTTGGTTTTCTTGTTGTAGAAGAACTTCCTCTTGAAGCTTTTGCTGAATCCCATAGTCCATGGCTCTGACAGGAGGAAAGGGGGAAGAAGCCCAGAAAGGACACAAAATACCCATGGGGGATAGGTCAGGCCAATGAAGGGCACGCCTTCCTTCACGCCCGTTCCTCCACTCCCCTCCCCCCAAGACAGCAGTGGAGAACAGCCTGTGAGGACACAGCCTTCATCACCCGCCCAAAGGGACTCCAGGAAGACGACTAAGATAATTCTCAACAACCCTCCCCAGTCCCGCCAACCTGCTACCAGGGCAACATCTCTCGGGCCCTGGCAGAGGGAGTAGGAGTCTGTTGGCCAGAGGGCACTAAGGAAAAAGGATTCTACAGGTGATACGAATGGCCAAGCTTGACTTTCTGGATCTGCTGTTGCCCACCGGGAAGGCCCTTCTCCTGCCATGAGGACACCACGCGTGCATATACAAGTTGGGCTCCCCTCTCCAGCCCCAGCCCAACCCCCAGGATCCACCGAAGAACAGAAGCTCAGGGAACACAGTCGCCCTCAACATACACCTCAAAGAAATGCCCACCTCAGTAGGGAGCCCTTAGCTCTGGCTCAAGTAGGGTCTGGGCCAGTTGCCCTGGCTGAGGGAGTGGGGTTAGGGAACAGTGGCTCATCACCCACCATTCACTGTCCTGACGATGTAGAGGCCAGTGGGCACAAAGTGCCGGTCGTCCCGCCCTGTATAGCTGAGCTTTGGTGTGCCACTGGAGCCCTTGATGATCTTCATTTCTAACCTTGATTTTCCAGAGTAGGCATGCAAACAGGAAGCGTGAGTGTGTGTGAGAGAGAGAGAAAGCCCTAACGTTAGTCTCTGGCTAATGTCAAAATCAGTCAACCAACCACAGTACTTTACCTCAGTTCAACATGAGAAACTGAGGCAGAGACTTGAGTTGCTCCAGGCCACACAGCAAGTGAGTGAGTGCGGTGCTGGGTTTAGAACTCAGGCTCTGAACTCCCAACTAAGCAATAGAGTCAGGGAAGTGACACACGCCCCTGCTATGTTGCTGCTGTTTGCGGGGTGTCAGGGTGACACCGGTAAGGGTAAGATCTGAGACTACGAGTGCCACTGGGTCTTCAGTTCACCACCCATGGCATCAGTGTGGCTACCAAAGAGTTAATTCGGGAGCACTGAGACCCAGCCCAGCTCCAGTGGCCACAGGGGCACACCCAGGATGAGACCCTCAGATCTGAGCGCCCTGCACACCGCTAAGATTATGAGGAAGCAGTTACGCCCCCTCTACCCCTCCAGGCTCAATCTCTGTCAGCACCAGAAGCTGGGACTTACAGTGTTTCAAGCAGCTTGCTGCTCTGCCCCTAGCAGGGACAATCGTAACTGTTACAGCATCAACAAGCCCGCTGGTATTTCTGCCTGATGCACACACCCCTCGTAACTGTTACGGCATCAGGGAGCCCGTATTTCTGCCTGACGCACACCCGCCCTGCTCCCCTCCTGACACTGCTGAATCAGCTCTCAGCCGGGGGGCCCTTGGCTGCGGATGAGCCACGCAGGCAAAGGAGGTGGGGGGGTAGAGGCAGCCACCAGGGCAACTCACCGCCGCACCCCGAACCCACCTCTACAGAAAAAGAGAACGGATCCTGGACACTGCCATGCCCCCCAACCCAACTCTTCTCAAATCCTGAGCTACCCTGGCTGAGTCACTCACCTGACAAAAATCTTCTCCATCTCCTCCAGCCTGTATACCTCCTTCACCCTGTGGACAGACGGACAGAGAGCTGACAAAGGATTCCTGGTGGGACACTTGTCTGGGCAGCAGCTGCTAGGCAGGAGGCTGTGCCTATCCTCACCTTCTGCCTCAGGCCCTGCACCACCCAACCCACCAAGAATGAGGACCCCTAGCCTGTCACTGCCGTCCTCCACAGACAAGCCCTAGGTTTCAGAGCTGCCAAGCACCCCCTGGAGCCTGCCCCAGGGCACCCGGGGAGTGCAGCTATGGTTCAGGAAGTCAGGAGGGGAAAAGGGGAAGGTCTGGCAGACGAAGATGTCCCTGTCAGCATTCCCATCCTGGGTCACCATCACCATCTCTAGAGGCCAGAACACCAAGGGCCAGGCTCTTGCCCAGGTCTGTCTACATGGATTTTAGGCCTTCCTGTAACAGAGTTGCTTCCAAATCGTCCTAATAGGCCTACTACCATTAGGGGTGAGGAGACACCCCTACCCAGGATACAGGGCTCCTGTTTGATGCCCAGCCCTCCACCTCTGGGGGCCCCTCAACACGCCTTTGGAACTGCTACTGAGTAAGGTGCCCAGAAACCAAGCAACCAAACCATCACAAGCAACAGAGGCAGGACCCCTGGAAGCTGCTTCTCAGGACCTGGCAGACAGGACATTTTAAAGTGCAAGAAGAAATTACTTTTAGACTTTCAGAAGACTTCTAAAAGTGCATTCCCACTGTTGGATTTAATCCTATGTAAATTTGTATTAAAAAGAATAATGAAAATGATTTTGATAAAATGTAAATAGATACCTCAGTCTCTAGTCACATTAAGCCCCAAAGATAACCTCAGACCTCAGCCCAGACTGGAAAAGTCTGCTCCCTGACTGTTACCCTCTCAAGGCCTAGAACTTTTTTTTTTTTTAATTTTTATTTATTTACTTATTTATTTACGGCGGTGTTGGTTCTTCGTTTCTGTGCGAGGGCTTTCCTAGTTGTGGCAAGCGGGGGCCACTCTTCATCGCCGTGTGCAGGCCTCTCACTATCGCGGCCTCTCTTGTTACAGAGCACAGGCTCCAGACGCGCAAGCTCAGTAATTGTGCTCACGGGCCCAGCTGCTCCGCGGCATGTAGGAACTTCCCAGACCAGGGCTCAAACCCGTGTCCCCTGCATTGGCAGGCAGATTCTCAACCACTGCGCCACCAGGGAAGCCCCAAGAACTTTTACGTTACCTAACGTGGCAAAACCATGGCCTTCTTTCCATGCACCAAGGATCCCATTACCTCAAACCAACCTTTTCTTTTTCATGTTCAAAAACTCCCATTCCCTCACACCCTTTTCTTACCTGAAAAAAATGAAAAGGCCGGGATTGATATGCTAATGATACTCAAGCATGAATGTGTGGCTCACAAGGTGTGTTAGTGCTCTCAGAAGCACGTGCGTCTTAAATGAGGATGCCTTAACCCTGAGGAACGAACCTCTCCTGTGGAGGTTGGCCCACTGTGACAGGCAGGATGGGGGATACTCTGGGGCAAAGGAGTCACCTACCCAGCACCCCCAAGCAAATCACTCAATGGCAGTCTGATCTCTAATGCCAGCCTGGCCTGGTCTCCTCCACTGAGCCCTCCCACCCCTCACAGGACAGGGAGGCAGGCACTGGCCAGAAAGAAGCAATGGGAGAGGAGGATTTGGGGGGAGAGATGATATGCTCACCTGATGGGATTCATGTCAGGCCGACTGGGCTTGGAAACAGCTTTCACAAATTTCTCAGCAAGCTGAATTCTACAATCCAAACAGAGTCTCTCAGAGGCAAGTAAGGGTATCCTTACAGCACCCACACCCCCAGGGCATTGTCATGGCACCAGTGGGAGTACACTCCTGAATCTGCAGCAAAACTGCTCCAAGAGGCAGCACTCATGTCTCCCAGGAAGCCCACCCTTGCCCTTCTCCAGTGATGTCATGATCGCCCTCTCCCCCACTCTGGATTCTGACCTCTACTTTCAATACATCTTGGTTGGTTTTCCTGAAGTGTAACTTCGGCTGTGCTCAGTCACCTCCACCAGAACTTCAAGCATCATCTTTATTCTGTACGTCGGCTCCTTCACCCCAAACCACAGATACCACAGTACACCCACTCAGATGAACCAACTTAGGAGTGACTTCAGCACCATGGCGGTGTAAGACATCTCTCCTTTTTGTACCCCCCTTTTAAACAACTGATTAGGCATCTATCCACGAACAAAAGTACCTCTGTGGGAGTTGTGGGATCCAGATAAACTGACTTAAGTGGGACCACCAAGAACAGAACACATTCTTCAGAGGAGAAGACCCTCCCTCTTCCCCATAAGGTCACCCTCTTGCTCAACCTTAAAACAAACGTCACCTCTGATCTGAACAGCTGAGGCAAAATGGAGTGTGCTAGTATGTATGAAATCAAGGCCCAAGTCCTGGTAACCAGGAGTGCCAACACCAATTTCTCACCCTGCCCTTGGAACCAGCTAGTGGGTAGAAGAGGGAAACTCTAAGGATGCCCTTAAGCAGAGAAAGCCTGGGTGAGGGCCAAGCCACAGAGGCTGCCGCCACAGAGCTGCCCTGGCCCGCCCGGCCCACCTTCCCGCCCCCAGGGCCCAGCTCAGACCGTTGGTTAAAGTGCTGCTCCCGAACGTCGCTGCCATTCAGCACAAGGACATCGAGGATGTGGATGGCACTAATCTTCCGCTGGGCCTTCCCCTAGAAGGACAAGTACACTGCCCACCCTGCCAGGCATTGGCCTGGGGCTCACTCTGCCCACTGTGGCACGCTGGCCTCTGTTCTACGTATAGCCGGGGGAAGGGAAGGGCTCTAAACACAGGATCTTTCTCTCACCTCCCTCCCAGTTGATTCTCAGCACCAGACTGGCCCATGCTTCTGAGCAGACAGAGCCCTGAGGTGATGGGTGATGAGCCCCCTTGAATCTCAAACCCAGTGAGGCTGCCGCCATGGTGCTCCAGCAGGACCTGGCTTCCCACTCTGGCCAACTGTTCCCACTGACTGTTCTGAAAGTTATCTGTATGGCTGTAATACCCAAAGCTCATGGGAAATAGAAAGTTGCTTCTTTCCCAAGGAATTCTTGGTCAATAACAATCAGCAGCTAAAAAATATGCAGCAGGTTCACCAGGGCCTTTTCTACACAGAGATGATCAAGATCTCCTAAACATAAGGAGACTGTGGTCCTTCCTACCTGAATATGCCATGGCTTAGAGCAACTACTCGAGGAGGAGGAATAATTACAAAGCATTTGCCAGGCCCTGGGCCCTGTCAGGCACCACATACATGTAACCCAGTTAACTCAGGGGGCATGGGGGCAAAGGGACAGGCCCAGCTGTTCCCCAGTTCCCCAGATGGCAGAGCCATACACGTGAGCAGAACCACCTCTAACCTCCCCTTTCAGCTCATGGACAATCTCCACAGAGAGCAGAGTGTCCCGGGGTAGCTCTGTCTTCAGGTCCAGCTTGACCCAGCGGTCTGACTGGCGGCCATCCCATGTGTAGATCTGAGACTTCTATGGGCAGAGAGAAAGGGCCAGGTCAGGCAGACAAAGACATTGAGCGGTGAGAAGCTCAGCTCTCAAAAGGGCTTTTAGTTGGTGGCTACAAGCTGATGGGGCTGGGAAATGCCAGAAGAAAAGGTCTCAGAGAGATAAGTCAGTTATACTTCGTACACTATAATGACAGTGCTGTCCTCCACTGCCTCAGTGGAAGAGGAGAGCTCTGACTCTGTCCCGCTGGGAGGGAACAGGCTCAGGGCACCATTCAAGAGGCCTGAGTTCATGATCAGAGGCCCTCAAGAAAGATCCAGCTTGGTGTATGTCTGAAGCAGGTTTGGTGAAGGGTCCAGAGAGCAGAGCAGAGAGAAAGTAAAAAGAGAAAAAGATAAAGTGTGAGAGGACACAGAGAAAGTAAGTGAGGAAGAAGAGGTAAAACTATAAAGACAACTCGGAGTGGGAAGAAAGAGCAATGAGGACTTTACCTAATTAAGATATAGAACTGCCAAGGTTTTTCCCTCACCTCATTTTAGACAGGGGATGACATGGGGTAGTGGTGGTGTTGCAAAGAAATAGCTGCATGGGCTCAAGCTAGCTTAGCCTACTGACCATCCTACTAGCCTAGGAAGCTCCACATTCCAAGAAAGGAGGCATTGTTCCCTTTAGTGATGCATGGAGGTGAATAAGCAAATACATGGATAAATGAAAGACAGAAGGAATGAATGAATGATACTTGGCTAACTCAGAGGAAGAAAGGAAGTGAAGTTTCAAGAAATACCTTCCCTGCGGTCAAAGCTCCAGCTCCTTGGTGCCAAGAGAACGTGCACCAAGTGTGGCAGGCAGCTGTCCAGATTCCCACAGACAGACAGCAAGCTTCCACCACCCAAGCTGGGTAGGAAGCCAGCTGCAGACTTACCCCCAGGCCGATGAGGAACTTCTGCTCACTGCCAGACACCATGCAGCGGTAGTCGAGCACTGGGCGGATCTTCTCCAGGGTTTTGGAAGTAAGCAGCGTGGGCTTATAGCTGAAGATGTCGATCTCAGTGCCCTGCAGCCCCGGGTCAGAGAAAACACGGCTGGGTTGGGGGAAGGGACAGGCGCTCAGTACGGGTGCCTGGGGGTGGGGGGTGGGGCAGGGGGTTAGGGCAGGCTGTGGGAGGGGAGGGACTGGAAGCCCTTGCTGTCTGAAACATGCCCCCTGCTCTACCTAGCCATGCACTAACTGGGATCTAATTCTGTCTGCTTGGAGTGTTCCTTTAGGACCTATTAGGAGAGCCTGGGAAAGGAAAGAACACCGAGCCCCCGAGTACAGATCGATTTACCAGAGCTATAAGGAAATGTCACCAGAATATAAAAGCCTCCCCTTCACTAAAACTGAAGGCAAAGACTTGCAAGCAGTTGGTTTGACAGCAGTTAAGTAATCTCTCTACCCATTCAGAAAAATTTACACATGCTATTTTTTTTTGAGGCCATCTTGAACCTCATTCTCCAGTCCCTAACCCTACAAAACCAGCACAATGGCCCATGATCTGGGCCAGATTTAAATAAAGCCCAGGGAAAAGCTGGAAGTCAGGTGGTAGGAAAACGTAGGGCAGAAGAATTCTGAGGACCACTCACCAGAAACAGAACAGGGAGCCTAAGTTTAGGCCAGCTCCACTGTGAGCTCTCCTGGCAGCCCCTCCTGGCCCTCTGACCAGCTCCCCAGCCTAAGATCATCCCATACTTCATGTCTCCCCTGCAGGCACACTCACAGGACCCTAAACTTGCCAGGGAGTGAGAGCCAGCACCACCCTTTGGGCAGCGGGAATGCTGAACAGAACATATCTCAGGCCAAGAATCTTCAGGCAGCCTGATGGGCTCCCAGGGAACTCAACACCCTACACCAGAAGTTCCCATCTGTGGTGGCCTCAGCCCAGCCCCTGGGAACCCATGTGGTACCTGCACAAGCCCTCTGGAGGCCAGGCATCTGGGGGTCTCAGTGATACTACATCTAATTAGGCCTCTAACTTTTTATATTCACCAGATACCAAGCTTACCTGGATTAGCTCGAAGAACTTAGATTTTGGGTCTGTGGAAGAAGGAGCAACTCTAGCCTGGTCTGGAATCTAAAACAAGACAGCAAAGAGCTTTGGTTTTCAAACGCACTTTTGACCAAGGCTGTGTGTGAGTCTACGCAGGCAAGGGCATAGGCTCAGGCTGGGCAAGAGGAAATGGCACACAACAAAGGAAGCTGGAAGGGGGGTGGCGGGGGAGTGGAGGTGGCTAATTCAGTCACTGCTCCCTTTCAGGCCCTGTGGTAGCACACCCCAAAGGCCACTTACCTTTCTCTGGGGCTCTCTGTGGTCAGTGTTGCTACCCAGGGCCACCAGCAGGAAAATGAGGCCTGTTTACCCACCACCCTTGTCCATTCTAACCAGCCTGCAGGGCTAAACGAGCAGTGAAAGGGCCAAGGAGGTTACTCCCAACAATGCTGAGACATCCAACTCTGGAGTGCTGTGAGGGTAGGCAGACCTTTTCATTGGGGCAGGGGCAGGGAACCCTAAGGTGACTGGGTCTGGAGTCAGTCCCATTCTTCTTTAAAGTTTCCCTGCCTTGGAGCAAAAACGGGCTGGGGAGACACTCACCCCCCAAAGCCGGAGGCACTCTTTCCGGATCTCTGCCTGCCGAGGCTCACTCAGGGTCCTGGGAAAATGAAGCCAGTAAATGACTAAAACCTCAAAGACACACAAGGAGTGTGCCTCCTGCGCACCCATCAGAACCCCAGAGAGAGGACGTCCGTGTGAATGAACGTGGACATGCACATGCGAGGCCAAGTTGCCATTACCCAGGGCGCTTATAAGACTCCCATGCCTCTGCCTCTTGGAGATGGGAGCTCAGATGTACACAAAATGAGATGACCTCCTTGTCCCACCACAAAGGGAAGGGAGGAGACCCTCCTGACCACCCTGGATGTCAGGGTCCCCACACACCCTTCTTCCATTTACCCATCGGCACATGCTGGCTCCTCTGACAAAGGCCACATTGAGTCCATCCCGGTGGATGTCACCACGTCCCAGAAAGCTGAATTAGCTTATGCTCACCCCCTACCAGAGGTTTTCCTTGACCAGTCCTACATCTCCTCTCTTGATCACTCTTTACTCTGTGTCCCCTGAACATTAGATACTCTACGCATGCTATGCCATTCTACATCCTCTGATGCACTGTTAACAACTTTCCTGTATCCTTTTCCTGGGTTACTCTTGTCTGTCCAAAGACAACATAATCTTTGAGGGCAAGGTTCATGCCATATGCTTCTTTGGCATCCTTCACAGACTACAGCAAAGTATGAGATAGAAAAAGTAGGTATTTTTAAATGTTTGTGTAAATGAAATAAACAAAGAGCTCAGGAGGAGGAACAAAACATAAAGATCTTCCCTTGAAATAGGTGAATTCTGGAAAGGGGCAACACTCACGTGTCTTGAACAAAGGCATGGATTTTGGCCAGAGCTTTGATCTGCAGACTACAATGGCTAGAAGAAAAAAAATGATTTTATCTCAGAAGGATTACCAAAAAAGACAGCCAATAGACATCAGGACAGAGAAGTTTAGCCAAAGCAGTGGCCATCTAAGTTTGAGGGAGGGGCTAGAGAGTTAAAAGAGAAACCCCTCGACCATACCCTTAAGGTACTTGATGAAGGCTTAGGGTAAAGCAGAAGAACTGAGTCAAACCCTCCAGACACTCAGATCCCAAGTCCAGCTAAAAGGAAGGTTCTGATAGCATCCTTAAAAATTTGAAAGTAGTAGTGAACTGATTCTTTTATTTTTTTAAAGAATCTTAGTTTTGCAGGATCTTAGTTCCCCAACCAGGGATCGAAACTGTGCCCCCTGCAGTGGAAGCGTGGAATCCTAACCACTGGACCACCAGGGAATTCTCTGAACTGATTCTAAATAAAGCAACAACAGAGCGCAGACCCAGTTCAACTACACACTAAACTGACTTACCTGCACTAACAGCCGCCCTTTCTACTTTAGGCTCCATGACTCTTTTAGACACAACGTCTGGCTTTTAATTTTAAAAGTGAGACGTGATAAAGCAAGAAAATGTGACCCACTGACAAGATGGAAAAGTCCAATAGAACAAGACCCAGAGGTGATCCAAATGTTGGAATTATCAGACAGGACCTTTAAAATAACTGTGAAAAACATGTTAAAGGATCTAGTGGAAAAGGTGTAACATGCATAAAAGTGGAGAATATTGGCAGAGATGTAAAAACTGTATTTTGGGGACTTCCCTGATGGTGCAGTGGTTAAGACTCCATGCTCCCAATGCAGGGGGCCCAGGTTCGATCCCTGGCCAAGGAACTAGATCCCACATGCATGCGCAACTAAGAGTTAGCATGCCACAACTCAGGAGCCCGCATGCCGCAACTAAGGAGCCCACCTGCCGCAACTAAGGAGGCCATGAGTCGCAACTAAGACCCGGCACAACCAAATAAATTAATTAATTAAATTAAATAAATAATAAAAACTGTAGTTTTAAAAAGCAAATAAAAACTCTAGAAATGAAAAATATGATATTAGCAATAAATTTTTTTTACTTATTTAATTTACTGACGTACAGTTGACTTACAATATTATGTTAGTTGCAGGTGTACAACATAGTGATTCAAAATTTTAATATATTACACTCTATTTAAAGTTATAAAATATTGGCTATATATCCCTGTAGCTTATATATTTTACACATAGTAGTTTGTACCTGTTAATCCCCTACCCCTATCTTGCCCCTCCCCTCCTCCCTCTCCCCACTGGCAACCACTAGTTTGTTCTCTAAATCTGTGAGTCTGTTTTATTATTCATTCATTTATTTTTTAGATTCCACATATAAGTGATAACATACAGTATTTGTCTTTCTCTGACTGATTGCACTAAGGTCCATCACTCTAGGTTCATCCATATTGTTGCAAATGGCAGAATTTCATTCTTTTTATAACTAATAAATATTCCATTGTGTGTGTGTGTATCTATCTATCTATCTATCTATATATATATATATCTCACATCTTCTTTATCCATTCAGCTGTTGATGGACACTTAGGTTGCTTCCATATCTTGGCTGTTATAAATAATGCTGCTATGAACAGTGGGATGCAATCTTTTCAAATTAGTGTTTGTTTTCTCCATATATATACCCAGGAGTGGAATTGCTGGATCACATGCTGGATCAGTTTTTTGAGGAACCTCCACACTGTTTTCCACAGTAGCTGCACCAATTTACATTCTCACCAACAGTGTAGTAGGGTTTCCTTTTCTCCACATCCTCACCAACATATGTTGTTTGATGATGGCCATTCTGACAAGTGCAAGGTGATCTCATTTGATTTGCATTTCTCTGATTATTAGTGATACTGAGCACCTTTTCATATGCCTGTTGGCCATCTGTATGTCTTCCTTGGGAAAATGTCTATTCAGGTCTTCTGCCCATTTTTTTAATTGGATGGTTTGTTTTTAATGATATTTGAATTATATGAACTGTTTCCATATTTTGGATATTAACCTTTTATCAGTCATATCGTTTGCAAATATTTTCTCCCATTCGGTAGGTTGTCTTTTCATTTTGTTGGTTTCCTTTGCTGTGCAAAAGCTTTTAAGTTTAATTAGGTCGAATTTCTTTATTTTTGTTTTCTTTGCCTTAGGACCTGATTCCCCCCCAAATTTCTATACTTTATGTCAAAGAGTGTGCTGCCCTTGTTTTCTTCTAGTTTTATGGTTTCCGGTCTTACATGGGTCTTTAATCCACTTTGAGTTTATTTTTGTATATGGTGTGAGAAAACGTTCTAATTTCATTCTCTTACATGTAGCTGACCAGTTTTCCCAGCACCACTTATTGAAGAGACTGTCTTTTCTCCATTGTATATTCTTGTATATTCTTGCTTTGTCATAGATTAATTGACAAAATATAAAGGGAAAATCTAGAAAGCAGTCAGAGAAAAAAGGACACATGACATACAGAGAAACAATGATAAGAATAATGGCTGACTTCTCATCAAAAACAAGAAAGGCAGAGAATAGTGGAACAATATCTTTAAAGTGCTGAAAGAAAAATGCCTCAAATTCTAAATTCAATGAAAATATCCTTTGAAAGAGAAATAAATGTATTTTCAAAAGACAAAAGCTGAAGGAATTACTCTCCAACAGACTTGCACTAAAAAAGTAATTCTAAAAGAAATTCTTTAGGCTTAGGGAAATATTCCATTTATGTATATACCACATTTTCTTTATCCATTCACCTGTCAATGGACATTTAGGTTGTTTCCAAATCTTGGTTATTGTGAATAATGCTGCAGTGAACATTGGTGTGGGGGAGGGGGGGCTCATATCTTTTTGTGATCCTAATTTCAGTTCTTTTGGATAAATACTCAGAAGTAGAATTGCTGGATCATATGGTAGTTGTTTTTTTCTTTATTGCACTGACTAGTTCCTCCAGTATAATACTGAATTGAAGTGGTGAAAACAGACATCTTCGCCTTATTCTTGATTTTAAGTATAAAGTATTTAACCATTAAGTATGATGTTAGAGCTGTAGGCAGGTTTCTTGTAGATGTCCTTTATCAGATTGACAAAGTTTTCTTCTATTCCTAGTTTGCTGAGAGTTTTTAATCATGAATGGATGTTTAATTTTGTCAAATAGTCTTTCTGTATCTATAAAAATTATTATATTATTTTTCTTCTTTATTCCTTTAATACAGTGAAGTACAATGAATGACTTTCAAGGTATACAGATCTTGCATTTTTAGATAAACTCCAGCTGGTCACGAGTATCACTCATATATATTGCTAAATTTGATTTACTACCATTTTATTAAGGATTTTTATGTCTATGTTCATGAGGGGTATTAATCTATAAATCTGTAGTCTCTTGAACTTTTTGTCTTGTTTAAATATCTATATATTTAAATGCTATAAATTTCCCTTTATTAATCCCTTTTTAATTCCTTTAAATATATATACATATAAAGGAATATATATATTTATCTAGTCATCTGTCAATGGACATTAAAAGGCATATAAATCGGAAAGGAAAGCATAAAATTATTTATTTGCAGAAGACATGGTTATATATGTAAAAAATCTTAATGAATCTACCAAACTACTAGAACTAATAAGTAAATTAAGCATTCACACAAAATACATAGTCAATATACAAAAATCAATTGTATTTCCATATACTAGCAATGAACAATTAGAAAAGGAAATTTTTAAAACACCATTTACAATAGCATCCAAACCCATAAAATTCTAAGAAATAAATTTAACAAAAGATGTATAATACCTCTATACTGAAAACTATAAAACTGCTGAGAAACATTAAAGAACCTAAATAAATGGTTATTTTTTGGTTCATGTATGGGGAGATTCAATATTGTTAAGATGTCAATTCTCCCCCAAATTGACCTATAAATTTAAGGTAATCTCCATCAAAAATCCAGCAGGCCTACTGTAGAAATTGAAAAGCTGATTCTAAAATTTATATGGAAATGCAAAACAAGACAAAAAAAACACCTGGACTAGCCAACACAATCTTGAAAAAGAAGAACAAAGATTGAGAACATATACTATCTGATCTCAAGATGACTTTTTTCAAGGTATAGTCATCAAGAAAACATAACAAAGGACAGACAAACAGATTAATGGAACAAAACAGAGTGCCCTGGATGAAATCACACATATACAGTCAAGTAATTTTCACCAAGGGTGCCAAAGCAATTAAATGGGAAAAGGAAAAGTATTTTCAACAAATGGTGCTAGAACTGGGTATCTATAAGGAAAAAAAGAACTTTGACCACTACATCATACCATATACAAAAATTAATTTCAGATGGATTATGGACCTTAACATATAAGCTAAAACTATAAAACTTCTAGATGAAAACAGGAGAATATTTTCATGACTTTAGTATAAGTGAAAAATTTTTAGAGAGAAAACAAAAATCACCAACAAAAAGAAAAAACTGATAAACTGGATTTCAGCAGCAAAATTTAAAACTTCTAGGCAATTGAATTGAAAAGGAAGAAGTAAAATTATCTCAGTTTGCAGATGACAGACCTTTTATGCAAAAAACCCTGAAGATTCCACAATAAACTGTTATAATAATCAAATTTCAGCCAACTTTCAGGATACAAAATCAACAGACAAAAATCAGTCACATCTCTATACACTAACAATGAACAATCTGAAAATGAAATTAACAACTCTATCTCCAATAGCATCAAAAACAATAAAATACTGAGGAATAAAATCAAGGAAGTGAAAGAACTGTACACTGAAAGCTACATAATGCTGCTGAACGAAATGAAAAGAAACATAAATAAATGGAAGGACATGCTGTGTTCATGGACTGGAAGACTTAATATTGTTAACATGACAATACTACCCGAAGCAATCTACAGATTCAATACAATCCCTACCAAAATCCCAATGGCAGTTTCTGCAGAAATAGAAAAATCCATCCTAGAAATCATATGGAAACTCAGAGGACCCCAAATAGCCAAAACAATACTGCAAATGAAGAACAAAGCTGGGGACCTCATATATCCTGAATTAAAAAAAACTTACTACAACACTGCAGTAAAACAGTGTGGTACTGGTATCAAGACCAATGGAACAGAATAGAGAGCTCAGAAATAACCCTCACATATATGATCAAATGACTTTCAACAAGAGTGCCAAGGCATTCCATGGGGAATGGATAGTCTTTTCAACAAATGGTGCTGGGAAAACTGGATATCCACATGCAAAAGAATAAAGTTAGACTCTTACTTTACACCATCTATAAAAATCAATTCAAAATGGATCAAAGGCCTAAACATAAGAGCTTAAACTATGAAACTCTCAGAAGAAAACACAGGGAAAAGCTTCATGACACTGGATTTAGCAATGGACTTGAAGCATTGGCAATAAAAGAAAAAAACAGATAAAATGGACTACATCAAAATTTAAAACTTCCGTGCATCAAAGGACACAATCAATATAGTAAAAAAAACAACCCACAGAATGAGAGAAAATATTTTCAAATCATGTATCTGATTAACGGATTAATACCCAGAATGTATAAAGAACTCCTATAACTCAACAACAAAAATCAAACAAACCAATTTAAAAATGGGCAGGGCTTCCCTGGTGGCGCAGTGGTTAAGAATCCGCCTGCCAATGCAGGGGACACGGGTTCGATCCCTGGCCTGGGAAGATTCCACATGCCGCAGAGCAACTAAGCCTGTGCACCACAACTACTGAGCCTGCACTCTAGAGCCCACAAGCCACAACTACTGAGCCCATGTGCCACAACTACTGAAGCCCACACGCCTAGAGTCTGTGCTCTGCAACAAGAGAAGCCACAACAATGAGAAGCCCGCGCACCGCAACGAAGAGTAGCCCCCAATCGCTGCAACTAGAGAAAGCCCGTGCATAGCAATGAAGACCCAACACAGCCAAAAATAAAAACAAATAATAAATTTATTTAAAAAAATTTTTTTTCATTAAAGAATCTGCCTGCCAATGCAAGGGACATGGGTTTGAGCCCTGGTCTGGGAAGATCCCACATGCCGCGGAGCAACTAAGCCCGTGAGCCACAACTACTGAAGCCCACACACCTAGAGCCCGTGCTCCACAACAAGAGAAGCCACCGCAATGAGAAGCCCATGCACCACAACAAAGAGTAGCCCCCGCTCACCGCAGCTAGAGAAAGCCCGCACACAGCAATGAAGACCCAACGCAGCCAAAAAAAAATAAATACAATAAATTTATAAAAAAAGAAAAAAAAATGGGCAAAGGGAGGTGTGGTCACGATGGCAGAGTAGGAAGACCCTGAGCTCACCTCTTCACATGGGACACCAAAATTACAATTATTTAGAGAGCAACTGGCTATGAGAACAACCTGAAGACTACCAGAAGAGATTTTTTAGATATAAAGAAGAAACCACGATGAAATGGGTACTAGGGGTGGAGATGTGGTATAGTCAAGACCCACACCCCTGGGTAGGTAACTCACAAATGGAAGGATAATCACAACTGCCCAGGTTCTCCCCAAGGACTGAGGCATCTGAGCCCTGGATTGGATTCCCCAGCCCAGGGGCTTTGCACCAGGAAGATGAGCCCCATAATGCCTGGCTTTGAAGGCCAGTGGGGCTTACTTACAAGAGAGCTGGAGGGCTGTAGGAGACAGAGACTCCACTCTTAAAGGGCACATGCAAATTCTCACATACTCCCAAGTCCCAGCACTCAGGCAGTAATTGTAAAGGAGCCTGGGTGAGACCCACTTGGTGATCTTGGAGAGTCTCCCAGAGAGACAGGAGGACACTGGGACTCCTCCTGGGGACACAGATGCTGACAACAGCCATTTTGGGGGAGCTTATTCTACCATGAGGACAGTGGTGTGTGCAAGTGCCATTTTGGTGTCCTCCCTCTACCTATTAGTGCTGGGAGCTTGCCCGCCCACCAATGGGCTAGCACCAGTCCTGAGACCCCCCCCCCCCAGCCCCTTCTGACAGCTGCCCTAGGACTCAGCCCCATCCACAAGCAGCCAGCACCAGCCCCTGGTCCCCCAGGGCCCCACCCACCAGAGGGTCAGCACCAGCCCCAGGACCCTCCTGGGACAGGCAGTCAGCCACAATGGGACCCAGCCCTGCCCATGAGCAAGCTGGTAACTACCACACAAGGTAGGGCCTGGCAGCCAACCGGGTCAGGGGTCCCCCCACCTAACAGCACACCCACAATAGTCAGCCCTGCCACAACCGAAGGGCCCATGCAGACCACAGCCCTAGAGCCCATACCTCTAGTGACCAGAGAGGAGTGTGTTGCTGGGCCCCATACGACATCTCCTATATAAGGCCACTTCTCCAAGGTCGGGAAACGTAACCAACCTACCTAATACACAGAAATAAACAGAGAATCAGGCAAAGTGAGGAATATATCCCGAATGAAGACATAAGGCAAAACCCCAGAAGAATTAAGCGAGGTGGAGATAAGCAATCTACCCAATCAAGGGTTCAAGGTAATAATCATAAGGAAGCTTAATGAACTCGGTGAATGGATGAACACAGTAAGAAGTTTAACGAAGAGTTTAAAAATATAAAGAAGAATCAAATGGAGCCAAAGAATACAATAACTTCAATAAAAAATACACTAGAAGGAATCAGCAGTGGATTAGATGATACAGAGAAACAGGTAAGTGAACTGGAAGACAGAATAGTATAAATCACCCCAGCTGAACAGAAAAAAGAAAAAAGAATTTTAAAAAATGAGGACAGTTTAAGAGAACTCTGGGACAACATCAATCATACTAACATTTGCATGATGGAGGTCCCAGAAGGAAAAAAGAGAGAAATGGGGGCAGAGAACTTATTTGAGGAGAAAATAGCTGAAAACGTCCCTAACCTAGGAAAGAAAACAGACATCCAGGAAACACAGAAGTCCAGGCAACACAGAGAGTCCCAAACAAGATGAACCCAAAGAGGTCAACACCAAGACACACTATAATTAAAATGGCAAAAATTAAAAGATAAAGACAGAATCTTAAAAGCTGCAAGAGAAGGGCAACTAGTTACATACATGGGAACTCCCGTAAGACTGTCAGCTGACTTTTCAACAGAAAATTTGCAGACCAGAAGGGAGTGGCATAATATATTCAAAGTGATGAAAGGGAAAAAAAATCTACAACCAAGAATACTCTACCTTCCAAGAATATCATTCAGATTTGAAGGAGAGATAAAGGTTTTTATAAACAAGCAAAAGCGGAGAGAGTTCAGCAACACTAAACCAGCTTTACAAGAAATGTTTAAAGGGACTTCTCAAAGCAGAAAAGGCCACAACTATAAATACGAAAATTAAAAAAGGAAAAATCCCATTGATAAAGGCAGATATACAGTAAAGTTAGCAAATCAGCCACTTATAAAGCTATTAGGAAGGGTTAAAGTCAAAAATAGTAAAATAATTTATATCCACAATAAGTAGTTAAGGGACACACAAACAGAAGTACATAAAATATGATGTCAAAAATGTTAAACGTGGGAGGGGGAAGAGGGAAGTACAAATGCAAGGTTTTTAGAACGCATTCAAACTTAAGAGATCATCAACTTAATAATCATGTATATATATATAGATTGTTATGTATTAACCTCATAGTAACCACAAACCAAAACCTTTTATAAATACACACAAATGAGAAAGGAATCCAAACATAACACTAAAGACAGTCATCAAATCACAAGGTAAGAGAGCAAAAGAAAAAGAAAGGAACCAAAAAGAACTACAAAAACAACCAGAAAACAGTGAACAAAATGGCAATAAGTACATACCTATCAATAATTACTTGAAATGCAAATGATCTAAATGCTCCAATCAAAAGACATGCAGTGGCTGAATGGATAAAAAACAAGACCCACATATATGCTTCCTGTAAGACTCACTTCAGATCTAAAGACGCACAGAGACTGAACGTGAGGGGATGGAAAAGATACTCCATGCAAATGGAAACTAAAAGAAAGCTGGGGTAGCTATACCCGTATCAGACAAAATAGACTCTAAAACAAAAACTGTAACAAGAGACAGAGAAGGACATTATACAGTGATAAAGGGATCAACCCAACAGGAAGATATAACAATTGTAAATATATATGCATACAACATAGGAGCACCTAAGTACATACAGCAAATATTAACAAACATAAAGGGAGATATTGACAGTAACACAATAACAGTGGGGGACTTTAGCACCCCACTTACATCAATGGACAGATCATCCAGAAAGAAAATCAGTAAGGAAACACTGGCCTTATATAACACATTAGACCAGATTGACTCAATAGATATATACATAGAACATTCCATCCAAAAGCAGTAGAATACACATTATTTTCAGGTACACATGAAACATTCTCAGGATGGATCACATGCTAGGCCACAAACCGAGTCTCAATAAATTTATAAAGACTGAAATCATACCAAGCATTGTTTCCAACCACAAGGTATGAAACTGGAAATCAACTACATGAGAAAACTGCAAAAAACAAACACGTGGAGGCTAAACAGTATGCTACTAAACAACTAATGGGTCACTGAAGAAATCAAAGAGGAAATAAAAAATACCTAAAGACAAATGAAAATGGAAACACAATGATCCAAAAATCTATGGGACACAGCAAAAGCAGTTCTAAGGGGGAAATTTATAGCAATACAAGCCTACCTCAGGAAATAAGAAAAATATCAAACAATCTAACTGTACACCTCCTTTATGAACTAGAGAAAGAAGAAACAAAACCCAAAGTTAGTAGAAGGAAAGAAAGATCAGAGCAGAAAGAAATGAAATAGAGGCTGAAGAAAACAATAGAAAAGATCAATGAAACTAAAAGCTAGTTCTTTGAAAAGATAAACAAAATTGATAAACTTTTAGCCAAATTCATCAAAAAAAAAGAGGGCCCAGATAAATAAAATCAGAAATGAAAGAGAAGTCACAACCGACACCACAGAAATACAAAGGAAATTTTAAAATTACTACAATTATATTGACAACCTAGGAAAAATGGATAAATTCCTAGAAATATACAATCTCTTAAGACTGAATTAAGAAGAAATAGAATCCATTGAATGAATGGATAAAGATGTGGTGTATATATATATATATATATATATATATATATATATATATATATGTAATGGAATATTACTCAGCCATTAAAAAGAATGAAATAATGCCATTTGCAGCAACACGGATGGACCTAGAGATTATCATACTAAGCGAAGTAAGTCAGAAAGAGAAAGACAAATGCCATATGATATTACTTATATGTGGAATCTAAAATACAACACAAATGAACATATCTATGAAACAAAAACTGACTCACAGACATAGAGAACAGACTTGTGGTTGCCGGGGGGGAGTGAGGAGGGAGAGAGAAGGACTGGGAGCTTGCAATTAGCAGGTGCAAACTATTATATATAGGATGGATAAACAACAAGGTTCTACTGTATAGCACAGGGAAATATATTCAAAATCCTATGATAAACCGTAATGGAAAAGAATATGAAAAAGAATATATATATGTGTAACTGAGTCACTTTACTGTATAGCAGAAATTAAATACAACACTGTAAACCAACTATACTTCAATAAAACTTTTTTAAAAAGAAGAAATAGAAAATATGAACAGAGTGATTACCAATGATAAAACTGAATTAGTAAAAACAAACAAACAAAAAACCTCCCAACAAACAAAAGTCCAGGACCAGACAGCTTCACAGGTGAATTCTAACAAACATTTAAAGAAGAGTTAACACCTATCTTTCTCAAACTACTCTAAAAAACTGAAGAGAAAGGAATGCTTCTGAACTCATTCTACTAGGCCAGCATCACCCTGCTACCAAAACCAAAGACACCACACAAAAAAAAATTGCAGGCTAAATATCACTTATAAACACAGATGCAAAAATCCTCAACAAAATATTAGCAAACTGAACTCAACAATACTTTAAAAAGATTATGACCATGATCAAATGGAATTTATCCCAGGGGTGCAAGGATGGTTCAATATCTGCAAATCAATCAACATAATACACCACATCAACAAATTGAATAAAAATCATATGATCATCTCCACAGATAAAAGTTTTTGATAAAACTCAACATCCATTTATGATGAAAAAAACTCTCAACAAAGTTGGTAGAGAGAACATATCTCAACATAATAAAGGCCATAGATGACAAACCTACAGCCGACATCATACCCAACAGTGAAAAGCTGTAAATCTTTCCTCTAAGATCAGGAACAAGACAGGAGTGCCCACTCTCGCCACTTTTACTCAACATCATCGTATTGGAAGTCCTAGCCACAGCAGTGAAACAAGAAAAAGAAATAAAAGGTATCCAGATTGGACAGGAAGAAGTAAAATTGTTACTGTTTGCAGATGACATGATACTATACACAGAAAATCCTACAGATGCCACCAAAATGTTATTAGAATAAATGAACAGTAAAGTTGTAGGATACAAAATTAATATACTGAAATCTGTTGCATTTCTATACACTAACAACAAACTATCAGAATGAGAAATTAAGAAAATACCATTTACAACTGCATCAAAAAGATAAAATACCAGGCTTCCCTGGTGGCACAGTGGTTGAGAATCTGCCTGCCAATGCAGGGGACACAGGTTCAAGCTCTGGTCTGGGAAGATCCCACATGCCACGGAGCAACTGGGCCTGTGAGCCACAACTACTGAGCCTGCGCGTCTGGAGCCTGTGCTCCGCAACAAGAGAGGCCGCGATAGTGAGAGGCCCGCGCACCGCGACGAAGAGCGGCCCCCGCTCGCCGCAACTAGAGAAAGCCCACTCACAGAAACAAAGACCCAACACAGCTAAAAATAAATAAATAAATAAATAAATAAATTTATATTAAAAAAAAAAAGATAAAATACCTACAAATAAATCTAACCAAGGAGGTAAAAAGACGTGTACTCAGAAAACTATAAGACATTGATTCATTCAAGAAACTGAAGATAACAAAACCAAATGGAAAGATATACTTTCCATTTGGATGGAAGAATATTGGATTGGAAGAATGGATTCCAATGGGTTGGAAGAATATTGTTAAAATGACCATACTACCCAAGGCAATCTACAGAGTCAGTGCAATCCCTATCAAAATACCAATGGCATTTTTCACAGAACTAGAACAAATAATTCTAAAATTTGTGTGAAACTGTAAAAGACCACAAATATCCAAAACAACCTTAGGAAGAAGAACAAAGCTGGAGGTGTCACACTCCCTAATTCCAAACTAGGGAAATAGGGTCAATTAATCTATGACAATGGAGGCAAGAATATACAATGGGGAAAAAACAGCCTCTTCAATAAATGGTGTTGGGAAAACTGGATAGCTACATGCAAAAGAATCAAACTGGTCTACTTTCTCACTCCATACACAAAAATGAAGTCAAAATAGATTAAAGACTTAAATATAAGTAAGACTTGAAACCATAAAACTTCCAGAAGAAAACACAGGCAGTATGCTCTTTGATGTCAGTCTGAGCGATTTTTTTTTTGATATGTCTGTTAGGCAAGGGAAACAAAAACAAAAATAAACAAATGGCACTACGTCAGAAGCTAAAAGGCTTTTGCACAGCAATGGGAGGGAGATATTTGCAAACAATATATCTGATAAGGGGTTATAATCCAAAATATACAAAGAACTCATACAACTCAACATCAAAAAAAAAAAAAACCTAGATGAATGGATAAAGAAGATGTGGTGTATATATATACATAATGGAATATTACTCAACTATAAAAAAAGAATAATGCCATTTGCAGCAACATGGATGGACCTAGAGATTATCATACTAAGTGAGGTGAGTCAAAGACAAATATCATACTATATCAATTATATGTGGAATCTAAAAAAATTATGCATACGTACTTGTTTACAAAACAGACTAACAGAAACAGACTCACAGACACTGAAAACAAATTTATGGTTACCCAAGAGGGAAGAGGAGGGAAGTGATAAATCAGGAGTTTGGGATTATCAAATATAAACTATATAAAATAAATAAACAACAAGGTCCTACTGTATAACACAGGAAACTATATTCAATATCTTGTAATAAACTATAATGGAAAAGAATCTGAAAAATAATACATGTTTTATATATATATAAAACTGAATCACTTTGCTGTACACTAGAAACTAACACAACATTGTAAATCAACTATACTTCAATTAAAAAAAAAAAACACCTGATTAAAAAACGGGCAGAGGATCTGAATAGACATTTTTCTGTGGAAGACATACAGATGAACAACAGACACATGAAAAGATCGTCACTAATCATCAAGAAAATGCAAATCAAAACCACAATGAGATATCACCTCCCCGTCAGAATAGCTGTTATTGAAAAGACAACAAATAACAAGTGTTGGCAAGGATATGGAGAAAAAGGAACATTCGTGCACTATTGGTAGGAATGTAAATTGGTACAGCCACTATGGAAAACAGTATGGAGGCTCCTCAAAAAATTAAAAATAGAACTACCATATGATCTAGCAATTCCACTTCTGGCTATTTTTCTGAAGAAAACATAAACACTAATTCAAAAAGATATATGCACCCCTATGTTCACTGCAGCATTATTTACAACAGCCAATATACAGAAGCAACCTAAGTGTCCATCAACAGATGAATAAAGAAGACGTGGTATATATACACAAAGGAATATTACTCAGCCATAAAAAAGAATGAAATCTTGCCATTCGCAACAACATGGATGGACCTAGAGAGTACTATGCTAAGTAAAATAAGTCAGAGAAAGATAAATACTGTATGACTTCACTTACGTGGAATCTAAAAAACAAAACAAATGAACAAACAGAACAGAAATAGACTCATAGATACAGAGAACAAACTGGTGGTTGCCAGAGGGGAGGGGAGTGGTGGGGGGATGAGTGAAATCAGAGAGGGAGATTAAGAGGTACACACTTCCAGTTATAAAATAAGCCACAAGATGCAATGTACAGCATAGAGAATATAGTCAATAATATAATAACTTTTTATGGTGACAGATGGTAACTAGACTTCGGTGAACATTTTGTAACGTATAAAAATATCAAATCACTATGTTGTACACCTAAAACTAATATGATATTGTAAGTCAATTATACTTCAATAAAAAATAAAATTTTAAAAATAAAAATGGGCAAAGGACTTGAATAGACATTTCTCCAAAGAAGATATACACACAGCCAATTTGCATATGAAAACATACTCAACATCATTACTCATTAGGCAAATGCAAACCAAAACTACAATGACCAGTTCAGACCCATTAGGATGGCTAAAGTGTTGGTGAAGATGTGAAGAAATTGGAACCCTGGTGCATTGCTGGTCAGAATGTAAAATGGTGCAGCAATCCCACTTCCAGAGGTATACCCAGACAAACTGAAAGCAGGTACACAAACAGTTACTTTGCACACCAATATTCATGGCAGTATTACTCTCAATAGCTAAAAGGTGGGGAAAACCCAAATGTCCATCAACAGCTGAACGGATAAACAAAATGTGGTATATACATATAAAGAATTATTAACTAGCCTTTAAAAAGGAATGAAATCCGGACACATGCTACAACATGATGAATCTTGAAAACATTATGCTAAGTGAAATAGCCAGACACAAAAGGACAATTATTGTATGAATGCACTTATATGACGTACCTGCAATAAGCAAATTCATAGAGATAGAAAATAACAGAGGGTACCAATGGCTGGGGATAAGGGGAATGGGAGTTATTGTTTCATAGGTACAGAGTTTCTGCTTTGGATGGTTAAAAAGTTCTGGAAATGCATCGTGGTGATGATTGCACAACAATGTGAATATACTTAATGCCACTGAATTATACATTTTAAAAAGGGTTAAAATGATAAATTTTATGTAATGTATGTATATTTTTAAATTTATTTATTTATTTATTTATTTATTTATTTATTTATTTTTGGCTGTGTTGGGTCTTCATTGCTGTACGCGGGCTTTCTCTAGTTGCAGTGAGGGGCAGCTACTCTTCATTGCGGTGTGCAGGCTTCTCGTTGTGGCTTCTCTTGTTGCAGAGCACGGGCTCTAGGCGCGCAGGCTTCAGTAGTTGTGGCACGTGGGCTCAGTAGTTGTGGCTTGCAGGCTCTAGAGCTCAGGCTCAGTAGTTGTGGTGCATGGGCTTAGTTGTTCCGCGGCATGTGGGATCTTCCCAGGCCAGGGCTCGAACCTGTGTCCCCTGCATTGGCAGGCAGATTCTTAACCACTGTGCCACCAGGGAAGCCCCCTGTTATGTATATTTTACAACTAAAAAAAGGACTCAAAAATTTTTTTAACTTCTGCTTATCAAAAGACACCATTAAGAAAATGAATAGGCAAACCACAGATTGGGGAAAGATATTCACAACACACCAGACTTGCATTCAGAATATATAAATAATTCCTACAACTTAATAAAAATGCAAATCAATTTACAGGTTGCTTAAACACTCTGTGCAGTTGGGAGCATTGAGAAGTCCAGTTTTGCCATGCGTCCACACACACCCATATCAGATGGCAGCATGGCTCAACAAAAAGAAGTCCAATTATTCAACATAGTTTTGGAAGATTTAGCCACAGCAATCAGAGAAGAAAAAGAAAAAAAAGGAATCCAAATCGGAAAAGAAGAAGTAAAGCTGTTACTGTTTGCAGATGACATGATGCTATACATAGAGAAGCCTAAAGATGCTACCAGAAAACTACTAGAGCTAATCAATGAATCTGGTAAAGTAGCAGGATACAAAATTAATGCACAGAAATCTCTTGCATTCCTATACACTAATGATGAAAAATCTGAAAGAGAAATTAAGGAAACACTCCCATTTACCACTGCAACAAGAAGAATAAAATACCTAGGAATAAACCTACCTAAGGAGACAAAAGACCCGTATGCAGAAAACTATAAGACACTGATGAAAGAAATTAAAGATGATACAAACAGATGGAGAGACATACCATGTTCTTGGATTGGAAGAATCAACATTGTGAAAATGACTATACTACCCAAAGCAATCTACAGATTCAATGCAATCTCTATCAAACTACCAATGGCATCTTTCACAGAACTAGAACAAAAAATTTCACAATTTGTAAGGAAACACAAAAGACCCCGAATAGCCAAAGCAATCTTGGGAAGGAAAAACGGAGCTGGAGGAATCAGGCTCCCGGACAGACTATACTACAAAGCTACAGTAATCAAGACAGTATGGGACTTTCCTGGTGGCACAGTAGTTAAGAATCCGCCTCCCACTGCAGGGGACACGGGTTTGAGCCCTGGTCCGGGAAGATCCCACATGCCACGGAGCAACTAAGCCCGTGCACCACAACTACTGAGCCTGTGCTCTAGAGCCCACAAGCCACAACTACTGAGCCCACGTGCTGCAACTACTGAAGCCCACGTGCTGCAACTACTGAAGCCCACGTGCCTAGAGCCCACGCTCCACAACAAGAGAAGCCACCGCAGTAAGAAGCCCGCACACTGCAATAAAGAGTAGCCCCCGCTCGCCACAACCAGAGAAAGCCCGCGCACAGCAACGAAGACCCAACACAGCCAAAAACAAATTAAAAAAAAAAAAGACAGTATGGTACTGGCACAAAAACAGAAATATAGATCAATGGAACAGGCTAGAAAGCCCAGAGATAAACCCACGCACATATGGTCACCTTATCTTTGATAAAGGAGGCAAGAATATACAATGGAGAAAAGACAGCCTCTTCAATAAGTGGTGCTGGGAAAACTGGACAGCTACATGTAAAAGAATGAAATTAGAACACTCCCTAACACCATACACAAAAATAAACTCAAAATGGATTAAAGACCTAAATGTAAGGCCAGACACTATCAAACTCTTAGAGGAAAACATAGGCAGAACACTCTATGACATAAATCACAGCAAGGCCCTTTTTGACCCACGTCCTAGAGAAATGGAAATAAGAACAAAAATAAACAAATGGGACCTAATGAAACTTAAAAGCTTCTGCACAGCAAAGGAAACCATAAACAAGATGAAAAGACAACCCACAGAATGGGAGAAAATATTTCCAAATAAAGCAAATGACAAAGGATTAATCTCCAAAATTTACAAGCAGCTCATGCAGCTCAATATCAAAAAGACAAACAACCCAATCCAAAAATGGGCAGAAGACCTAAATAGACATTTCTCCAAAGAAGATATAGAGATTGCCAACAAACACATGAAAGGATGCTCAACATCACTAATCATTAGAGAAATGCAAATCAAAACAATGAGGTATCACCTCACACCAGTCAGAAAGAATGTCCATCATCAAAAAATCTACAAACAGTAAATGCTGGAGAGGGTGTGGAGAAAAGGGAACCCTCTTGCACTGTTGGTGGGAATGTAAATTGATACAGCCACTATGGAGAACAGTATGGAGGTTCCTTTAAAAACTAAAAATAGAACTATCATATGACCCAGCAATCCCACTACTGGGCATATACCCTGAGAAAACCATAATTCAAGAAGAATCATGTACCACAATGTTCATTGCAGCTCTATTTACAATAGCCAGGACATGGAAGGAACTTCTCTGGGAGACTTGGGATTGTACTCTTAGAAATGACCTTTACAACACCTGTTTGGCCCTCCTAAGAAAGCACTTCTATTGATTCATTGCCACTGTACAACTCTCCAACCTATCTAGAAAACTGTTCAATAAGGCTTGCCCACTTAGCAAACTGAGCCAACTGTCACAACTTTAAATTATCACCACTAACAGGGAAGGGGGAAAACAATTAATGAAGGTTAAAAAAAAAAAAAACACCGGTATTCACATGGCCTATTTGGGGAACTCATGGACTGGAAAAAGCTTTGGTAACAGAAATTTCCAAAGCATGTTATATACTTGCTTTCCAGCCGTCTCTTGCTTCCAACCAGGGGACTTCACAGGGCAACAAATTATGATGGCCTTTTACAAATGGAAGCAATTAAAGGGAAGTTACTCCATCCTCTGAGGACACAGAACAAGTCTGCTCTCTGTCAAGTTTCACTATCATACTCAGGCTCCCATGGGCAGGGGTATGCCAGCCAGGCTCCCACTGGCCACCCTTGTGACAGAGCATGGGAGCAGGATGAAAGTCCTCAAGGTACCCAAAGTCCCAGGGAGCCCTGGAATGAGCAGACCAATCCCCGTTACCAATTTTTCAAAATTAACAAAGTGATACCAAGAGCCGGTCATTCAGTCCTTCATTCTCTGGTCTTTCTTGATAGCCCAGTGGTGCCAGCAAAAAAAAAAAAGAAACAAAGAAAAAAACACATTGGTTTGCTTACCTTTCGTTGGACCGTATCACGTAGTCAGTAAATTCATGGTCTCCCTTGATCACCTCCAAGGGGACCACAAGGTTGACGTCGGAATCGGTGTTCCGCAGCTGGTTGAGTTTAATATTGACTGAGAAGAGGTAATCCCGCACATCATCAATGCCCACCTTCAGGCCCTTGCACACCACATACCTGGCAGAAGATACCCTGTCACTCCACTGAGCAAGGGCTTCCCTCACTTTTCCCTTCCCCAATCCCCTTGCTGAGTCATGAAGCTCTTGTCTATGCACAAAGAACAGCACAGTCTGTGTGTTGCAAAGTTCACCTCAAATCCTTTCTTTTTATGTTGGGCTGTATTTCTACTCTCTATGGTTGTGGTTCCCAACTGCCCTGTGCCAGGTTGGCTGCATCACAGTCACCTGGGAAGTCTGTTAAGTTAAAGACAATCAGACTCTCCAGGGATAGGGCCCAGAAATCTGCATTTTTAACAAGCCACTTAGAAATTCGGATTGGCCACATCTTCTCTCACATCGTGTATGGACACTGTGTCCCACCTGGGATGCCAACAGTGACTCTGGTTAGTGGCCCACTTAGTTAGTCCCTCCAGGTGACCGTTCTATTGATCTCCTTCTCCCTCCCAGGACAAGCCAAGGATCGCCCACGTAAGTGTGGTGAATAAGGTTTGTGGAAAAGGAGGCAGAGGCTGAACGGTACATCGAAGAACCATTAAAATCCAAATCCTGACTCCTCTTGGCTACAATCACTTTTTTTAAGTCAAGGTTTTTAATGTAGCTTGAGTGGTCATGCCAGAGATACACCAGGATTTGCTGTTCTGACATTTAGCCAACTAGTCTGATTAAAATGGAGAGGAAAGCCTCACCTCTCTGAGTTGGCAGGACGGCTGGTGATCGGCTTAAAGAGACATACTCGTTCAAAGCAGCAGTACAGCAGGTAGACGAGCCCCACACTGAAAGGTGTGAAGAGGTCAAAGGTTTTACAGATGAAGTGGCCTCCTAGATTAGAGAGAAAACACCAGTAGCAGTCAGCAGCTTCCATTCCAGAAGGTGGGTAAGGTAGTCTCAGGGAGCATGACAAAGTCAGGGACCCAGCAGCTGGGTCCATTACAGTCACAGGCAATGTAAGGAAAAGACTCAGTTTTAGAGGGGACTTTGGGGATTCTATGGCACCTTTTCCCCTAAATTCCTCATTCAGCCACCTGTCACCTAATATAAGCAGATGGTTTTTTAACTTCCAAGCCAACCCCTATACATGCTCTTGTCCAACAGGGCCTCTAAGAGGTGGGTCCGGGTGGGGAGACAGCAGAGGCAGTGTCACCTGTCCGGACAATGGACAGCGCCATGAGGAACTGACAGAGCAGCAGCTGTTTGCTGAGGATCTCCTGCAGGTTCTCCTGTCCCTCCACTGAGAAACCCTGAAATGAGAGCACAAGGACCAGGGTAGAAAACAGAAGTGATGAGGACTGAAAAGAGTACTCCTACCTCATCTTCCCTGAGATTTCTTGAAGTGTTTTCATTGATCTCCACCATCTGACTGATAAAGATACAGCTTGGTGTTTAGATTCTTTGGCGTGGTCACATGGCTCACTGTGGTGAAGACAGCACCTGGGACCCAGGCCTGACTACTGAGCCAGGGCTGTTTTCCTGCTCTATCACTCCCGGGGATGGAACCAAGTCTGCTCCTCCAAGGAGATGGTCCAGAAAATTTTAAAACTCACGTGGGAATCCAAGGGCCTTGTCATCAACTGAAACAGAAGGTCTTCATATTCAAGATCAAAGTTGTGTTTAAAGCACCTACATTTAGGACCCAGTATCAATTTCTTAATAAGAACTGTTAACAAACTGTTAACAGTTAGCAGTACGGCAGAACAGAGGCAAAATACGCTAGTCACAGGCCAACTACAAGATAGGAAACTGAATGCCCTGGTGAATCCAATGAGACCCAGGGAGTACATGTGGCCTGAAACTCTGCAGGGGCTCGCTCAGTCGTGGGCTGACCACCGAACAGGCCCTAATCTAGTGACAGGAGAAAAGTTAGCATAACTCTGACAGTCACAGTAATCTCTCTTTCTCTGCGGACCAAGGATTTATTCACAAAACACCCTTTCCTGTCCCAAGACCATGGAGCCTCTCCCTCCAGCTGGCAGTGTCTCTGGCCAGGGTGTTTGTTCAAAGAATGTACATTGCTATTCTTGGAGTGGTCTCCCTCTCTGTGACATCCCAGCAGGGAGCAGACAGCCATGCTCACACAGAAGTGAAGGAGGCCAGGGGCTGTGATAGGAAGAGAGGGGAGTTGTTGTTTAATGGGTACAGAGTTTCAATTTTGCAAAATGAAAAAGTTTTGGAGATCTGTCTCACAATAGTGTGAATATATTTAACACTACTGAACTGTAAACTTAAAAACGGTTGCAATGGTAAATTTTACGTTATGTGTTTTTCATCACAATAATGAAGAAAAGTAAAGAGGCTGGCCTCCATTAAGCTGGGCCCAGCCTGGCCAGGTCTCCAGAATCAAAAATGTTTAGCAACGTCTTCCAGATTTACAGATGCTTCTTAAAATGCATGCCTGTTTATAGGGGAAACAGACAATCAAATAAACCAGCCACACAGGTCACCAGTCTAAGCTGCCTAAGCCAGAAGGACAATCCTTGAGTTTGCCACTCTAGCTGACAAACTGCAAGGCTGCCTGCCTCCCAAGCACTATCAGATCCCTCAAGCACAGGTGAAGCAGCCCCTCCCTCCCCTCCACCCAGGCCTGTCTGTCTGCTGTCCCCTGCTGTGCACAAAGCTTTGGTGAGTGAGGTGCATGTTCAGATCCTGTGCTGAGAGCCTAAACATTTCTTCACCTCCCCACAGGGCTACTGCTTGAAAGGCTACCCAAGGGGCTCCAGAGGCTCTTCTCAACTCTGGCCATGTGACCCTGGAGCAACTGCGACGTTCTCTGACCCTCCTCTACACTAATTTGTGGCTCATTCCAGAAAAGACTACCTGCAGCATCAGATTACTAGGTGAGAAAGCTGCAGGGGACTTGCCTCTATATATCAAATAGCTGCCCGAGAAACAGGCGACTTGAATATTCACTTTAGTCCAGCGATTGACCGAGCCTCCTGTGGAGTCCCGGAGGACTCCTTTGAGCTGCTGCCTTTGGTTATGTGGTCACCTATTAGCCCATCCAGAGGCTTAGGAGCGGCCATGTGTAGACAGCCTCTACCAGGAGCAGCACCCAGGTGACAAATGACGGGAATGTTCTTCCCGGTCAGCTCTGCCTAGCTCATCTTAGTCCTGGCCCCCCTCTCAACATGTCTCATAGCCAACCAAGGCCCTTTGAAGAAGTGAGCTAAGAAGGTCCACTTGCTCCAAGCAAAGATGCCCACAACATCACAGCCTTGACAAAGTTACCACTGAAAAGATGCACAAAAAGAATAAAAACATACATCACACATCCCTACTATCTGCCCTTCCAGGGCAGCTAAAGGACCAAACCAAACAAAACAAAACCAGTTCTCAAGCCTCTAACATGATAAATCCCTAAAGCATCACCCTATGAAGAGCAGGTCACCTACCCCATCAGCCATCAGAAAGTGGACACCCTTGCGATCTGTGTTATCCAGGACAAAATTCCGAAAAGCAGTGATGTTCTCCGGGCGGGTGATGTCTCCATCTCCATCGATCCCACCCTCACCTGACAAGACACAAGATTCACATTTAGCTCATCTGCCCTGTGCATCCCTGGAGCAGGGACACAAGCTCTCTGGGGCTGTGAACACAGGTACCAGGTGGACCTCGAGGCCCAGGAGAAAAGCCCCTGTGAGGAGCAACTCACTGAAGGACCCATCATACAAGGCTGCCTTGCAGTGATGGACAGGAGGCAAAAACAGTGCCCTGCTATAAGAAAGCAGAGTTCAGAAGGAGCTGACCAGCCAAGAGTCATCAACTGAAACAGAAGGTCTTCATATTCAAGATCAAAGTTGTGTTTAAAGCACCTACATTAGGACCCAGTATCAATTTCTTAATAAGAACTGTTAACAAAGGACTTAGGATTTGCTGCCAAATCACAAAAAGCGAGACAGAGTGGAGGGAACTGCTGGAGGGTTGCTGAGCTGGCTGGAGATGGGTGTGGGTTTGTATGTGTTAATAACCCTGCCAGTTCTCAGCCGGAGATCAGGCAGTTTCATTATCTCCTGTCACCACAAGAGAAGAAAGGAGGAATTAATATGGCTCTGATGAGAGTTTGCCTAGTGGAGTATTTAACCTGTACCCACAGGCCTGGGGTAAAAAGGGACAGTCTAGAGGGAACCGAGACCTTCATGACATTGGCTGGGGAACCCCAGACTCAGAGACCTGGGAAAGAAAACATGGCAAATGGATAATAACTACTTCTGACCTAAAGTCTCCAAAGAGAACTGGCTCTCATAGCCCCCGGTACCCTCCTCCACGTCCCTACCGTAGTAGGGTTCGAAGAGCTCACTGGAGGCCGAGTAGAAGTCTTCCAGCTTAAAATCGTTAGGACCCTTCAGAGTCATTCCAAAGCCCTTTGCGTGCCACTTCTTCCTCCACAGCACATACTCCGAGAAGCCACCTGGGCCTGCACAGACGTCAGCAAAGTATAGAAGCTCAGCTTCCCGGTCCTTCACCAGTGGTTTCTGCAAAGGCAAGTGGAAGTCAGGGGAGGAAGGGAAAAAAGATGGCTAAATGGGGAGCAGGAAAGAGAAGGCAGGGGGAGTAAAATAAGCCTTTCAGCAAGCACAATGCAGAGTTCCTGTGGCCAGAGCCACAAGCGCCCGGAAACGTGTCCTCTGTGATCACTGCCCTCCAAAGTTTTTGCCCATCCCCACCTCAAAACACCCCTGATGCCTTTCAACCCACCAGGCCTAGCTCAGACTCCTAATAAAAACATCTTAATGGGCATCTAAGTGTGCATTTTTTATTTCTCAGCATCTTTTCCTCACCATATCCTGCCTTACAAGAGTCCCACTGAGCAGAACAGATGTTCTAACCCCACATTACAGATAGGGAAAAAGGGACCCCAAGACACAAAGCGACTTGTTCACAGACAGTCCGCATCAAAGCTAAATCAGAATCCCATCAGCCTGACCATTAGATGCAGGCCTTCCTGTCCAACCAAAGTCTGAGGGGCTCTCACATCACCCTCTCCCAGCCACAGGGCCTATCTTTCCAGATCATAGCCTCTGCTTCCCTTCTCCCCTTCCTCTGAGGCTCTCCCTTTTTTTTTCCAATTAACTTTTTATCATGGAATAATTTTAGACTTATAGATAAGTTGCAAGAATAAAGTTCGCATATACCCTTCACCCAGTTTTATTAACATCTTACATTGTCATTGGTCAAAACTAAGAAACTGACACAGGTACATTACTATTAACTAAAGTCCAGACTTGATTCAGATCTCGCTAGAGCCCTTGTTCTGTTCCATGACCCCATCCAAGATACCACAGTGCATAGAGTCTCCCCCTTTTTAGCACCCCCTCCCTCTCCTGCCTTTGCTCCTCTGCTAGCCAGGGCCTGGGCGGTGCACAGCTGGGAGCTGACAAGGTAGAGAGAACAGGAGACAATGGTGTGCAGCTTCCGGGCAGCCATCAAAGCACCACCCACCTAAGGAATAACTAATTTACAATAATCATTTGTATTTTTATTGGATTATAGTTTTGGCCACTTGAGTGGCTTTAACTCTTAATCTAAAATGTTGGGAGTTTCCTGGTGGCCTAGTGGTTAGGATTCCGGGTTTTCTCTGCTGTGGCCCAGGTTCGATCCCTGGTGGGGGAACTTAATCCCGCAAGCCATGCGGCACGGCCAAATAAATAAATAAAATAAAATGTATGCTGAATGCGGACCTAGATTGTGTGTTTACACTTCTCTTCTACACACCTGGGCCCTAGATGATGAATTCTACTTCTCCCAACCCTCCACAGCAGAGAGGATAAACCATCTGCACTGGTGACAAGACGTTGAGTTCTAGAGGGGGTGACTGCAGGGGACTCTCGTGAACATCCAGCAGAAAGGGGCTAAGGCAGCTCAGCCCTCTCTCTCTACAGGTTTGGCATGGCTGGGTGCTTGTCCAGAGCTCTGTAACTGCTAGATAAAGATCAGAAAGCTTCAGGGGAAACAGTTATAAGAAAGAAATGGAAACACTGATGCTCACGATCCAGTCACTTTCTAGGTGACAAGGGCCTTGCCTCTGATGATGGTTATCTACCTTTATCAAAACAGTGAAAAAGTCTCAGGAGAAAGTGACCTTATCTAAAAATAAACTTCATCATCCTGTGACAAGCCCATTCAGCATGCTGGGATATATCAGTTCTTTCTCCCCTACCCCTGCCACTCCACCCTAGCATTCTTTGTTCCTGAGCCATCAGTTTTCATATTTTTGGATTATATTCACTTGCACACACACAAAAAGACCTAATGGCATTTGCCGAGAATATTACACAGCACTTCCCAGGCTGCAAAGTGGTAGTGAGGCAGGGGTCACAATTTTAGGGCCTGCACAGGCTAGAAAGAGTGAAAACATTGTTCCTCACCACTGGCCATGTCCTAGCCCCAGGCTCCAGCCTCTCTGGGTGAGCAGATGGCCCAAAGGAAGACTGGGAGGAGGAAGGCGAATGAATCAATGAAAGCATCTCACCTCCAAGAAGAGAGCATAAATATGATCTGTTCTGTGATTTCAAGATGTGTCACACCCTCACAGGCCACAGCCAGAAGGTCCTTTCATAGAAAGGACATCTGGGATTCTCACCTCTGCCATTTACGGGCTGTGCAGTCAAAGGCAAGTCCATAATTTATGTCTTTAAGCTCGAGCTTCCTCAACTGTAAACTAGGACTAATGCAGGTTATTTTTTAAGGCTATTAGAGGATTAAATGAAGTACCATATGTCAAAGACCTTTAGAAACTGTACAATACTAAACAAACGTAAGATAACATTATATTCAACTAGATCAACTTCCTTAGAGTCAAAACTCTGGTCCCTTCCATCCTTTCGTCTTTGCAATGCCTAGCACTGTGCTCCACATGCAGCAGGCACTTCATAAGTGCTGTCTAATTTCTTCTAAGACAGCACTGAAAATTAAAGATCTACATTCAGTTTTTGTCTCCTGTTACGTTTCACAGCCAATGTTTTCTTACCTCAACAATAACCCCAAGCACACAAGTCCCTCACATAACGTTTTGGTTTATAATATGCTTCCATATACCCAAAGAATCTAAATTCCCTTCTTTCCCTTGTCCCTTCCAATTCTTGTTTATGATTTCTTTATTTCCCTACCCTAGCCTCTTTTCTCCTTTTTCCACAACCTGCAGAAGCAGAAACACACTGAAAAACCTCGGAGACCCTCCCTCTGGCTTCCCACCTCCAACCTCCTCACCCTTTCCCAAGCTTCAAGTTCTCCACACTCTTATTCTGTAATTCGCCTGATCCAAGAGCCACTGAGACCCTGGCAAACCTGGGCATGTGCCTGGGGCTTCCACCACTCCCAGCTCTAGAGTGTCTCGCCTGAAAAACACACCAAGCCTGCCGGGCTTGGCTGTCACTCTGGTCCTCGGGGGAAAACAGAGGTGAAAAGAGAGAAGAAAACACTAGGAGCTGAAGAGAAATCACTTTTTATAGTGGAGCGTAGAAGAACATCTCTGAAAGGGCAATTCTCCATGGCCACTATCAATCAATTCAAGTCAAGAAGCTGCCTGAAGCATCACAAACACGGCTGCCTTTTCCTATGTAACTAATATCTCCACCCTCGACCTGAATGGGACAACCCTGATGCCTACTTCATTTTCCTGACAGCCAAAGACAATAACCAGAAACCAGCTGCTGGAGGCGTTTAACATTCAAAAGCCCAAAGTGATGCTGTGACTTCCCAGCGGCTTAACAGAGTTCCTTTGCCAGGCAGGGGTTTAAAAGAAATCATTTGGAGCTCAAAAAATTAAATCAACATTACATCAACCTAATTTTCTCAAGATGCTAATTCCAAGAGCTGTTTTGTGCAGCTTGCTGGTACTGTAAAATGGGGAGGAAGACCTGGGAGAGAGAAATAACTAAAGACTGGAGGGGTCCACCTACCAGTTTTGCCAGCACTGAAGAAGCAGTCAGGCAGGTGAAGCCGAAACATTAAAGAACTTGGAAAACAAGTTTCTTTAAGCAGTGGATAATCGGGGCCTAGTAGAAGGAGGGTAAGTGAAGCAGAAACAGGTTCGGGAACAGCTGGCTCCTGGCCCCTTCACTGTCAGAGAGAACTGACTTTCTAGGACTGGGTAAAAATGCTTTGAAACCCTGAAGGGAATGTTAGAATGAAATTTCCTTTTTTCTTTCTCTATCATTATGGAGGGTCTGTGTTCAGAAAAATGACATGTAGCAAAGTAGAAAATCATTTTGCTCTACCACTTCTTGAGAAGGGCCAAAGACTGGTAATTATGATCCCACACAAAGCTTGTTCAGAGAGGCAGAAAGGGAAGTGGCCACATTTGAAATCACAGATTTTAGAGCTGGAACAAATCTTAAGAGTCTTTTGGTCCTACCCCAGCCCTCTGGCAGGTTAGTAGGGCTAATTTCAGAGATGAGACAGCTGAGACCCAAAGAAGGTATGAACCTAAGCGACACCACCTGCGACTAAGTGCTGCACTCCATGCCCGCCCTCAACCCTCACTGAACACAGCCTAGATCTTCAGACACAATATTGATTTTAAATAGACCAGTGAAAGAACCCAGATGCCCACATTTCATTCAACACTCAAACATTTCCCAGAGTACTGCCCTCTCATACCAGAAACAGCAACCAAATCAGATGAGGTCACAAGTTTCAATTTGGAACACTCACTGTAAGGACTGTATACAGTCATCCCGCAGCATGTGCAGGGGATTGGTTTCAGGACCCCTGCAGCCACCAAAATCTGCAGATGCTCAAGTCCTTTATATAAAATGGCAGTGTACAGTCGGCCCTCTGTATCCGTGGATGCAGAACCTACAGACACGGAGGGCTGACTGTACTCAGACTCTACCTCATCCATGGTAGGAAGAAGGCAGGGGAAAGCTCCCTGGTGGCAACTGGCCTCCACACATCAATGAGCACAGAAAGGCTTTACAAACCCCCAACCCTGTACTCTTATCAGCTCTCAAGTCCACCAGAATTTCCAGAACACAAGCACCATGGGGAAAGGGATCACGTCTATCTCCTTCAAAATTATATTCCTGGTACTGTGCCTGGCAAAAAGTCGGGGTTTTGATAAATACACGTTTAATGAATGCAGGAGGGAGGCCTGTGCTCTAGCTCATGGCCTCCTCTCCCTGCCCCCTAGGCCTACAGATGCACAGATGCTGATTTTGTCAGGATTGCCCCTTCTCCACCCCTGCAAGCCCTGCTGCCTCCACTTAGAGTGAGCAGCAGGGTCTGCAGAGTTGGGGGGTGGGACTCAGGGCCCGAAGCCCTAGAGACAGCTGCTTACTGGGGCACTCCTGGGACCACAGGAAGCACTGTGGAACCCTACCTGAAGAGCTCAAAGCAAAATATATCTCTTTCACAAAATACATCTCTATCACCTAGCAGGAATACTCTCCTAGCACTGCACAAATGGCAATTTCTGAACCACTGAAGCTCAAGCTCATTTGGCACTATGAATTCAGAAGCAAAATCTTGTTCTCACCCCATAAGAGTCCCTCGGATTTGTAAACATGCGATCGAACACAAAATCCATGTTAGCCATCTTCATTGCCGCCCTGCAACAAAGCAAGACAGAAAAGTGTGCCTCAGTACCAGACATATGGAGAGCTAAGGCTCAAATGAAAAGGTAAAACAGTGTACATTCAGGTGGGGGGGTGGAAAGAAATGTCAGCAAACCTGTTTAGGAAGAAGACTCCTCGGATCATCTCGTAGGGATTGGCCCGGGTCCGAGCTCGCCGCATCTCCTCCCCATCCAGGATATCAAACACATTCTGCCCAGAGAGAATCAGAACCTGAAGGTGAGCATCACCCTTTGGGATGAAACAGGTGTCTTAACGAGCTTGAGGGGCCTGATTCACAGCCCTCTGAAGAGCTAGGCTCCTGCCGTATCCCAGTTCTGAAATGACCAGATGTGTGACCCTAGACAAGTCACTCAATCACTCTGACCCTCAACTACCTCACCTGTAAAATGGTACAAAATAAAAGGGAAGTAAGCACGTGCCTGGCACATGGTAAGTGGTTAATAAATGGCACGGAGTCACCTCCTGGCACTGGTAATCCTCATAACAAATCTGCTTCTCCACTCCAGCAGCAACTTCCCAAGGGACCAGAGTTCTGACATGAAGGGTACCCAGAGAGTGGGTAGACAAACCAAGACCAGAGTTTTCTGAGGGCGCCTACCACACGGGAGGGAACCCTTCTCCGTTCTCTAATTTTCTCTCTGAAAAAAGAAAGCCTCACTTTACCTGAGTCCCAGTCACCTTAAGGATATTCCCAACACTCTGCCTGCCAGAAAAATAAGCTCTGTGAAGCTAATCTGAGGTCTTGCTTCTTCTCCAACCCATTTCCTCCTCAGAGTTTCCTTGGCTCATTCTGCCCCAGGCAATGCACTTCCTGACCCAAAGACAGGCCAAAAGACATCAAGGGGAGGGTAACACCAACTACTTCTTTTAATTTTTACAACACTGGGAAGTGAGTATTTTCTCCCCAATTTATAGATGAGGAAACTCAAACTCAGAGAAGCTAAAGCAAGTGGCCCAAGGTCACACAGGAAGAAAAAAAAGCTGCTAAACTAGGATTTGAATTCAGCTCTATCTGATGCTACAGAATGATTCCGAACCTTTCACTATGCCAGGCCCCCTTCAGGATTACAATGAACCGACCCACTGAAATTAAGTGGTTCTTTTCCTGGCTACTGATCACAGGGATAGCACAACACTACAGGGCAGGAGAGCCACCAGGAAAAAGGACACCTCACAGAAATGTACCAAGCTACCTATCTGATCTCAAGGAAAAATCTTAGCTAAACTTCAGCCTCCCCACAACTGACTCAAAAGAACAAGAAAAGCCCAGCACAACCCCTCACACAAAATCTTCAACTCCAGCTCTAGCCACAAGTCCTTACCTTACATTGCAACACACTGTGAAGCAGCTCTTCCCCGCAAAACTCTGTTTCATCTTCAATAATCATCTTTCTCTACAGGGAGAAGAAAACAATTAATGACCACGTGTGACTGTATTTGGGGGGATGGATGGGGAAACTAGGGTTCTGAGTGAGTAGAGCAAAAGGGGCCAAAGAACATCAATCCCTGAGGGGCGGGAAAAAGAAAATCCCAAATCCCTCTGGCTCTAGTCCAGATGGCTGTGAGATGAAGCAGCCCCCTGGGTACTCTGACTAGAGCACCATATGGATACAAGACTCATGAATGCTGAGGCTGAGAAAAGCAAACAGGAAGGAGACGTCCAAGCTGTCTGTCCCTAGAGTGTGGAGGCAGAAGGATGGGGAATGCCCCAAATGACAGCTTTTCCCTCAACCAGGAAGCCTCTTGCTCTGTGATGAGTACGAAGGCAGGATCCCAGGCACTGACCTGGTAGTGTCACAGAAAACAAGGGTGAGGGAGCCCCATGGGGATGTCGAGTCCAACTTCATGTCTGAGTGAGGCTACCTCTAAATCAGTGATGCTCAAACTTGGCGTTCTCAGGTTTACACTCTTCAAGATCACTGAGGACCCCCAAAGAGCTTTTGTTTATGTAAGAGATATGTGTATATATATTAGAAGTTAAAACCGAGAAAATGTTTAAATATTTACTAATTTAGTTTAAAAGAAGATGGTATATTAACATAAATAACATTTTTATGAGAAAAAACTATATTTCCAAAAAAAAAATTTATTGAGAAGAGTGGCCCTGTTTTCCATTTTGCAAATCTCTCAATATCTGGCTTAATACACAGCAGCTAGATTCTCCTGTCCACATTTGCATTCAATTGGTCGTGATATCACATGTCATGATCACTGGAAAACTCCACTGGACACTTGTGAGAGAATGAGAATGAAAAAGGCAAATAACTTTTTAGTATCGTTATTAAAATAACTTTGACCTGGTAGACCCCGTGAAAGGGTCATGGAGATCCCTGGAGGTCCCTACACTTTGAGAACTGCTCTCCAGACCATGCTGACTTGGTATAGCTATCTACTTTATTCTTGTAATTTTCCAGAAGGAGATTAAACAAATTTCCTCCGTAACAACTCCCTCAATACTTCCTGAGGACAGGGACAGTGCCTTTTTATCTACCTGGAACAGTGCCCAGCAGTGACCAGAATATACAGATGTATAATAAGCTACTCTAAAAAGCAACCAAGAGGAAGACAGAAGTTATGCATTTTGTGCTGCCCTGCAAGTTAAAGGAGGAAAAACCCTGTCTGCCTCATCTGCCAGGGGCATATCCGTAAAGCCCTTGACACACCTCCTTGATGCAGAATGCTCAGATTCACATTTTTCTTAAACTGTGAGTACACAGATGTACACACCTGACTTGAGGAGGAGAAAAGTCAGGAGATAAGTGCCAAGAATTCAGGGTACATTTTCCTGAAATCCTACCTTTCCCACAACCATCCAATCGCTCATTTCCTGAGTGTCAGGAATTTCAGTGGTACATTCTGGGAACCATGACACCTGCTCACAGGCACTGGGCTACAAACAAAAGAGAGGCAAGTAAGTCAGGTAAGACAGACCCTCAGGGATATGCCCCAACTCACCAGGGCTTCCCCAAAACAATCAAGAGGGACTGAGAGTGAAAAGGGTCCAGGAAGCTGAGGCCACTGGCAGTGTCAGACATTAGAACTAAGAGCCAGAATTCTAAAGTTTAACTTCTGAAGGCCAGGTCCAATTCTGGTTTGAATCCTAAGAAACTTCCCCAGCTTACAAAGTTTCTTTCATTGATTCCAATATTATTTGATGAATACCTACTGTGGGCTAAGAGCTCAGAATGCAGAGTTAAAAAGATATGGTCCTTGGGACCTCCCTGGCAGTCCAGTGGTTAGGACTCCACATTTCCACTAGAGGGGGCACAGGTTTGATCCCTGGTTGGGAAGCCAAGATCCCGCACGCCATGCAACGTGGCCAAAAAAAAAAAAAAAAAAAAAAAGACATGGTCCTTAATTCAAGAGGCCTATAATCAGAGCAGTGGGGACACAGAGAAGTACACGTAGGATACAAGTCCATGATAAGGTAATTACATCAGGAGGACTCAGTGCAGTGAGTCTCACCTCCTGATGCCTTTCATTCCAAGACAGAGCAGAAACTGGCATCTCTAATGCTGCTTCCTCTTAATTTTTCAATTACTTTCCTTATCAAGCTAAAACAGTGGTTTTCATCCTGGCTATACATTAGGATCATCTGCAGACCTTTTAAAAAGTACTGATGCCTGGGCCCCACCCTCAGAGTATATGATTCTATTGGTCTGAGGTGGGGACTGGGTATAAGTATGTTTTTAGAAGTCTCCAAGTGATTCTAACATGCAGCCAGAACTAAGTTCACTGGGCTAGAAAGACATGGATTATAAAACCTAAACAGGTGGCTAACCTGCACTGGCAGCTCCACACATTCCCTCCAAGCAAGTGTGGAGAAGAGATTCACCACTGTGAATTGAAGCGATGAGATTAAAGGCAATATTACATGCTCTGAAAGGCATAAAATGGTATCACAATGCAAGGTCTTGAGGGCAAGCCAACCACCCTTAACAGAGAAAAAGTTTAAAAGAAAAATTACTGAAAACTTTGTCAATGAATCTGGCAGTGAATCATTGTTTCTCCCCCTGGTCAAATCCACCCCCGTTACACATAAATAGTTGTGAATTATAACCTCTCAAAAGAAGCTCATATACACTTTGGAGGCCCCTTTGGAGAGGAAAAGCAGACTCAATCTCGCCATGGAAGTCTGAACATTAAGGCTACCCACAAAGTGGACTTTGAAGCGCCACCCCTTGCACTCCATATTCCTGGGCTGCGGTGGCCGCTGAGCACTCTCCGTGTGGTGACTCCAGGAACTGGGCATTCACCTCAGGCTGCCCAGACTCATTCACCTTAAAGAAGTGACCACCAACTAATAGTTGAGCCAAATTCTTAACCAAAAGACAGGACATCTTTTTTAAGAGAAAAAGTAAATTATGGTAAATGATAATTAGGACAGCCTTGCCTCAAAAAATTTTTTCATGGAATTCCCTGGTGGTCCAGTGGTTAGTACTCAGCACTTTCACTGCCACGGCCCAGGTTCAACCTCTGGTCGGGGGGAACTAAGATCCTGCAAGCCGTGCGCCACAGCCAAAAAAAAAAATTCTTTTTTTCCCAATAGCCTGTCTACATTAAAAACAGAGATTTTATGAGCAAATTTCAGATTCTAAGTTTAGCAAAGTTAGTTCTAATTCTGCCCCATTGAGAGGATAGGGACTCTTCACTTGTTTTCACACAAATGAGGACATGGAAAGCACGAAGTACTTCTGAGGTAAAAACCTACATCTAGCCCCAGTTACAAATATTTGCCCTATTCTGCCTGTCTCGTCTCCTCATAACTACAAGGCAACACAGCAGGACCACCCCCAGAACCCATTAGCTCTTGGCTTGTCGGCATCTTACTCTGACACCTTATTAGGCTTTTATCATGCACAGGATCACAGGACTTCTTTCCTGAACTGGAACATCAGTTCAGGACGCAAATAAAATATCAATTTTCCAGAGTTCAGACCCACATCTGAAGCTCAACTACAGCAACTATGTGGAAGGCTAGATATCTGTGCTCTATTTTCTCTAGTTTCAACTCTATAATGGTAATATTTTACCATTATTTTTAGGTGCTTTTATTATACCTACTTCAAATCCTCTGTGGAATAAGGTAGGGCATAAATAAATAAATAAAAATAAAATCTCAACATTACCTGTGTCATGAAAAGGGATAGAGCCTCCTTTGGTATTCAGGGTTAAAACAAACTCATACCCAAGGAGATAAGCAGACTAAACCCACAACAGAAAAGCTATATGGCATAAACAAACACCTATTTAATACCGAGATGTCATAAACCTGTGGAGGTGCAAGGACCTTGGAGGGCACCTAATCCAGTCATTCACACAATGGGAGAGTAGGTCCTCATTTGGCCCCATCTGAATCCTTTCAGCAAAGGGAGCTCACTACCTCATTAGGCACCTTCGTCACTGGTGGAAAGCTGTACCTATTTATTAAAGCTCTTTGTGGAGACACACTCTGCCTTCTTGCATCTTATACCCACTGGTCTTAGACAGTCCTATATGAAACAACAGGAAACAAATCCACATCCCACCATATCTCCCCCAGACTCCTGTTTTCCATTTTGGACACCCCAGTATCTTCCACATAAGAAACTAGTTCCAATCTCCACTAACCACCCTGATCATACTGCCTCTGGAGACTTCTAGTTTGTTAATGTTAATATGGCTTCATAAAGCCATGAATGGCTTTCCTGTCTCCTCCTCTCCATACCAGTTACCTCTGGCTCAGCTCGCCAGTCCACATTCAGCTCTTGGTCAAAGCCTTGCAGCGTCAGACCCAAGCCTCGTCGACCTTTCTGATTAGAGGCCTCAACGATGTCTTTCCGACCCTGGCTGTATTTACCCAATCCTTCACCTTCCTTGAAGCCCATCTTGGCCTGAAAAAGAGAAGTAATGGTGCATTTATATAAATAAACAGACATTTATTTAGCCCTTATCATGTGCCAGACATGTTAAACCCTAAGAAATATAAACGAGTAAGGCTTAAGGTTTTCCTTCTAGCCTAATGAAAAGAAGCATAAATAAGCAACTGCAGTTTAACTGTGGGCCCAGTGGCTGCCTATCCTGGAGGTGAAACTCTAGGGCAACTATAAGTTGGATAAATGAGAAGGGACCTCATAGCTGTAATTAAAGGCACCAAGAGTATATAATGAATCTCATTGAACATTTGCACAACTACCCTTCCAGCTAATTTGTCTGATTAAGTGAGAAGTAGATCCAGGGTAAAGTTGATAAAGAGAACATAATCTAAAATGGAACCGCTTCAAGCGGCGACTTCTAAACCTTACCCTTAACCAGTCAAATGGCCTTACTAGGCAAGCACAATGAGGGCTTGTAGGAGCCCACTTAATCAAGAGATTAACTGAAAAATCACTTCATGTAAAACTGAGGTATGGGAGATACTATAAGACTCTGGACAGAAACATTTTTTTAAATGTCACAACTAACTAAAAAGCTTACATTAAACTCTAGAGTCACTGAGCCCAGTTACATACCCCCAAAACCAGAGACCCGAATCCCAATACCCACACACCCTTGTCTAATAAAAGAACTCCTATCCTAAGAAGATCTAATTTACCCTAGAAGGTCTATATTCCATACGGAAGGGGCATTACCAGCTCAGGAGCCAGATGAAATTCCTACAGTAGCCACAAATCTTTCCCCAGGTCAAAGAGTCTGACTGAGTCACAAACTTCCCCATCTTCCACTTCCCCAAAGTTTTTGGCCCCAACCCAGAATCCTGACTATGACTTCAGAAGTGGCAGTTCTCATTCTTAAATGAATCCAACAGAAAATGGAGAGGTCAACTATAATATTCTTGAAGCTAGACAGAAGACAAACTTGGATTTTCCTAACCTTTGCACATACACTAAAGTCTCATAAGGAAAGCAGCAGATCTTCCTTTTCACCTTCTTTCTTGTGGTATACCAATGGGGTACTGAAGTTAGGAAGGAAAACTAGGCCCTCTTTTGGAAGTAATACAAATACTCCCATTTATTTTAGGCACCTAGGAGTGAGCAGGATTTTAGTCATTTCTTTTGAGATCACTCACTAGAGCAAAAAATCTCAGCGTGAAGCCTCTTTATCCACCGACACACATTCATGTGTTCACATATGCTCACAAGAACTCAGCTCTGGACAGGACAGGAGCAGCCACTGCCCATGGATGATTCAAATGTGATACTTCTATCAAGAGGGGGTCACACTCTCTCTACTAAACTACAGCAGCTCTCTACTAAACTAAAGCAGAGGAAAAACTCATGCCCTCACTTTGCTTCTTCTCCAATACCAATACAATTTCCCTTCTCTCACTCTGCTAGTAGAGCTTCAGAAACCCAACACAACCTAACCCAAGCCCTGACATACCATAAGCTTCTGGGACACACTGTTATACATGGAATAGCGAGAGGAAGTTCCCTCCACGAGAGAGTCTGCTTTGAATGCATCATCAAAAGAGTCAGAGCTGCGTTGCTTCCCCTCAGTCTCACTGTCAGACCCACTTAGGCTTGTAGCAGATGCTGCAAAAGAAAAAAGGAAGATGTTTTGGTGCGTTTATGGCACAATTTGCCTCTAGAAGTCCAAGTTTCATTTATTCAACTAGTGTTTAGTATATGCACTGCACACATGAAGTTCATTAAATGACCCAGGTCAAATGTATTCTCTACCTTTTACAAACTGTGTAATCTTGGGCAAGTCACTGAGGTTCCTAATGGTACCTGACACACAACAGGAGTTCACAATATCAGTTTTCCTTTCCCATCCCTTACAAAACTGGGATGGTAATACCTTCCTCATAGGGTTGTTTGAAGATTAAGTGAAAAAATGTATTTGAAAGTACACTGTCAGATATAAAATGTATTTATTGATGATATGACTGTTATTTCTGCTGCTATTTATTATTCGAAAATCAATTTCCAAACACTGATACCTGGTTTCATTTTCAACAATTCTATCACAGGACTAACAGTTTCTGATTGTTTAACCTCCTAGTTTCCTGTTTTCATGGTCCTTCAAACTTGTAGGTGAGATGGTGGGTCTACAGCACAGCCCCAGAGAAGAGCGGCTCACAGGGGGAAAGTGGGGAAGAGAAAGGGAGAAGTGAAGGGGGAGGGGAAGACAGGAAAGGAAGGAAAAAGAGAAGAAAAGAGAGGACAGGGAAGAGGGGGTGCTCAGGCAGCAACACCAACAGAGGTGGAGAGTAGAGGAGCTGAACTTAAAGGCTCCAGGAGGGAGCTGCCGGCCTGAGAGAGCCAAGCCACTATCTTCATTATCAGCAACTTTGTTGCCAAAGTATTCCAAATAAGACCCACCTTAGCAGCTGCCGGAAGTGGTGCGTTACCTGTCTCCTGGTCAAGTGGGATAATCCACAGTCTAGATAGTCACTGTAACTGGGTCTTTCCCTATCTTTTATAGATACGTGAAATCTCTTAACTTAAAAGATATTTCAGGACTTCCCTGGTGGCACAGTGGTTAAGAATCTGCCTGCCAATGCAGAGGACATGGGTTCTAGCCCTGGTCCAGGAAGCTCCCACATGCCACGGAGCAACTAAGCCCGTGTGTCACAACTACTGAGCCTGTGCTCTACAGCCCGTGAGCCTCAACTGCTGAGCCCACATGCCACAGCTACTGAAGCCCGCACGCCTAGAGCCTGTGCTCCACAACAAGAGAAGCCACCGCAATGAGAAGCCCGCGCACTGCAACTAAGAGTAGCCCCTGCTCACCACAACTAGAGAAAGCCCACGCACAGCAATGAAGACCCAATGCAGCCAAAAATTAATTAATTAAATAATTTTTTTTTAAAAAAAGATATTTCAGGGAATTCTCTGGCAGCCCAGTGGTTAGGACTCGGTGCTTCCACTGCCGGAGCCCAGGTTAGATCCCTGGTTGGGGAACTAAGATGCAGCAAGCCACGTGGCGTGGCCAAAAAAAAAGATATTTCAACCCAATATAATTTTATTCAGGTAGTTCTTAAGGAAAACCCACCCAAATTTGGGAATAGATTGTATCTCAAAAATCTGGTAAACAGGGGACTTCCCTGGCCGTTCAATGGTTAAGATTCCACACTTCCACTGCAGGGGGCGAGGGTTCGATCCATAGTTGGGGAACTAAGATCCCGCATGCTGCTCTGCGTGGCAAAAAAAAAAAAAAAAAAAGAAAAAGAAAAATCTGGTAAACAATTTCTGCATATTTCCATTGAAAATGGTATTAAACTGCAAGCCAGGAGGAATGCAGAACAGGAAATAAGGGTGGTAGTATCCAATCTGATCCCAAGGTTTGAGAAGTTGTATAGTGCTCAACAGTATACAAATCTCATTAATAAGTAATTGTGCTTATTTAAGAATAAAATTTTTTTAATTCTTCAATTTATGAATATTATTCTTACAAACATCTATCAGTTGTTAGGATATAAATGCTTGTTATTTAGACCTAAATACTTAATAAACTAAACTGTTAGGTATTTCTTTTGGTATTTTTAGGGCATGGGGAAAAAAGTTAAGGCAGCACTAAGAGTGCCAAAAACCAAGAAAACTTGGGAACCTCCCTCTGTATTGAAATGGTGAGATCATCGAGACACATTGTCAACTGAATAATAGAAGACCTAGACCATATTCATGAACATGGCATCCTAACTCTTGTGTACTAAAGAGGGACAATAAAAATATAAATTTTTATTTCTGGTCATTGCAAGAAGAGCTTTTGGAAGGAAAGATATAAAAGACCAATAAAAGTGATTATCCACACATGTGGGGTTGAGGCATGGAAAAAGAATACCAAAATGATTACTTGGAACGAGTGAAAGTGGAAGAAGTGAAACTTGATTTACATTTTTATATCACTAGAGTTTATATTGGCTATCATTTTATATTTTTGATTTATGAACCATGTGAATATATTATCTTAATTAAAAGATAATATTAATTATCTTAATTAAAATTTTAAATAAATGTAAAAAAAGAAAACTAACTTAGCAATGTAGCACAATTCCTTTAAGGAAGAAAGGAAGTCCCTGAGAAGAGATGTTGACTCAAAGTTTGGCTGCTTGTGGGAGGTATTTGCAGAAAGGCACAAAGGGCAGCCATGTAAAAAAATTATTTATATATACCCAAAATGGGCATTATACAGGTATTCATAACTTGAGGATTACATCCTAATTCTAAAGACTGTCTGCACTGATCCATCCATTTCCCAGTGAGAACACAAACTAAGGGTTGACATTCAGAGAAGAGCGAAGTCTTCCCCAGCACCCCAGGCCTTCTCCCTTCCACGGTGCTCCAGTAGCACCAGTATTCATACCATCAGCACAGCACTCATCACACTGCCTGAGAGCTAGTTGTCACATGCCACCCCACTGGACAGGATCACTCCTAGAGAGCAAGGACTCTGCCACAACCAACATTCTATCTCCAACACTTGGACTAAGGCTTTGCATTTAATAGAAATTAATTAACTGCTCACTGTAGTGAATTTAAAGAACTGTCACCCAGTTGTCATCTTTGCTAAGCACCCACTAAGTGTACCTCAGGATATTTCCTCTTACAACACCTCATACATGCAGTGCAAGACGTTCAGCTCTCAAAAATATAAGGAAGGGTACATGTCATTATATATTTGCCCAAACCCATGGAGTGTACAACATCAAGAGTGAACCACAATATAAACTATGAACTCTGGTTGATAATGTTGTGTCAGCACAGGTTCATCAATGTAACAAATGTAGCACTCTGGTAAGAGATGGTGCTAATGGGAGAGGCTGTGCATATAGGGGCAGGGTGTGTAGGAGATACCTTTGTACTTTCAATTTTGCTGTGAACCTTAAACTGCTCTAAAAAAAAAAAGAAGTCTTTAAAAAAAGAGTTTTTTTAAAGGTTCAACAACAAAAACAACAAAAAGTTTAAGCATGAGGATGGAATACCTATATCCTAGCAGAGAACTGAGTCCCCCTTGGACTATCACTTAGCACCCTGCACCCCAGTAGGCTGAAAAAGGACATCTGATATTGTTTAACAGATCAGACAACAACTTTGGTTCAGGACCTGTTTTATAAATGGTCCATGCTATATACAATGGAGTACTATCCAAAAGTAACAACCTTACCCCCAGAGAGCTTAAAAATCCAATAGCTAAAATAAATATGCATTTTTAAGGATATAACATTTTGCAAAAGAAAGGCAGGTGAACATGTGTGAAAAAATTAGAATAAACTTAAAACCAAAATTCTGGCTCCTAAGGAGGAATTCTGGTTGAGAATATCCCTGAATGAGAGGCACCAAATCTGCCTTCGTCCTCTTAAAAAGGTGGCTGTTCAATTCCCTCAATAAGGAGCTGACTTGCTTACATGGACCAATGCAGCACACGTCACAGAGTGCCAGAGAGTGCCACTCAGAAGGAAAGACCCAGAACATTAACAATGAGTAACCATGGAAACTGAGAAGTGCGGTGATATTTATTTTGTTTTGCCTTTTCTGCATTTTCTGTGTGAGAAATAAGAATATGTTAGTTTGAAAATTAGGGTTTAAAAAAAAGCTATAAAGAAATAAAGTATCATTCTAAGCCTTGTGCAGAATTTGGTTCCTTTCCAGAAAAATCTTCAGAGGACAGCAGATATGAGGGGAAAGACCTTCTGAGTAGCTTAAAACTAAGCCTGGGCCTCTCATCTCTCATTGCCCACGTGGAGGAGAAATGTGCTCTGCAACAGAGCTCCCATATGTTAAAGAACTGTGCTTCCAAAGGTGCAGAGTCTCTTCACTCAGTTGCTTCCATGCCTCCAACCTGTACCGCTCAGTGCAGGAATGGGGGCACCTCCCTGAGCACTGCCCTGAAGTTTCCCTGGGCAGCCCAGGAATCCAGAGACTAACCTAGAAGCTACAATGTTAAATGAGCTATTATTTCTTTCACCAGCTATCTGGAGATTCACAGGTCTATCTATATAAATGTTAGGAAAACCTGATGTCCTTCTCAAAGGAGAGTGTGCCCTTGGTCCAGCTCTAGGGAGTTGCCAGGCTGTTAGGTTTGCTTAAGGATCCATCACTGGGCACCCATCAATGGTATGAATATCATTCCTGGGCATGCAGGGTTCCTGCCACCCTCAGATCTCAGAGGGAGATCTTTTGTTTTCTTTGTCCTCATGCCATTTTTGGACCAAAATGACACGAAGAACCAAATTTGGGTGCAAGGCTCATTGGGCAAATCCTTGGTGGCTCTGGTGCACTATTCCAGCACCAGACTCTGGCACAAAGATCTTTCCACTCCATTTCTCTTCCTTAGCTGTCACCTAATGTACAGATACCTGTCCTGTCCAGGTTCTGAGAATGAGGTTGATGAGAGCTAAAATATCATCCTACTAGGCTTTTCTTTGTGAGATCAAAAAGTGTGCTGGATAAGCAGATAACCCTTACTTCTCTCTTTTATTTCATGTGCTATTTAAAGCCAATTCTCAGCCTGACATGATTTAAGACAAAGTTCCCTAGATTAGTCCTGATGTCCACAGACTGCCACAGCCACTACTCATTTTCACCCCTGGGCCTTTGGGGCCACTCTTTTCAGATGAAAAGAAGACAACTGTCTTGGCTGCAGCAGGAACTAAAGAGGAAGTTCAGCCTCCCAAGACTGATAAGAATTTAGCAAACATTGAGCAGACAATCTTGTGATGAGGATATAAATTAACAGGAGTAATAAGGTCAGTCTATTAAAATCATGAGTTTCATTAAGAACTTGCCAAAATTGGGTGGCATTCCCATTTACCTCCCCAGGATCTCCCCTTCTAAAACCTACCAGAGAGCCCAATACATTATTTAGAGCTTTCATTTAAGATTTCTTCTCTACCTGATAGAAATCATTACTCTTACGTCAGTTTAAAGAAAACAGGTTCATTTTATAGAAGAATCAGAGATTTCCCAGCTACTGACAAAATTTTCCGTAACAGAACAGTGGGTCAAACATGCCAAGATTAAAAATGACAGTGACAACACACAAGGAGGGACAGCTCTAACCACTAACGGCCAAGGTGAGCGGCACACAGATGCAGAAGAATAAATTATGGACTTTAATCAACACCACATCCTGCCTAACAACTGCTGTGGAATACACTCATTCCTGGTTAAAGACTCAATTTCTCCTTCATGCCAGACAAATGGTAACTCGTTAAAGCAATTTAAACAGACACCAATAAAGGCAGTTTTTGATTAAGGTCATGAATCTGGGCTGACAGGAAAACGATGGTGTTTCAGGGAAAATGGCCTATTTAGCGAAGAATTAAACCTGACGGAGGGGAAGGCACTTTCAGTGTGGTGCCGGTGAAGGAGCCCAGCCACTTCCAAAGCAACACGCCGTGGGAGGGCCAGGAGCCCACACTAGATGCACAGCTGAAAAGAAAAGGAAATTGTCTTGGGGTCTAGACCACAGTTTCCCTGTGACAAACAACCAAAAAGAAAAAAACGACCTCCATCTGCCTCTCCTTGCTTCAAAACGTTATTTAATAGCAAATTTCCAAGAGTTTATTTAGGCTTGAAAATGCCTTCAAACTCCTCTTAAAATACTCTAAAGAGTATACGATGCCCCAGTGGCCATGACAACAACATCCCTTTTCTTCTTTAGTCTGGTCAGATGTTAGACTCTGACTGGCAATGCAGCTACCCTGTCAATAATGTAAAATAAAAACCGATTAAACTAAATAGATCTATTAATGAGTCATCATACTGATCAAGCAGAGGAAGCACAAACAAGGCCCAGAGAGACAAAAATAGCAACTACTTTTTTTTTTTCTATTTGTACTCCCTAAAGAGCATTTTTCAATCATCTGTTCAACAGTATGTCCGGGTAGAAGGGGTTGGAGCAAAAGGAAACACACCTGCTTTAATGCAATGACTTGAATAGGAAAGCCGCATATAGATCTCAGGGGATATGTAGTTTCTGGCGAGACAGTTAACTACCAGGGCACACTGTCCAGGGGATGCCTAAGAGAAGCCAACACAGAACAGAGATGATATAAATGTGATGTACTTAATGAAACGATCCTCTGTAGACTGGAGGAGGCATAGGCAAAATGAATGAGGCAAAGCATTTTATGCTTCTTGGAAAAGATACTACTGTTGCCTTCCATCAGTTCTATTCAGTAAATATTTACTGAGCATTTATTCCACGCCAGGCATGGGGTTGCAGGGGGTGGGGCACAGAGAGCAGTCTTGCTGATGAAGACACCAGACTCTAGCCCTCAGAGTTTTTTTGTCAATGTGGAGCTGCCCTTCCTAAAATTAGCTGACCCAGGGAAATCTAACAATGTTTGTTTGCCTCTGCCTCCTGCCTCATTTTTCTGCAAATGAAAGGAACCAAACGGCCTATTGCCAGACGCATACAAGGTACAGGCCACCGCTAGATTTCCATTCTGTACAAACAACAGCAACAGTCAATCCTGACTGAGTCATATGGTGCTACTTCTAGAAAAGGTTAAAGACATTTGGTACAATTAAAAGGAGTTCGTGGGAGGGTGGGAGGGAGGAGGAAAATCTCAATTCACAGTCACATTTTTAAAAGCTTGAAATTTAAATTAGACTGGTTCCCTTGAAAGATCCTTAACTATACACCTTCCTCTACCTGGGAGCCATTCTCTTGAGAGCAGACGTCCCCCAGGATCCGCTTAGAACCAGATACCTCCACCACCTAAGTATCATTTATTCCCCCAGGCACGCTCTCCCTTTCCTGCAGGCCATTTCTCCCACTACCCCAGAGCCCTGCCCAAGGAGACTCTACCTTCATCAAGTTGCTCAAATCCCAGGTGATAAGCAAAACTCCCTTTCCTCAACAGGCCCTAGAACCTATATGCCCAATGTATTTTTGCCCTCCCACTTAGTAACCTCAATTACATACAGTCTTTCTCACCTACCCTGGAATCCACTGTGACAACTTTAAAGGCACACGTATCTCCGCACACAAGGTTATAAGAGAGTCTCTTGATCCAGCCAGGATCACAGCCGCCCCAAAGGCTTCATTAGCTGTATGTAAGGCCAGTCAAGCTTCTCCTTTCTGGACCAGCTACTCAGTACAGCTGATGAATAACCACCCTTCAATTAGCCAACCAGTTGAGAATAAACTGTATTTTCTATCACCCTCAAAGGATTCTTCACACTCTTTCAGTCACCAATCTGTCACCAAATTTCATTCCAATTTACCAGTGACCCAGCAGAGGATACAAAATGCAAGACTGCTGGTGTACTGGGTTAAATAGTGCCCAAAAGGTCATGTCCACCCAGCACCTGGGAACATGGCATTTGGAAATAGGGTCTTTGCAGATGTAATCAAATTAAGATGAAGTCGTACTGGATTAGGGTGGGCCCTCCTCCAATGACTGATATCCTCATAAGAAGAGGGAAATTTGAACACAGACACACACAGAGGCAGAGACTGGAATTATGCTGCTACAAGCCAAGGAACACCAAGGATCACCAGCAATCACCAGAAACTAGAAAAGGCAAGGAAGGATTCCTCCCTAGAGCCTTGGGAGGGAGCATGGCCGTGCTGGCACATTGATTTTAGACTTCTAGCCTCCAGAAGTGTGGAGAATAAATTTCTATTGTTTTAAGCTACCCAGTTTGTGGTACTTTGTTAGGAAATTAATACAGCTGGCAAGTAAAGATAAATGCAAATGGAGCTACTTCTAATTGTTTGGTATTTCAGGCAAGCTCAGAGACACTTCACAATTTCTCATAGAAAGCACCTGTGGAAACTGTGAACATCTGTAACCCTAAAAAACAGGCAAAGCAAAATGCTAGTTTCAACCAGATCAGTGAAGTCCTTAGAGCTTAATGTAAACAGTGAACACAGGGATGCTCCAATTCATTTGGGTGTTTCTGATCGTAACTGCTGAGGGAATTGAGGAAACAGAATGCAAAAACCTGAGGGGAATTAGGCCAGATTACTGCAGCAAAGAGCCCAGCCCTGTGAAAGAGCCCCAAGATCATTAACAGCTGAGAGCACAGGGCACTCAATGCTCACCACTACTTCCACCTGGTTTAAGGCAGCAAAAGAGTGCCACCTACTGAAGGACCACAACAGAACTAAGGCACACCTGTAAAACTTCCAATTTTTTAGTTAAAACAAGTTCCCAACTCCCAGGAGGAGAATGGCAAAAGAGAAGAGAGTCTACAACCAGTATCTCTCTGTAGAATTTGCCTAATTTTCCTCAAGAGGCACTTAACTGTATTCTGCCCAATTCAGGCATCAGTGATTCAAATAACCAGATGGTCAGTGGCCTCTGACCACACAGGCAAGCTTACCTTTTGCTGCATGATTGACAGAGGAGGGAGGTTCATCGTCAGATGTAGAGCTGAGGTTCAGGCCAAGCTCTGCAACTCTTTTCTTCTGTTTCTTGAGAGGGGCAGTGCATTCCGAATCATTTCTCCTCCTCATTGTTACTGCAACCACAAATCCAGATAGTCAGCTGCCCTTGTCAGAGATACTAGGATCACAGCAGGAATTCCAAAGAATGGGAATGAACCATTAATGGGATGAAAGTTGGCAACTCCAAACAGCTTCCATTGCCAGCACTTGAATAGCTTCTTCCTCAGAATGAGGTCCAGGAAGGGTGCTAGCCAAGCTCTGGTTTTCAATAACAGCTGTTAGTTTTACTGGAAAATGTGGTGCTCACAGACCCAGAGGCCTCTGGGCCATTGGTGTCAGATACCAAAAAGTCATGGATCAACTCCACGAGCCACAGGGGGAAAAAGACCTTGCGTACTTGTTATTCTATATTTTTGATGCAACACTGGCCATGTGTGACAACAATGTACACTAGAAATTAATCATGAAACCTGATGAATATCAACAAATATTTCCAAGGTGAAAAAAATCATCCCAGAATGATTGCTACATCACCATTATTATTTCACCAGGACAATTAAGAGGTTATACAGTATGATACAAATGTTGGTTTTTGGTTTACTTCAGGATGTTTGAAAACATGGGAGAAGTGGGCAAGTTTTTAAACGGAGTAAGGAATGGAAGCAGCGGTTGACTTAGGACTGAGAAAACAGAAGAGTGGGAAAGTTAGCAGGACCGGAGGTAGCCGTATCACAGGACTCAGGTACAAAAACAATCTTAAGAACAAGAACCCACCTCCACAAAAAAGAATGGAAACAGGCAAGGCACCATGTCACCATCATCCATGCCCATGGGTAAGCATGAGAGGCAAGCATGAGGGGAAAAAAATGAGATGCAGTGAAGTGATTATGAGATTCCTGAAATCTTAAGGAATGATCAAATTAAAGAACAATTAAGAGTAGAAGTGAATACAGTGGGTTTACACACAACCGCTGGCTATAAGAGGACTCAGAAAAGAGAAAGTACTCAAAAATAGGAGCAAACAGGTGGGTGCTCAGCTGGGCTGCAATTCCTTAGGCAAGGGGAGTTGCAGGTGCACAAGAACAGGCTTACAGTATGGGTCACAGCAGCAAGAGAGTGATGAAATCCAAAGATACCACTGATCCCCTCGTGATTCAAACATGAATCACGTTTCACTTCTCTCCAGCTCAAGGATGAGGCAGCCTACCCAACACATAATCTCATCCTTCCTAAGGAGGCAGCCTCTTACTAGGCACAGGCAGGGGCTATCCTGAGGAAGTAGGAAGAACAGGAGACGCTGAACAAACAGAAAGCAAAACCAGGCTGAGCCACATTTCACTTTAAACTACTGTGTTAAATACCCCCTCAACCCAAAGGCCCATAACGTAAGCAAAAAGGGCCCTCTGATTCCTAGCGACTCCGGGGGAGACTGGAAGCACAGGAAACTCAAGAACTGTGTTGAGGTAGGTGCCAAAAAAGGAGAGGAAATAGCGTCCGAAAGGCAGGAGATACAGATGCTCCTCCCCAAACCACCTCAGATTTGGGCCTTCCAAATCACCTCATTCAACCCTCTCCTTTTCCACTTAAAGAAACTGAGGCCCCAGAGGGGAAGGCCGCACAGCTAACCAGTGCCCAGCTCAAGTGACCTACACATCCAAAAGAATGTGCCCTGGCAGGGAACTTCTAAGTGGAAGGCAGAAGGCCTGGTTCTACCTGCTGCTCCCCCAGGGAAGGGGTTCAAATCCCCTCTCCAGTCTTCTCTCCCTGGGCCTCGGTTTCGCATTACCACCCCTATTCATAGAGGGAAGAGATGAGCTCACATCTCCCCGGGCCAGTCTTTTCATTTGTAGATAACGTGAGTGTGTGAATGTGTGCGCAGAGACGTTTGGCAGCGGCAGCTGGCGAACTGGGGATGCGGCGCGGGGAAGAAGGGTATAAAGGAGGAAGGGAGAGAGAAAGGGCGGTGAGGGTCACGACCGCCCATGGGGGGCCGAGGGGAAGATACTGAGCCCGCGGGCCCGCCCGCTCGCTCCCCCCGGGCCGCGCGTCGGCACTCACGCTGAGGGAAGAGGGCGAGCTGCCAAGGAGCGGAGAGGGGGGAATCAGGCCGCCGATGCCGCCGCCACCAGGCCTGGCCCTGCCGCTGCCAGAGCCGCCTCCTCCTCCCCCAGTTTCGCTTCCCCACAAGCCCGCCCCGGTCCGCTGGCCGCGTAGTCGCGCTCGGGTCCCGCCCTGCGGGCCGCGCAGCTTGATGACGTCAGGGCATCCAGCTCCCTCCACCCTCCCGGGCCCTGGCCCAGGGGCAGACGGCTCTAGTTCTGGCCCGCCCCACCCCCTGCCCCCGAGCAGCCCAGAGCGCCTGCGCAGAAGGCCCAACGGAGAAAGGATACAAAAGCAAAAGTAACCAGGTATCTTCCGGCTTTGGGTACGAGAAAGAAGTACTAAAAACAAAAAAGGCCAGGTGCCATCACATCAACTCATCTCTCTTAATCTCATTATTATCTTAATTTTACAGATTAAGAACAAGTTTAGAGAGGGAATTCCCTGGCGGTCCAGTGGTTAGAACTCCACGCTTCCATTACTGGGGCACGGGTTCCATCCCTGGTTAGGGAACTAAGATCCCACAAGGCCCCCGGCGCGGCCAAAAAAAACAAAAGGAACAAGTTTAGAGAGGTAAACGGAAAACTGGTTGAGGGCAGAAACCCAGTCTTCTTGTTCACTGCTGTATCCCCAACACGCAGCATACAGTACATTCTCTACAGATATTGAACTAAGGTCCAGAGGAAAGAAAGAAGGCCGCCTGTGGCATTTTACCATATGGACACGGATGGCTTCCTTTGCCAAACCCCTCTTCTGACCTTCAGACCAATATGGCCAAAAGTCTGCCCAACATCCTCACTCAGTCACTTCACACCCATAGATTCAAGTCTGACCTTATATTCTCCCATAAACCTGCTCTTTTTCCAATGAATTACACCACCATTGGTCCAACCAGAAATCTTCTCTCATTCCCCAGAGCCTCCAGTATATACTTTATTGCGTTTACCTACAAATTATCCCAAATCTATCCATTCTCCATCCACATTGCCACTAACCATGCACTCACCTTCTCTCATCAGGATTTCTCCAATAATCTCCAAATCATTGTCCCTGTCTCCAGTCGGGATCCCTCTAGTGCATTCTCTGCAAATCAAAGTGATTTAAAAAAAGAAAAAAAACTAATTTGATCCTGTTACAACACATCAATGATGAAAGCCCATCAATGGCTTCTCACTTCTCTCAGGATGAAGCCAATGTCCTTAGGATGGCATACAAGACCCTCCCATCTGACCCCTTCTGCAGTCATACTTTGAGCTACTGGTCCCTTAGTTCTCCCCATCGCGGTTTTCTCTTGGTTTCTCAACCATGCCATGCCTCTCGAAAGAGTTCATCCCCTTTCCTGGATTGCTCTTCTCCCTCTCTTTGCTTGGGTAACGTCCACTTATCCTGAGGCCTGTTTAGTGTTATCTCTGGTAATCTTTCCTGACCCCACAAGTCTGAGTGGGGAGTCCCCCTAAGCTTCCATAGCCTTCTGTCCTTCACTATCAAAGCACTCACCAGTCTTGTATAATGACCCACTGACTCATCTGCCTCCCCACTCAGCTGTAAACTTTGTACAGGAAAGGTTATGTCTGTCTGTATTAAATCCATAAGATTTAATATTGTGGCTGGCAGTAGGTACGCAATAGACATTTATTGAATATATGGAAGTATGGAAAATGAATGAAGGTTAAGTGATGTGCCCCAGGTCACAGAGCTAGGAAGCAACAAATGAGCATTTAAACCCAGGTTTCTTTGGTTCTAAAGCTGTGTCTTTCCACCTCACCAGGGGTTCTTAACATGGGTTAAGACATTATTCTTAACATGTATTGGATACCTTTGGTAATCTTGTAAAGCTTGTGAACCCATTCTCAAAATAATAATTTGAAGGGCATAATATACAATGTATAGGATTACAAAGGAAATCAATTATTTGAAATACAGTTACTTTTAAATTGTGATTTGTTTACTTTTAATGTAAAGCATTAAATAATGAGAGAATGCATTTAAAACATAGGAAAATTAATGATAAATTTACTTATATATATATATATGAGTAAATCCAGTGAATAACGCTGGAACAACCAGATACATATATAGGGGAAAGATGAATCTTGATTCCTACCTTACACCATATGTAAAATTAAATAAAAATGGATCAGACCTAAACAAAGAGCAAAAACAGAAAAGAAAAAAAAAAGCTTATAAAAGAAAACATAGGTGACTATAGTTAGCAATAACGTATTGTATGTTTGAAAGCTATAACCATGTGAGGTGCTGGATGTTAACTGACTGTGGTAATCATTTTCCAGTATATACATATATCAAATTATTATGTTGTACACCTTGAACATACAATGTTATATCAATTATATCTCAATAAAACGGGAAAACAGAAGTTTAAAAAAAGAAAACATAGAAAAATATCTTTGCAGACTTGGAGTAGACAAAGATATTTTTTACAAAGGACCCAGAGAGCATTAATCAGAAGAAAAAATTGAGAAAAATAGACTTCACAAAATAAAAAGGCTTCTGCTCATCAAAAGACTCCGTTAAGAAATTGAATAGGCAAGCCACGGACTGAAAGAAAAACATTCACAGTACAAATATTTGACAAATGACTTATTTCCAAAAAAATATATAATACCCAACAACAAAAAGAAAAACAGAAGTTTCCAATTCTTGTCAAAATGGAGAAAACACATTCCATCCCATTTCTTCCACTGAATGCAATTTATAACCTAGGCAGAATGCATGCAACACCTATCTGAGGATTATGAAAAGTAAATGGTAGCAGAATTCTTCTTTTTTTTGAAATAAATTTATTTATTTTATTTATTTACTCTTGGCTGCGTTGGGTCTTCGTTGTTGCACGCAGGCTTTCTCTAGTTGTGGCGAGCGGGGGCTACTCTTCGTTGTGGTGCACGAGCTCTAGGCGCGCAGGCTTCAGTAGCTGTGGCATGTGGGCTCAGTAGTTGTGGCTCCCGGGCTCCAGAGCGCAGGCTCAGTAGTTGTGGCACAACAGGCCCAGCTGCTCCACGGCATGTGGGATCTTCCTGGACCAGGGCTCGAACCTGTGTCCCCTGCATTGGCAGGTGGATTCTTAACCACTGTCACCAGGGAAGCCCAGCAGAATTCTTGAGGAAGGAAAAACAGAAGTCAAAGAACCACCAAATCAGGGTGAGTTTCCCAGTTGTTCCCCCTCTGGTATCTCCTGGCCAGGGCTGAAAGGCAGCCTGAAACCTGGAACGTGCAAGGGGTGCAGATGGAAAGAGCTCCAAGAAACCATCTATTTCTTATCCCAGAAGCAAGAAAGCAGTCCCTATAGATCAGAGAAACTGGAGGAAATCGTGTAGTTTTTGTTTTGTTTCTTTGATTCACTTAAGGTTCCTCCATGTCTTTTCATGGCTTGATAGCTTATTTCTTTATTTATTTATTTTTGGCTGCATTGGGTCTTTGCTGCGCATAGGCTTTCTCTAGTTGTGGCGAGCAGGGGCTACTCTTCATTGTGGTGCATGGGCTTCTTATTGCGGTGGCTTCTCTTGTTGCGGAGCATGGGCTCTAGGCGCGCGGGCTTCAGTAGTTGTGGCTCATGGGCTCTAGAGTGCAGGCTCAGTAGTTGTGGCGCATGGGCTTAGTTCCTCTGCAGCATGTGGGATCTTCCTGGACCAGGGATCAAACCTGTGTCCCCTGCATTGGCAGACAGATTCTTAACCACTGCACAACCAGGGAAGTCCCAGCTTATTTCTTTTTAACACTGAATAATATTCCATTGTCTGGATGTATCCCAGTTTATTTATCCGTTCACATACTGAAGGACATCTTGGTTACTTCCAAATTTTAAACATTACAAATAAAGTTTCTATAAACATTCATATGCAGGTTTTTCTGTGGACATAATTTTTCAATACACTTGGGTAAATACCAAGGGGCACAATTACTGGATCATATGTTAAAAGTATGTTTAATTTTATAAGAAACTGCCAAACTGTCTTCCAAAGTGGCTGTATCATTTTGCATTCCCACCAGCAATGTATGAGAGTTCCCATTTTTCCACATCCACACCAGCACTTAGGGTGGTCAATATTCCAAATTTTGGCCACTCTAGTATGGGTGTAGTGGTATCTCGTTCTAATTTGCCTTTCCCTGATGACCTATGATGTGGAACATCTTTTCATATACTTATTTATTATGTGTGTATCTTTGGTGAGGTCTGTTAAGGTCTTTGTCCCATTTTTTAATTAGGTTGTTTGTTATCTTATTATTATTATTATTTTTTTTTTTTTTTTGGCTGCGTCGGGTCTTAGTTGTGGCACACGGGATCTTTCATTGTGGTGCGAGGGCTCCAGAGCACATGGGCTCTGTAGTTGAGGCACTCGGGCTCTCTAGTTGTGGCACGCTGGCTTAGTTGCCCCGCAGCATGTGGGATCTTAGTTCCTTGATCAGGGATTGAACCGGCATCCCTTGCATTGCAAGATGGATTCTTAACCACTGGACCACCAGGGAAGTCCCTTGTTATCTTATTATTAAGTTCTAAGAGTTTTAAAAGTGAATGTCCAGTTGTTCTGGTATCATTTTTTTTTCTCTCTCTAGTACCATTTTTTAAAAGACTATCTTTGCTCCATTGTACTGCCATTTTTCCTTTGTCAAAGATCGGTTGGCTATATATATGCAGGTCTATTTCTGGGCTCTATATTCTGCCCATTAATCTATTTGTCTATTCTTTTGCTATATCTTGATCACTATGGCCTTATAGTATGTCTTGAAGTTGAGTAATGTCAGTCCTCCAACTTTGTTCTTCTCCTTCAGTAATGTGTTGACTATTCTGGATCTTTTGCCTATCCACAGAAAATGTATTTTTTTAAATATTATTGCAAATATATTTTTGGGTTTTTTTATAGGGGTAAAATATACATAAAATTTTCCATTTTCATCATTTTAAGTGTACAATTCAATGGCATTAAGTGCATTCACATTGTTGTGCATTCAACTACATTTTTTCCCCATATACATGTATCTATTCTTTTTCAAATTCTTTTCTCATTTATGTTTTTACAGAATATTGAGCAGAGTTCCCTGTGCTATACAGTAGGTCCTTGTTGGTTATCTATTTTAAATACAGAAGTGTGTACAGGTCAATCCCAAATTCCCACTCTATCCCTCCCCCCAACCCTTCCCCCCAGTAACCATAAGTTCATTCTCTAAGTCTGTGAGTCTGTTTCTGTTTTGTAAATAAGTTCATTTGTATCATTTTTTTTATATTCCACATATAAGTGATATCATATTATATTTGTCTTTCTCTGTCTGACTTACTTCACTTAGTATGATAATCTCCAGGTCCATCCATGTTGCTGCAAATAGCATTATTTCTTTCTTTTTAATGGCTGAGTAAAATTCTATTATATATATGTACCACATCTTCTTTATCCATTCATCTGTCCATGGACATTTAGGTTGTTTCCATGTCTTGGCTATTGTAAACAGTGCCATAATGAACACTGGGGTGGACGTATCTTTTTGAACCATGTTTTTCTACAGATATATGCCCAGGAGTGGGATCGCTGGATCATATGGTAGCTCTATTTTTAATTTTTTAAGGTACCTCCATACTGTTCTCCATAGTGGCTGTACCAATTTACATTCCCACCAACAGTGCGGGAGAGTTCCCGTTTCTCCACACCCTCTCCAGCATTTATTATTTGTAGATTTTTTTTGATGGCCATTCTGACTGGTGTGAGGTGATATCTCATTGTAGTTTTGATTTGCATTTCTCTAATAATTAGTGATGTTGAGCATCTTTTCATGTGCTTCTTGGCCATCTATATGTCTTCTTTGGAGAAATGTCTACGTAGGTCTTCTGCACATTTTTTGATTGGGTTGTTTGGTTTTTTGATATTGAGCCGCATGAGCTGTTTGCAAATTTTGGAGACTAATCCCTTGTCAGTCGCATCATTTGCAAATATTTTCTCCCATTCTCTGGGTTGATTTTTTGTTTTGTCAATGGTTTCCTTTGCTGTGCAAAAGCTTTTGCATTTACTTAGGTCCCATTTGTTTATTTTTGTTTTTATTTCCATTACTCTAGGAGATGGCTCAAAAAAGATATTGCTGCTATTTATGTCAAAGAGTGTTCTGCCTATGTTTTCCTCTAAGAGTTTTATAGTATCTGGTCTTACATTTAGGTCTTTAATCCATTTTGAGTTTATTTTTGTGTATGGTGTTAAAGAATGTTCTAATTTAACTTTTTTACATGTAGCTGACCAGTTTTCCCAGCATCATTTATTGAAGAGACTGTCTTTCCTCCATTGTATAGTCTTGCCTCCTTTGTCATACATTAATTGACCATAGGTGGGTGGGTTTATTTCTGGGCTTTCTATCCTGTTCCATTGATCTATATTTCTGTTTTTGTGCCGGTACCATACTGTTTTGATGACTGTAGCTTTGTAGTACAGTAAGTCCCCTACATACGAACGAGTTCTGTTCTGAGAGCGTGTTTGTAAGTCCAATTTGTTCATAAGTCCAACAAAGTTAGCCTAGGTACCCAACTAACACAATCAGCTATATACCACTGCTTTTACACTTGCTTCTGGACATCCTGGGCTTGAAATAAAGATACTGTACTACTGTACTCTATACAGTACTGTACAACCACTTGTGGAGGATCCATGCGTGTGACAATGTATGCCAGACACATGAACTCACTTACCTGACTGGACATGCGAACACACGCTTATATCTTTGAAAGTTCACAACTTGAAGGTTCGTGTGTAGGGGACTTACTGTACAGTCTGAAGTCAGGGAGCCTAATTCTTCCAGCTCCGTTTTTCTTTCTCAAGATTGCTTTGGCAAAAGACCCCAATTGCTTTGGGGTCTTTTGTGCCTCCATACAAATTTTAAGATTTTTTGCTCTAGTTCTGTGAAAAATGCCATTGGTAATTTGATAGGGATTGCATTGAATCTGTAGATTGCCTTGGGTGGTAGAGTCTTTTTGACAATATTGATTCTTCCATCCAAGAACATGGTATATTTTTCCATCTGTTTGTGTCATCTTCGATTTCTTTCATAAGCATCTTATAGTTTTCAGAGTACAGGTCTTTTGTCTCCCTAGGTAGGTTTATTCCTAGGTATTTTATTCTTTTTGATGCAATGGTAAATGGGATTGTTTCTTTAATTTCTCTTTCTTATCTTTCATTGTTAGTGTATAGAAGTGCAAGAGATTTCTGTGTATCAATTTTGTATCCTGCAACTTTACCGAGTTCATTGATGAGCTCTAGTAGTTTTCTGGTAGCATCTTTAGGATTTTCTATGTATAGTATCATGTCATCTGAAAACAGTGACAGTTTTTCTTCTTCTTTCCCTATTTGGATTCCTTTTATTTCCTTTTCTTCTCTGATTGCCGTGGCTAGGACTTGCAAAACTATGTTGAATAAAAGTGGTGAGAGTGGGCATCCTTGTCTTGTTCCTGATATTAGAGGAAATGCTTTAGCTTTTCACCATTGAGTATAATGTTAGCTGTAGGTTTGTCATATATGGCCTTTATTATGTTGAGGTACGTTCCCTCTATTCCCGCTTTCCACATAAACTTTAGAATCAATTTGTCAATACCCACAAAATAACTTGCTGGATTTGGATTGGGATTGCACTGAATCTATAGATCAAGTTGGGAAGAACTGACATCTTGACAATATTGAGAATTCCCTATCCATGAACATGGAATATCTCTCCATTTTATTTAATTCTTTGATTTAATTCATCAGAGTTTTACAGTTTTCCTCATATAGATCTTGTATATATATATTTTTTGTTTAGGTTTTTTTTTTGTTTTTGGCTGCACTGTGTGGTATGCAGGATCTTAGTTCCCCAACCAGGGATCAAACCCATGCCCCCTGCAATGGAAGCACAGAGTCTTAACCACTGGACCACCAGGGAAGTCCCTTGTATGTATTTTGTTAGATTTATACCCAGGTGTTTCATTTTGGGGAATGCTAACATGAATAGTATTGCATTTTTTATTTCAAATTCCATTTGTTCATTTTTGGTGTATACGAAAGCGATTGACTTTTGTATATTATCTTGTATCCTCCAAGACAAATGTTTTTTTTAACAGATATTATACAATAACAACAATAAAAACACATAGCCCAATTTAAAAATGGGCAAAAGAGTTGAATAGACATTTCTCCAAAGAAGTATAGAAATGGCCAACAACCATATGAAAATATGCTCAACATCACAAATCATTATAGAAATGCAAATCCAGAGTACAGTGAGTTACCACCGCACACCCATTAGGACGACCACTATCAAAAAAACAAAAACAAAAAATAACAAGTGTTGAGATGATGTGGAGAAATTGGAACACTGGTGCACTGTTGTGGGAATGTCAAATGGTGCAGCCACTATGGAAAACAGTATGGAGTTTCCTCAAAAAAATAGAAATAGAATTACCATATGATTCAGCAACTCTCCTTCTGGGTATATATCCAAAGGAATTGAAAGAAGGGTCTCAAAGGGCTATTTGCATACCCATGTTCCCTAAGCATTATTTACAACAGTTAAGAGGTAGAAGTAACCCAAGTGTCCATCAAAGGATGAGTGAATATACAAAATGTAGTATATGCATACAATGGAATATTATTCAACCTTAAAAAAGGAGTAACTTCTATCACATGCTATAACATAGATAAACCTTGAGGGCATTATGCTAAGTGAAATAAGCCAGTCACAAAAAGACAAATACTGTATGATTCCACTTATGTGAGGTATCTAAAGTATCTAAAGTAGTCAAACACATAGAAACAGAAAGTAGAATTGCCAAGGACTGGTGGAAAGAAGAAATGGGAAGCTGTTGTTCAATGGGTAAAGAGTTTCAGTTTTGCAATATGAAAAACTTCTGAAGATCTGCTGCACAACAATATGAATATAATTAACACTACTGAACTATGCACTTTAAACTTATTAAGATGGTGGACGTCCCTGGTGGTGCAGTGGTTAAGAATCTGCCTGCCAATGCGGGAGACACGAGTTTGATCCCTGGTCCAGGAAGATCCCACATGCTGTGGAGCAACTAAGCCCATGCACCACAACTACTGAGCCTGTGTTCTAGAGCCCACGAGCCACAACTACCGAGCCCACACACCACAACTACTGAAGCCCGTGTGCCATAGAGCCCATGCACCGCAACTACTGAGCCCGTGTGCTGCAACTACTGAAGCCCGCATGCCTAGAGCCCATGCTTCACAAGAGAAGCCACCACAATGAGAAGCCCACATACCGCAACGAAGAGTAGCCCCTGCTCACCACAACTAGAGGAAGCCCGCATGCAGTAACGAAGAACCAACGCAGCCTAAATAAATAAATAAAAATAAAATTATTAAGATGGTAAATTTTGTGTTATGTGTTTTTTTACCAAAATTGAAAAAAACAGCTATTATAATCATGATCTAATAGAAGGCCTGAAGACTCTTAACATGAATAGAAAGATAGTAAGTCTCACCAGAGAAAGAAAAGATTAAAAAATAACCAAATGGGAATTTTAGAATTGAAAAATATAGTAAAAGAAACAAAAATTTCACTAGATTGGATCAATAGCAGAATGGAGGTGGCAGAGGGAGAGTCATTGAACTTGAAGATAAATCAATGAAAACTATCCAATCTGAACAACAAAGAGAAAAAATGAGGGAAAAAATTGAACAGAGCTTCAGGGGCCTGTGGAGAAATACCAAAATGTCTAACACTCATGTCATCAGAGTCCCAGAATGAAAGGAGAAAGAAAAAATACTTGGTGCAGAAAAAATATTTTAAGAGATAATGACTGAAAACTTCCAAAAGATGGCAAAAGACATAAACTTACAGATTCCAGATGCCTAGAACTCTCTAAACAGGAAAGACTCAAAGAAATATATTCTCACACCTGTCATAATCACACTGCTGAAAACTAAAAGCAAAGACAATATCTTGAAAACAGAGAAAAACCATGTATCACATATAGGAGAACAACAATTAGAACAACTGTAGATTTCACATCAGAAATCTCAGGAATGAAGGAAGAACAATAAAAATGGAAAATATCTAGGTAAATATAATAGACTGCTTTTCTTCTTTTAAGTTCTTTAAAGTTTATGTGAGAGTTGAAAGCAAAAAATATAACATTGTCTGATGTTTATGTATATAAACATACTATGTATGACAACTATAACATAAATAGGGGAGGGCAAAAGGACCTATACGGTGATAAGGTTTCTATATTCCACTGAAAGTTGTAAAATATTAATTCTAAATAGACTGTGAAAAGTTAAGTATGTATATTATAATCCCTAAAACAACTTCTTAAAAAAAGATTCAGGAATTCCAACTTCTGAAATGGCATAGTAAGGACCTCTGAAAATACAGTCCTTCAGAAAAGCAATGAAAACACAGGCAAATTTGTCAAAATCAACTTTTTCAGAACTCTGGAAATTAACCAAAGACTTGCAAAAATCCAAGGAGTGTTTCTTCAATAAAAATTGTTTCAGTAAGAACAATGCACTTTGTGGCATTTTAACTTGCCCCAATCCTATCTCCCTATTGCCAGCTCCATGGTACACTTGAAAACCAACAGCCTTGTAACTATGGTGGCTGTGAAAACCAGCAACCTAGAAGCCACTGAAGAGAATAAAACAGGTTTGGAGCTCCCCAAAAGCCCTATCCCCAGAGAATTGTCACTATTTGACCTATCTGGCAGCTTGCTGAAAATCTCCATTCTCATGGCTTTTCTTATTTTACCTGACTCAGAGGTCACTCTGTGCAAACAGTTCTATTTGCAAGGCATTATCAAAAATAATCAGTGGCAATTGTTTAACATAGCAGCTGCCTGAAGCATCATTACCAGATGGAGATAACAAAAACCTTAAAAGGAATATCTGGAAATGAGTTGCCCATAGAGATCTCTGAAAAGCCCCAGAATATTCCTGGGTATCTAGAAGGCCACATGAATGAGCAGGGCTGTGCACATGCCCAGGAAAGACCTGAGAAGGCCCTAATCTCTCACCTCTGACTGACGGTGAGGCTCTATACAAGCAGGAGGTGAAGGCTAAGGCAGATTTGTAAACTGCCTATTAGTGCATTGAAGCCACACCCCAACAAAGGCTAGGAGATTTATTGGCTCCAAGCATGTAAGGAAATCTGTCCAGTCATTAACTGACCATTAAGCTAACCAAGCAGAGACTTCAGTGGCCATGCATGACAAAAAATACAGACTTTATAGAATTAGTTCAGGAAAATAACTGAAAAACAGCAACAAAAACAAACTGGGGAAGGGGGTGGGTGTCTTATATCCAGAGTTGCCACATTATTTTAAATATTCAGTTTCAACACACAAGGAAATGGTAAAGTATGACCCAAACACAGGGGGGTGGGAGGAAGCAGTCAATAGAAACCGTACCTGATAAAGCCCAGAAGTGGAACCTAGTAGACAATGACTTTAAATCAGCTATTATAATATGTTCAAAGAATCAAAGGAAACCATGTTTGAAGAATTAAAAGAAAGTATGAGGACAATGTCTCGCCAAATAGAAAACATCAATAAAGAGATTTTTTTTTTTTAAGGGAACCAAATAGAAATTCTGGAGTTGAAAAATACAGTAACTGATATGAAAATTTCACTACTGAGGCTTGTATGGGAAGAATTGTGTCCCCCACAAAATTCATATGTTGAAGTCCTAACTCTCAATGATACTTATTTGGAGATGGGGCTTTTAGGAGGTGATTAAGGTTAAATGGAGTAATAGGGGATCCTCAATAAGTTTAACACCTGACTTCTCATCAGAAATCATGGAGGCCAGAAGACACTAGAATGACATATTCAAAGTGCTGAAAGACAAAGACTGTCAACCAAGAATTCTATACCCAGCAAAACTATCCTGCAAAAAAAAAAAAATCACTGTGTGGGGGTAGGAGGGTCATAAAGGAAAAATTAAGACATTCCCAGATAGGGACTTCCCAGGCAGTCCAGTGGTTAAGACTTCACCTTCCAATCCAGGGGGTGCAGGTTTGATCCCTGGCTGGGGAACTAAGATCCCACATGCCTTGTGGCCAATAAACCAAAAAAAGCATAAAACAGAAGCAATATTGTAACAAAGTCAATAAAGACTTTAAAAATGGCCCACGATCAAAAATAAGTCTAAAAAAAAGACATTCCCAGATAAACAAAATCAGATTATTTGTCATTATGAGAACTGCCTTACAGGCTACTGAAAGGAATCCTTCAAGCTGAAAGAAAGGACACCAGACAGTAAACTGAATCCACACAAAGAAATATATAACACCAGTAAAGGTTGCTTCAAATTCATTTTGGGAGTAGGCAAATGAAAACAGTAAAGAAATTACATTCAGAATTCTCTGTCTTATATTCCCTGCCACACTCATCCCTGTCTCCTAATCAGAAAACCAAGTCAGAGGTAACTTAAGAAGATGTATTTTTATTTCTTACTTTAAAAATTAATAATTTGAATTTTAAAAATATACAAAGAGATATAGTAAAAAACTCACTATATCAATTAAAATGGAATATTTTAAAATTTCAAATAATCCAAAAGAAGGCAGGAAAGGAGAAACAGAAGTATGAAAAACAGAGAGAATAAACAAAATTAATAAAATGGCAGACCTAAATCCAAACACGTCAATAACTGTATTAAATGTCAATGGTCTAAGTAGACCAATTAAAAGAGATTGTCATAAAAGACTACAAAAATTAAGAGCTAACTATATGCTGCCTTATAAAACTCCACTAAATATAAGGGTCAGTTAAAATTAAAAGGATTTTTAAAATTATATACCAAGAAAACACTGATCTGGGGGCTTCCCTGGTGGCGCAGTGGTTGAGAATCTGCCTGCTAATGCAGGGGACACGGGTTCGAGCCCTGGTCTGGGAAGATCCCACATGCCGTGGAGCAGCTAGGCCCGTGAGCCACAACGACTGAGCCTGCGCGTCTGGAGGCTGTGCTCCCCAACAAGAGAGGCCACGATAGTGAGAGGCCTGTGCACCACAATGAAGAGTGGCCCCCACTTGCTGCAACTAGAGGAAGCCCTCGCACAGAAACGAAGACCCAACACAGCCAAAAAAATAATAATAATAAATAAATAAATAATTAAAAAAAAGAAAGAAAGAAAACACTCATCAAAAGAAAGCTTAAAAATCTACAGTAGTATCAGTCAAAGTAGACTTCAGAGTGAGGAAAAACTATCAGGGAGAAAGAGGGACACTGAATAATGATAAAAGAGTAAACTCATCAAGAAGACATAACAACCTTAAATATGTATGTTAACAACAGAGCTTCGAAATAAAAGTGAAGACTGATAGAAATTAAAGGAAAAATGGACAACCCCAAAATTATGGTTGAAGAGTTCAACCCTTATCTCTCAGTAATCAATTGAACAGGAGACAGACATCATCAAGGATATAGAAAAACAAACAACATCACTGGCCAACTGGATCTAATTGACACATATAGAACATTTCACCCAACAGCAGCAGAATACACATTCAAGTACACATGTGTACCAAGATAGACTATATCCTGGATCATAAAACAACCTTAACAAATTTAAAATAATTGAAATCAAACAAAGTAAGGTCTCTGACTGTATAGCAGTAAAGTAGAAATCAGTAACAGAAAGATACCTTAAAAAATCTCCAATATTTGGAAATTATTCTAAATAATCCATGCATCAAAAAGAAATCTCAAAGGAAATTAGAGAATATTTTTAAGAAAATGAAAATAAAAGTACAACATATCAAAAATTGCAGAATGCAGCTAAATCATGCTTAGAAGTAAATGTTATTGTGTTAAATGATTCTATCAGAAAAGAAGAAAGGTCACAATTCAACAATCAAAGTTTCCACCTTAAGAAACTAGACAAGGAAGAGCAAATAAGTTCAAAGTAAGCAGATAAAGGAAGTAATAAAAATAAAAGCAAAAATCAATGAAATTCAAAACAGAAAAATAAAGAAAACAAAAGCTGGTTCTTTGAAAAAGTAAGTAAAATTAATAAACTTCTTGCCATCCAGAGAAAAAAAGGAGATACAAATGACCAATTTCAGGATGAAATGGGGAGTATCTTTATAGATGCTGCAAACATTAGAAAGATATAAGGAAATACTGAGAACATCTCTATACATATAAATGGACCAATTGATATGAACCAATTCCTTAAAAACTACAAAATACCAAAACTCACCCAAGAAGAAATAAATTACCTGAATAGTTCTATATCTGTTTTTTTTAATTGACTTCATAGTTTTAATTTTTTAAAAAAACTTCAAAAAAATTGAGGGTCAGATGGCTTCACTGTAGAACTCTACAAACATATAAAGAAGAAATTATACCAATTCTACACAATATCTTCCAGAAAATAAAAGAGAAAGGGACATTTTCCAAAGTGTTATATGAGGCCAGCATTATTCTGATACCAAAGCCAGAGAAGGTCAATAGAAGAAAATTGGGGAGTTCTCTGGCAGTCCAGTGGTTAGGACTCCACACTCTCACTGGCCAGGGTGCAGGTTTGATCCCTGGTTGGGGAACTAAGATCCCGCAAGCCACATGACATGGGTGAAAGAAAGAAAAGAAAGGAAAGGAATAGAAAAGAAAATTGCAGTCCAACATCCCTCACGAACATTAGAAACAAAAGTTCTAGACAAAATACTAGTGAATCAAATCCAGCAATGTATAAAAAGAATTCTACACCTTGGCCAAGTAGTGTTTATCCCAGGAATGCAAGACTGGTTAAATATTAAAATACCAATGTAATTCCTATTAACAGACATAAAAATCAAACTTCATAATCACATTAATTGAAGCAGAAAAAGCATTTCAGAAAATTCAATACCCATTTATGATTAAAAACTAGTGATAAAAGGGAAGAGTATATATATTCATGTATTAATTATTACAATTAGTATAATATGTTTATATATACATACATACATGTATAAAATCCTACATAATGATGAAAGTCTGAATGCTTTCCCACTGAGATTGCAACAAACGAAGAACAAACCTGCCTCTACATTGGATATATTCCTTTAGCTCTAACCTTTGTGCTCTGTTGCCTGCTCTGCACATCTGTAGAGGAATGCTGCCTATAGCCTGAAATATACATAATAGCCCTTTCTCAAGACTCTGCCTCCCAGGCTTGACCTTTAAAGGTATAACAATTTTCATTCACATATAAAAAGTTGTAGAATAGAGAATAACATTGTCTTGTTGGAGGTTTACAGGAACATCATGACCAGACCCGACATGGATAACTACAAGAACAAAGGATTATCACATCCTCTCTGCATCTGGCTGGCACCAAGAAGTTTGCAACAACCAGCCACACCCCCTCCTCTTTTCGTATAAAACAAGCCTGAATTCTAACTCAAGTTAGATGGTTCTTTGGAACACTAGTCCACCATCTTCTCGGTCTGCTGGCTTTCCAAATAAAGTTGCTATTCCTTGCCCCAACACCTCGTCTCTTGATTTATTGGCCTGTCATGTGGTGACAGTGTGAGCTAGGACTTGGTAACAAGATCAGGAACAAAGTAAGGATAAACACTTTCACCACTCAATCAAATCCTACTGGAAGTCCTAGCCAGTGCAATAAGGCAGGGGGATAAAAGACATATTATTGGAAAGGAAGAAAGAAGAGGATCCTATACACATGACATGAAGTCTACATAGAAAATCGCAAAGAATCTACAAAAAAAGTTCCTAGAGTTAATAAGTGAGTTTTGAAAGTTTGCAGAATTCAAGGTCAACAAACAAAAATTGATATTTCTATATATTAGCAATTAACAATTGGATATCAAAATTTTTTAAATACCATTTACAAAAGTGTCAAGAAAATGAAGTGTTCTTAAAAACTTGTTCAGAATATATCTGCTAAAAAACCCTACAAGATTATGATGAAATAAATCAAAGACCTATAGAGAGAGAAGTACCACATTCATGGATTGGATGATTCAATATAGTTAAGATTTCAATTATTCTTAAATGATCTATCAACTTTGTGCAATTCCAATAAAAATGCCAGAAGGAATTTTTGTAGATACAAACATACGGATTTTAAAATTTATGTGGAAAAGCAAAGGAACTTGGATACCAAAAACAATTTTGAAAAAGAAGAATAAATCTGGAGAGTCCATACTATCTGATGTTTAAGACTTACTACTAAAAGAAAAAGACTTACTATAAAGCTACAGTGATCAAGGCATTGTAATAATGGCAAAGGAATAGACACATAATCAATGGAACAGAGTATAGAGTTTAGAAATAGACTCATACAAATGTGGTCAATTGCTTTTTGACAAAAGTACAAAGACAATTCAGTGAAGAAAGAATTGTCTTTTCAACATAAGGTGTTGGAACACTGTTTCAACATTCATATGCAATTGTCATTATCACCATCATCTTCAACTAAACTGTACCTTGATACAAAAATTAAACCAAAATGGATCATTGACCTAAACATAAACTCTAAAAGTATGAAACTTTTAGAAGAAAACATAGGAGAAAATTTTCGTAACCTTGGGTTAGGCAAAGAGTTCATAAATGTGACACCAAATCATGATCTATATAAAAAAAAACATTGATAAATTAGACTGCATCAAAACTGAAAACTATTGCTCTGTAAAAGATACTATTAAAATGAAAAGAGAAGCTACAGATGAGAGAAAATATTTGCAAATCATATATCCCACTACAGACTTGTATCCACAATATATAAAGAACTCTCAATATTCAACAGTAAGGAAACAAACAATACAATTTTTTTTTCACTTTATTTTTTTTTAAGTTTTTGGCTGCATTGGGTCTTTGTTGCTGTGTGTGGGCTTTCTCTAGTTGCAGCGAGCAGGGCTACTCTTCGTTGGGGTGCGCAGGCTTCTCGTTGGGGTGCGCAGGCTTCTCATTGTTGTGGCTTCTCTTGTTGCGGAGCATGGGCTCTAGGCACGTGGGCTTCATTAGTTGCAGCACACGGGCTCAGTAGTTGTGGCTCACGGCTCTAGAGCGCAGGCTCAGTAGTTGTGGCGCACAGGCTTAGTTGCTCTGCGGCATGTGGGATCTTCCTGGACCAGGGCTCAAACCCATGTCCCCTGCATTGGCAGGCGGGTTCCTAACCACTGCGCCACCAGGGAAGCCCCAACAATACAATTTTTTAAATGGGCAAAAGATTTAAGCAGATCGCTCACCACACAAAATATATGGGTGGCAAATAAGCACCTGAAAAGATACTCAACATCAGTTGTCATTATGGAAATGCAAATTAAAACCACAGTAAGATACACACCTATTAGAATGCCTATGATTTTTTAAAAATCTGACAATACCAAGTGCTGGTGAAGATGTGAAGCAACTGGAATACTTATCAATTGCTGATGGGTATGGAAAGTGGAACAAGCCCTCTGGATAACACTTTGGTTGTATCTTATAAACTGGAATATATATGTACCTTATTACCCAGGAGTCACAGTGAGCTATTTACCTATATAAGTGAATCTTATGTTCACACAAAAGCCAAATACAAATGTTTATACAGAGAGAAGTTCTATTCATAATTGTCTAGAAAGAACTCAAATGTTCTTCTATAGGAAAATAGATAACCTATGGTACACCTTTACAATGGAATACTACATAAGCAATAAAAAGGAAGAAACTATTGACAAAGGCAACAACATGAAAGAATTTCAAATGCTGAGTGAAAGAAGCCAGGCTCCAATGGTTACATAGTGTATAACTCCATCTACACGACATTCTGGAAAAGACAGAACCATAAGGACAAAGAATAGGGCAGTAATTGTTAAGAGTTAGGAATGGGGGAAAGGTGTGACCATAAAACAACCGGGATCCATAAGGGACTCTTTAGGGTGTTGGAACTGTTTTGTATCCGGATTGCGGTGGTAGTTACACAAATCTACACATGTGTTAAAACTTATAGAACTGTACACTATATGTTGTTAGTTATCAAGAACATGCAAATTGAAACTACAATAAAATACAACTTCACACCCACTAGAATGGCTAAAATTAAATACACGGGCGAAACCAAATGTTGATAAGGATCTGGAGCAACCATGACTCTCATACATTACTTGGAAGTCAGTGTGGCAGTTTCTCATGAAGTTAAACATACACGTAATCTATGACCCAGCAATTTCACCTCTAGGTATTTATAAAGAAATGAAAAAATATGCACACAAAAACACTTGTAGATGAATGCTCATAGCAGCTCTATTCATAATCACCTCAAAAATACAATGATATGTGAAAGAAGCCAAGCATGGGAGAGTATCTATGCTATGATTCTATTTATATGAAGTTCAAGAACACTAAAAACTAATCTATGGTGATATCAAAACAGTCGTTGGCTCTGGAACAGAGGAACTGACTGAAAAGGGATATGAGGAAACTTTTTGGGGTGTTGGAAATATTTTATATCTTGATTGAATTCGTGGTTACGCAGGTACATTGTCAAAATTCATGGAACTGTTCACACTTAACATCTGTGATTTCACTGGATGTAAAATTTACCTGAGTAAAAAAAAATTACCTCATATATATATCAGTGAGAAAGCTGTTGCTTGACTTAAGAAAACTAAATTGTGAGATGGTTTTTGACACACACGTTTTGTTGGAAATTCAATCAATTTTTAATTTTTGTTTTGATGGTCAGAGTTGTTGAAAATCCCCATTTGTAGATTCATAAAGATTTATTTTTGCAAATGGAATTAAAGCTTCTAAAGTATTTTATAAATCAAGGCACGAATAATGCTTTCTCAAAGAATACTAGAATTCTTCCAGTATGTTTGAGTTAAATTCCAATTGTACTTTTTTGTTCTAAGATCAATGAATTCATCTTCAGTTAGATCAACAACTTAACATCTTTGATCCAATTTATATAAGAAAGAAATGGATTGCATATCTGTGGTTTAACTTAGAAGCCATAAGATAGAAATAACCTTTGAAAGGCTTCTGAAGTGTTCCAGAAATTTGCAGACTTCTCTTTTCAAAGAAATTGACAGAATTTTGTATTACAACTCCATCTTAGAAAAGCATATCTTCCAGTTTCTTCCTTATCGATCACTTAACTGAAAATGTTTTTAAATTTTTTAAGAAGCATATGTAACATTGACCCCATAACATTTAATTGAAAGATTTAACTCTTCACATGATTAAAAGTATACGTCAGGTAAGCCAATATATGAAAAAAAATTTTCATAATGTCCCAAGAGTGGATTTTCTTTTCATTCTTTCTTTTTAAAATTTCTGTTCAAGTACAACTTCTGCCCTTAGTTTGAAAAAGTGCTTGAAGGCATATCTTCATGAAAACCAGCAAACTTCTGTGTGGTAGAGAAGGAATTTATATTTTGCTCTCATATCTTTACGAAAAAATTTAAAATGCATTTGACTCAAAGATCTGCCTCTGATAAAGTTGATGACATTTATGGCTGTTGACAAAACTTCTTTTTCAGGGCTGTTAGAAGAATCTTTTTGCCGGTGCTTGTCTGTGTAAAAAGACAATGAGTGATGTGAAGAGTTTTCCTTTCTCATGCAAGTAGCAAAACTAGATGCTTTAACAAGCATCTCAGGGGCTCCATCAGTGCAGAATATGAAGGTTTCTTTCCAAAGTTTTATTTGGCAAACAATATGTTTACCATTTTCAAAATGTTCATAGCCTTTGTAGTTTCCAAAAGGACTCACAAAATAAGAATTCTTCTTTGATGGTATCAGCATGAGTACAGGATACAAAAAGAGGGAACTGGCTACATTGAGAGCCACATCTTATTTAGATGCCCCCTTAGGCTGGGCAGATGTAAGATGCTTTTTCAATTTTGCTGACATTGTACTTCAATTCACATTAATTTTTACACATACACACCCCACTCTGGCTTTTGTGTTCTAACACATTCGATAATGCAAGTGAAACAGTATAATACATGGTTGTCACCATCACTTCCTTTTCTTTGACATTTCATTTTAAATTGGGTTGGTAAAAAAAATATACTAAAGAAAGCTAAAATAAAGCATTTGATTCAATTTACTTATTTAATTTTTTTATTTTGAAATAATTTTGGACTTAAATAAAAGTTTCAAGAATAATACATAGAATTCTCAGATACCCTGGACTAGATTCCCCAATTGTTAACATTTTACCATGTTTACTTTATAATTTTCTCTCTATTTATACACATATGTAGCTCTTTATATATATGTAGTTTTCTCTATTATCATTTTATACACACATACATACACATTTACCTCTCTATATAAACACATTGTTTTTATGAACCATTCGAAAGTAAATTGCAGGCATGATACCCCTTTATCCCTAAATACTAAAGTGTTTGTTTCATAAGAACAAGGATAGTCTCTTACTTAACCACAGTATAATTATCAAAATCAGGAAGTTAACATTGATATGATACTTTAATCTGCAGACCTTATTTATATTTCACCAATTGTCCCATAATGTCCTTTGTAGTAAATAATTTTTTTTGGATAAATGGCTAATGAAAGTGTGATATAGATAGATAGATGATAGATAGATAGATAGATAGATAGATAGATAGATAGATATACACACACATATACATATACAAAGGAATAAGGAAATCCTATCATTTGCAACAATACAGATATAACTAGAAGGGATTATGCTAAGTGAAAAAAGCTGGATAGAGAAAGATAAATACTGTATGGTATCACTTATATGAGGAATTTAGGTGGGAAAAAAAGTCGCTCTCATAGAAACAGAGAGTAGAAAAGTGATTGCCAGGGGCTGGGAGATGGGGGTTGGAGGATATAGGGAGAGGTTGGTAAAAGGGTACACAAACTGTCGGTTATAAGATGAATAAGGTCTGGGGATCTGATGTACAACATGGTGACTATAGTTGATAATATTATATACTATAATTGAAATTTGCTAAAAGAGTAGAAGTTAAATTTTCTCACCAAAAAAAGGGGTAAATACATGAGGTGACAGATGTATTAACTTGATGGGGAGGGGGATCCATTCACAATGTATACATATATCAAATTATTATACTGTATACTTTAAATATCTTACAATTTAATTTGTCAATAATACCTCAATAAGCTGGAAAAATTTTTTTGGTCTAGGGGCCTACTTCAGTATCCAGTATCATACTTCAAATTATGGAATGTCTCTTTAGTTCTCTTTAACCCGGAACAGTTCCTAAGTCTCTGTAGTTCATAACCTTGACATTTTTAAAAAGTTGTTTTGTGAAATGCTCCCAAATTGGAATCTAATGTTTCCTCATGATTAAATTGGAATCATGAACTTTTGGCAAGGATTGCATAGAAATGGCACTGCTGTGTCCCTCTTATTGCAGGGGAGGGGCATGATGTCAATCTGTACCATTACTAGTGATAGTAATTTGATCAGGGGTTTAAGGGGGTGTCTAAGTTTCTCCCCTGTAAAGTTACTACTTTTCCCTTTGCAATTAATAAGTATTTTGAAACTATATACATGTTCTGTTCCTCATCAAACCTTTACCAACTAGTTTTAGCATCTGAGGATGACTCTTGCCTAAACCAATTTTCACTGTATTATCTACTAAACGGTGGCTTTCTAACTCCATCATTCCTTCTGAATTTTATGGGTGGCATTCTATTATAAGTAAGAACTCTTCCTCCCTAATGTAAGTATGTATATATGTATGTGGTTATAATAGCGTTAGGTTATTATACATTACTGTTGTTATTTATTTTAATGCTCCAAGTGACATTTTTGACACAATTTTTGTATGGTTTTTAAGTAAATTGTTTTTATGAACCTACAGATAAATGAGTAATTTGTATGTTAAGTAAAATGATTTCAAGAAATATGTATACTAATTTATAAAACATGGCAAGTTTTACACTTTATCTAGTTTTATCACCTTTAACGACTTTTAATCTTCAGATAGACATATGGATTATAGCAGCAGTAGCTCAAAAATTGTATCCTTCCAAGAATCTCACTATTGTTGCACATGGTGTTGAATGGGTTTCTGTGCCTTCCTAGAAATAATGGTTCTTGTTTTTTACATCATTCACAGTTTTTTCACAAAGTTTTTATCATATATATCACATAGTAATACAGTGTTATAATCTCATGGTTTTTAGGATAGTCAAGAAAAGAAGGAAAAATATATTCATAGAGTCTTCCATATTAACCCAAGTATTTACCATTTCTAGTGCTCCTCGTTTTTTCCTATGGATTTGGGTCATTTTCTGGTGTCATTTCCTTTCAGTCTAAATTACTTCCTTTAGTATATCTTATAAGGCAGCTCTAATAGCAACATGTTTTCTGTCTTTACCTAGTAACGTCTTTATTTTGCTTTCATTTTTGAAGGGTAGTTTTGCTGGATATAGAATTCTTCATTCAGCACACTGAATATGTCATTCCACTATCTTCTGACCTCCCTTGTTTTGGATGAGAAGTCAGCCAACAGTTGTATTAATGCTCCCTATATGTGGAATCATTTTTCTCTTGCTGCTCTCAGATTTTCTCTTTGTCTTTGAACACTTAGACTATGATGTGTCTAGGTGTGGATCTCTGTATTAATCTTTCTTGAGGTTTGTTGCTTTCTCGGATACACAGATTCATGTTTTCATCAGATTTGGGAAGCTTATGACCGTTATTCAAAAAAAAAAGCTCTTCCCTTTATTCTCTCAACTCTCCTTTGGATACAACCATTAGACATATGTTGTATGCCTAATGTCTGTACGATGTTGTCCCACAGGTCTTTGACCACCATTTATTTTCTTCAGTTTTAAAAAAAAATCTTCAGTTGGGTAATTTTTACTTATTTATATTCAAGTTCAATGATTCTTTTTTCTGCCATCTAGAATCTGCTACTAAGCCCCTCTAATGAATTTTTCATTTAGTTATTATACTTTTTGTGGTAAAACATATATAACATATAATTTACCATTTTAACAATTTCTAAATGTATATAATTCAGTGGCATTAAGTACATTTGCATTGTTGTGCAACCATCACCACTATTCATCTCCAGAACATTTTCATCTTCCCAAACTGAAACTGTTACCCATTAAACAATAACCCCCTATTCCCCCTCTCCCCTCAGTCCTTGGAAACCACCATATTTCTTTCTATCTGTATGAATTTGCCTATTCTAGGTACCGCATGTAAGTGGAATCATACAATATTTGTCCTTTTGTGACTCACTCTCTTTGCTTAGCATAATGTCTTCAAAATTCATGCATGTTGTAGCATGTGTCAGAATTTCCTTCCTTTTTAAGGTTGAATTATATTCCACTGTATGTATATACCACATTTTGATTATCCATTAATCCATCAATGGGCACTCAGGTTGCTTCCACCTTTTGTTATCATGAATAGGCTTCTTTGAAAATGTGTGTACAAGTATCTGCTCATGTCCCTGCTTTCAATTCTTTTGGGTATATACCCAGAAATGGAATTACTAGATCATATGATAATTCTATGTTTAATATTTTTTGAAACTGCCATACTATTTTCCACAGCAGCTGCACCATTTTACATCCCCACTAGCAATGCACAAGGGTTCCAATTTCTCCACATCCTCACTAACACTTGTTATTTTCTGGGGATTTTTAGTGGTTTTGTTTATTTTCATAATAACCATCTTAATGGGGGTGATAATGAAGTGATACTGCAATCTCATTATGGTTTTTATTTGTATTTTCCTAATGATTAGTGATGTTGAACATCTTTTCATGTGCTTATTAGCCATTTGTATATCTTCTTTGGAGAAATATCTGTTGAAATCCTTTGCCCATTTTTCAATTGGGTTGGGTTTTTTGTTGTTGAGTTGTAGGAGTTCTTTATGTATTCCAGATATTAATTATCAGATATATGATTTGCATATATTTCTCCCATTCCACAGGCTGCCTTTTCACTCTGTTGACAGTGTCCTTTGATGAACTAAAGTTTTTAATTTTGATGACATCCAATTTATCTATTTTCTCTTTTGTTGCCTATATTTTTGATGTCATATCCAAGAAATCATTGCCAAATACAATGTCATGAGATTCTCCCCTATATTTTTTTTAACGTTTCTTTTAATTAATTTGTATTTATTTTATATTTATTTTTGGCTGTGTTGGGTCTTCGTTTCTGTGCAAGGGCTTTCTCCAGTTGCGGCGAGCGGGGGCCACTCTTCATTGTGGTGCGCGGGCCTCTCACTGTCGTGGCCTCTCCCGTTGCGGAGCACGGGCTCCAGACGCGCAGGCTCAGTAGTTGTGGCTCACGGGCTTAGTTGCTCCGCGGCACGTGGGATCTTCCCAGACCAGGGCTCGAACCTGTGTCCCCTGCATTGGCAGGCGGATTCTTAACCACTGCACCACCAGGGAAGCCCTCTCCCCTATATTTTATTATAAGAGTTTTATAGTTTCACTCTTACATTTAAGTCTTGAATCCATTTTGAGTCAATTTTGTAGATGATGTAAAGTAAGGGTCCAACCTCCTTTTCTTTAATATGGATATCCAGTTTTTCCAACACCACGTGTTGAAAAGATTGTTCTTTCCCCATTGAGGTCCTTGCATCTTTGTCAAAAATTATTTGACCATATATGCAAGGGTTTATTTCTGGGCCCTCTATTCTATTCCACTGGTCGATATGTCTGTCTTTATGCCATTACCACACTGTTTTGACTACTGTAGCTTTGTAGTAAGTTTCAAAACCAGGGAGTGTGAGACCTTCAATTTGCTTTTCAAGATGTTTTGGCTATGAGGTACCTTGAGATTCCATATGAATTTTAGGATGGATTTTTCTATTTCTGCAAAAAAGAATGTTCTTGGGATTTGGATAGGGATTGCACTGGGTGTATAGATTGCTTTGGATAGTTACTGTATTCTTCAACTCCAGAACATCCTTTGGTTCTTTTCTTACTATTTCCATCTCCTTATGAAGAATCTCTATTTGTTGATTCATTGTTGTCATAACGTCTTTTAATTCTTTAAACATTATTTCCTTTAGTTCTTTGAACATAATTATAACAGCCTCTTTGAAGTCTTTGTCTGCTAAATTCAATATCTATAGTCACTCAGAGTCAATTTATTTATTTATTTATAAATATTTATTTATTTATTTTGGCTGCTCCAGGTCTTAGCTGCGGCACGTGGGATCTTCGTTGAGGCATGTTTAGTTGCAGCATGCAGGATCCTTAGCTGCAGCATGTGGACTTCTTAGTTGTGGCATGCGGACTCCTTAGTTGCAGCATACAAACTCTTAGTTGCAGCATGCATGTGGGATCTAGTTCCCTGACCAGGGGTCGAACCCGGAACCCCTGCATTGGGATCACTGAGTCTTACACACTGGACTATCAGGGAAGTCCCCCAGAGTCAATTTATATTGACTTTTTTTCCAAGTATGGGTCACACATTTCCATTTCTTTGTGTGTCTTATAATTTGTGGTTGTTGTAGTTCTTGTTGAAAATTGGACATTTTAGATAATATCTTGTAGCAACTCTGAATTCTAATTCCCCCCCTGCAGGTTACTGTTATTGCTATTTGTTTGTTTCTTTATTGTTTCTCTGATTAGCAACTTGTCTGGGCTAAATCCATGAAATCTGTCTCTCCTGCAGTATACAGCTAATGATGTCTCTGTTCTGTTATTTTTTTTTAATTAATTTATTTTATTTTTGGCTGTGTTGGGTCTTCAGTTGCTGCGCGTGGGCTTTCTCTAGTTGCGGCGAGCGGGGACTACTCTTCGTTGCAGCGCGTGGGCTTCTCATTGCGGTGGCTTCTCTTGTTGCGGAGCACAGGCTCTAGGCGCATGGGCTTCAGCGTTGTGGCACGTGGGCTCAGTAGTTGTGGCTCACGGGCTCTAGAGCACAGGCTCAGTAGTTGTGGCGCACAGACTTAGTTGCTCCACAGCATGTGGGATCTTCCCGGACCAGGGCTCGAACCCGTGTCCCCTGCATTAGCAGGCGGATTCTTAACCACTGCACCACCAGTGAAGTCCCTGTTATTTTTTATTCTTATTTTTATTTCTTTCTTCCTGAGGATTGCCTCATGTACTGTGTAGCTTAGTGGCCAGCCACTGATCCTGATCAAACAGAGCTTGTCTTCAGCCAACTCAAGCCAGTAAATCTTCTGTCCTCTACTGATAGATCTGTGTATGGGTGGGGAGTGTATTCATAGTTTAGGCCATTTTCAGTCTTATCCAGCTTTTACTTTCTGCTACATCCTTTTGTATTTCCTCTGCACATACATAAAGCCTCAGGGCTGGCCAGGAGTGTGTTGCTGACTTGGGCCCTCTCTGATCTCTGTGCATGCATGCAGCCTCAGCCTGGAACACGCTTGCCCCAACCAAGACTACAACCTCAAGCTAGCAGAACCACTGGCCCTCCTCACTTCTACCTCTGAGATTGTCACTTTCACCAACAACACTGTTGGGTGTGGCCACTGTCCTCTGCTCCAAATTGAGTGAGCCCCCATTGACCACAGCAGAGAAGGTGCTGGTCCTGACTGTCCTAAAATTTAGAACCTCTGTGTCAGATAACCAGAGGGAGAGTGTGATGGAGCAGGCCCAGGCCAGAACATCACAGATTCTCACTATTCTTACCTGAAGTTCAGCAGTTTTTCAAGCATAAATGCTTCTCAGATTGTTGTATGATTTTGTTTTGTTTCTGGGGAACTGAAATGGTTTTGTCAATTTTTCTTTATGTCAACTATTCCTTTTATCCTAGTTTCTTTTGGGGTAAATGATATGCTGATCTCTTCACTTGGCCATACCTGAAAGTCCTGCCTCCAGTTTTCTTATTTTAAATGCTCAGTATTTTCTAAGGAAAAATAATATGCAAATACAGCCTGTACAAATACTGTGTGTTCATTCATGCCTTTACTTCAAAACACAGACAATGTGCAAAAAGAGAGTTCAAAGGGAAAAGTAAAAGAAAGAACCTCTGCTACTTGCATAACTTGTTACTCTATACATGGCCTGTATCATGTGTTAGCAATAATAAATTATCTTAAATAATATCCTATAACAGTTACCTCAACCGTTAGGTTTGAAAATTCCTAGTCCACACTTCTGGACTGCACACTTGCTCACGTTACACAAGGTCAAGCTGCCATATGGAGAGTTAAAAATTCTCATTTGAACTGTCTAGTTTGCAAAACCTGGACCAAAAGTGGAAACAATGCACTTTTGTTTGTTTTTGTTTGATCAACAAATGATTTTTGATAGAAATTCCTAGAAAGCAGCAAAGATATCAATGTGAGAAACACATTGATCACTCGGTGCAGAATTGCCCAGTAGCTGGCCAGCTACATAACACAAACATGGAAGACCATAGTCATGTATTATCTAGTAGTAAATCTAATAATACTGAAATTCTGAAGTAAGGATGAGTAGAAATATTTTAAAATATCTACAGCAACTTTAATGTGATATGAAAATAGCTGTGGTTTCTATTGATGGCAAAGACACAGATAATCTAATGTTCTGGGGCTTGTTGCCTACTGTGTTAGTTATCAATTGCTGCATAACAAATTGCCCCAACATTTAGTAGCTTAAAACAACATCTATTATCTCACACCATTTCTGAAGGTGAGGAACCTAGGAGCAGCTTAGCTCAGTAGTACTGGCTCAGGGTCTCTCCTGAGGTTGAAGTCAAAGTATTGACCAGGACTACAGCCATCTGAAGGCTTGACTGGGCTGGAAGATCCACCTCCAAGCTCACTCAAATGGTCGTTGGCAGAAGCCTCACTTCCTTGATGAGCCCTTTTTCATTCTGGGTGGCAACCTGTCCAGCTGAAAAACTGTAATTCTAGCCTCCCTTGCAGCTAGGTGTGACTTTATACTATGCTCTGGCCAATGATGTGTAAGTAGGTGTTGGGTGGGAATTCCAGGAAGTCTTAAAACTTTGGCTGTCTTGGGCTATCAGGCAACCACTAAGGATGGTGAAGGATAGAAACAGAAAGAGCTTGAGTCCTTAATAACAATTGAGCCTCCCTTCAGCTTTTATGGGGTGCAGGGGGGAGGATGGCTTGTTTAGAGCCCTCTATTAGTCTAACCTAATTCTGAAATGCATACACTATCTCATTTTACCCTCACAAAAATTTTGTGAGGAGGATTTTATTATCCTCATTTCATGGAAATGAAATCAGAAGAGAGATAACTTGACTTGCCAAAGCTCATATGAATAATAAAGGTACAGCTGGAATTCAAACCCAGATGTGTCTGACTTGTCGGCAAGTGTTCATGACCACTGGACCAGATGGTTGTACATCATAGGCAATAAAGGTAGTAAGTAGTAATAGCAATAGCTAACACAGGAGCTCTTGCCGTGTTCCAGGCACTATGCTACAGGCTACCTACTTATCATTTCATTTAGTCTTCACAACAACCCCCATGAGGTAGGTATTATTATTGCCATTTTATAGATGAGGAAACTGAGGCTTGGAAAATTTAAGTCATCTGCCCATGACTCAAGGAGACACAGGTGGCCAAGACATGACCTCATGTATACTTTAGAAAGCCACCTCGGGATAAGGTATGGGGAATGGATTAGAGAGGGAAAGAGCAAAGACGAGGGGCTTATTTGAAAGCTATTGAAGGATTTTGAGAAGAGAGGAGGAGGGGCTGAGCGCTGGTGCATTCTGTCCCAGGGCCTAGCTTTTAAGATGTGAGGTATGTCTGCTCTGAGGAAGCTCCTTGTAAGAAGCTGTCTGCAAGAGGGTAAGATAAGGACATGTTTGTCTCTCCTCCCTGAGCTTTTAGGGAGCTCCTTCCATTCCCTTTTGTCTCTCACCTCCTTTAGCTTCCAGGATGTTCACTGTCGCAGTCTCACCCAGTGTATTTTTTTTTAATTAATTAATTAATTTATTTATTTGGCTGCACCGGGTCTAGTTGCGGCACGCGGGATCTTCAGTTGCGGCATGCAGGATCTTCAGTTGCGGCATGTGAACTCTTAGTTGCAGCACGTGGGATCTAGTTCCCTGACCAGGGATCGAACCCGGGCCCCCTGCATTGAGAGTATGGAGACTCAGCCACTGGACCACCAGGGAAGTCCCTCACCCAGTGTTTTTGAAGGTATGAAAATGAATGGAAGAGAAGAAGTGATAAACCTATTTGCTTTAGAATGTTATGAACTTAAAAGAGAACCTTCCATGGGCAAGGGGAAGGGGTGGTACCATCAATCAGCAGTTCAACCTGTCTCTCATTACTCAGCACAGACCTCTGAGGGGTCACCCAAATCCTATCCCAGAGCAGGTCAGAGTTGGAAGTGCCCTCTTATCTCTTAGAGTTGGTTACTGAGACCCACAGAAGCTGGGTAACTGGCTGAAGGTCACAGAGCAAGTAAAAGGTAGACCTGAAGCTCAGACTCTTCCCCATCACATTTGCCACCTACACAAGTAATGGAACCTGATGCTGCCAACTCAAACCAAAAGAAAATGTTTTGGAAGGATACAGGCCAGCTCACAGGATTAAGGCAAGGCTGGACCAGGCTGTGCCAGTCTTCTGACTCAGGTGTAAGCAACAGAAATGTCTTCTGGGTACAGTAGTTAGAAATGGAATATATTGAAAGGATTACAAGGATATATCAGAAAGAGGTTTAGCAGCTATGCGGCCAGGAATAACACCCCAAATGGTACTACAGAACCAGTCTGGTGGTTCTATAGTCACTACTGCCCCCAGCACCTGGGCATGCACAACAAAGCTTGTATGGCAAATACCCATGACTATGGACAATGCTGCAAGCACTACTGTCACGACTGCTTCTAGAAACACCTCATCAGCCACCATTCTCACAGAACACAATTCTGCTTGTCCCAGCATCTTTGCATCACATTTCCAGTTCACAGCTTGAATATGCCTAATTAAGGCATCCTTGTTCTGTATGCAGCTCTAGCCACAAGGGATTCTGGGAAAGCAAGTATCTGATACTTTCAGCTTCTTTCTGGGGAAGTGGGCTTTGCTTCATTAGGAAGGGAACTAGTTAATAATGTGAAAGTAGTTTGGGTGCTGGATAGCCAAAAAGAAGGACAAATGTAGGTGAGATAGATACAGGAAAAGAACAGGAACCAAAGACTTTTGTAACAGCATCTTAAAATAATGCTTAATTTGTTCCTGCTGTTGCAGCTGGAGATTAAGGTGGAAGACAGAGTGGGAGATTAAGAGGTATAATAAGAATATATTCTCAAAAATGAAGAGTTCTGGGCTTCCCTGGTGGCGCAGTGGTTGAGAATCTGCCTGCTAATGCAGGGGACACGGGTTCGAGTCCTGGTCTGGGAAGATCCCACATGCTGCGGAGCAACTAGGCCCGTGAGCCACAACTACTGAGCCTGCGCGTCTGGAGCCTATGCTCCGGAATAAGAGAGCCCGTGATAGTGAGAGGCCCGCGCACCGCGATGAAGAGTGGCCCCCGCTTGCCACAACTAGAGAAAGCCTTCTCACAGAAACGAAGACCCAACACAGCCAAAAAAAAAAAAAAAAAAAAAAATGAAGAGTTCTTATGAATATATTAATATACTGTTTTAAAAATTAATATACCTGTAAGAATATATCCATAAGAACAGTGTATTAACATATATAATACCAAAATTTATATATAAATTATAATTTTATATTTGAATAAATTTATTATATAAATAAAACAATAATAAATAATTTATTTTATAAATATATATGATCTATATAATTAAAAAGAACAAAATTATTTTCATGAGGGAGAGTGCTCATGAAACAAAGCCCATCATTTTATTTTGGGATAAGGACATCCATGTTTGGTTGTAGAACTGTTCCAGCCTTTAAATACTAAATCCACACATCAGTTCTCTGACTTCCAGCTCTCTCCTTCAGATGCTGTTCTTTGACCCTGTAGATACCTCCTGCAGGCCCTGGACTCATCTACTGTCTAATTATCACCTCCCTCCTGTCTTCATTTTTCACCCTAACCAGCCTTGAATCCAAGCTCCATCACCTTCAACCCCATGGCACCCCCTTAACCAAAATCCCAACTCTGTAACGTGTGGGTGTGGGTGAACACACACCCACTGTGCTAGCTCTTGCGTGAGTAGGCAGCACTGCTAAACCACTTCCATAGAGTCTGATAAAACCTTTGTGGGAAGCTTTTGATCTTTTGACCCTTTATTAGGATGTAGCTCAGAATGGCTTTTTTCTTTTGTTCAGGGCGTAAACACCTAGAGCAGTGCCTAGTAAAAAACGGGCGTCAAATAACTATTGCTGAATTGAATTTATTGGAAATACTCAGAATTCAAATAGCCACTAGATGACAAAAAAGTCACACCAGATTCCAGTATTCACAGAGCCCGACGGAGATGGACAGCAGGGATAGTGGGTCTGGAAATTGGATTTAATGTGGGGATCTGGGTGAGACTCTGGTAAAGCAACAACAAGCTGAAAATACCACTTGGAGATTAAATTAATGAGCTCAGGTAACCCCTGGTGAGCACGTTGTTTGGGGATGCTGCAGAGGAAGGAAGTCCAGCAACTGAGCATTTATTGTGCAGGATGCATAGGCTCTTCTAAAATGAAGAAATCAACTAAACAAGACAGTTCATTACTTTTCATCAACACAAGGCCCCATCTTCTCCTCAGGAGCTCCTACTCCTACTGCCTCAACCCCCATTTATGGAAAAAGCTAAAAGAGTTGACCAGCTGGGAAGTTTTACTGGTGTTCAGAAGAACAAGCCCTTGGCCTACACTTAACAATGGCAGCATTCTGCTCAAATCAGGCCCTGCATCTGTTAACAAGACTGCTTCTCTGGGTAAGAGACAATGATTCCAGGATTCTAACCTTCTTAGATACTTCTTAGGTTAGCACCACAATGCAAGTTAGATGTCCTTTCTCTTAATTTCTATGTCAAGCAGAGTTAATTGCAGAATTTTTTAGAGGCCTAGGGGAATGAGTTGTTGAGACAAACAAACCTAGGGCACCCCTGAGTTATCCTTAGATATGAAATGAGGCGATTCTATACAGAGTCAGGCTATAAAAAGCAAACAGGCAGTTGGAGAGACCTGCCCATCCCAGGCACTCTTGCAGATGTGGTGAATGCCTGGATGGTTGTCCACAGAGCAAAAAGTAGTGAGAGAGAAGAGCTGGAGATAATGAGGGGATTTAGGTCTTTCTATAAAAACAGCAGTTTCAAATCAGAAAAACAGATAACAGGTATCCAGCTATCCAACCCACAAAGGGCAAAGTCCCCCACCCTGGCACAGCCTGATTGCTGGGATGAAGCCTGCCTAGAGGTAGAGTAAACCCTTTCTAGGTTAATGTAATCAGATGGATATGGGACACCTGCCACTCACTGCAAAGCACTTCACAGAGCTAGCTGGCTGCATTCATCTGCTTAATAAGGCCAGAATCTGAAACAAACCCTCTTTACCCAGTTTCTCACATCCCGGTTTTAGAGAACATGCCTTTAATTAGAGCCAGACAGCACAGTGGTGGGGCTCAGCTACACTGTGGTTTGGTGCTGCAAGGCAGAAAAGTTACCATGTATCTTTCTAGGCAAGCAAAATGTAGATGGTGTTTAATATCAGATTTCCCTCCAGGAAAAGAACACACTGTAGCTTCGAGAAGTGATTTCAAAGTTTGGGTTAATTTTTGGTTTGTGTCCTTTAATAATAGAACATTCAAGTTTATGTTTGTGAGCAGTGCAATAACTGGAATAATTATTTAGGCCTCACTGTAACACATCACGGTATTTTAGAGATAAAGAAACTGAGGCTCAGAGAGGTTAAGTTGCCCAAGGTCACACAGTTACAAATGGCAGGGCCGGGATTCAAACGCAACTAGTCTGACTTTCAAATGTTATGTTTTCTTTTCTCTTTTTTCTTTTTTTTAAGTCTGTATTTAAGAGCTCACTTTCTTAACCTGTGTGGCACACTTGAGAGGAATGTGGTGTTCTGGAAGGAGAGGTTGCAAGTCACTCTTGTGTCCAGCAGCCAAGGAAGAGAAGGATCATTCTGTGAGATCAGTCTCTGCAGATGGCCTTCAGGCTATTTGAGTTGAGATGTATCTCCTTTGAGGATCTTTCCTCTAATGATGTACAAGGGGGTTTACCGTAGAATTGTCTTAAAGAGTAAAAAGTGGGAAGCACTGGTCCCCAATATGATAGCCACCTGACTATGCAAGAACCAGTTAACTATACAAACTACACAGCTCATTTGTAGTCAACCAACACAATTATACGTCACTCAACATAAATTATAAGAATTTCAGTGGCAATGACACAAATCTTACTAGAAATGAAGTTGATTTTCTGAAGCCCTTACCTTGTCAAAATGTAAATGGCTATTCATACAAAGTGATGGTTGCACTATCTTTTTCTTGGATGGTTGGAGCAGATTGATTTTACCTCGGATACCCTGCCTTGGCTTTATTGAAGTTTTGCACTGTAGGTTTTTATGGAATCGGAAGCCTAATTGATTTCGTTCTTATTTCAATGTAAACTAATGGACCTTCAGATGGAAGTAGTTACACTAGATTATAGAACCAGACTTACTAGACCATTACTAACAAAACATTTAGAAAAAGTTATATCCGTAAATATTTTAAAAAAGAAACAGATTGAGCCTCCTTGATTTTAATAGAGAACTCCCACTAGATGGATTTCCAGATTTCCCTTTTTTCCTTCTTCACATACCACTTTGTGGGTTCTATGTCATTTTTGTTGCCATTATTTTTGTTTTGTTGTTTTAGTTAAAAGTATATATTCTGATATTTATTTAATAGGACTTTGTTTGAGAGCTGTATGAAGAAAAGAAAGAGTAAAAGGTTTAAAGCAACCTGGATCTTAAAAAAAGGAAAACTGGAAAAACAAATTATGGTGCAAACACATAACGGAATAATAGGCAGCTGTAACAAAGAAAGAGGAAATGCCTTACGTTCTGACATGGAACAATCACCAAGATATAACTGAAAAAAAGCAAGGTACAAAATAGTGTACAGTTTGTTATCATTTGTGGAAAAGAAGGGAAAGAAGGCCTACATGTGTGTTTTTGCTAGTATAGACAGAGAAGATCTCTGGAAGGATATACAAGGAAACAGCAACACTTGTCACTTCTGTGCAGGGAAGTGTCACTGGGGGACAAAGATGACAGGCTTTTCTCTTTAGGTCCTTTTGTACCTTCTGATTTCAAAACATGTGGCCATACTGCCTACTCAAAAAATGTATATCTGGTAGATGGAGAAAAAACAATTTACAAAATTCAACATCCACTTATGATAAAAACTCTTACCAGGGATTTCCCTGGCAGTCCAGTGGTTAAGACTCCACACTTCTACTGCAGGGGGCACAGGTTCGATCCCTGGTCGGGGAACTAAGATCCCACATGCCACAGAGCGTGGCCAAAAAAAAAAAACTCTTACCAAATTGGGTAGAGAGGGAACATATCTCAACATAATAAAAGCTATTTATGAGAAACACATAGTCAATATAATACTCAATGAGGAAAAGCTGAAAGCATTCCTGCTAAAATCTGGAACAAGACAAGGATGCCCACTCTCACCTCTTATATTCAACATAGTACTGGAAGTCCTAGCCACAGCAGACAAGAAAAAGAAATAAAAGGCATCCAAATTGGAAGGGAAGAGGTAAAACTGTCATCATATGCAGATGACATGATTCTATATATAGAAACCTCTAAAGACTGCACAAAAATTTACTAGAACTTATAGATGAATTCAGCAAGGTAGCAGGATACAAGATTAACATACACAAATCGGTTGCATTTCTTTACACTAACAATGAAATATCAGAAACAGAATGTAAAAAAAAAAACCAATACCTTTCAAAATTGCACCCCAGAAAATAAAATAGTTAGGAATAAACCTGATCAAGGAGGTGAAAGACTTATATGCTGAGAACTATAAAACATTAATAAAGAAAACTGAAGATGAATCAAAGAAATGGAAAGATATCTCATGCTCTTGGATTGAAAGAATTAATATTGTTAAAATGGCCATACTGCCCAAAGCAATCTACAGATTTAATGCAATCCCTATCAAATTACCCATGCCATTTTCCACAGAACTAGGGCAAATAATCCTAAAATTTATATGAAACCATAAAAGCCCAGAATTGTCAAAGCAATCCTGAAGAAAAAGAACAAAGCGGGAGGCATAACCTGCCCAGACTTCAGACAATACTACAAAGTTACAGTAATCAAAACAGCATGGTATTGGCACAAAAAGAGACATGAGGCTCAGTGGAACAGAATAGAGACCCCAGAAATAAAGCTACACACCTACAGACAAAGGAGGCGAGAATATACAATGGGAAAAAGACAGTCTCTTCAGCAAGTGGTGTTGGGAAAGTTGGACAGTCACATGTAAATTGATGAAGTTAAAACACACCCTCTCGCTATACACAAAAATAAACTCAAAATGGCTTAAAGACTTAACACATAACACCATAAAACACCTAGAAGAGATCATAGGCAAAACATTCTCTGACATAAATCGTACCAATGTTTTCTTAGGTCAGTCTCCCAAGGCAATAGAAATAAAAACAAAAATAAACAAATGGGACCTAATCAAACTTACAAGCTTTTGCACAGCAAAGGAAACCATACACAAAACGAAAAGACAACCTACAGACTGGGAGAAAATATTTGCAAATGATGCAACCAACAAGGGCTTAATTTCCAAAATATACAAACAGCTCATATAATCCAACAACAAAAAAACAAAAAACCCAATCGAAAAATGGGCAGAAGACCTAGACATTTCTCCAGCGAAGAAATACAAATGGCCAATAGGTATGTGAAAAGATGCTCAACGCCGCTAATTATTAGAGAAATGCAAATCAAAACTACAATGAGGTACCACCTCACACCAGTCAGAATGGCCATCATTAAAAACACTACAAATTACAGATGCTAGAGAGGCTGTGGAGAAAAGGGAAGCCTCGTACAATGTTGGTGGGAATGTAAGTTGGTGCAGCCACTATGGAAAACAGTATGCAGGTTCCTCAGAAAACTAAAAATAGAATTACCATATGATCTAGCAATCCCACTCCTGGGCATATATCCAGACAAAACTCCAATTCAAAAAGATACATGCACCCTTATGTTCACAGCAGCACTATTCACAATAGCCAAGACATGGAAACAACCTAAATGTCCACTGACAGATGAATGGATAAAGATGTGGTACATATATACAATGGAATACTATTCAGCCATAAAAAAGAACGAAATAATGCCATTTGCAGCAACATGGATGCAACTAGGGATTATCATACTAAGTGAAGTCAGTAAGAAAAAGACATAACATATGATATCACTTATATGTGGAATCTAAAATATGACATAAATGAACTTATCTACGAAAGAGAAACAGACTCACAGACATAGAGAACAGAGTTGTGGTTGCCAAGGGGGAAAGGGTTGGGAGAGGGATGGAGTGGGAGGTTGGGGTTAGCAGATGTAAGCTATCATATATAGAATGGACAAACAACAAGGTCCTACTGTATAGCACAGAGAACTATATTCAATATCCTATGATAAACCATAACGGAAAAGAATATTAAAAAAAGAATATATACGGGCTCTGCTGGTGGCACAGTGCTTAAGAATCTGCCTGCCAATGCAGGGGACACGGGTTCGAGTCCTGGCCCGGGAAGATCCCACATGTCGTGGAGAAACTAAGTTCGTGTGCCACAACTTCTGAGCCTAAGCTCTAGAGCCTGCAAGTCACTACTGAGCCCGCGTGCCAAAACTACTGAAGCCTGCGCGCCTAGAGCCCGTGCTCCGCAACAAGAGAAGCCATGACAATGAGAAGCCCATGCACAGTAACTAGAGAAAGTCCGTGCACTGCAACAAAGAGCCAACACGGCCAAAAATAAATAGTTTATTTTTTTTTAAATTTATAAAGAAAAAATATATATATATGTATAACTGAATCACTTTGCTGTATAGCAGAAATTAACGACATTGTAAATCAAGTGTACTTCAATTAAAAAAATTAAAAAACAAAAACAAACTGTCATGGCTGAGCAGAATCTTTGGAGTTGGTCTCTGGACACGAGTCCACCATCTCCCTAGATTGCTGACTTTTCTTATTAAAGCACCTTTCCTTTCTTTAAAAAAAAAAAAAGTGTATCTGCACTCTTCTAAAAATTTATATATCCCATGCAACCGTATAAACAAAACATATGTATAGGGGAAACAGGAAACTGTTACATCAAGATGTAGTAATCTTTTCCTTCCTTTCTCTATTTCTCCAGAATTTTTTGATTTGGTTGTAATGGCTATTTTTAAAGTATTATTTTCTATGTTTAACTTACTTCTTCCTTGACTACACCAGTATTTCAATCAGTAATCCATTGAGAAAGACGAAAATGAAGACTAGGGACACCAGAATCCCAATACACACAGGATTCAACAAAGGAAAAACCTACCATCCCTATGAAACACATGGGGTATAAATAAAGAACTACAGAGAACTGTTCTCTAGGTAGGCAGTAAAAAGGGAGAGGAAAATACCTTTCCATCTGGAAGCAAATCATTGAATGACATAATGCACAACCAGTTTCCTACTAGAGCTCCTCATTTTAAATAACTACTCTTCAACTTCCTGTTTTCCTTCATTCTCATCACTGGTAACCAAGGATACCACAGATTTTCCTAAGCTCCTATTTCCCAAACATCAAACTAGTTTTCTTTGTTTAAAATGGGAAAGCAGCAAAAGAGAAATGACTTCTAATTTTTTAAAAAAAGCATATCAAGTTCTCATAAAATCACTGCCCATGTTTTCTGACATTGGGTAAAATAGATTTGGAAACAACTTCAGAACCCCAGCTGAAAGAAGGAAATTCACTCCATCCCAAAACCAGGTAGCAGTGACTCATCTCTGGAATGAAAAGGAGACATACCAGTTGGGGGCTTAACAGAGCCCATCTGCTATGGCCATGATCTTGGCCTTGGCTTCTTAGGCTGACATGCACTTGAGTCTATCATCGGATACAGTCACCTTCTTAGTTGCAATTTATGAGCTGCCAGTGTTTACTTGTGAGACTGTCTGGGAGCTGGAAGGGAAGGAAGATAAATATACCAAAGCCCAGCTGAGCAACTGATAGGTTTTACATTTTATTTCCAGGAAATGACATTGTTTTCACAAAGAAGAGGTATGCCATCCTCTCAAATAGAGGCTGCCTTCGCCTTCAGGGGCAGCCATAGGGATACACCCAACCTTCCCAAAACAAATATCAACAGAGGTGCCTCTGAGGTACCAAAACAATAACAACAACAACAAATTTAAAAAGCACAACAGAAATATATAACCCGTTCAGTGTAGTGAAGCAGAGTCTCTTAAGTACCCTGAAGCAGTCGGTGCTTCAGACAATGGTGGCAGCAGGGATGGCCAACATGGAGGCTCGTGACGAAGGATTCCTAACTCAGTCTCTGTCCCACGTGGCTCTATCCCATGCTCTGTCTCAGAGCGGTCCCAGACCTGTCCATAGCGAATCCTCCAGACCATCCCAAGTTCCCAATGCCTGGCAGTCTTTCAAATGCCCTTCGAGCACGGTCTTGAGGACAGTCTCTTTGCTTTGGAGAGAAAAAAAAAGAAAGAAATAAAGGAGAAGCCTGCATTTCCCTCCCCTGGCCTCCCTGCTGCCACCCTCAGTCTTTTCCCCACACAGCAGCCATGGTGAACCAAGAAAATAGACGGCAGATCATATCACTCTGCTCAAAGCCCACTCCTCACTTTGCCAGAGTAAAAGTCGAAGTCCTTCCAAAGGTCTATAAACCCCTATACAATTTGCCCCCTGCCCAACCTCCTGACCTCACTTTCTATTCCCCTTCCCATCGTTCACTCCACTCCAGCCACACCACCTCCTTGCTGTTCCTCCTATCCCCTCTGCCTAGGACACCCTTTCCCCAGATGGCAGCATGGCCACTGCCCACTGAGCTTCACTCAAATACCACCTGCTTCAGTGACTACCTTAACTACTCCATCAAAAACTGCCAACGCTCTCCTCATCACTCCCGACCCCTTTCTTGCTTAATTTTTCTCCATAGCACAAATCGCATCTAACTTATTAGATTTTCACTTCTCTTTCTAGTCTTCATACCTAGAAGAATGTCTGGCACAAAGCTGGCCTTCAATTAATATCTGTTGGAGGAAGGCAGGAATTACATACACAGCAACAGGCAGGGAGAGGTGCAAGTTTTTCCTCTGTCCAGAGAGAGGGGGGGTGCGAGGGGCTATTCACTGGCCTCTAGTGTTTTCCAATAGCTATGCTTCCTTGATCCCAGAGAAGCAGGGATCTTGGCTTACACAAAGGGCAATCTCAAGACCTTCCTTGAGATTAAGGTCTCGAATGCTTTGGTAGGCAGATTGAAAGTGTTATTAAATTTATATACAAGGGAACAATAAGAGTTTTGGGGGAGATACACATCAAGGGATAAGGCAAGGAAGGACAGTAAGTGACAAAAGAAGAGAAGGGAAGGAAAAAGGGTGGGGCAAAAATGGGAGGTGGTGATGGAGGAATAAGAAAAATAGCTTCTATTAATAAGTCTAATTTTTGATCCCATGGTAATTTTGCAAAGCATGAATTTTTAAGTCAAAATTTTTAAAGAATCCAGTGTTATAAACTATTTGAGTGCATGCAGGTGGACACCCCAACCCATGCCAATCTTGCTGAGTGCCACTTTCTCTTAAACACTGTCCTATGCCAGGCAGGCATGCTGACTTCATGCACATGACCCCCTGGATTCTTGGGGCAATACTGGGTAGATTAAGAGTACTTGCTAACAAGTATTCTCTATGGATGAGGTCAACTTGGCAGACACTGTTACTGCTGCCATTCCCCACATAGTCCTTTACAAGGCCCTGTGTCTTTCAACAAGTGATGATGGGTAACACCAGGGAAAGCCTTCCAGGTGGGCAGATACCCTCTTCAGAGACTGTGAGTTTCTCCTGGCCTGTGTCTGGATCACGCCCCTCCTAGCCTACAGGAAGCTGGCAAGAGCCACAGGCCATGTGATCTTACCTGGGCCAATCTTCCCAGAGACCACCAACCTCTGGAGGGACCTCTGTCTCAGATTCAGGAAAGCTATGGTTCATGAAGCTTTCTCCCCACCTCAGCACCCCTGAAGGCCAAGGCACACTCCCACCAGTAGCCTCGGCTCAATATTACAGTATCAAGGGAGCTGGGAAGTGCAGTTTGAAAAAGCCCCTGTACTGAAAATCACTGTTCTAAAGGACCAACAAGATTTTATTTCTAGATAATCTGCTTTTTTCTTTTCTGAGCACAACCCAAAGAAACTGCTAGGGAAAGCTTAAAGTGAGAATGTGAACACTCTTGTCAACCAACCAACACTTAATGAGAACAGAACAAATGGGAATGGGGGAGCAGTTGACAGAAGACTCTGCTCCAGCACCTCCCCAGCTCCAGAGGGAGACCCTCCATAGCGGATGTCACAAAACGTCTTCTCTTCAGGAAAATCTCACGTCAGTCTCCCAGCGAGCCACACTTACTCATGCGACAAGCACTTACTCAACATTCGTTATCTGCCCCAGGTCCAGGGCACCCTTTCTCCAAACGCAGGATCTGGCATCCTAACACTCTCCTCCTCCTCCTCTCCTCTGGATAATCTGGCCTCCCAGACTTTACAAAGGATTTATGGCTAATCAGTCACGAGGCATTACTCCTCCCGTGCGGAGATGGGCCTTGAAGACAACACCCAGCCGAGGAGGCCTGGAGTGGGGCTGCTCTCGGTGGAACCAGAGGCCTGTGCTGCCACAGACAGGCAGGTCCTTCTCTCTGAACTCGGGATCAGAGCAACCGCTGCCCAGGAGGAAAATGGCCCTGCCAGTGTCAGAACTGTGACAATTACAGGCTTCCAGTTCTAGTTCCCAGATCCTACATTTGGTCCTTTAAAAATTCCCATGCACTGGGGATTAAACCAGCTTTAAACTGGCAAAGAAGGTTGGTATTTGAACTGAGAATTTTCTCTAAACTCCACACTGCAGCCCAATGAAGCTGCTGATGGCTCTGGCACATTTTCCTAAATCGGGCCTCAGAACCTTCTGTCTGTCTCTAGAGAAAACCTCAAAGCTGCACTTGCTGAGATAACTGCAGAAACTGAGACTGGTGCCAGAACTGCTCTCAGCCAGTGAGTGGGACAGGGAGGTCGATTCGGTTTACTGTGTTGGCTCCTAGTGTTACTAAAAAGGCAGCAAGGCACCGGATTTAGCCTCTGCAGAGAAAAGAGGGGTCTGATATTATCTACTCTGTGGTATTAACTCTGTGTGAGGAGAGTCAGAGATGAATTTAGGACACAGGGCCCTTCTTTCCTTTTCCAGTGGCTGCATGCATCTACCATGCTCGGACTTCTGAGAAGAAACCTGGACAGTGGGCTGGCTGAAGAAAGTACATATGGGTGTGTGGAGAAAAGGGAACCCTCCTGCACTGTTGGTGAGAATGTAAACTGGTACAACCACTATGGAGAACAGTATGGAGGCTCCTCAGAAAACTAAAAATAGAGCTACCACACAACCCAACCCAACAATTCCACTTCTGGGTATTTAACCAAAGAAAATGAAAACATTAACTCAAAAAGATAAATCCATGCCCAATGTTCACTGCAGCGTTATTGGCAATAGCTAAGATATGGAAGCAACTTAGGTGCCCATCGACAGATGAATGAATAACGAAAATGTGGTATATATATATATATATACAAGGGACTGTTTCTCAGCTATAAAAAAGAATGAGATCTTCCCATTTGCAGCAACATGGATGGACCTAGAGTGTATTATGTTAAATGAAATAAGTCAATCTAAAAAACAAATGAGCAAACATAACAAAACAGAAATAGACTAATAAATACAAAGAACAATATGGTGGTTGCCAGAAGGGAGAGGGATGGGGGAATGGGTGAAACAGGGGAAGGGAATTAACTTCCACTTACAAAATAAATTAAGTCACGGGGATGTAATGTACAGCATAGGGAATACAGTCAGTAATATTGTAATCACTTTGTATGGTGACAGATGGTAACTAGACTTATTATGGTGATCATTCTATAATGCATAAAAATGCCAAGTCACTATGTAGTACATCTAAAACTCATACAACACTGTAAATCAATTATACTTCAAAGAAAAAAATAAAAACAAGAATAACCCCCAAAAAACAAAATGAGAAAGTACATGGGTGTCCCCACCCACACAGAGACCCAGCAAACTTAAGCTCAAAGGCTGACCTTGGTCAAATCTGGGTTCCCAGGTCAGGGTTCCTCTCAGAAAGGGAAGAGAGAAGAAAACAGAAGGCATTCACAACACCTCAGTAGACACTTCCTAAGCCTTGGCTGTCCTCATGCTCCTCTGGCACTGTGTAGACATGTCTTGTTTGGGCCACCAAGGGGGGCACTGCTAGGAACAGGTCACTGCTTCTCATGCCTCTGTGCTTATGCTAATTCCTCTGCTTGGAAAGCTACATCCCTAGGGAACCCTTGGGACTCAGTTCAAATGGCACTTCTCCTGTGAAGCTTGCTCCCATACCTCCACCTGTCCAGGCCGAATTGACTGTCCTCTCCTCTGCAATTTTCCAGCACCCTATTATGGAACTTGTCACATTACCTACTTGCTTTTCTGTCTCCTCCGTAGACTATGAGAGCTGAGACAATACCCTGTTTATCTCTTTATCCCAGTGCATAGTGTAGTGTTCCTATAAATGCTTATGGAGTGACGGGAGGTGGAGAGGAAGAGCAATGAATTCTGCCAGATTCAAGTGGCTCCTGGGAAGTAAAAAAACCTATGGGGACTCAAAATTGGGCACAAAGTCCAATAGCACATAGTTGTCAGGAAAGTAGAAAACACTTTGGTTTCAAAGAACTGCCTGAGGACCGCCCCACCCTCAGAAGGTCTTCCTTGGGCATAACAGGCTCAACACCTGGCCTGTGACAGGCTTGCTGCCCTTGCAATGGCTGACCAACAGAGGGCCAATTCCATACCATAGCTGCTTGCAAATCAGCATCAGATTTCTGGTCCTACTCAAAGAGGCTGACATCTGTTGAAGGGCTAGGAGAGAGTGATAGACAGAAGATCCTGTTCTTAGCAGTGTGGCTTTTAAGCCTTCAGCTTCTCTGGACTTAGAGAAGGGAACATCCAAAGACACACATGAATGTGGGTTCCCGATGGCCAGGTGGTGGAAAGCACCTGGAAGGGCAGTGAGCTTTTGGTTCTTCTTCTCTGATTGGCCTTTATGTATAACCAATTGACCTCACAGCACTTTGGCTCTGAGCTCTCCCAGAGGGTAGTACTGTACTAGATTTCTAAAGGGACTGAACATGATAATCAGATCCACTCTGCTCCTCTTTACTCTCATCTCTGCCCAATAACCAATCCTTCCGATCCATTGGCTTCCTTGTGCTTTGCCCCAGGACACATTCTTCTGCCACCAGGACATTCAAGTCTCAAGCAGAGTGGCTCTGCAACCTTCAACACAGCAGGCCCCAAGTATGATGAGATCACTTGTTTAAATTAGCAGATATTCACTATGGAAGTATGGTTCCTTGAGGAAACTCACCCACCCCTTCCCTAATCTCTTTATTTAAACTCTCTCTGACTGGGAAACCTGTTTGTACCACATCCTATTTATAATTTATTATATACCCAACCCAAGATTTCTGCAACACCGGACAGCAACTAAACTGTCTTGAACAACAGCACCATCTAGTGACCAGCACAGCAAGCTGTGTGACCATGTGTTTTTCTAATCACATCTTTTTTTATCCCCAAAACCAAGACACATACACCTAAGCCTCCCCATTCCCTGCTGGTCAAATAACAGTTAATTCTACCTCAACTCTTTCTTACATGTTCGTTACCTTTAACTCTCTTTACTTTTCCCAATTTCTTCCACCTCTTCCTTAGCTCAAGAATCATTTATCCTACTCTTCCCGATCCAAAAAACTCTGCCTACATTTGTAAGTCCTTTGTTGAAGGGACTTACCTCTTGTTCATACCCACTCACCTTTTCGTTCCCTGATGAGGACAATTCGTCGTTCTTTCACTTCCGAGCTCAGATTATCTACCATCTTATTAATGCAATTGTCTAGAACCAGGGAGTGGGTTTTCGACTTGATGTCCTTCCGACAAATGGGGCATTCTATCTTCCGCTTCATCCACTCACTGATACAGTAGGAGCAGAAACTATGGGCACAGTTCAAGGTGACAGCCTATAATGGGAATGTGAACACACAGATCAGAACTGTGATGCTTACTCCCCCAGGGTGGTTGCGATCTCAGAACCAACTCAGATCACACTGCCAACATGGGTTAGCTACCCTGCAAACAAATGTCACTGGACGTAAGTAGGACTAGTAAGCGTGTGAATGTTTGGTATAAATACATCACTAATTCTCTCATGAAAACAAATTTATGTCCTAATGGTGAATTAGCACCTCAATTTTAATATATGAAGGGGAACACACAGTGAATACTCAGTATACAGAATGGTAGGAGGCATCATCTTTACTCAAAAGCAGCTAAAAAAGTATATGTAAAAGAGAACTTAGGCTGGGAAAAAATGTAATGGGTTCAACTGATACTGCCTTAAGTAAGTAAGCCTGTGAGAAGAGAGAAAGCAGAAGGAAGCCTGTATGTGAGGGGCTCCTATGAGTAACTCCAATGGTCAGCTTTCTGCCAGGACACTTTTCACTCCCCAAAACATAAACCATTCTCCTCATTACTCTTGTTTATGTACATCTCCTAAGATACAACTTTTGTGAGGCTCCAAAGTCTTCCTTCCTGTTTTTAGGATAGCAGTAGAAAATAGCACAGAAATCATGTATTTTTCAAATGCCAAGTTGAGACCAGAAAGCCAACTAGGAGACCTTCTCAGTAACGAATGAGATAAATTCTCATAAACGGGACTAAAAACCTGTCTGATTAAAATGAAACCTCTTCCCAACACTGATTTTAAGAGGTGACCCGCAGAAAAGGTCAGGCACATGCTGTAAACCAAACAAAGTGAAGTTATTTGTCTCTTACATGTCGTGCAGATGCTCTGGGTTGGCTAACTCATCACCCATTCCAACCACCCTTTCCTTGTCTTCTTCTATTAGGGTCCGTAAGCCATGTCAAAACAGCACGAACTGAGTTTCTCCAAAGTAGGGAATCAAATGACTAGAAACTATGGGGGAAATTATGACCCGAAGTCAAAGTAGATCCAGAGCAAAAGAAACAGGTCTACCCAGGAGAGATTTTTCAGGAGGCTAATAGACCCAATCTCCCTTAAGTCCACCAGAAAAAAGGAAGCAGTGTGTGTATGCATTTTCTTTTTAAAGGAGTCTGAAAACCACTGTCATTTAACAAATTGAGTTTAACACTTGTAGTGTAAGATGAACTGGACACAGATAGTAGAACGTGTGAAAATAAAAGAGGACTGTGCAGGACTTCCCTGGCGGTCCAGTGGTTAAGACTCCACGCTTCCAATGCAGGGGGTGTGGGTTCCATCCCTAGCTGGGGAACTAAGATCCCACATGCTACACAGTGTGGCCATAAAAAAAAAAAAAAAAAAAAAAAAAAAAGGAGAGCCTGTGGAAAAACAAAACAGGATAACAGGGAATTCCCTGGTGGTCCAGTGGTTAGGACTCTGTGCTTTCACTGCCGAGGGCACAGGTTCAATCCCTGGTTAGGGAAATAAGATCCCACAAGCCACGCGGTGTGGCAAAAAAAAAAAAAAAGACAGGATAACAGATGGTAACCTAGGAGAGATGTTTCATTTTCATAAGGAGCCTCAGAGTTCCTGAAATATGTTCCACTTGGCCACTGAATTCCCAGCAGCCATACATCAATGGCATTTACCCGCCCTGTTCAAAGGCTGCACTGCACGCCTACTCTCAGCACTGTGCCCATTCAGAGCAAAGAAAGAATAGTTTTATTGGGCAGCTTTATTCTGATACTTCAAATTTCTAATGCCATCTAATTCTGGACTGTGCCAGAATCAAGTGGTTCCTGGGAGGTAAAAACCTGTACGGGTTCAACACTAGGCACAAAATCCAACAGGACATAGTTGTCAGAAAAGTAGAAAACACAGGACATTCTGACCTGTGGGAGGGTTGGGCAGCTCTCGGGTGGTTCTTTGAAACCAAAGTGTTTTCTCCCCAACACCAAAGAGATAAAGGCTTTATTACAGCCAAAACATTGATTCTGCCAAACAGATACTCAAGAACAAATGAAATAAGAAAAAAGACAGTGGAGGTAAAGAAGACTACAAAAACAAATGAGAAGTGACCATCTCTAGCAGTCACTGTGAAGTCAAATAGCTACAGTAAGTTCCTGGAGGAAAAACATTCTTCAGAATGTTTCCCTACAGCAGAAGCAGTCTGTGTAGCCGAGGCTCCATTCAGGGTTGGGAGAGTGAGAAGGCGTGAGCCACCATTCATAATTACCTCAATGAAGTATTCTGAACAAATAATACACTGGAGCTCATTCTCTAGCACGTCATTCACATGGCTAAGAACTTCCTCCTTCTGTGCTTGCACCTTCTCCTTCTCTTCCTGCAAAAACACACAACCCCACCTGTCATTCGGGAGAACCAACGAGAATGCAAAACAGGACAGGGAGCAGGGTTAACAGTCTGCAATAGGATTCAGAAGGAATCTAAATTAAAAATTCACGCTGGCACAGAAACACGAGAATAAAACTCTTTCCGCAAGGGTTACTGTTTCTCAGAACTGCTTTCTAATATAGGACACTATCTTCCTTTTTTTCCCTCTCTCGACTTTTTTAGTATGTATTCGCATTGCAGGTTCTCTCTCCTTCCCAAAAATTAACCAAATGATAAAAACTGAAGGTAGCATACCCACCCCACCAACCACCCAAGACCAGAATGAGGCATTAAGTATCCTATAGCAAACTGCAGTTCAGAGGTGACACAAATCATCCCAAGCAACCAAGAACTCACTGGATAAGAAAGAAATGAGGAACAGTCCATAAAGGTAGGAAGCTTGAATTAGTGTATAAGGTCTCCTATGTTCTTTGCAGCTGCCTCTCCTATAAAATAAGGATAATACCTATGTTCCCTAGAGGCAGGAGGCTGGAGAGATGGCCCCTTGAAGTACCTTCAGGCCCCACACTCTATGATGCTTGTCACTTCCCACTCCTGCAGTGCAATTTCCCTGTGCTTTCCCCAAGAGGTCAGACTGCTTGTGGACACACTTTTTAAGGAGGATCTAGGTGTGCTCTCTTGAAGCCAACATTTATTAAGTTAGCACCTCATCTCCAAAACAGAAAGGATCAGGAGCCCCTGAGGGGGAGAGGAAAAGCCATTTAGGGTATATTTGAGTGGTTCATTTATTTCTCAAGTTTTACTTTCTCTTCTAATCAAAGCAAAGACTGTCAGACTGCTTAGGGCAGTGAAGAGGGACTGGACCCAGTTATAACTAGAGTCAAGTTCCCTGAAAACTTTCGAATTACTGGATTTAAAAAGATGTGGTGGTTTCTTGGAGGCTGGGGAAGAAGGAACTATGTGATTTAAACAGAGGATAAGGATATCAAACAAACTAGAAAGAGAGTCTCCTCCTTTTCTGTATTCTGCTCCAGATCTGTACATGAGGAGGGGTGGGCTGAGAGATGCAGTCAGACTCAGGCATAAGTCTCAGGTCAGAGGATGCAAACTGGTGGCCTGTGGACTGGATCCAGCCTGCAGACTTATTTAGTCTGGCATTCATGGTATCAAAACACTGAACTGTTGCCAATACTTGAAAACTAGGATACTTTACATAAACATTTGGATTTCCATCTTCCGTGGAAAACTCAGATCGGACAACACTGGGCTTGCATTTCTGGATGGCAATGACTGGCTGCATCAGAGAAGAGCTGCCTCTTGGGGTGGGGGTGAGGGTGCACCTCTGCCTCACAGCTCCCCACTATGTTCTTACACCCAGGCCACTTTACTCACTTCTATTATCGGTCTGACCCCAGTGGGCACTTGAGTTTACAACCCCTAATTTAAGAGTTCCACTGATTTGATATGGGAAATAACTACAGAAATGCATCAAGATGAACTATTTTTTATTTTGACTACACCATCCCTTAGCCTATGTGAGTGAGACACTCTAAAGGAGTATTTACCACAGACAATGGACTACACTCCAGGATGTGTCTTATTCCCAGCATTTTGCTTCTGGATAAAGGAAGGAAATAGATGTTGTCTTACAGGCAGAACCTTCTACAGCCCTAACTAATTTTACAGATTATTTCCCTTGAGGAAGGAAACAGCCATAACCTCTCCCTTCATTCACCATACCAACCCTTGCACTGTGGAAAATGCTGAGTTGCATGTGCTAACCAAATTCTAAACCTTCACCTTCTTTCCAGTACCTTGGTCTGCTCCAGTTCTTTGTTCTTGGCTTGAATGATTGCTTCAAAGTCCTTCTTGCTGCGATTTAGCTGTTCCATCAGAGCCCGATGCTGCAGAAACATAGCAGATACATACTCAAGATGCGTTATACTGCACCGTTCCTTTCAGCCACCATGCCTGTCTCTCCCTCTGTCAGCAGCTTTGGTTCAAGAGATCAATGGATTGGCAATTTCAAAATAATGTTTTTGTTCCATCAGGACATCCCACTTACATGCTGCTTTTTTCAGGGAAAGGGGCAGATAGGGAGGGACGCCATCAAATCTATTAATCCCTCTGGAAATAACCCAACTTCTGTGGCCATCCAAATCAACTGAAGAATTTACACTGCCTTCCAGAGAGTCTGATTCTGTGGGTTTGGCCTGGGGCCCAGGGATGTGCATTTTTTACAAAGCCACACAAGTGATCCTGGGAACAAACGCTCAAGAACTAGTAAGTAACTCTAAGGCTACCCAGCACTGGGAGCAGCTTATAAGAAATAATCAGGGAAATATGGATTCAGGAAAACTAGATAATCATTTTCTTTGAAATGAAAAAGACCTTTAACCTATTTATTCTATAAATCACATACTACATGCTCATAAGGCAATGCTGCCTGAACCCTGGCTGTGTCTTCTGGAAGCTGGCATGACCAAGAGCTAACAGCTCATTCATTGTGACTAACTGACTACATCAAATGTCAAGAGGTTCCATTTCTATGAAACATAATTTCTGAGCTCCCTCATACTTAAGTATAGCTTATATGTTAAATCTCATTTCAAATCCTTTTTTAAAGAAGGTGACCTTTCTTCTTTTTTTTTTATTTTAATTCTTTTATTTGGTTTTTTCCTTTTTTTTCTGTTTTAATGAGAACTATATTTTCAAATGGTGGACTCTTTCTGCCCATAACTAAACTGAGGAAGACCTGCTGACTTAAAAGTCCATGGGTTGGGAATTCCCTGGCGGCCCAGTTGTTAGGGTTCTGTGCTTCCACTGCAGGGGGCACTGGTTCGATCCCTGATGGGGGAACTAAGATCCCAGATCCCACAAGCCATGTGGCATGGCCAAAAAAAATAAATAATAATATTGTATCTATGTTAAATCTGCTGAATTTGGTAACAGTGCTAGGATGATGTTAAGAGAACGCCCTTGCTTTGAGGAAACAAATACTGAAGTACTTTAGGGTAAAGGGACGTAAAACATGCAATTACTTTTAAATAATGAAGTACTTTGGGGTAAAGGGACATAATACATGCAATTACTTTAAAATAATTCATAAAGAAATATACACATGGAGAAAGAGAGAAAATGGTAAAGCAACTCTTGGTAGCTGAACCAATACCAGAAACTGCCTACCTCCAAGTTTCATATACATAAGAAAAATAATCCCCCAAGTCAGTTAGCTAATTTACACTTTGCAGCTGAAAGTGTGCTTTACTGATAACTCAGCTGACTCCAATTCACCTTCTACATGTCCAGAATCACACTATAAAACGGACATTCTGAAAACAGAAATGGACTTAGAGACCCAGTAACTTACAAAATCTAGCCACTTAACCAAGTCACTTAACTACTTGCGGTTAAAGTATAGTTACTTATAAGATGCAAACATCAAAATGGCATTTGTGATGAGTGCGCTGTAAAATGCAAAGTGCTATATAAGTATGGGTAGTTTCTAAAACTGTGTTTGTGCTTTTTTACCCTTTTATAGCTGTGTTTAAAATGTTGGCTAGAAGAGTGAAAACTTGTAGAAACATTTTCTTTCGCACAGGAGTCCTTTTATGCTCATTGTTTGCTTATAAGGAAATACTTCTGAATAAGAATTTAACCATTTTCTGTGCACCTACATAGAAGGTAACAAACTATTACACTGTCTATAACTCAGAAGCCTTTCTAGGCTAGTATCTATTTCTGGCTTCTTTTAGGAGACACAATCATAACAAAAACATTTAATGTGCCAGGCATTGTGCAAAGTGGCTTACATACATTGTGTAATTCTCACAAAAACTCAGTGAGTTCGATGCAATTATTATTTCATCATCAGTAAAATGGGGAAAACAATAGCAGTTACCTCACAGGGCTGTTGTAAGGATTTGAAAAGACTATACATAGAGCATTTAGCACAGTGCCTGGCCAAAAGTAACAGCTACACTCAGTTTACCATTTGTTGGTACCTTCATTTTACAGATAAACAGACACAAAAAGGCAAGTGTAAGCAACAGGATTTTCAACTCAAGTCTGACTCCCCAAGTTTCTGCCGCTTTCTTTCTTCTTCCTTTTTTTAAAACTATCTCCTCGTACAGTAGGGGGAAATAGTAAGTCCCCATGATAGTGGCTGAACTTAAAGCCAGGAAACACCTAATTTAATTGTCTTCGACTGTCCTCAGCCCCTACCAACGCCTGGCAAAGTGAGCTGCTCACTAAGTTCTTGAACTAATGAAACACTAGGTTTCTAACCCGGGTGAGCTAGATCTTTCTGGGCTAGGTAGAGTTTCCTCATCTCTGAGCTGGTGTCCCTGGCTGCAGACCTGAAGAGGCTGTTCAGGTCCTGTTCGGGGAAACGGACTTGTCTTCCCCTCCTCAAAAAACAATTTACCAAGGGCCACTGCCCTCCGACCCACTAGGACTTGAAGGGTCCCAACCTACATTCGCCTATGATAACTCCTATACGTCTCCACCACCGCCACGGCGACATTTTTGGAGCCCAGCTCTCCCCCGCCTTCCTCTTGGCAGGCGCCGAAGGTGGTATTTCTGAAAAGATATTACTCAAGAAACACATTTTAAAATGTGTGGTCTGGGGGCTTCCCTGGTGGCGCAGTGGCTAAGAATCTGCCTGCCAATGCAGGGAACACGGGTTTGAGCCCTTGTCCGGGAAGATCACACATGCTGTGGAGCAACTAAGCCTGTGTGCCACAACTACTGAGCCTGCCTGCCACAACTACTGAGCCTGCGTGCCACAACTACTGAAGCCCGCGCACCTACAGCCTGTGCTCCACAAGAGAAGCCACCGCAATGAGAAGCCCGTGCACCGCATTAAGAGTAGCCCCCACTTACCGAAACTAGAGAAAGCCCGTGCACAGCAACAAAGACCCAAAGCAGCCAAAAATAAATAAACTAATTTAAACAAATTAAAAAACAATAAAATGTGTGGTCTGCAGAAAAAAAGCAGTTATGTCAGAAGTCCTGAGTATTCATCTTGACCACTAATTAGATGCATGTGCCTTAATTTTCTCATTTATAAAATGGGAAAACAGGTGCCCCCCTACATTGGGGTTAATAAGAAAAAAAATAACATATACGGGAGCACTCAGAAAAGTTTTTAAAGCTCTATGTAAATGCAAGTTATTATAATTATAGGCCTGGAAAATGAAAAAGAACAGCTTCAGAAGGACCACCAGGTGGACTGAACAACAACCTTGTTTCATTTGAGAGTGGTACGTCCCCCAGGCATGCTGTTATAGAACCATGACCTAAAAGTATCCTATTTTAGGTTAATGAATGGAGACTGGCCAAGTGCATTATGCTAAATGATAGTGTGTTTTCCAGTCTGTCTCAGTAGAGGGTGAGGTGTTGTGGGTGCAGGGTACTTAATGATTCCTCAGGGATTTCCAAGAGCAGAACCTTACTCTTTTCCAGTCAATTTCAAAACATTATCTGAATATTAATTTAATAATCCTCTAAATGGGAAACATGCCTACCCCCCCACCCTAGAAAATACACAAGCTTAGAAAATAAAATTCCAAAAAGACTGAATTTTTCATGTAATGCTTTCCAAGGCTGTTTGTGTACCCAAGGCTGTTTGTGCACCCAAGGTAGGCACCCTCCCAAGCATGAAGCAATATGTGACTGTTAGCACTGTAAAAAGGTTGGGAGGTAGGTAAGCAATAAAAGAACCGAATGATAAATTCTCCTGAACAAATTCTAATGCGATTACTCATTTTTCTCAAGGAGATACAAACACTCACCTCCTGACTTATAACAAACTACTAATCATTACACATAAAGAACAGAAGACAAAGCAGGTTTTAAAGATGCAAAAGAACTCATAAAAAAATAAACAGAGGAGAGAGGTAGTCAAGTTAAACTAAATAAATTACAGGCAATCTTTTAGGATAATTTTATTCCTGGAGCCTTGCCCCCTTCAGTAAATTGATACATTTTGCTGACTGTTAAACTGCACATTCTCAACGTAACCTAAAATGCTTAATTGGAACATTCTCAGATGGTTTCAGGATGGCTTCAGCTCAGGAATGGTGAGGTAATGGATGCCCTTGCAGGCCCTGGTGGCCAAGTCACAGCTCGCAATTTCCCTCTGCTGCTCTCACCTTTCTGGAAGTGCAGCCACTCTCCTAGAGAGCCTCCTAATTGCTACAGGCTCGTTTCCTCTTCACCAAAGCAACTCGTGCTCAAATGAAGATGTAAGCTTTCATGCTGAGGTCTGGCATGTCTGTGAGGCTCCAAGTCTCCGACCTGATGGCGTGAGCAGCTGCCACCTGCTCTGTCTACAGACTGGAGATGCCGCAGAGGTGTGCGCTAAGCAGCAGAGGCAGCCGGCGGCCACAAGAAGCCTGGTTGCCCCCCCACTCCGCCGCCCACTATAAGCTCAGGACAATGGCAACAGATTTACCTCCTGCAGAGCCTGGGCCAGCTGTTGCTTCAGGTCCTCTTCCCCTTGCTCCTTCTCCAAACCCTGCAAAGCCAAAAACAAAATGTAAGGTGACCCTGCAGGAAGGGGGAAAAAGGGACAAAATCCAGTAACAAGCAGAGCAGACCTGCTAGCGTGAGCATCTGGAAACAACAGGGGGCAGGGAGTGGGTGGAAAGTCTCCCGTTTTACTTCAAGCTGTTGGCAGTAAGGGACTTAAGCAGAATTAAACTGCTCAAATACTGTACACCTCAGGGCTGTCACCTTCAAGCCACCACTCAGGGTGTTCTGGAAAAACTCTGGATTAATACTCCAAGTCCCCTTCACTGGCTAATGCTGTGACTCCCAAAAGGATGCAAACTGAGAGCTTCTGAGTCACCAAGTATCTAAACTGAGACACAATCCCCTGAGCTGGCACTCACAAGCTCCACCATGTTTCTTTCCTCAATTCTGGCCACCCTGTCTCTCACTCTGAGTCTTTACCACTTCTAGCCCATAAACTGCTCCTCCTCCTGCCTTGCCTGAGCTTATGCTATATCGCCTCCATCTGCCCCCTTGAATGTGGATGCCTTCTACATCATCACTCCCCTACATCCAGCACCTTCCAGAAGAACCTCTGGGCCCTTCCCTCCTTAAGAATTACCTACCCGACACTTCCCACGTAAGACTCTGCACTCCCAAGGCAGGGGGTCCAGGCTCGATCCCTGGTTGGGGAACTAGATCCCACATGCATGCCAGAACTAAGAAGTCCACATGCTGCAACTAAGAAGTCTGTATGCCACAACTAAGAAGCCCACATGCCACAACTAAGAAGTCTGCATGCCACAACTAAGAGTCCGCATGCCACAACTAAGAGTCTGCACGCTGCAACTAACAAGTCCGTATGCCACAACTAAGAAGCCCACACACTGCAACTAGAAGATCCCATGTGCCGCAACAAAGACCTGGCGCAGCCAAAATAAATAAATAAATAAATATTAAAAAAGAAAGAATTACCTACCCATTTAATATGCCAACTGGAAATTGTTTTCTAATTTAAATATATTGACTTGAAACTGTTCTGATTATTTGTGTGTATAATACATCTTGTCTCCTCAACCAGATATATTCCTTAATGGCAAAAACCATTTATTAAGCATCTTTATAACCACCCAAAATCAAGTATAGTGCCAGGTAATGTGGGTGCTCAAAAAAAAATCTGTGTGGCTAATATGTATAAAATAGATAACTAAAAAAAAAAAAAAAAGAATGACGTGGAGAATTCCATAACAGACAGGGTCCTCCTCCCATTATAGTAGTTGAAAATGCCACATCCCTGCTTTCATGATGTCCTCTGAACCCAAAGTGCTATCCTGGAACAACCAGACACCCTCAGAAACTGGTTACTTGAGGTTACAGGGAGTGCAAGATTCCACCCCATGGGGTGGTGGTGGAAGTATCATACAATAACATTTAATTTCCAGAGGAGCAGCAGAAGTGATTCCAGGCTTGTGTTGAGACCCCAGCATTAGCACTGCTGGCCCTGCAGGTGAGATGGTTGTGCCCAGTGACAACAGCGTAGCATCTTCCTTGGACTGGGTCTGTCTCATTCCTGACTGTATAGTTTCCAGCCTTGTTTTCCCAGTCCCCCAGCAACTAATGTTGTTTAAATAAATTCCTTATATTGCAAAAAAAAAAAAAAAAAAAAAACCTGTGTGGGAATTCCCTGGCAGTCCAGTTGTTAGGACTCCATGCTCTCAATGCTGAGGGCCCAGGTTCAATCCCTGGTTGGGGAACTAAAATCCCACAAGCCACGCAGTGCAGCCAAAAAAAAAAAAATTCTGTGTGAAGTAGCAAGGGTTAAGTGAGCTTCTGAGCAAGTGGTAGGGGGAGGATAAATTCTTAGGGCTTGGTGGGAGATGGGAATGCAACTAATAAACAAAGGACTAGATATACATCACTAGGAGCGATTTATATATGGCCCTCTCATTCCTGGAGAAATTGTCTAAACCAGTCCTTTTTGCCTTTCTTTACCATTTTGATAAGGAAAAAGATTTCACAGCTATATCTTGAAGCGTGCCGAAAGCAGTCACAAATATTAACAGTAACTCTTGTTCCTGAACACATAAGCCTTTAAAGAGAGCTCTGCTCTGGTGAAGGTGTCATACACTAAATATGTAGAGATAAACCTCCGTCTATTAATTTCAAGAACTAGTCCAGGCTGGAAAAGGGCAGCAAAAAGGTACACATAAGCAAGCAGTGTATATCCTTAGAAAGACCTATTTAATCCATGGCCTTTGCTAAGACCAGAAGTTTACAGGGATAGCTGAGATCAGAATGAAATCTACAAACTGTTCAGAAATAAGCCAACACAACTGGTTGTTTCTTACCCTGAGTAAAGTACATGAAAGAGAAAAGCTTATTCACTTCAATCCTGATTGGCCCCTCTTAGTTCTAAGTCAACAATGGGGAATTCTTGACATTCAGTATTACCTGAGCAAGTAGGTGAGAGTAAAACATGTGGCTCTTGCCAGATGGGAACTGACATTTTGAGCAGAACCAGGATCAGCCGTAGCCTAGAAGCTTTGTGCAAGAGCTTGTCATCTAAACAAATGACTTGGGGATGCAGACACATTTGCCCTCACCTTGACACAGCTAAGACAGTCATTATTTTATCTACTAAAGGCCCTGTGGAAGGTGGCTTATCACTCAACCCAACAACTGAGTCATGGTGTACCTGTCCCCTCCCATGCTGGCTACTCAGGTCAGAAACAAACATTTTCTGCCTTTCTAGCCTCCCACTTCCTAGGTTAGCTACAGAGCTAACAAGTTGCCAGGTAAATCAAGGGCAGAGTAATCAGGTGACCTACACCTGCCTTGGGTACAGGAATTTGGCTTTGACCTCAGAACAGAGAAAGATTACTCATGAAGACAACTATTGCGTTAACTGGGGTGTGCTGTAATTTGGGGGCATCTTTACCTTCATCCAACCTCTCTCTGAATTTACCTCAGTTCTGAGATGCCTCACCTTTACATCCTGTTATATCTTGGCTGGTTCTGCCAGTCACCTTTCCCCATCTTGGCATCTCAACTCTGGCTCTTGATCTGATCATCATGCTGAACCTCAAAGTTTTCTGTTCCCATTACTTCTCCTGTCCCTGGCACTCAGCACTTGGTCCCTGATCCAGAAACAGAGAGCTCTGGCCAGAGGCTCACAAAGGGCCTGCCCACCCCAAGGGGCACTCTTGTCCTTCCCTCCTGTGTGGTACCTGGAGATGCTGCTGCTCTTCCTGGAAAGTCTTCTCCAGCTGCTCCACTCTGGCCTGCTGTTGGGCCTGCTCTGCACACAGCTGGGACTGTAAATCCTGCAGTTCCTGCTCCATTTTCACAATTTTCTTCGAGTTCCCTTTTTGGGTCTGCTTTTTCACATTCAGAACAGCTACCTGCTTTTCTTGCATCTGTGTTTTCAGCTTTAGAATCCTGGACATCGTTACCTTAAACAGCTCTAAGCTGCTCTGAGATGCTGAAGGATTTGAGGTTTTCTGCTTCTTATAATGAAGCTCTACAACTTTTGCGGGGCCTGGGTAAACATGAGCCCCTGTGGTCTTCCCACTTAGCTGAAGAGAAGTCAAAGTAGGATCCAAATATTCAGAGGGTTGACTAGCCACTTCACCCTTCCCATGTGACTTCACTGGCTGACCAGATTCACAAGACACTTTACTTATTTTGGATTTCAAATTTGAGGGGCCTTCAGCTCCAGAACCCTCTAATTCATTCAAACTAAATTTCCTTTTAGTTCTCAAGCCCTTATTTTTTACCATCATCTGGTCACTTTTTGGGGAAAGACAAGGGTAAATCCTCTCCCAGTCTTCTTCAGTAACTTCATATTCATACTCTGCATTCTCCTTATTTTCCAGAGGCACCCCAAGCTGGATGTGATCTCCATTATGGATAGAATAGACCTTTAAAGGTTCTAGACGTTCTCTGTTCAGCCAAACACCATTCAGACTCTGGGGAAAGGGAAAGAAAGACAAAATAAGCTTCATGATTTCCCTCCTCTTAATGGAATTTCTTTCCTGCTGCTGCAAAACCTTCTGTCTTTTCAGAAAGAAAATCCTTGGAGGCGGAGTCAAGATGGCGGTGTGGGAAGACGCAGAGTTAGCGTCTCCCCAAAACGAGGGCACCTGCCACCACTGGTGGGGGACTCTGATGCCTAGGGAGATGGGAGGAACCCCAAAGTGAACCAGTAGGACATAGGGGGACTGAGCAGGGAGGAGAAATGGAGGCCAGATAGGATTGGCGCCCCTGAGGCCGGGGAGATCAGGAGAGGCAGGCAGGAGGGGCCCTCCAGAAGGAGCAGGAGAGGTGGGGAGGGTGACTGCCCCTCCCACTCGAGCCCAGGAAGCCTGCTGGGCTCCCAGGTGAGGTCCCCTGCCCTCTGAGACCAGGGGTGGGGGGCACACCTGGGCCCCTTCTGTTCCTTGAGCCTAAGCCCCACCCCCCACAGCCCCCAGGGCCTTTTCCAGCCCTGTGGTCCTGAGCATTGGCCCACCCCACCACCCAAACCTCACCCTTGCTTAGGCCCCGACTTCCACAGCCAAGGCCTTCCCCCCACCCCTTTTTCTTTTCTTTTCCCTCTTCCTCTTTTTTCCTATTGTGATGTACCTTCCAGTTGTTGATTCATCTGTATTTTTATTTTTATATTCTTTCTAACATATCTGTTAGTTTCCTAGTCTAATTTTTATTTTTTACTTTGTTACTGTTCTTTTTGTTTCTGCCCCACGTGGCTTGTGGGATCTTGGTTCACGAGCCCGGGGTTGGGCTGAAGCTCCTGTGGTGGGAGCTCCGAGTCCGAACTACTGGACTAACAGAGAACCTCAGACCCCAGGGAATATTCATCAGAGTGAGGTCTCACGGAGTTCACCATCTTAGCACCAAGACCCAGCTCTGCCCAGTAGCCTACAAACTCCGGTGTTGGAAACCTCAGGCCAAACAACCAGTAAGACAGGAACACAATCCCAAACATAAAAAAGAAAAAAGAGAGACGGCAAAAAAATACGTCACAGATGAAGGAGCAAGGTAAAAATCTACAAGACCAAGTAAATGAAGAGGAAATAGGCAATCTACCTGAAAAAGAATTCAGAGTAATGATAGTAAAGATGATCCAGAATCTTGGAAATAGAATGGAGGCACAGACTGAGAAAATATAAGAAATGTTTAACAAAGACCTAGAAGAGCTAAAGAACAAACAAACAGAGATGAACAACACAATAATTGAAATGAAAAATACACTAGAAGGAATCAATAACAGAATAACTGAGGCAGAAGAACGAATAAGTGAGGTGGAAGACAAAATAGTGGAAATAACTGCTGAGAAGCAGAATAAAGAAAAACGAATGAAAAGAATTGAAGACAATCTCAGAGACTTCTGGGACAACACTGAATGCACCAACATTCAAATTATAGGGGTCCCAGAAGAAGAAGAGAAAAAGAAAGGGTCTGAGAAAATATTTGAAGAGATTATAGTTTAAAACTGCCCTAACATGGGAAAGGAAATAGTCACCCAAGTCCAGGAAGCACGGAGAGTCCCATACAGGATAAATGCTAGGAAAAACACACCAAGACACACATTAATCAAACTAACAAAAATTAAATTCAAAGAAAAAATATTAAAAGCAGCAAAGGAAAAACAAAAAATAACATACAAAGGAATCCCCATAAGGTTATCAGCTGATTTTTCAGTGGAAACTCTGCAGGCCAGAAGAGAGTGGCAGGATATACTTAAAGTGATGAAAGAGAAAAACCTACAACCAAGATTATTCTACCCAGCAAGGATCTCATTCAGATTCGATGGAGAAGTCAAAAGTTTTTCAGACAAGCAAAAGCTAAGAGCATTCAGCACCACCAAACCAGCTTTACAACAAATGCTAAAGAAACCTCTCTAAGCTGGAAACAAGAGAAGAAAAAGACCCACAAAAACAAACCCAAAACAATTGAGAAAATGGTAATAGGAACATACATATCGATAATAACCTTGAAAGTAAATGGATTAAATACCCCAACTAAAAGACACAGACTGGCTGAATGGATACAAAAACAAGACCCATATATATGCTGTCTACGAGAGACCCACTTCAGACCTAGGGATACATACAGACTGAAAGTGAAGGGATGGAAAAAGATATTCCATGCAAATGGAAATCAAAAGAAAGCTGGAGTAGCAATACTTGTATCAGATAAAATAGACTTTAAAATAAAGACTGTTACAAGAGATAAGGAGGGACACTATATAATGATCAAAGGATCAATCCAAGAAGAAGATGTAACAATTATAAATGTTTACGCGCCCAACATAGGAGCACCTCAATACATAAGGCAAATGCTAACGACCAGGAAAGGAGAAGTCGACAGTAACACAATAATAGTAGGGGACTTTAACACCCCACTTACACCAATGGACAGATCATCCAAACAGAAAATAAATAAGGAAACACAAGCTTTAAATGACACAACAGACCAGATAGATTTAATTGATATTTATAGAACATTCCACCCAAAAGTGGCAGAATACACTTTCTTCTCAAGTGCATACAGAACATTATCCAGGATAGATCACATCTTGGGTCACAAATCAAGCCACAGAAAATTTAAGAAAATTGAAATCGTATCAAGCACCTTTTCTGACCACAACACTATGGAGACTGGAAACCAATTACAGGAAAAAAAACTGTAAAAAACACAAATACCTGGAGGCTAAACAGTGTGCTACTAAATAACCAAGAGATCACTGAAGAAATCAAAGAAGAGATTTAAAAATACATAGAAACAAATGACAATGAAAACACGATGACTCAAAACCTATGGGACGCAGCAAAAGCAGTTGTAAGAGGGAAGCTTATAGCAATTCAATCTCACCTCAAGAAACAAGAAAAATCTCAAATAAACAACCTAACCCTACAGTTAAAACAACTAGAGAAAGAAGAACAAAGAAAACCCAAAGTCAGTAAAAGGAAAGAAATCATAAAGATCAGAGCGGAAATAAATGAAATAGAAACAAAGAAAACAATAGCAAATATCAATAAAACTAAAAGCTGGTTCTTTGAGAAGATAAACAAAATTGATAAACCCTTAGCCAGACTCATCAAGAAAAAAAAGGAGAGGATGCAAATCAACAAAATTAGAAATGAAAAAGGAGAAATCACAACTGACATTGCAGAAATACAAAGGATTGTAAGAAACTACTACAAACAACTATATGCCAATAAAATGGACAACCACAAAGAAATGGACAAATTCTTGGAAAGGTACAATGTTCCAAGACTGAACCAGGAAGAATTAGAAAATATAAACAGACCTATCTCAAGTAATAAAATTGAAGCCATAATTTAAAATCTTCCAAAAAACAAAAGTCCAGGACCAGATGGCTTCACAGGCGAATTCTATCAAACATTTAGAGAAGAGCCAACACAGATCCTTCTCAAACTCTTCCAAAAAATTGCAGAGGGAGAAACACTCCCAAATTCATTCTATGAAGCCACCATCACCCTGATACCAAAACCAGAAAAAGATATCACAAAAAAAGGAAATTATAGACCAACATCACTGATGAACATAGATGCAAAAATCCTGAACAAAATACTAGCAAACAGAATCCAAAAGCACATTAAAAGGATCATACACCATGATCAAGTGGGATTTATCCCAGGATGCAAGGATTCTTCAATATACGCAAATCAATGGGATATACCACATTAAAAAATTAAGGAATAAAAACCAAATGATCATCTCAATAGATGCAGAAAAAGCTTTTGACAAAATTCAACACCCATTCATGATAAAAACTCTCCAGAAAATAGGCACAGAGGGAACCTACCTCAACATAATAAAGACCATATATGACAAAACCACAGCAAGCATCATACTCAAAGGTGAAAAACTGAAAGCATTTCCACCAAGATCAGGAACAAGACAAGGATGTCCACTCTCCCCACTCTTATTCAACATAGTTTTGGAAGTCCTAGCCACAGCAATCAGAGAAGAAAAAGAAATAAAAGGAATAAAAATTGGAAAAGAAGAAGTAAAACTCAACTGTTTGCTGATGACATGATACTATACATAGAAAATCCTAAAGATGCCACCAGAAAACTACTAGAACTAATCAATGAATTTGGTTAGGTTGCAGGATACAAAATTAATGCACAGAAATCTCTGGCATTCCTACACACCGACAACAAAAAATCACAAAGAGAAATTAAGGAAACACTCCCATTTACCATTGCAACAAAAAGAATAAAATACTTAGGAGTAAACCTGCCTAAGGAGGTGAAAGACTTGTATTCAGAAAACTATAAAACACTGATGAAAGAAATCAAAGATGACATAAACAGATGGAGAAATATACCATGTTCTTGGATTGGAAGAATCAATATTGTGAAAATGACTGTACTACCCAAAGCAATCTACAGATTCAATCCCTACCAAACTACCAATGGCATTCTTCACAGAATCAGAACAAAAAATTTTACAATTCGTATGGAAACACAAAATACCCTGAATAGGCAATCTTGAGAAAGAAAAACGGAGCTGGAGGAATCAGGCTCCCTGACTTCAAACTATACCACAAAGCTACAGTAACCAAGACAGTCTGGTACTGGCACAAAAACAGAAATACAGATCAATGGTACAGGATAGAATGCCCAGAGATAAACCCACGCACATATGGGCACCTAATTTACGACAAAGGAGGCAAGAATATACAATGGAGAAAAGACAGCCTCTTCAATAAGTGGTGCTGGGAAAACTGGACAGCTACATGTAAAAGAATGAAATTAGAACACTACCTAACACCATACAGAAAAATAAACTCCAAATGGATTAAAGATTTAAATGTAAGACCAGACACTATAAAACTCTTAGACGAAAACATAGGAAAAACACTCTTTGATATAAACCACAGCAAGATCTTTTTTGACCCACCTCCTAGAGTAACAGAAATAAAAACAAAAATAAACAAATGGGAACTAATGAAACTTAAAAGCTTTGGCACAGCAAAGGAAACCATAAACAAGACAAAAAGACAACCCTCAGAATGGGAGAAAATATTTGCAAATGAAACAACAGACAAAGGATTAATCTCCAAAATATACAAACAGCTCATGGAGCTCAATATCAAAAAAAAAAAAAAAATTCAGTTAAAAAATGGGCAGAAGACCTAAATAGACATTTCACCAAGGAAGACATACAGATGGCCAAGAGGCACACGAAAAGATGTTCAACATCACTAATTATTAGAGAAATGCAAATCAAAACTACAATGAGGTATCACCTCACACCAGTCATAATGGCCATTATCAAAAAATCTACAAACAATAAATGCTGGAAACGGTGCGGCGAAAAGGGAACCCTCCTGCACTGCTTGTGGGAATGTAAATTGATACAACCACTATGGAAAACAGTATGGAGATTCCTTAAAAAACTATATATAGAACTACCATATGACCCAGTAATCCCACTACTGGGTATACACCCTGAGAAAACCATAATTCAAAAAGAGACATGTACCACAATGTTCACTGCAGCACTATTTACAATAGACAGGACATGGAACCAACCTAAATGTCCATCGACAGATGAATGGATAAAGAAGATGTGGCACATATATACAATGGAATACTACTCAGCTATAAAAAGAAACTAAATTGACTTACTTTTAGTGAGGTGGATGGACCTCAGTCTGTCATACAGAGTGAAGTAAGTCAGAAAGAGAAAAACAAATACTGTATGCTAACGCTATGAATGGAATCTAAAAAAAAAAAAAGAATGGTACTAATAAACCTAGTTGCAGGGCAGGAATAAAGAGGTAGACATAGAGAATGGACTTGAGGACATGGGGTATGAGGGTGAAGCTGGAGCAAAGTGAGAGTAGCATTGACATATATACACTACCGAATGTAGAACAGTCGGCTGGTGGAAAGCAGCAGCATAGCAGCATAGGGAGATTGGCTTGGTGCTTTGCGGTGATCTAGAGGGGAGGGATAGGGAGGATGGGAGGGAGGCTCAAGAGGGAGGGGACATGGGGACAAGTGTATGCATATGGCTGATTCGCTTTGTTGTGCAACAGAAACTAACACAGTATTGTGAAGCAATTATACTCCAATAAAGATCTATTAAAAAGAAAGAAAGAAAACCCTTGAGAACAAATAGAAAAGAAAGGTTCATAAACTGCCATCCTTAGAAACAGCATTCTTCAAACAGCACTTTGGCTTTTTACCTATATGATGTTCATCTCTCCAGAGAAGTGCCTGTGTAACAGGCAGGAATCACCTTGTTATTGTGGATGAATTACTCAGATAAATGCAGTAGCATTAAAAGAAACTGAAATCGAATAGCTCCTATTGATGTAAACTGGGGGCAATGGCCCAAGACTGGAAAAACTGCTAAGAGTGAAGGAAGTAGCATCTAATGATGAGGTTCCGAAGGTATGCTTGGCCAAGAAAGTCATGCAGGCACTGTCTCTGGATGTGTGTGGCCCCTGAACACACTGGTGAATGAAAAAACACTTCCCAGTACACATAAACCAAAAAAGAAAGTACCAATACCTTGTACTGGGGTCAAATCGCAGGTGGGATCTGATCCAAATAACAGCACCAGAGGTCCATGGGCAACAGAACACGTGGTTAAGAGCTGGAGCTCTGGACTCAGCTTATTAGTTGCATGGCCTTCACCAATTTACTTAACCTCTCTGTACCTCAGTTTTGTCTGTAAAATAGTACAGTTCCTATCTCATACTGCTCCTGTGAGGAATGACTGAGGTAATACATGTAAAACACTTAGCACACAAACACTTAAACACTAAACACATAGAACAAATGCTCGATATTTACTTTTGTGGTTTAAATTGTATCACAGTGTGGGGATTAAGAGCATGAACCTGAAGTCAGACTGCCTGGGTTTGTAATTTGGCTCCATTACTTAACAGCTGTGTGACTTAGGCAAGTTTCTTAACCTCTCTATGCCCCAGCTGCCACATCTATAAAATGGAAGATAATAATAGTCTCTCCCTCATGGTGTTTGTGTGGATTTAATGAGGTAAAATATGTACTGTACTTAGAAAAGTACCTGGCACATGGTAAGCATTATATAAGTGTATATATAAGTGTTCACTACCATTATTTTGTTCTGGCTCAGCTGATTTATCAACAATCACCTCAACTCTGTGCTCAGCATCTTGCAAAGTAAATATACTGAGTACAAAAGCAGAAGATATGAAAACATCTTTTAGCAGCTGACCATGGAAAGCAAAACACAAGGGCATATTTAAACAAATGTGGGATTACATAGCACAGCCTATAAATGCAAAGGAATATCATGTAGAGCTGGGTTAGCTAAGAGATGCTAAATGGGGATGATAGATCCTAAAACAGACCTGAAGCAAATGCAGCATTTAAAGTTTTAAGAGACAAGTGGGCATTTTAACCCATATCAAGGACTTAACTTTGGGGGACAGGACAGAGATGAAGTTCACATCTGAACAGGGACTAAGGCTTATGTTTATGTTGGTAAAAATAGCTACCTACTTTCACGAAGAAAAAATACCTGGTCAACCCAAATATGAAGGACAGGGGGCTGGACCACAAGGCACAGAGGATCCAGGGGAGTAGAGACTGGATCTCAGCTCTGGTTTGGTATTAGGCCCTAGTTTCTGGTTCTATATTATTTGGCTCAAGCAGGGAGAGGGAGAGAAAGACGAGCAAAGAAACACACAGAAAGACTGGCTTTTACCTCAAGGCCTTAGGCCTAACCTGGCTTATCTGTCAACCTGCTCCTAAACTTTCCATTCATATTCAGCCTGAGAAATTATAGGAAGTGATCGGTTCTGCAGACTTCTGTAACAACACATGAGGAATTAACAAAGGAGGGGGATGGAGACCAGAAGAGTCAATTTTAAAATATACATAGGAAAACAGTCTCAGGGAAAGTAATATGACACAGGAGGCCACCTAATGTCAAGATACAGACATTTAAGAAAAACTCAAAGGCAAAGATAATGTTAAGTAAATAAAGAAGGTTTAGAAGCAGCCCAAGACGAGAGAGAACAAGGATTCCCTAAAAAGCTGGGGCAAACTCTTGAGACATATGGCAGCCCTCCACTAGATCCTCTGTATTAACCTGCCTTCCTTCAGAGCCCTTTAGGTCTGAAAAATAAGCTCTCAAAATTTTTCCATCACATTTTATCCTTGGATGCCTCTGTTTACCCATTAATCACTCTTTGGTGACACCTAGCAGTATAATTTGGACCAAAGGCCCAAATTGGTTCTGTTCACACAGTGACTGTAGAAAAGGTGAAAATACCATGGCTATACAGGAACAGTCAAGTACTGCCCAGGATATGATTTCAAATACAATGGTTTAAATAAATCAAACTCTGTTCAGTACTTTCTTGATGCTGGTTTTCATAATCACCAGTCTGAACAATGTCAGCAGCAGCAAAGTGATAACCAAAGAAAAGCCTGCCCAATGTCTCAGTCATCAATGAGGAAAAGGTGGAATAACCCTCACCCCCTTAAATACTAATTACTTCAATTAATGCTTAATCTCTGTACAGCATTTTTAATCGGTTGTTGAGAACAGTGGAAACCCAAAGCCAAAAGCCAATGTTTCCTTGCAGTTCTCTAGATGACTTATGTAGCTCAGTGGTTCTCAGCCCTAACTGTAGAGTGAAATCACCTGGAAACGTTTAGAACAAATAGCAGTGCCTGCTATTAGACTTAGTCTTAGTCCTTAGACTTAGTCTCATCCTTAGAATTAATTGGTCAGAGATGGGAACTAGGCATCAGAATTTTTAAAGCCAGGTTTAGACACAAACACTGTGTATAGTCATATCAAGACACAGGGCCCCTTTGCAGTCAACCCTTCACCCATATCCAGGCAGCTACTCATCTGGTCTCTACCCTACAAAGGTCTGCCTTTTCCATAATGTCGTATAAATGGAATCAGACACAGTATGTACCCTTTTGAGTTTGGCTTCTTTCGCTTAGCATGATGGCTCTGAGATGTGTCCACTTGGTTGCATTACAGTAGCTTGGTATTTTTATTGCTAAGTAGTACTCCAGGGTATGGGTATATCAGCTTGTTTCTCTGTTCCCTAGTTGTTTTCTTCCAGTTTTTGGTGATTATGAATAAAGCCACTATAAACATTCAGGTACAAGTTTCTGTGAGAACATAAGTTTCCATTAATTTGGGGTAAATACCTAAAAATAGAATTGCTGGGTAAGTGTATGTTTAACTGTAAGAAACTGCCAAACTGTTTTTCAAAGTGGCAGTACTATTTTGTTTTCTCACTTGCAATGTTTAAGAGTTCCAGTTACTCTGCATGCTCACCAGCACTTGGTAGTGTTTTATTTTAGCAATTCTAATAGGTGTATCAGTCAATATTTTAAAAAATTCTTTACTAAAGCATAACATACAAACATAAAAACATACAAATCATAAATGCACAACTAGGTGAATATCACAAAATGAACACTCAGTGTAACTATCACAAGGTTTAAAAAAAAAAAACAAAAAACCCCCACATTATCAGCATCCCAGAAACATCCTGTGCCTCCTTCTAGCCACTAAGCACCTGCCCCTCACCCCATAAAGTGACTACTAGCCTGGCTTAACATCACACATTAGTTTTGCCTCATTCTGAACATTATACAAATGGCATCAAATAATATGTATTCTTGAGACTTTCCTGCCAGTCCAGCGGTTAAGAATCCGCACTTCCACTGCAAGGGGCGTGGGTTTGATCCCCAGCTGGGGAACTAAGATCCCACATGCCACGTGGCACAGCCAAAAAAAAAAAAAAGTATTTTTTTGTGTCTGTTTTCTTTCACTCAATATTATGTTTGCGAGATTTATCCATGTTGTTGGATATAGTAGTAATTCATTCATATTCATTACAGCATAGTGTTTCATTGTTAAGAATATCCCACCGTTTATCCATTCTACTGTTGAAAGACATTTGGGTTGTTTCCCTAGGAGTGAAAATACTGTATGTGTGTATGTATGTATGTATATACACATACATACATACACAACTTTAATAAATAATGCCAAATAATTTTCCAAAATAGTTGTACCAATTTACACTTCTACCAAAAGACTACTTGCTCCATACCCGTGCTAATGTCTGGCATCATCAAAATTTAATTATAGTTACTCTCTGACTACAAGGTGTGCTGTGGTATTCCATCATGCTTTTAATTTGTATTTCCCAGGGACTTCCCTGGTGGCGCAGTGGTTGAGAATCTGCCTGCCAATCCAGGGGACACGGGTTCGAGCCCTGGTCCGGGAAGATTCCACATGCTGCGGATCAACTAAGCCCCTGTGCCACAACTACTGAGCCTGTGCTCTAGAGCCCGCGAGCCACAACCACTGAGCCCACGTGCCACAACTACTGAAGACAGTGCGCCCAGAGCCCGTGCTCCGCAACAAGAGAAGCCACCACAATCAGAAGCCCACGCACCGCAACGCTCACCGCAACTAGAGAAAGCCCGTGCGCAGTAATGAAGACCCAATGCAGCCAAAAATAAATAAATAATTTGTATTTGTATTATTTATTGATCAAATAAATAATTTGATCATTAATGAAGTTGAACAATGTTTCATGGCTACTGAACATTTGGAAAGAATCTTATGTGAAGTGCCTGGCTCTTGCCCATTTTTATTTTTTTTTAATTTATCTATTTTAGTTTATTTATTTTTGGCTGCATTGGGTCTTCGTTGCTGTGCGTGGGCTCTCTCGAGTTGCGGAGAGTGGGGGCTACTCTTCATTGCAGTGCGCAGGCTTCTCATTGCGGTGACTTCTCTTGTTGTGGAGCACGAGCTCTAGGCACGTGGGCTTCAGTAGTTGTGGCTCGCAGGCTCTAGAGAGCAGGCTCAGCAGTTGTGGCGCACGGAATTAGTTGCTCCGCGGCATGTGGGATCTTCCCGGACCAGAGCTCAAACCCATGTCCCCTGCATTGGCAGGGGACAATTCTTAACCACTGCGCCACCAGGGAAGCCCCTGCCCATTTTTAATACTGGGTTATCTTTCTTTTTTCTCATTGATTTGGAGTTCTATATACATCCGAGTATAAGCCCTTCACTGATTATATGTGTAGCAAGTATCTTCCACTCTGAGCTTGCTTTCACTCTCTTAATGATATCTTTTGATGAATGGAAATTCTTAATTTTAATGTGCTATCTCCAGTATTTTTTAAAAGTATCCCATGTATGGGCAAAATTGGAAACAGGGCTGAGAACCACTGCTCTAGCTGCTGGGAGACCAGAAGTTGAACTGTCCCAAGCAGCAAGGTTTGTTCAGACTCAACTGTGCACAGAAGGGGTTAAAACAGATCATCTCTAAGGTCCCCTTTTCAGTGCCAATTTATATTTTGCTCACAGTGCCTTGCCAAGAGTGCTGAACCAATTTACTTAGCATTTATGCTCTCTTTCAACACCATGCCAACTCAACTTAATCCTAGTGCAGGAAGGTACTTTCTCCAACAGCTTAAACCTAGCAGGTTTATGCATGCAAAATGAGGCTGCTGGGCAGGCCTACAGAATACCTGTGATACTATGAATTATAATAAGAAATATATATTTGGTATTCACCCCCATTTCTAGCACAGAGCTTCTAAAACCCTTGAAATTTCCTAAGTGGTAAGAGATCAAGGTATCTTTTGTTATGTTAATGAGGTGACTTTTGGAATGCACCAGGGTCACCTATGAGGGCTGGGTGCCAGGGGAACCAATCCTGTGATTGGAGAGTTGGAACTTTCAGTCTCACCCCTCAACCCCCTGGGAAGGGAGAGGGGCTAGTGGTTGATCACCACTGGCTAATGATTCAATCAATTACACAAATGTAATGAAGCCTCCATAGAAACCCAAAAGGATGGGGTTTGGAGAGCTTCCTGGTTGGTGAACACCTGGAGGTGCTCGGAGAGGGGCAGGGCATGGACGCTCCATGCCCCCCCCCCCCCGTATACCTTGCCCTATGCGTCTCTTTCATTTGGATGTTCACCTGTATCCCAGACCATATCCTTTTATAATAATCTGGTAAATCTAAGTAAATGTATTCCTGAATTGTGAATCACTCTGAAGCTAATTAATGAAATCCAACGTGGGAGGCGGCAATGGGGACCTCTGATTTATAGCCAGTCAGCCAGAAGTACAGGTGAAAACCTGGACTTGGCAACTGGCACCTGAAGTTCAAGGACAGGGTCCTTGGAACTTCCAACCTATAGCCAGTTGGTCAGAAGCACAGATGTTAACCTGGGGTTGTGACTGGCATCTGAAGTGGAGGGTGGTCTTGTGGGACTGAGCCCTTTACCGGTGGAATCTGATGCTATCTCGGGTTGACAGATGGGTGGGGGGATGTCCCCACACCCGTTGGAATTGGTCTCAGAATCATTTTAATACCCTTCCTTCTAACAGGTATCTTTAAAATCCTTTCAACCAGAGCAGTGCAAAATGGTGTCCAAAGACTCTTCACACTTCCTAATCCTTAACTGTTGACATCAGAATTTCTCTCACTTCACACTCTGTATTTTCACTGTATTCGCAGGTGCTTGTATATCTGCACTTTAGGTACTTCCTAATTGCTGGGCTTTATACACTATTTCACCTCCCTTAGTATTCACATTTGATCTGTGGTTTTCAAATTTGTTTCAAGCAAAAAAAAAACCCCTTTATTCAAAGGAAATCTTCCTTAGAGCACTAATATATGAAACAGGTGAAACGTGAGAGGAGGGGTTTGCTCTGATGAAAAGAAGTGGGAAAGAAAAGGAGCTAAGTGCAGTCAGCTCAGTTCCTCCCCCTCCCCATGTCCTGAATCACAGTTGTACTCCAAAATCTTTGTCAGATTCCCAAGATCGCTGGACCTCCAACTCACAAGAGACCAGGTTAGGTTGGGGTATGGGTCGTGAAAATTTCTGGAATAGGACCTATTGCCCCAATTCAAGTGTTCCCTACAAAGTAACTAACTTCTAGTCATTAGAATTTATTTTGGCATAATCTAATCTCTGGCAACACAGAGAAGTAGTTGTCTCTGGGAAAGACAAGTGGGTAGCTAGGGGAGAAGATATCTTCTTTTAATTTTGAATCTTTTAATTTTGTACCATGTATTACCTCTGAGGGGGCGAGGAACCCTAACTTAAAAATAAACAAAAATTCAATAAAAGTAACTAGGCGTCTGTGGATTACTGTACCTTGTTGTCCATAATTGTCCATTGGCCCTCGGCATTCTGCTTCAAAATACAGTGGTTTCGGGAAATCATCAGAGGGCAGATTTTTGATATCAACTGGTATGTGACACCAAATCCTCGCCCTACAGTCACCTAGGAAGACAACGACAATGTAAGAGACACAATCAGCCACCATACTGAAAAGAGAGGTCCTTTACAATCTTGTCAATCAGCAGTATCCACAAGTCCTGACTTATGAAACCAGACTCCCATGAAACCCAAACAGCTCACTGGCCATCTCCTCCTTCAGCTGCCATGGGACCCACTGGCTAGAAAAAGGTAGAAAGTTGTGACAAGAGACAGCTGAACATTAATCATGGAATGTCAGGGTTGGTAGGACTCTGAAAGGTCACCTGGTTCAGCCACTCATGGGATGGAGGAATTCTTCCTACACAACCCCATCAACTAGTCTTAAACACTGCCAAGAACTATAGCTTCTACATAAGACAGTCCTTCCAATTTTTTAATGGCTCTGACTTGGCATCTTTCTTCCTATAAATTCCATCCACTGGCCCAGGCTGTGCCCTGGCACCACCAGAAAATCTCCAATCCCCCTTCACATGACAACTATAAAGTGTCTACTGAATCTTCCCTTTTCTTGGCCCTATGTTCCCAGTTACTTCAACGTAACTCCACAGCATAGGTTTGAGTCTTTTTGCCATCCTAATAGGTCTGTGAAGAGACTCCTGGTTTATTTTTATTCCTGGATGCCACATTAAGAAAAATACACCTAATTTTTATTACATAGTCGGATGCAAGTATCACTTTCCCAGTTCTAGATATTATCACTGGAGCATATAAATTACGTTAGCTTTCACAGCAGATCTATCATACTGCCAACGTATCCTTAGGCTTAGGAATGATTAAATTTCTTGGTCTAACCCTCCCCTAAGAATTTTTATGCTAAGTCATGTCTCTTCTGTCCTATACTTGACTAGTTGGTAAATCTGGATTCAAGTGCAGGACCTTACATTGACTCCTATTAAATTTCATCTTGTTAGTTCAGCCTATCATGAGCTTGTCAAGACCTTTCTGAATTTTTCATCTGCCATCAGACATACTCAATATCCCTTCCAGCTTGGAGTCACCCACCAAATTGATATGATGCCCTCTGTACCTTCATTCAAGATAGATAAAAAGATTAGAACAGGTTGTAACCAAAGGCAAAGCTCTCAGGAAAGCCTAGTAAACATTCCACCACACAATCTAGGAACACCTTCAACCAGTTATAATTCAACCAAAAGATGGAAAAGTCCTTGTTTTCCATCCTATCCACAAGGACAGCATGAGAGCCTCTGGAAAAGGTTGCAAAGAAGTCCCAGTTCACATCTATCATACTTTCCTGACAGACCAGTCAAGTTCATAATAACCCTGTCAAGGAAGGAAATAAAATTCTTCTGGGATCCAGATCGTAGAATTCCCTGCTTATTCTTCTTGGCGCACACGCCACCTCTTTAATGACCCATACCCCAACCTAACCTGGGAACATTAAGCCAAATAGTCTGTGGTTTTCTAAAAGCTGCACTTTTTGTTCCTGTTAAATTCTTTCAAAATCATGCCTGTCCTCCTGAGTCCCTCAAAGACCACCATGACGCTTTGTCCCAGTCTATTCCTCCCCACAAACTCTCATCTCAGTAACTGACACTACCACCCAACCTACTGCTTAGCCCCAAACCCAGAAGCCATCTTTGATTCACTCTACATCCCTCATCCCCACATTCAAATCATCAGCAAAATCTACTGGCTGTAATTCAAATATGCCCTAATCTATTCACTTCTCTCTCTCTCAGTGGCCACTACCTTAATCCAAACAGCACTGTTTCCTCCAGTTATGCTGTTTTTGCTCCTGTGCCAGCCCCCATTCTTCACACAGTAGCTGGGGTGGTAATGTAAAAACTTTAAACCAGATCTTTTCCCTTCTTAAAATTCTCTAATAATCCAAACTTCCTTCCACAGCCTTTAAGGCCCTCAATGTCCTAACCCCTTCTACCTCTTTAGTGTTATCTCACATTATGGTCAGAAACACTACCTGAGGGTATTTTCACCTGTCCCCTCTGATTAGAACATCCTTCTCTCAGACATTTGCATGGGCTCCTTATCTTTCAAGTTTCAGCTCCTCAGAGGCCTACCTTGATTACCTGATCTAAAGTTGCTGCTTGATCCCTCCCCGGCCATTGCATTCCTTCACATTATTAGCATGCACTTACCACATCCAAAATTATCTTGCTTGTTTCATTTATCTTTGTCTACTTGTATTTACTTTTCTAAATTTATATTTAGAATTTAAATTTCATGAGCAGGGACCTTATCTGTCTTGTGTACCACAGTACTCTGTACTCCTCAGAGCCTCTTTCTGCTCAGTAAATATCTGTGAATAAATGGGACAATAAAGAGATCTTGCTTATGAGTCCTCCCAGATTCCAGGAGATGGGCATTTTTTTAGGTCAGAAGTTGGAAAATGGGTTATTACCACTGGAAACTATGGAGCAGCAGCCAGGAACCTTACAATCTGACTTGTTCCCCTCTAAAATGTTGTGGTGATCACCTCCACCAAAACCCTGAAACTGAAGTTTTTCAATGCTTTGACAGTTTGGCAGAAATTCCATTAATTATAGAAGTGCCTCTGAATTAATACATATACCCTTTAAAAATGGAATGTTTAAGGATTTATCTGTCATCCATATTCAGTAAGAATTTCCATTTAGGTAGCTTTATTTCTAATAAAGAAAAGTATTAAATATTCCATTTTAATACCTGAGGGGAGACAGTCAGATTGCCATTATGGGTAGCCTGGAGAAAGTAATACAAAAAAGGGAGATGAGCGCCTTTCTCTGAAATCACCTCCTATGAACTCTGAATCCAGGAAAGGAAGGAAACACTCTTTTTTGTCTTTCCCTTCACTGTCTGGTCCTAGAATTTACCTTGATATATTGATAATTCATCCACACCATGGTTAGAGTCTGCATGAGCTTATCTGAATATCCCAGCACCATGCATAACATGAAACTAAATTTCCCATGGGAACTGAGTGCCAACAAACTGCCAATTCGTTGCTGGGGGTTGTTTCCATTTACAACAGTTTTGCAAGCCTTTGTGCTTACTGACAGTATTGGTCTACAAGTTCATCTTGTCCTTACCCACCTTCGCTAATGCTTTCCTCCTAGGCATGACTCCTACTGTTTCCCAAATGACCAACAACTCCTCTAGGACCATCCTTTACCTTTTTCCAACCCTCTGAGGGCAAAGAGCTTCATGAAAACCAAATACAGGAGAAGAAAAGAGAAAAATGAAGATACTATGATTTCCCCCAAAGGCCTAAATACTTATAGGGCCTGGGAACTAGCTAACTTGCAATAAATCTCTATCTAATTTGTTTTTCTACCAAACTCTCTGGATTGGTTTAAGAATTTTAAAGACACCCATTCAGGCAGACAATTTACTACAGTATTCCCTTCAAGGAAATGAGAGGAACCTTGTTTTATTATCGTAGCTGAGAACGTGAGGGGTACTGGGAAGGCAAGAAACTGACTTTACTCTCATTATAACTAAGTAATATCAGCACACCTCCTAAAATCTTGTGCACACGGGCCCGTGCTATGGTTTGGGGACCATTACAATACAAGCAAGACTTCATCTCTTGGCTTTGACTCCGGCCTCTGTCCATACACACTGCAGGCTATGCTCCAACTACTTCCTAAGGTCCGACCTTGCAGACAGCCAGGCCTGGGCGGCCTCTCCTCCACATAGGTCCCAAGGCAAGCCAGTCTTCTTGCTATATCTTCACCATTCACTCTGGCTTGTATGGCTCTCCCCTCATAGCGGTGGTCTCACACAAAATTATCTGATAGTTTAAAGTATGTGTAGGAGTACTTTATAGTCCTCCTGTCCTTGCTGCAGGGGCTTTAACTCTTTCTGCCTGCCCCCTCCCCAAGACTCTCAGTGCTACCAAGCTATTCAGAAGTAATGAATTAATCCACCACAACTGAATCTTAAAGAACAATTAACATAACCACTAAATTCCTTACAGGGTTGTGTGTGAGTGTGGTATATGTGCAAGGCTCAGATTAAGTGATGTATGTGAAAGCCCAGTCCTATACAAAATAAGGTATAGTTACTATTATTCAGGTATTAGTATCTTCATTTGTTAAACTTCCTAAAGGTATATGCTTTTGGAAAGGGTCGTGCAGGGAAGGCCAATGCTCGAGCTGAAAGAATGAATGCCTAATATGGACTTTTAGGCACTGATAACGTGGATAGAAGAGAGACTGGGGGCAGAGGTATCTTCCTCGTGTTCTTCAATTCACAGCATACAAGTAATCCTTTATAATCCCCAAATCTAGCAACATTTAAGGCTGGACCTGAATTCCTCCTCTGACTGTTCTTAGGATAGTACTAAATAAACCACATCTTGGCACTTGATCATACAGTCTGCCTGGATGTTCTCAAACTGCTTCATTGCATAAAATCCTCTTTCCCCGTTCAAGCAATAAACTCTTTGAGAGCAAAAGTCATTATTATTTGTCCCTCTCATACTACAGCAAACAATGCAAGTACTCAGTAAATACCTGGGAGACTGAATTGAGACTATGTAATTTACAGGAAAAATCTAGTTAAACATACAAAATTATCAAAGGACTTCTTTTTTTTTTAATTAATTTATTTATTTTTGGCTGTGTTGGGTCTTCGTTTCTGCGCGAGGGCTTTCTCTAGTTGCGGCAAGCGGGGGCCACTCTTCATCGCTGTGCGCGGGCCTCTCACTATCGCGGCCTCTCTTGTTGCGGAGCACAGGCTCCAGACGCGCAAGCTCAGTAGTTGTGGCTCACGGGCCCAGTTGCTCCGCGGCATGTGGGATCTTCCCACACCAGGGCCCGAACCCGTGTCCCCTGCATTGGCAGGCAGACTCTCAACCACTGCGCCACCAGGGAAGCCCCAAAAGACTTCTTTATCCTTCACACAAATCATTTCCAAAACCAAAACGGTTCCCAATCACCACAAGCTGGTCCCAGATCTAGCCCTCCTTCCCAAGCTGACTGCACTCTCTCTCTCTCCTCTCTCTCCCATCACCCTCTCTAGAACAACCTCCCCAGTCCTAGCGGCCTCCAACTGAAACCGTACCTCACCTGTCCTCTTTAAATTTTTTTCTTTGTATTTATAACCGCATTAGAGGACATCATAAGCAGCTTCTGGAGAGAATTCTTGTATTTCTTAAGCCCTACCTCAACCCATCTAAGGGGGTGCCAGTCGGCAGTACCGAGACTCGCAGGATAATTGTGGCCCACACCAAAGCGCCAATTTTCCTCAAGAGTTGGAAAGGAAAAGGGCATTTTTACGTAAAAGTCTGAGTATTTTAAGGGACACGACCTCGAACTCGCAATCTTTTTCAAAATAAACTTGAGAAAGTTCACGCTCTCAGCAGTCCTCCGAGGTTCCCCCCCAAGACCCCGGACGGTTCCGTGACTCTCGGAAGTTGGGGCAGCTCCGCCTCCCAGTTCCGCCGCCCCGGCAGGGCGCAGGCGGGCGCTCCGGGTGCGACCCCAATAGGGGCTGTCCCAGCCCCCCAACCCATCAACACAGTCGCCTCCTTCCCCCGCGAAACCCCAGCAGTCCTCACATCCTCTACGCCCACCTCTGGCTCTGCCACTCTACCAGGCTCCTTCCCGCAACCCAGACACCGGCCCCAGCTCGCCCCTCGGGCCTAGGCCGCTCTCCACGGGGCCATCTTTTCTCCCACGCGATCATACTTCCCCCGGACACCGCCCACCTCAGACCCCCACAACCGCTCGCACCAGACCCCTCTCTCCGTTCCCTCCCCCCAGGGCCCACCCTTCACCGCTCTCTTCTCTTCCTCTCCCACCTCCACTTTTCCATTCATCCCGCCCGCCGGGACGCCGGGCCTCCCTCCGGCCCTCCCTCCGGCCCGTGCCTCCTCCAACTCCCTTCCCTCACCTTAGGAAGACCCCTCCCCCTCACCTCGTTTCCATCCTCCAGCAGCAGCCACTCGGCGTTCATCCCCACCCGCCGCAAGCACCAGCTCCGGTCACCAGCGCGGCCTTCCGTGACCAGGGAGCCAGGATCCCCCATAGCCCACTCGGCCCTGGGTCGCGGTCAGCACAGAGCGAGACCCCGACCCGAGTTCCCGCCGCCTCTCGGTTCCCTCGCGGGAGCCATACCTACACTACAGACAGAAGCAATCGCTGGGTGTTCGCGATCGAGGCGAAAGCTCGCCTGGGCTCCGCCCCGAGCCCGCCCAAGGCCGGCACGCCGGAGCCACTGCGCCTGCGCGAGAGAAGGGCGCTTGGGACCCTGGAAACCAGGTGAGGGCGGTTTAGCCCGAGGGCCGGCACTTGTTGCCTGACGTGCCCTCATGCTCCCGACACACCTTTCTCACCCTTTATAGCGCCCCCACCCCAGTTCTAGCCTCCCCACACTGGAGCCTCTTCTCGCTTTTCCTCTCTCTTTTTAAAAATTTTGCTTTGTAACGATTTCCATGTTATTTAAAATTATAACCAACTTTTAAACAACTTTTAACTTGTGATAAATTTAAAATCTGTTAAACCTGTTTCTAAACAGCACCTCTTTTGCCCGATCTTCTTTTACTACCGCATTTTTAAAAACTCAGACTGAAAAAAAATTATTAAAAAAAAAAGAATTCCCTGGCTGTCCAGTGGGTCGGACTCTGCGCTTTTGTTGCCTGCGCAGGATTCCATCCCTGGTGGGGGAACTAAGATCCAGCAAGCCGAAAGCCGTAAGGCGTGGCCAAAATATATATATATATTAAAAAAAAAAAAAACTTAGACTGTACTAGGCAAATCTATCCAGGCAGAAAGCACAGTTACCTGCTGCTAGGTGTGGAAGCCAGGAGGTTGAACGCAATGGACTTGAGGGAATTTTCGGAGGTGATAGAAATGTTCTAAAACTGGATTGTGGTATACACCGGCACATAATATTGTACATCAACTCTAGTGAATTAAAAATAAATAAATAGGGCTTCCCTGGTGGTGCAGTGGTTAAGAATCCGCCTGCCAATGCAGGGGACACGGGTTCCAGCCCTGGTCTGGGAAGATCCCACATGCCGTGGAACAACTAAACCTGTGCACCACAACTACTGAGCCTGCTCTCTAGAGCCCTCGTGCCACAACTACTGAATCCCGCGCACCTAGAGCCCGTGCTCCGCAACAAGAGAAGCCACCTCAATGAGAAGCCTGCGCACCACAATGAAGAGTAGCCCCTGCTCGCTGCAACTAGAGAAAGCCCGCGCGCAGCAACGAAGACCCAACGCAGCCAAAAATAAATAAATAAATAAATAAAATATTTTTTAAAAAATAAATAAATAAATAAGTGAAAATGAAACTAGATTGTGGTGATGATTGCACAACTGTATAAATTTACTAAAAAGTCCTTGAAGCATACACTTCCAATGGATGAATTTTTTTAAATTTTATTGACATATAGTTGATTTACAATGTTGTGTTAATTTCTGCTCTCGAGCAAAGTGACTCAGTTATACATATATATATTCTTTTTTAAAAAATATTTATTGACTTATTTAATTATTTGCGCCCGGTTTTAGTTGCGGCATGCAGGATCTTCGTTGCCACATGCGGGATCTTCGTTACCGCATGCAGGATCTAGTTCCCTGACCAGGGATCCAACTTGGACCACCTACATTGGGAGCACTGTCTTAACCACTGGACCACCAGGGAAGTCCCTATATGTTCTTTTTAATATACTTTTCCATTATGGTTTATCACAGGATATTAAATATAGTTCCCAGGGCTATACTGTAGGACGGTGTTGTTTATTTTATACATAGTAGTGTGTATATGTGAATCCCAAACTCCTAATTTATCCCTCTCCCCCACTTCCCCTTTGGTAACCGTAAGTTTGTTTTCTAAGTCTGTGAGTCTGTTTCTGTTTTATAAACAAGTTCATTCGTGTTATTTTTTAGATTCCACATGTAAGTGATATCATATGGTATTTGTCTTTGTCTTTCTGACTTACTTCACTTACGATAATCTCTAGTTGCATCCATGTTGCTGCAAATGGCATTATTTCATTCTTTTTTATGGCTAATATTCCATTGCATATATATACCACATCTTCTTTATCCACCAATGGATGAATTTTATGGTGTGTGAATTATCCTCAATAAAGCTGTTAATTAAAAAAACAAACAAAAAACCTCAGACTCTTTCCTTTGATTCTGCAGTATAGTCTGGTAGCTGTTCCCTGTAGCAACTACCTCTGTTAATAACTCAATGCCCCCTTTTGTCTTTTCAATTTTCCAATACGTGGTTAACAATTTTCTCTAATTCTGTTGGCAGAAAATATATATACTAAATGAATCATACAAAGTGCAATAGTAAATGGCTAAATGCCAAGTACTAGGCCAAGCACCCTACATACTTTATCCTATTTGCTTCTCACAAACAATATAATGATGGTGGTTACAATTATAATTTCTACTTTAGGGTTGATGAGAAAAGAGGCACAGAGAGGTTTAGTAATCTTCCCAAAATAACAAGTTAAATAGTGGAGGAGGCTGCCAATTCAGGTCTGTTTCCTAACCATGGTTGCAATCCCAGCCTGGAACATTTTGTCTGTGTGGCATTGTCAGATCAAGAATTTCAGCCTCTGAGTCAGGAAAATTGGTGGGAGCTGTACCTGCACTCATGGAGATGCTTCCCTAAGCTTTGGAGGAGTGTCTGCTATGCCTCCACCCTACCTTAGTGTTCTGTCCCAGGAACCGCAAGTGCACCTAAGGCCATTTAGTTGGCATGTCTCCTTAGGCTCTTCCTGGCTGTGACAGTTCCTTGAACTTTCCTTGTTTTTGATGACTTTGACAGTTTTGAGGAATACTAGCCAGGTATTTTGTAGAATACTTCTCAACTGGAATTTGGCTGATATTTTTCTCATGATTAGACTGGGGTTATAGGTTTTGGGGAGGAAGACCACAGAGGTAGAGTGCCATTCTCGTATCACATTAAGGGTGCATGCTATCAATGTGAATTATCACTATTGATGTTAATCTTGATCACCTGGCTGAGGTGGTGTTTGTCAAGTTTCTCTACTATAAAGTTACTCTTTCCCCCCTTTTCCATACTGTGCTCTTTGGAAGGAAGTCACTGCACAACACACACATGAGTTGAGAGTTACGCTGCACTTCCTTAAGGGCATGGTAACCACAGAAATTATTTGGAATTCTTCTGCATGGGAAATTTGTCTCTTCTTCTCCATTTATTTACCAAGTCATTTATTACATCACTATGAACTTATGGGTGATTATTTTATACTTTGTGCTATAATCCAATACCACTTTATTTTGTTACTCAAATTGTTCCTACGTTGGCTGTTGAGAGCTCTTTCAATTGGCTACATTGTCCCTTTGGCATACTCCCATCATTGTGTTTTACTGAGCACTTCCTTACTTTCTAGACCTGGTATGAGCCATTTCTCCAAGGAGCCCTGGTTCCTTTTATTGGAAAATGGTATTAGAAACCAAGAGCTAGCCACTGGGTGTGCTCATCGCTACTGGGATGTTACTGGTTCTCTCAACAGGCAGAGCAGTGAATACATGTGTGAATACTAACCCCTTTATATCCATACATCAATGAATATTTATGTAGGTATGCATGCATGTATATTGTATGTCTGTATGTAATAACGTGTGTATATACATAAACATACATATGTACATAAACATACATATATATCTCCACCTGTAAATTAAACATGTGCATACTGATGTCTTAAAACTCTAATGCATTATCGCTGGATCATTCCTGCTTACCTGTGACCTTCCACCACTCCAAAAGTGAGAAACCTGGCTCCCACCATCTGCCATCCATTTACTTAATCATTATTTCCAGTATACATGTATAGTGGTTATAGAATTGTTAACCCATACACCCATGGACAACAACTTTATCAGTTAGAGTACACAACTTATACACAGGTCTTTTGCCTTTAGTCATATAGACTTAACTCATTTCCAGACTTACTTAGGTCAGCACCCTTTTTCCCCACCCCCTTCAAAGAGGTTGTTTCATACAGTTATATTCTTTTGCCACCATCTGCATTCTATCTGAAATCCCCTGACTTCCTAAATGATTTTTTTAAATTATATACATTAAGGTTCATTCTTTTGACTGTAAAGTTCTATGGGTTTTGGCAAATGCATAGTGTCATGCACAGTATCACAGAGAATAGTTTCATCACCCTGAACAAAACCCCCATTCTTTACCTATTCAACCCTCCCCCAAGCCTGCACCTTGCTTGTTTTATTTAACAATATATCATGGACATCACTCCATAGCAGTATAAACATATAGTCCTCCTTCCTCTTTTCAGATGTATATTACTCCATTGTGCTGATGTACCATTGTTTATTGAACCAGTCCCTTATTGATATATGGTTGTGTTCTTTTCAGTCTTTCTCGATCACAAATGGCCCTGCAATGAATTAGTAGGTACCACTTTTTAGTACCTATTACAAAATTTTCATATATTATCTTACTTGATTCTCACACCATCCTGCATCCATTTACCTGTGAGGAACCTGAGACTACTGGGCTGCCCAAGGTCTCATTACCATGAGCTTCTTGAGGGTTATGTCTTGTTTTCCATTGCATTCCTGGCATTTTTATTGAATGAATGAATGAAACTCTATAGTAAATGGCAGCACAGGGAGCTGAAGCCAGGGCTGGAGACCGGATCTTTCCAGCCCCAAAGTTGCATTCATTACTGTCTGGCAGTGGTCTCTAAGGTGGAATGGCCATATCCCAGGGAGTGAACAAGATGGCCCATTTGCTTGTGGAAAGAATATATCAGGATGTCTAATTAGGATTTTATCCTGTTCTTTTAAAAATGTCCAGTTTTGTGAATATTTTTTACTTACATAAAAGAACATATAGAATATGTATAGACTTTTTATGAATAAATAAATATTCATATATCAGGCTGTATGCTCAGACTTTATTTTGACGCCAAGAGTGCATGATGAAAACAGTTTGGAGTTACTGCCTTCTAAGATTTGGGGATTTTATTAACTCCACCTCCCCTATATCTTCCCTTATAACAGTGATTCCCAACCGGGGGTGATTTTTGAGCCCCAGAGGACATTTGGCAATGACATTTGGAGACATTTTTGATTGTCATGACAGGGACAGGGGTGCTACTGGCATTTAGTGAGTAAAAGCCAGGGATGTTGCAAAACATCCTACAAATCACAAGACAGCCCCCACAGCGAGAATTATCCAGTCCCAAATGTCAGTAGTGGTAAGGTTGAGAAATTTTGCCTTATACCCATCTCAAGAGGGAAAAATGGAGGCGCAAGAAAGAGCAGGATGCAGAAAAGGAAGTAGGTTGTTATCTATATCTGTAGACCTAACACCTGTCTCATTACATATGCCCAATTAATGTTAATTGAACAGAGCCGAGGAATGTTAGAGTTGGCAAAGGAGAGGCTTGGGGAATGGGAAAGGAAAATGGCAAGCAGAAAAGGAAGCACAGGGCAGGAAGAAGAAAGGGAAAAGGAGAAGAAAAATATGGGGAAAGTGCAGCAGATCGTTTTCCAAGATGATTGCAACAAGATCGCCCATGCCACATGCTCTCACAGTGTGACACTGACATTCCTCACATTGCAAGACGACATCTGTATTTCCTTCCCTTGAATCTGGGTGGGTATATGACTCCAGCAGAAGTGATGCTATGCCATAAAAGGTGATACAGCTTCCATGTGGCTTTTTTGGGATGTTCTTAGAGCCCAGTCAACCATGACAAAGTGGAGAGGTCACATGAAGAGGCCACATGTACATGTTCTGGCCAATAGTCTTGAGGTCCCAAATAACATGGCAGACATATGAATGAAGGTACCCCTAGAGGATACCATTCTTTGAGTCATTCTGCTGAGGCCCCAGACATGGTGGAGTTGATCTAAACCATTCCTGCTGTGCCCCATTTGAGTTCCTTACCCATAGAGTTTGTGAGCATAATACAATGGTTATGTTAAGCCATTTAGTTTGGGGATGGTTTGTTACACAATGATTAAGAACTGGAACAGGAAGGGTGTATGGGGGCAGACCCTTGGAGAGTTGTTGGTTGTCTGCTTTATATACTAGTTAGGGTAATGCTAGCTGCTGTAACATACAAACACCAAATTTCAGTGGCTTAACACAGTAGAAGTTTATTTCTTACTCACATAATTATTCAGAGCAGTGTTCCTGGTTGGTGGACAGCCTTCCATTAAGTCACTCAGGAACTCCGACTACTATCATTCTGTGGCTTCTCTGTTCCCCAGGGCTTGGAGTCCTCTGCATCCAGAAAGCAAAACAGGGGAGGAGAGAATGGAGAAGGCACACCTGCTTCTTAACTGTCTTGTCTCAAAAGTGATATATATTTTATTGGCGAGAACTAGTCACATGACACCACCTAGATCCAAGGAAGTTTGGGAAATGTAGTCCCTGGTTAATCAGCCAATTCCCAGAAACAGTTGTATACTATGGAAAGGGGAGCATGGATTTTTGGTAGATAGCTGTCTCTGCAGACTTTAGAATTGAAGTTAATGAATTAAAATGATGATCATGACAAAGCTTTCTCTTTCCCTCTCTCCCATTTCCTTTCTTTTTATCTCCCTGGAATAGAGGTGGCATAAAGGGATGGAGTACAACTGATCACATTTTGCTCACTCTGTGGTTTTTGTGGGACCAGCCCTTACTCAATTCAGTGGTAAACCAGAGGCTACTGCACCATGGTAGTGAGGTGTGTGGAGTTGGAGCTAAGTTGCTTGGGTTCAAATCTCAGCTCTGCTACTTATGAGATATGAGATCATGAGCAAATTACTTGACCTCTCCAAGCCTGTTTCTCCATTTATAAGATAAGGGTAATGATAAGGATAGCATTTAACTTATAGGATTGTTGTGAAAATTGATTTGGTTAATTCCTGTAAGATAGTTATGCTTGGTACCTAGTAAGTACCCAATAATTGCTAGCTACTGTTGAAGAATGGAGTGTCAGCTTCTGCAGAAGCCACCTCCTGCAGGTATAAACTCTATCTCCCTATGCCTCTTCTATGCTCCCTTGTCCAGGCATGAAAACAAGATGTTTTCTTCTCTTTAAATTGATGAAGTTATAAAGTAGAAATCCCTTCAATCAATTTTAAACTCTATTATTACCCGTCTCCAAGCAAGATGGGTTTTTAAAATATCTAAACGAGAGAGCTCCCTCTGTGAGCAAGGGTTGATTCAATCTGGGGGCACATCTCTGCCAATTGATTTGAAGCATGGTTCCTCTTTGTGAGGTAAAGGTGAGGTGGGACTTTTTCAGTGTTTTTTTGAAAGATAGAGCAGAGAAGAAAGGGGTCTTGATGTAGCATCTCAGGTGAGGTCCTGTGTTTCTCCTTAAGTACTCTCTAACCTTGAGATCACAGGCCAATTTTTCAATAGACTGCTACAATTGGGGGTGGGGTGGGCAGTGAGTGCACAGATGGGTCTCTTAGACTGGGAGGAATTCAGGGTAACTGAAGGGAGGTAAAATCCCAGAAGGGGTGATCCAGCCTTTGTGTCTGGGGGTGGGGGTCAGAGGTGGAGAGTTGGGGCTGATGGCTCCACATTCTTATTCATTCTACCTATTTTTCTTACTCATTTATCCTCCCACCTTCTCTCCTCTGCCCATCTCCAAAATGGAAGACTCTATGCTGAAAGAATCAAGGAAAGATGTCTTTTATTTCTGAAAGAGAACTGTTTTAGAAAACAGGAAGTAGGTGAGGAGGAAAAAAGGGACCAACTACTTTGAACAGCTTGTTTATTAAGTGCTATTTTATGTAAACATAGGGTTTCAAGTATAGAGTCGTAAGATATTTCTGATACTTTTAATTAAGTTTATTATATTTTGGAAGTACTTATAAGTCATCGAATTTATTATATTCTGGAGTATCTGTAATTAGTAATTAAGGTGGATGATTTGGAGGTACTTGAAATTAGTACTGTAGGAAACTACCTTCTTCCTTTTTTGTTGGGGCCCTGGCTGTTTCTTTAAGCATCTATATCCTTTAACTTGCCAAGGATCAGTATCCGGTTCAAATGTTTACTACCCATCTGATTTTATTAAAGGGGGTGCGAGGTGAGGAGGTAGGCAAGAGGGAGGGAAAGAAGGCAGTGGGAATCAGGTATCAATAATTACTGCCTTGTTTTCCTCTCATTGCAGAGTTGGCTTCAGACTGTTTATTTTGCAAGTAATACATGGTATCAAGCACCTAATATAAAATCAGGCTTGGGGTGACTTACAGTTGAATCGTATCACTCTGAATTGGCTACTTTGGGACTACAAAAATCACAAAGATCCCTAACTCAATTCACTTTCATCCAGGGTTGGGGAAAGGGGAGAGAGTGGGGCTATTTCTCATTTGGAGAACCTTGAGTTCTACAATCCAAGGTAATAATGCAATTTCCATCACATTTTTTTGACTCATAAATGTATTGCACTATCAGCTTTAGTATTTATTATCCAGGACTTGTTGAAATGTGCTTACATTTATTACAGCTAGTACAAGCCTTCTCTCTCTCATTTCCGTAATAATGTTTGGAGCTGTGTTTTTCAAACTCAGGTTAACGGTAATGAGTCTTGACCAGCATTTTTGAAAAATGGAATACAGTAGAACAGGTCAGAGGCCATCACACATAGGGAGGGTGGGCACTGTTTGTGAAACGTTGCTCATATTAGTGTGTGTGTCTGTACTGGGTCTCAGTGTAAAATGTGTTTTTTTACTGTAGGTTGTGATCAAAACTTTTGAAGGGTTTTTGGTTCTGGACAAGATGAAATAAGCCCATTGCAGTCTCTCTGCCAACAGTTACAACTAAATATTCTCGACAAAATACAACTACCTGAGAACTCTGCAAAGTAAACAAGCAGGTAAATTAGGGAGCTTGGAGAAGCTATCTGTATTGGGTAAGTTTCTCAATTTTTTTCCTTTTTTTCCTCTCAGCTTTGACTGGAGAGTAGGCCCCAGTGGGGAGCTTTACAGTAGCAAAGTCAGCAAAAACTGAGAGAAACCTAAAAGAAAACAACTCTTATTTCTTCTACTCTACTCACAACTCCACTTTTGACACCAAAAGTGTGTGGGTTTTTGCCACACCAACCAATTCTCTTAACTCTTCAGACACCAACTGTGTGTCCTACAGCTCAATTCTGACGTTAACTACCTGGAGTTAGTGCAGACCTCAAAGGTTAAGGGCAGGCTTCCCTGGTGGCGCAGTGGTTAAGAATCTGCCTGCTAATGCAGGGGACGCGGGTTCGAGCCCTGGTCCAGGAAGATCCCACATGCCTCGGAGCAACTCAGCCCGCGTGCCGCAACTACTGAAGCCCACGCGCCTAGAGCCTGTGCTCTGCAACAAGAGAAGCCACCGCAATGAGAAGCCGGTGCACCGCAACGAAGAGTAGCCGCCGATCGCCAAAACTAGAGAAAGCCCCGTGCACAGCAATGAAGACCCAACGCAGCCAAAAATAAATAAAATTTATTAAAAAAAAAAAGGTTAAGGGCTCAGTCCCACAAGATTGCCCGTTTCAGATGCCAGTCACGAGTCCCAAGTTGTCACCTATATTCTGACCAACTAGCTACAAATTGGGGGTTCCCATAACCTACCTCTTCCTCAGGTTCGATAATTTGCGATATCAGCTCACAGAACTCAAGGAAACACTTACTTACGTTTACCGGTTTATTATAAAGGAAGATGAAGAGGTACATCAGGGGAGGTCTGGAAGGGTCCCTGTGAAGCTGGGGAGCACCACCCTCCAGGCACATGGATGTGTTCACCAACTGGAATGTCCCTGAACCTCTTTGGTAAGGGTTTTTAATGAAGGCTTCATCATGTAGGCATAATTGATTATTAATTCAATCCCCAACCTTCCTCCCCTCCCCAGAGGATGGGAGGTGGGGCTGAAAATTCAAAGCTTCTAATCATGGCTTGGTCTTTCTGATGACCAGCGCCCCCATCCTGAAGCCACCCAGGAGCCCACCAAGAGTCACCTCATTAGAACAAAAGGTGCTCCTACCACTCAGGAAATTCCAAGGGATTTAGGAGATCTGTGTCAGAAACCGGGGGTGGGGGGGGGGAGTGGGGGGGCAAAGACCAAATGCTAGAAAAAAAGATACTCCTAACACTCCTATCCCTCAAAAAATTACAAGGGTTTTAGGAGCTCTGTGTCAGGAACTGGAGACAGAGACCAAATATATATTTCTTATTATGTCACAAACCCCATCTCTCTGACCAGAGGACTTGGGAAAAGGGTTCTTCCAAGTCAGAATTCTCATTTAAAATGTTTTCTCTCTCTCCCAGACCTGTCCCAAGGGCAGCCCTCAATTGTGGGGCAGTGGTGGCAGCAGTATAGGCAGCTAAAATTTCAAGAGAAACACTGTCATTCTGGTTAATTGACTAGGAAATGGAGCCCTGGTGAACCAGAGGGTATAGGGAGAATCCCAGAGAGGAGCCAGCTAGAAAGGGAATCCCCTAATTCTGTGCATGAACTAGCACAAGTTTTACATAGTCAAAACAAACCCTAAGCAGCATAGCAAAGCCTCTGAAAAACTGAAATGACATCAGAACTATAGCTCATAGAAGATGAGACAGAACTTGCAGTTTGAACCTAACTGGATTGCCTGATAAAACAAAACAAAATCAACGTTCTCCACAGCAGGGGTCAGCAAACTTTTTCCGTAAGGGAACAGATATTACACAGTTTGGGCTTTGTGGGCCATACAGTCTATCACAACTATTCAACTCTGCTGTTGTAATGCCAAAGCAGCCATAGACAATATGTAAACAAACAGGCAGGGCTGTGTTCCAACAAAACTTTACTTATGAAAACAGGAGGGAATTCCCTGGTGGTCCAGTGGTTAGGACTCTGTGCTTTCACTGCCGAGGGCCTGGGTTCAATCCCTGATCAGGGAACTAAGATCCTGCAAGCCATGCAGCGTGGCTAAAACAAAACAAAACAAAACAACAGGAAGAGAGCTGGATTTCAATAAGACCCAGAGTCTCACACACAGTATTCAAAATGTCCAGGATACAATCCAAAATTGCTCAACATAGAAGACTTGTTGTTAGAACCGAATGTTAGAACCGAAAACCACAATATCTGAAATTAAAATTCACTGTATGGGTTTAATAGCAGAATGGAGATGACAGAAAAGGAGTCAATGAACTTGAAGACAGATGAAGATAGATCTGAAGAACAGAAAGGAGAGAAAAAGATTAAACAAACTAATGAACAAGAGTCTTAGAGACTGTGGGTCCAACATTCCTATAATCAGAGTCCGACAGGAGGAGTAAGAGATTGGTGCAGGAAAAAAAACAAATTTGAAGACATAGCTGAAAGATTCTCAATTTTGGTGAAAGACATAAAATTACAGATTCAAGAAATTCAGTGAACCCCAAACAGGATAAATGCCAAAACCAACAAACCTTCCAAAAACCAAAGAAACAAAACAATGTACACTCAGACACATAAACCCAAAGAAAAAGAAAAAAAATCTTAAAAGCACTCTGAGAAACAATATGGTGGTTCCTCAGAAAATTAAAAATAGAATTACCATATGATCTGGCAATTCCACTTCTGGATATATACCCCAAAGAACTGAAAGCAGGGTCTCAGAGAGATATTTATATACTCATGCTCATAGTGGAATGCTCACGATAGCCAAAAAATGGAAGCAAGCCAACTGACAGATGAATGGGAAAACAAAATATGGTATATACATACAATGGACTCCTTAGCCTTAAAAAAGAAAGTCTGACATATGCTACAACATAGATGAACCTTGAGGACATTATGCTAAGTGAAATAAGCCAGTCACAAAAAGACAAATACTGTGTGATTCCACTTATATGAGGCACCTAGAGCGGCAAATTCATAGAGACAGAAACTATAAGAGAATGGTGGTTGCTAGGGGCTGCGGGGAGGGGAAAATAGGGAGCTATTAATGGGTACAGAATTTCAGTTTTGCAAGATGAAAAGAGTTCTCGAGATGGATGGTGGTGATGGCTGTACAACAATGTGAATGTACTTAACACTACTGAACTGTACTCTTTTTTTTTTTATTTTTTTTTTATTTTTTTTATTTTTTTTTTTTGAACTGTACTCTTAAAAACGATTAAGATGGCAAATTTTATATAAAAAATTTGCAGCTTGCAGGATCTTAGTTCCCTGACCAGGGATTGAACCTGGGCCCTGGCAGTGAAAGCACCAAGTCCTAACCACTAGACTGCCAGGTCACCCTTCCAAAAATGCTCAAGATGGCAAATTTTATATTATGTACATGTACATTTTGTTACAATTTTTTTTAAAAAAGCAGTCTGATAAAAATGATTAATTAGATATAGAACAATGATTTCAATGGCTGTGGATTTCTCATTAGAAACTGTGGAAGCAAGAAGACAGTGGGACATCTTTAAAGTGCTGAAAGAAAATAACTATATCCAGAGAGAATAAATTCAGGAATGAAGGCAAAATAAAGACAATTCTCAGATGAAGGAAAACTAAGAGAATTAATTAGCATACTTGCTCTAAGAGAAGTGCTCAAGCAAGTTTTTCAGGCTGAAGGGAAATAATAGCAGAGAGAAACTTGGAACTTAAGGAGTCAAGGAAGAACATAAATGGTAAGTATCTCCTCTTAAGTTCTTTCAATTATGTATAACTATTGAGAGCAAAAATTATAACAGTATCTGGTAAGGTTTTCAATGTATCTTGACATAATTTACACAACTACTACAGTATAACATAAAAGGGGGAGGGTAAAAGGATCTATATAGTTGTGAGGCATCTACATTTTACTTGAAGTGATAAAATATTAACTGTAAGTAGTTAGATATGTATATTATAATCTTGAGAGCAACCTCTTAAAAAGTACAGAGATATAACCAAAAGTCAATAGATATATTAAAATGAAATACTAAAAAATATTCAAATAATCCAAGAAGTGGCAGGAAAGGGGACAGACAGGAACAGAAAACAAATAAAATGGTAGACCTAAATCCAACCACATCCATATCATTCGTAAAAAGTCTATATTTTTATTTTTATTTTTCATTTTTTTGGCTGCACCGTGTGGCATGTAGGACCTTAGTTCCCCAACCAGGGATGGAACCTGTGCCCCCTGCAGTGGAAGTGCAGAGTACTAACCACTGGACCGCCAGGGAATTCCCTGTAAATGGTCTAAATGCAAAAATTAAAAAAAATTTAAAAAAAAGAGAGATTATCAGACTGGATTGGAGAATAAGACCCAACGATATCCTGTCTCTAAGAATCCCACATTAAATATAAAGACATAGGTTAAAGGGATGGAGAAAAATTTTAGAGACCAGTGGCTTGAAGAGAAGGTCTGGGTTTTCCTCTCTTGGATAGCTGGGTGGGGTAGGACAGGTGTGTTTGGGTCACTACAGAGACAAGCTTGGTATCCCAACAGCAAAAGCAGTGAGTCCCCAGAGTCTGGCTCCCAGACTCCCCACCTCAGCTATCAGTTCAAGCAGGGACTTTCACATTCATCACCCAGAAGCCACAGTTCACAAACCACCTGCTGAATCAAACTCAACAGGGATTCTCCTTGCTTCCAATAATTCTAATTCAGCCTTTGCCAAAATAAGGGGATGCTCTGATCGGCTGTAGCTGTGGCTATCCTGGCAAGCTGGCACAGGCTCCAAAGAGTCAGGTCTTGTACAATGTGCTTTATGTTCGCTGATCCTCTGTGAATCTCATCTTTTCCATCGTGAGTCTAATAAATCAAAACTGTCTCCAACTGGTAAGGGAATATTGGAAGTCCTGAGGAGAGGTATGAAGAGCTCAGTTACTGGGCCTTAGGTTCTGACTCCAATCCTTGAAGCTTTACAAAGCTGTTTGACATGGAAAGTCCAATCCAAGACAAGCCAAAAGCTCAAAATGAGATTCATGCCTCTAGGAGCAAATGAGGTCACTATTCGAAGAATCTGTGCCACTGTCCCCTCACAGACGAATAAAAACAGAGGTAAGGCCTACTTAAGTAGAACCGTAGAGGTTTTGATCGCAGAGAGAATAGATAAACTACAGGTCAAAGTATGCCAGGATTAGTTTGCAAGTTTTCACCAATTTCCTAATCATGATCAAACATATTTCAGAAAATGATTAACTTCCTACATAAATGAAAAACAGAATTTTTGAATGAAGGCTAGTCCAGGTCAGTTATTTTCTCTACCAGCCTCAGGAACAATTAATGGTCTTGGTCCAAATAACACCAAGTAGAAATACTGTCCATGTTTTGTTTCATTTTGTTAATTTTAATTAATTTATTTATTGGCTGTATTAGGTCTTCATTGCTGTGCACGGGCTTTCTCTAGTTGCGGCGAGCGGGGGCTACTCTTCGTTGCGGTGCATGGGCTTCTCATTGCTGTGGCTTCTCCTGTTGCAGAGCACGAGCTCTAGGAGCACAGGCTCAGTAGTCGTGGCCCATGGGCTTAGCTGCTCTGCGGCACGTGGGATCTTCCCGGACCAGGGCTCGAACCTGTGTCCCCTGCATTGGCAGGCGGATTCTTAACCACTGTGCCACCCGGGAAGTCCCAACTGTCCATGTTTTATGAAAAAGGTTAAATTCTAAGGTTAATCGTGAACAATCACTTGAATTTCAGTCAGATCTACCCCCCACCCCCATATGCTTATGGGAAAGTCTGGTCTCCATTTTCAACTTATTTTCGTTAAGTTCTTATTGTACAGATTGCTACCTGAATCCTAGTATCTGTTCTCCCCTTCCTCCATGGTATAGAATACTGATTCTGAGCCAGGCAAATGGTGGCCTGGAATAGACTAATCCCCCAACCTCCCTTGCAACTAGGTGTGACCTACTATGGGACTAAGTCCTAGCCTGTGAGTTGTAAGAGGAGATATTATGAAGCAGCCTTCAGGAACCTTCTATAGAACACTGCTCACACACTTCCTGCACTCTTTTATGTCTCCTTTCTTTAATCCATCTTGTTGCTTGGAAAGTGGATGTAGTAGCTGGAGTGCTAGCTGCCACCTTGACCATGAAGACCTGGAGGAGTCCAGGTTCCTAAAGACTTTGTGAAACAGACTCAGCACACCAGCCCTGGGTTGCCTACTTCTGGACTTTCATGGTAGGGAGAAGTAAATTCCCATGTTGTGTAAACCCTGCTGTTATTTTTGGTTTGTGTTACATGTAGCTGAATCTAATCCTAATATAGCTCCTAATGACTGAAACCAAGAAACACTCTCCAGGGATTCCCAGGAAGACGTTCTGGGTGGAGAAACCACCATTCCAACCTATTCTTTGTAGAAGAAAAGTGCAGTCAACTGCCTTCCTTGAGACGTTTCACAGTAAGGTTACCAAGAGAAAAACCAACCAACCAACAAAACAAAACAAAACACAAACAAACAAAAACAACCAACAACCCCAAAACCAAAACCTTAATGAAAACCCTAAATGGAGGGCCAGTCTTGGAAAACATTTGAGTTCTGCATGATTTGGTGGGAAAAACACAGTGCAGGTAAGCTGGAAGACCTGTCCTCTAGTTCTCATTCCGATGCTCCCTTCCTTGGCCTTGGGTTGGGTTTTCCTCTGTGAACAGTGAGGGTTGTTGAGCTAGATATCTGTAGGCTTTCATACAGCACTGAAATTCTAGTCCATTTTCTAACCTCCATTACATTATATACTCCTTTTTGGATAAATTAAATAATCCTCAAGTGTTTTTCACAGTGCTTGGCGCACGGCAAGGCGCCCTATAAACATCAGCTAGGAGGGACCACGTTACTCATTGTTGTAGTTTCCACAGTGTCCTGCACAGAGGAGGTGCTCGGCGAGTGTTTGCCGCATCCTCCGAGGCTGCCTTATCTTCTGTTGGTCCCCTGCCTGCCCTACAGAAGGCTTCTCCCCCGTACTTACTGGCGTCAGCACGAAGAACCTGAGAAAAGGAGACGTTAGGTTCCAGGTTACACAAATCCATGGCAGAAAAATCAGCAGTGGAGGAGGAAATACACTGTTTATTTACAATTCTTTCACTTTATCCACAATTTCCCATACAAACATAAAAACTAAAAAAATAAAACCACCACTTGGGAACACAAGTGTCTTTCTTTAGTTAGTCCATCGAGGGAGGATCCCAGCCCTCTCACTCTGTGAAGGAGACTATTGAGGCACACTGAAGGGGAAAAGGAAAGGGCTAGAAAGAACGCCTGAGAAACAGCTCCCGATGAGAAATGTAACATGCCAGTGTGGTGGGCTTCACTGGCAGACTCAGGGCCTTACCCACAGGGGAAAACTGCCTGGCTTTCCACGCGGGTGCCGGCTGCCTGCCACCTCTTCACTACCAAACACCCAACATCCAACGCAGGTCACACATCTCATGAGCTGTGTGGGGTGCGATGGTTACAGTGGGGGACACCGAACACCTCTCTCTGGGAAGAGCCCAAAACCCCAGGGACACACAGGAACCCCTCTCCTTGGCACTGACAGTCAGTCACAGCTTCTGTCTTGAATACAATGCTGACTTAAAAATGTAAAAACAAAAGCCCTCCCCAGCTTCCAGGGGAAAGGCGGGGGCTGAAACATGCAGAAGGGCTTCTGCCTCTGTAGTCCTCTCTCTGGGAGGCTGCTAGGGGTGAAGGGTGGGGAGCTCTGACCGCTGAAGACGTGTAAGGAGCACAGCAGATGCTCCACAAAGGCCTGGGGCAGGGATTGAGGGGCGGGGGGGGGCGGGGAGAGAAAAACTCTGAGACACTGATGCTTGGGTTGGCTGCCACCCGGTCTTCAAAGCAGCTCCATCTGCTTGGCTGTGCTCACTCTAGCAGACTCCCATTCACTTCCCTCACAGGAGGGCACCCAGAAACCAACCTGGAGGTGCTGAAGCCACCTGCCTGGCAACTTCATTTGTGCTAGTGACCTAGATTGCTTTCACATGTTGATGCACATTATAAATATAAAATCATATCTGCTACAAAGAAGACATATATTTATACATCTTTACCCATATACATAATAACACAATTTACACATAATATCTTGGAGTGGGTCATCATGGAAAAAGGGTCTGGAGAGGTAAAAAGCCCCTTCTCCCTCCCCTGCCCTGATCCTTCTCAAGGGATGCTTGTGTATGTCGTCACTGGGGCCCTTCCCAGCTGGTTGCAATGGGGATAGTCTGGACACAGACATTCAGACGTGTAACTAAATGCTGATGGGTGTGTATACACACATACACACACAGACGCAGGCACACATACAGATGTCTGGTGAGAAAAGGAAAAATGAAATTCCCAGCCCTTGGGTGTAGGCCTCTTCCCAGAGTTATAAACATCCAGTGCTTCCTCCATCTGAGAACAATGGTCTTAAAAAGCTGCCCCTCACTGGCTCAGACTTGGGCAGAAGGAGAAAGGCTAGGAATTGGGGGTAGAGGGGAGGGGCCAGGAGTCTTTTGAAAACATAAGGCGTTTTTGACCTGTGAGCAAATCAAACTATGTCACGAAAAAGCAACAGTATCAGTTGGAGCTGGGAGGCAAGAGACAGCCAGTCCGTGTAGGGCAATGTGACTTGAGACCCTGAGCCTTCCCCTTCTTCTGTCCAGTTTCTTTTAAAGGGGCGGACAACCCTGTACCTCCTTTTCTGTCCTCTCCCAGAGCTGGGCCCATCCACACGTCATGGAATACTGATAGTGGTCCAGGAGAGCCATCTGGAGACATGGAGTGGCGGACAGGCACGCCAAAAAGTTAAGACCTGGGCGGCGGATGTGAGCTTTTTACAGCAGGAGTGGTTCCTGGCCGGGGTCCACGGCTCGCACAGTGGCCACAGTGATCAGATTGCCATCAGAGATGGGGGCAGTCTGGGTCCCCGCGGGGAGACAGCACCTATCGGCGGTAGTGATTGGGGGCGTCGGCAAACATGTACTTGAGTCTATACGCCTCAGCGAGGAGCAGCCCAATCTCTTCGTTGCCCCAGTGTATCGTAGGTAGGTTTTGTAGCAGCATGAGGAGACCCTGGAATGCAAGAAAGGACTTTCATCATTTTATCACTGACCAAGGGACCAGCAGGCCCTGGAATGGAGCCCCTTCTCCTGGGTCATGCATCCCAAGGGTCTGATCTCCCTCCTCCCAGGCGGCACACAGCCCTTGGCCCCTAATTCACCTTCAGGAAGCCTTGAATAGCCTCTGCTGAGTCTCTGATCCACTAACACCTGCCTCTTTAATAATATTATAAATAGAGAATGACAACAATAAATAAGGATCTTTAAAAGAGAAAAATAATCACTCATCATCCAAATATACCTCTCTTAATTTCAAAGTATTCCTTTTCAGCCTTTTTTCACATGCATATTTCTTTAAATAGCTGTAATCATAATTATGATTTTACATGCTTTTTAACCATCCTTTTTTACTATAATTTTTGTGTTTTTCCATGCAGCCTTCAAAAATGATTATTCTCAATGTCAGTATTCTAGCATGTGGCTATACCCTAATTGACTCAACCGTTTCCCTTTTTCCCTTTTATTAGATACTTGTTTCCTTTAAGGAAAAAAACCAAAACAAAACCGTTATTGATAAGGCTGCTATGTACCCTTTTGCATTTGACATCTTTCTCTGAATCCCAGTGTTCACTTGTAATCACTTTATTTATCTTCTGCCCTGTTCTCCAAAGACTCTCCTCAACCAACCTGTCCAGCTGATTTCCCACTGTTCCCAATATATGAGCCTCATCCAGCCAGGTCCACTTCAGCCACATTTATCTGTGCCTCCAGGGTTTAATTTAGGTTGTTCCTTTCGCTTGGAACACCTCCTCTTTTCTCCTCTCCCTATCTAAATCTTATTGTTTTCAAAGCCCAGGTCCCTCAAACAGCTCCATGGAGAGAGCCTGTTAAAGAGGATATTAGAGTAAAAGATGAATGTGAGGATTTCCCTGGTGGCGCAGTGGTTAAGAATCCGCCTGCCAATGCAGGGGACATGGGTTCGAGCCCTGGTCCGGGAAGATCCCACATGCTGCAGAGCAACTAAGCCCGTCCGCCACAGCTACTGAGCCTGCGCTCTAGAGCCCGCAAGCCACAACTACTGAGCCCACGTGCCACAACTACTGAAGCCCGCGCGCCTAGAGCCCGTGCTCTGCCAACAAGAGAAGCCACCGCAATGGAAAACCCACCTGCTGCAACGAAGAGTAGCCCCCACTCGCCGCAACTAGAGACAGACCGCGCGCAGCAACGAAGACCCAACGCAGGCAAAAATAAATAAATAAAATAAATAAATTTATAATAAATAAATTAATTAAATAAATTTTTAAAAAAATGAATGTGAGACTTTAGGTTATCTCTGTAATTTAGCTACCCATGCTTCTGCTGCTACTCTGTGTTCTTTCTCTGTCTTCTTTCTGAACTGGATATTCTTCTTATTTTTCTGATTATTAAAGAAATAGTAGCAAGACAAAACCCAGAGACAAAAAGAGGCTGACAGACTTGATACAATTTTGAAACCTCAATATGTGGAGGCACAAAAACAAGGTTGAAATATAAGAAACTGACTGTAAGAAAATATAACACTTATAAAAGACAAAAGGTTAATATCCACAATAAAAATAGGAGTACCTACAAATCAGTAAGAAAAAAAGGAAAACCACCAAATGGAAAAAACAGATGCGAATAGATATATATAAAATATCAAGGGCCCACCAACATGCTAGAACCCTGCCTTTGGCTGATTCGCACCATCCAGCAATGCTTTGTGGTTTTCAGTGTAGAGGTCCTGCGTATCTTTTATAAAATTTCTTCCTTTAGTAATAGAAATTTAGCGGGGCACAAAGCTGCCTAAGCACATCAAGGCTACGTATGGCCAGCATGATTAAGTTCTGGCCAATTTTGGAGACAGTGTAACTCCTGGGTTCTGCCCTAAGCTTACCCTTCTCTCCTTCCTAGAAAATGGCTATGAATGGAGGAGCAGAAGTGGTCATCTTAGACCGTAAGAATAAAGCTATGTGTTGAACACGGCAGAGCAACATGAGAGAAGAAATCCGAGTCCCTGCTACTCTGGAGCCATGTGAGCCTGTTAGCCCTGGACTCTTACGCTCAGACTGTTAGTTGAAGAGAAGTAAACAACTACCTTGTTTTACGCCACTGTTATTCTCTGGTCTTGGTTTCAAGAGACAAGTGTATATCATCTTAACAAACACAGGCCACATCTATCAAAACCAGAAATGCAGGGAACTCCCTGCTGGCCCAGTGGTTAGGACTTGGAGCTTTCACTGCCGGGGGGCCGGTTTCGATCCCTGGTCAGGGAACTAAGATCCCGCCAAGTTGTGGCAGTGCGGCCAAAACAAACAAACAAACCAAAACCAAACCAAAACAAAAAACCAGAAATGCACATGGTCTCTGATCCAGCAACTCAACTTCTATGTACCTCTCCTCAGGAAATATTCGCACTCCTGTACAAGGGTCTGCACCGCATCATCGCTTCAAATAGTGGGGAAAAGGACACGAGGGAAGTGTCTGTCAGTGTGGGACACTTAGATAAACCACTTATCCAAATCATGAAGTACAAGGCATCACCTGTAAAATGAAGCAGGACTACATGTGCCAAGGTGCAAAGATATCAAAGACATTTTGGCGGGGGTGGGGAGGAACAAGCAAGTTGCAGAAAAATACTCATAGTACGATCCCACTGAGGTAAAAGAAAAAACACAACTATATGTTTGTATATGTACATAGGTATATAAAATTTTTAGAAGGCTAAGTGGTAAACTGTTAACAGTGGTTACCTTTGGGGATGGGAGACTTCCACTTTTTCTCATCATACGTCCCCTTGTTTTCAATTATTACAATAAAGTCTTTGTATATTACCTACTTATAAAATTTTTTTTCGAGTAATACACATTCTCTGGAAGTTTAAAGTTTTGTTTACTTTGTAAAAAGTAGAAACTCAGAAAATAAATTACCCTTAACTTCATAATCAAGAGGAAGCCACGTTTAAAGATTCTGGCATATTTCCTTCTAGTTCTTCTGCACATTTTACACAGTTGAAATACTTTCTCAAAATAATTTTGAATCTGTTTAGCATTTATCATAAGCATTTCCTCTAATATTAAAAACTCCTTTTAGACATTTTCAACGGCCAAAGAATTTTCCATGATGCAGATGTACCATAATTTACATGTTCCTGCTTTGAGCATTTAATCATTTCTGGGTTTTCACTATAATGAAATTACAATGAACAGCCTTGTGCAAAAAGCCATATTTTAGATGATTTCCGTGGGCTAAATTCCTAGGAATGCAATTACTGTATCAAAGGGCATGAACATTTCAAAGGTACTTAAAGCTCACTCAGAAAAATGCTCATTTCCCTAGATTTCTACCAGCACTGAATACTCTCATTCAACAAACTTAGTTAATTGTAACTCCTGTCCCTGAGATTTCCAAGCCTGAGAACAGAACTCAAAGCCATAAGTCAAGGGAATTCCCTGGTGGTCCAGTGGTTAGGACTCCACGCTTTCACTGCCACTTTCACTGCCGAGGGCCTGTGTGGCGCAGCCAAAAAAAAAAAAGATAAATCTGTAAATTGGAAAACCCTGCACTCAAGTTATTATTTTAATGTTTTCACAATTTTTGTACAAGCATGTACTCATGTAATGTGAAAAAAATACAAAAATGGGGAAAATCATATAGATTTATGTTTTCTGACATTATAGAACACCCACTATATTTTGTACAGTGATAAAAAGAGGTTACAAAAACAACATATACAAAATGTTTCCATTAACAGTTACGTACATACAATATGTTTTTATTCATATGGATTTGCATGGCAAAATGTCTGGAAGGAGATATATCACCTTTGTGTGGTAAGATTTCAGGTAACTTTTTATTTTTTCTTTTTGCTTATTGGTATTTCTAATTTTTCTATAATGGTTACACACACTTGCATAATTGACAAGCAAAAATAACCAACAAAGGGGTGACCTCTCTAGAAGAGAATATTCTTTGATAGGAGAAGCTCTACCTGTAATTTCCAATTCTTCTAGTCTTGCTAAAAACCTCCCAGAAGCCTTGAAATATTTCTTCCCCTGACCAAGTCAACCTCCCACCTCTCCCAAGGGCAGGGAGGCTTAGATGGAGGAACCATTCTGCCACCTGGTGGCCATGCCTAGGAACTGCACCGCCCACACAATGCTGTAACAATGGGAACCCTGCCCATGCATTGATAAATTAGGGATAAAGAAGTAGAAACCAAATTATCATGTGTGGGGAAAGAAGGTGTTAATCACAAATCAGGTGCTTTAATCAAGGGGTAGAGAAGAGACACTGCTAGGGTGGGGAACAACTGAACATTTGTTACAAAGCCAGCTCATGGGAGCACTAAGCATAACATGCAGTCAGGTGAAACACTACAGCTGTGAGAAGACAGCTTGTGGGGCAAACAGCAGAGAGTGTTTCCACGTTAACAGAAGGGGGCAACGGCTTTCAGAAAAGAAAAGCTCGAAATGGCTGAAAAAGGTACCTTCTGAGAATCCACAGATTCCAAAGGAAACTGAATATTGCAGAGGAAGAATCTGAGCCATGTGTGAGGGGGTGGGGGGAAGACAACAATTAGACAAGGGGGCCAAAGGAGAAGGGGTAGTAGGTAACAAGCAAAGAGGCCTTGGTAAGAAAAAAATGCAGGGGAAAGTCATTAGAGAATGTCCAACAGATGGAAGAATTGATGAGGAAGAGGGGGACCATGAAAGATAATAGTCTGCATAATGGTAATTATCATTTACTGAGCACTTACTACTCACCAGATGGGGTTCTTCACACGTACTCTACTACCACATTTAATCCTCACATCAACTCTATGAGGCACATATTATTACCTCCATCTTACAGATGAGGAAACTGAGGCACAGAAGTTAAGGAAGTTGCCTGGGGTCAGAGCGTAGTGCTAGGCTGGGATTGGAACCCAGGCAATCTGGTTCTAGAGCTTGTGCTCATAACCACTATACTATATGCTGCATGCCTGGAGTAAGAAAAGTGGGGCATGATGGAGAAGGAATGAAAAGAAAAGAAGTCATAGAAGAGGCTGTTTGAAGGAAATCTGGAAGAGTTGATTAATTTTACTCGGTAATAAGGGCCAAGGACAACCAAAGAGGATGAGTAATAATTACCAGCAAAGAACTTACAGATCACATTAAATATATACTATTAAATATGACACTGTATACAGAATCACCTAGCAATACTGGAACATTCTTTGCAAACGTTAAGTGTATTCAGGCATGTAAAAATACTCTCCTAGTCAAATAAGTATTTTGAAACAAATCCCTCTTGTTTTGAGAATCAGTGAGGTAGCAAAACAATTCCCTTGGTCTCAATAAAAACTTTCAAAAACATGTCCTGGTATGCAAACTTTTTCAGTCAAACGTATTCATAGGCTTCCCTGGTGTCAAAGCACCTAGTACTTTTAGCAAGTTCCCCCACCAGAGAAAGCTGAGTCCCCCTCCAATGTTTGTTTTGTTTACATGTTGAGGAATCGTGCCCTTTCTCACACCAGCTTGTTCTTGGTGGAAGATCTTTAGGTCCCAGCGTTGTCTCTGAACCCTTCTTCTGGGCAGGATTCAAACTGGCAATTTACTGGATCTCTGTGAAGATGGGGCCTGCATTTGGGCAATGTTTCACAATCCTACCCTTGAGTTCCTGCAGAAGTGGTGGGTGGACGCCATCTGGTTCAACGGATTTATTTACATTTAGTTTGTTATTTAGGCCTGGAACATCCCACGGACTTAGCACTATTTCATTTAATAACTCTGACCTATCTCCTACAAAAGTCACTTTCAGAGTGGGAATCTCTCCGAGGTTTTCTTCCATAAGATGAAAGCAAAGGATTCTGAGACGAGCTGCTACTCTGGTTTAGAGTCATCAGCTGGTCCCACAACTCCTCTGCCAGTTCCCTTTTTATGTATTTAAAGGAACTGTGGTTATTAGTCTTAGAGTTCCCTGCGCGGGGCTTCTCAACATCACTTCTTAGCCATCTGTGGGGTCCCATGCTCTCCTAGACTCTCAAAGATGCTGCTTTTCCCGAGGCGACGTTTTAGGCTGCAGGTGACCAGGCATTTGCTCAAGTGCCTGGTCTCTCTGACTTACATAAAATAATGTATCTAGGAAATTATTACCTCCATAATAATGGAGGAGGGGGAGGGGGAGGAAGAACCTTGCCCGTGAGCAGGTACCACGTAAACCGAGCTCACGTGCCCCAGGAAGTGCCTGGCCAGGCCCTGAGGGAGAGGCATCAGAGCATAATCCATGCCCAGAGCACAGATTCCAGGTCTCTACACTTACTCCCTGGGTGATCTTGGCCTAGTCAATCTCTCCGTGACTCAGTTTCCCCATTTGTGAAATGGGGGTAGTAATTACAACTTATCTTGTGGGACTGTTGCAATGAATTAACACAGAGAGACATTTAGGATAGTGCCTGGTACATTAAAAGTACTAAGAATTAGTTATTATTAGATTGAACCTTATTAAATTGCCAATACTTGATTGTTTTGACCTATACAAATAATTTCACAAGATGCAACCTAACATTATCACCATTATTCTATTACGCCAGCCCAGGCTGAGGGCCAGAATCACTGAGGCCCCCTCTACCATGAAAGAGCCTTGGTGCAGATCTGCTGGAAGCTCTCATTTGAAGCAGCCTATGGCCCAGAGGATGGGGCCATTCTGCCCCTACAGCACCTGTGCACGGACACGCCTGAGGTTCCCTTGCTCAGAGGTCTCAGGAAGGAAACTTCTTTTTTTTGTTGTTGTTGGCCACGCTGCGATGTGGGATCCTAGTTCCCTGAGCAGGGATCAAACCCATGCTCCCTGCAGTGGGAGTGCAGAGTTCCAACCGCTGGACCACCAGGGAAGTCCCAGAAACCTCTTAAAGTGAGCCTCCTGTGTCAGTTTTTGGTCCCCTCTCCCAGGCAGACCCCAGACAATCGCCCAGCTAGGGAGAGGCAGGTGCCTTTCTTCTGGGCACTCTCACCACAGCTGGGGCACCGCCCTTTGCCCCTGCACCCTCTGAACACCTCCTCTCCAGCCCCATTTGGTCATCCAGCTTGGTTTCACCCAGGATTAGCCCAGCACGGTTTACTCAGGTAAGTTTAAAACCACTTAGAGACTTGGGTTTCTAAAGCTGTCTTCACTTCACTGCTCCCCGGACTCAGAGTACATTGCAGGAAGTAATATTACTGATAATAAGCTCACTGTTTTGAGGGCCATATGCAAAGTATACCATTCTAACAGCTTCACATGTAGTGATTTGTATAATCCTCATAATAGTCCTAGGAGGTAAGTACTCTCATCCCCATTTTACAGGTAAGAAAACTGAGGCATAGAGGGCCAATTTACATGCTTAAGGTTGCACACCTAGAAAAATGGCAGAGCTAGGATTTGACACCAGGCAGACTGGCCCCAGAGACCGTGGCTTAACCACTGTACTATTCTGCACAGTCCCCAACTTTAGAAGGAGGGTTGCTGCTTCACCCTATACCCTCAGCTGGCTCCCCTTCTCTGCTCTTTAAGGGTGATACATGGCCGGTCTGCTGAAACTGCCACAACTCTAACTTTTATACCTGCAGCTACTTCACCTGGTTTTTCTTCGAGTCACTCAGCTTTTAGCCCTAAAAACTTCTCTCCCCCAGGCTAGGCCTGTTTGGCTCTCTGGGATACCTGTATTCACTGACGGAGCTCCCTCTGCAGTGATTTAATTGCAGGCAGCCCTTTAGCAGTTAGGATGTATGGGCCTTCTTTCTCTACAGAGGTCACAGAACAGCATCTCACAACCCCACAGAACGCTCTTCTGCCCTTGTTCCTCACACCCGTGCCATGCTTCTGTCTCCTAAGGGACACCGCTCATCTATCCTAACACAGCCAGGTGCAGTTTTTCTTTTATTATTCATAGAATTATAGAACTATGGAGTTGGAAGGAACTTTAATCACCCATTCTGTTTTGTCTAAAGGAAAGAGGGGAGACTCCTCTATGAGTAGGACTAGCTGAGGTGCTAATAAGCTGACAAAAAGTCCACTGTCATTCTGTGGGTTAGTGCAGAAAGACCTCAGATCCATCAGATAATCGAATATGCTACCCAGCATAGAATACCTCCATGTCTACCAGAGTTTTAAAGTCACAGACTATTGTCCTATACTCTATCGATATTGTGAATGGCTAAAAGCCATTCCAGGAATCACGTCCACCTCCCTGAGCTAATCTCGGAAGCACTTTTATCACATATGACAAGGCCCTCTGAGCCTGGCTCATGATAACCAAATTAGACGTCGTGCTCTCGATATCCTGCTCCACCTCAACCACATTATCAAAACTGACAGCTCGCCCAGCACGTGGCCAGTCCAGCCCCTTGTCCTCATTTATCCTAGGGCGTCACACATGCTGCTGGTTGGCAGAAGCTGTGGCTCTTTATCCGCTGCCTGCAGCCTTGGCCCCGTAGCTACCACCTACTCACAGAAGCCCACTCTTTCCTTTTTTCTTCCAAAGCCCTTCCTTGGGCAAATCGGGTCCTGTCTTTCCATTTATCTGCTGAACAGGCTTCTGTGCTCTAACCACCTAACACCAGTTACAGAGTGGGACTTCCCCGGGGGTCACCTGGAGATGCTGCCGTTCTTGAGAACACCTACGGTATTGGTTAGAACTTAGAAAAACATTCAACCTCCTCTGGCTTTTTCCCCTCCCATTTTCAAAAGGAATATATACCCATTAAAACAAAAACAAAGGGACTTCCCTGGTGGCGCAGTGGTTGGGAGTCTGCCTGCCAGTGCGGGGGACACGGGTTCGAGCCCTGGCCCGGGAGGATCCCACATGCTGCGGAGCAGCTAGGCCCGTGCGCCACAACTGCTGAGCAACCCCCGCTCTCCACAACTGGAGAAAGCCCGCGTGCAGCAACGAAGACCCAGTGCAGCCAAAAATAAATAAATAAAAATAAATTAAAAAAACAAAAACAAAAACAACCCCCAAACCCCTCAGTTCAGCAATGCACAAAGCAGGAAAACAAAAGCCCACTGCCACCCCCAGAGATTACGACCATGAACTGCCTTCAGGCCTCTCTCTCTGCAGATGGCAGAGCCTGGCAACCTGTCTCCTCTATCCCCACTCCCCGTCCCCCTGTCCTGGGCCCCCTGCAGCAGCTGCCTGGCTTCCGCCACCTCTTCAGTCTTCTTCACATCCCCCACCTCGGGTTCCAGGACGCTGGGCTCCCACTGGTCACCCCCCTGCCTCCTTGCCTGTCTGCCTCGCCTCCCTGACCTCTTGTGTAGAAGGGTGCAGGGCTCAGGCCTGGCCCTCTTCTCTCCCCTGTCCACTCCCACCTCCTTCGGATCTCATGCAAGGCGCTGGCTTTAAAGACCATCTAGCCAAAGGCTCCTAAACATACATGTCCAGTCCAGACTGCTCTCTCTTTCGACTCCAGACCCCTAAGGTTTATCTCCCTATGCTACCTCTCCATTCGGATGTCTAATGGCATTTAAAATTCGACATGCCCAAAACTGAACTCCTGATCTTCCTCCGTAAACGTGCTCCTCCTACAGCTTCTCACAAACTGCAAAGCCACCCTGACTCATCCCTTTGTCATACTCGACACACAATTCCTCAGGAATTCCTGTTGGCTCTATATCCAAGCTCAGGCCGCTTGTCACACCTCCACTCCACCATCCAGGTCCAAGCCACTCTCGTGTGTTACCTGGACGACTTACACTAGCCTCCTGGGTCGTCTCCCTGCTTCCAGCCTTGCCCACACCTGCAGTCCACACCAGAGTGAACCTCTGAAACCGTAAGTCAGATCATGTCCCTCCTCTGCTCAAGACCCTCTTATGGCTCCCCTTCCACTCAGAGTAAAAGCCAAAGTCCTTACTCTGGCTACGAAGTCCTCCGTGATCTGGGTCCCTTGTGACTTCTCTGGCCTCACTTCTTCCTACTCTTCCCTTGGGCCACTCTGCTCCAGGCCACACTGGCCACCATCATGGTTCCACCAACAGCCCAGGCACATTGCGACCCCATGGCCTCTGCAAGCCTGTTCCTCCTGCCTGGACGCTCTCCCCGCAGATCCCCAGATGTCCACATGGCTCGCTCCCTCACCTTCTCCCAGCTTTTGCTCAAATGTCACCTTCTCAGTGAGCCTATCCTGACTACTTTGAAATTGCAACCTGTCCCTTCCCTACCACCTAATAATCCCTTTATCCTGCTCTACCTTTAAAAAAATTATATTTCTTATCTCCTTCTAACATTCATTTTAATTTACTATTTACTAGGCTTTTGTTTACTTTAAGTCTCTCCCCAACAGTATGTAAGCTCTACAAGAGCAGAGTTCTCTGTATGTCCTACTTTCTGTATGTCCTACTCCCTCAATGGTGCCTAGTATGTTGCAGGCATTCAACCAGTGCTGGTCAGCGAATGACTGAAAGGTCTCTTAGACCCGCCCAGCTGCTCTGCAGCCTTTCTGGCAGTAAGACCCTTTCACGCTGAAGAACTCTGGGCCCCAGTGCCTTCCTGCCACCTGGGAAGGGCACCCTCTTGTGAGCATCCTTTCTCCTTCGCTCTTTCCAGCCAGGTACCTGCTGTGGTAGCTTCTATGCACACAGCCCCACTAGCGGGGTGACTCCCATTCTGACACTCATCGCCAGTGCGGGCTGAGCTCCAGGCCACTCACCTGAAAGTCCTCCTCATCCAAGATCTCTTTCCTCCACTTGATCAAGAAGGCTGCACACACGTAGAGATGAAAGTGGGAGAACCCTTCTGGTTCAGACTGGGAAGGGAAAAAACTGTTAGGTCTCCAAGCCCTGACAAGGAGCTGGCTCTAGCCCTCTCAGAGCCAATCCTTCTGCAAGGTGGGAAAGCAGAACAGCACCCCTTTAATGGCTGGCTGAGCAGAGGCCTGAAAAGATTTAGCAGAGGCCCTGCCCATGAGGCTAAGGCAGACACAGAGGTAGAAAGGAGGTGGCGGGAACTTCCGAGCAGCTATACTGCACACCCGGCAGGGAGCTGGGTGCCTCAGGGACAGCCTGGCATGGAGAGGGCAGGGGTCTCCTCATACCTGGTATGTGTCCCACAGGCGGATGGTGCAGCGAAGGGGAAGCTCCCGCATAAGCAGGTTGTTCATCCAACGAAAGGCAAACTGTAGGTATTCGACCTCGTACCTCCGGAAGTGATTATGTACCTGCTCTGAAACAGAAAGTGTCATTGTCCCCCTGAGAGTAACCTAGGGGACTGGACCCTGAAAGAGTCACATGAGCCAAAAAGGTGCTTTCCATTTCTTTTCAGCCACTCTCCCTGGAGAAGCCAGACACAGAGGGGCCAAACCGGCATCTGACCATCCTTTACGTTTGACTCCACCACCTCGCAGCAACAGTGCATGGTTACTACTCAGCCCTGCATGTAGTAGAACTATTTGAACACCCCACAGTGATATTCTAGGCACCTTTCTTCCTTCGCACGGCTGCTCGAGCCATACAGCAGGAGACATAAGGCTCACTTGCCTGCTTGACCTTGTTACTCATCAGAGAAGAAGCCAGAATGGAAAAGAACGGTGCGGGTCACCTTGGCCATCCTCCCACCAGTGAGGATTCCTCTTCAGAATCCCTGACAGATGGCAGCCAGCAGGGTCTTAAACCGCCAGTGAAGGAGGTTCACCGACTCCACTCAAGGGCAGCCTCACCCACTGATGTATTAAGTGATTCACCAGAAAGTGTCTCGTCGACACTAGCAGACACTAGCTCCTCCCCACTCCCACCCCTTGGTATTGGTGTAGTATTCTGGAGCAACACAAACAAACCTGACCCCTGTTCTACATGACAGCCCCTCAAATACTGCTTGACAGGATTAAAAAAAAAAAAAAATCACTACCCTCTTCAGTTTCCTAATCTATAAATGTAGATAATCATCCATACCTCAGAAAGTTTGGGGGAGAATAAAAGGAGAAAATAAAAGTGCTTACAATAGCACCTGCATGGGGCAAATACTTAATACAATTTTTGAAAGAGTAACTATCAACGATGGTTGTTTCTGGGGAGTGGAATTTAAGGAAGGGGGAGGATTTTTACTTTTTATCCTGTGTTTTTCTCAAGTGTCTAAATTTTTGTAATGATTAAGTATTACTCCGATAACTCAAAGCATAAAGATATATGCGTTTAAAAATCCACCATCCTAAAGTACTGTGCCTGTATTTCTCAGGTATTTTTGAGGGCTGGAAAAAGGAAAAAAAAAAAAAGGACAGGCCAGACAGTGGCAAAAACCACAGCTCAGACCCTCTGGAACCTAGCCCTTGTCAGACAGCTTAGCACAGGCCCTGTACCAGGAGGGATGCAGGAGAGCTGGGTGTGGGCCCCATCGTGGAGCTAACAGCTGGGCCAGGGCAATAAGGCAAAGAGGCTAAAAGTATCCCACATACGATGCACAGGATAAAAATAGTAAATAATCAAACACGCCGGGAAGACTGAAATCCTAAGTCATAAAAGGAAGCTGGAGTGAGTGGAACAAATCAGGGAAGGTTTTCATGGAAAGAGAACCTGGGAAAGGAGAAAGATACACAATCTCTATACTGGGGAAGGGAATGCTTTGGTGAAGCAGAAAAATCCATGATAGAAAACCAGACAATGGGACTTAACAGCTGTGTAGTAATTGGTGGAATTAACTGGTGCTAGAGATTCCTCTTAACAGAAGACCTCGCCGTCAGACCTCTACGTGACAGTAATTCCGACTTCTCTCCCTGGGCCTCAGTTTCCTCATCGGTCAACAGCAGGGCTTCCCGAGTTGCCTTCAGTTCTAACACTCCATGATTCCAGGCCAGAGCCAAGGACTTACTGTAGGGCTCCTGTTCCTCAGAGACATTCTGCTTCAGGAAGCCACGACTCATATTCCCCACCCAGACAGGTCACAGGGAGCTATGGGACGTCCTGCTGGGGTATCAGTCAGACCTGGGGACCCGGCATGGAGCCCAGGAGTCCTGAGTCACATCACAGCATGAAGGACAAGGTCAGACTACAGACTTGATGCTAAAAGCAATGGAGAGCACGGGAGGTTTCAGAGCAAAAGAGGGACATGACCAGAACAGTGCTTTGGGAAGATGCAGGTGTGTGATAGATGGTGTGGAAGAGCAAAGAGTATGGAGGAGGCAAGTCCTTCTGGAGGAAGTTGCAAAATCCCAAGCAAGGCTGGACCAGAGCTGTGGCTATGGACATCGAGAAGAAAGAGTGAATTTGAGGAGAGATGCTGAAGGAGGACTGACAGAACTCAGTGGTAGAAAACTAAGGAGAGAAAAGAACTTGACGTAACCGCAGAGTTCTCACCTCGCCTTCCGGTTGAGATGCGGAAGGATGCCAGTGCCAACAGCACAGAGTGAATTGAAAAGGGCCGTGGCTTGGAAGGGGGCTGAGGAGGCGGCCCACAAGCATAACTGGCTTGTGTCAGAAGCACACTGTGCTACTGCTAGAGAATTCTTCCTCTGAACCTACCATCAATCCGACTGACAAGCTCTTCTAGTGCCTTGACCTTCTTCTGGATCCCTGGTTGTGCAAAGGTGTAGTTATCCTGCAAACAACATAGGACTCAGGATGAACAGGGGTACCAAACAGTCGTGCCACCATCCCTCAAATTCACTGAAATACATTTATAAAACACAAGCTGTTTTTCCGAGGCTGGTGCCAGTGTTATGGGGAACAAAGGAATCTCACAGAACAGCAGAGTGTGAGGAAAGCCTAAGAGAGCCCTGTGCTGTGGAGGCAAACCGCATGGCCCGGGAGCACAGAAGAAAGGAGGGGCACCGTCTGATGACAAAGGCAGGGCAACACGGAGACTTCCTTAGGCTCCAGGGGACACTAGACCATTGCCTTTTGAAAGCTGTAAAGCTAATGAACGAGGTAAAGATGGATGGACCAAAAAGGAGAGGAGCCATGCTGGGTGGGGGGGGCCCTGTCTGATGCAGAAGAGCAACAAGGAACCCAAAGGGCTTCAGGGAGCCCCAACCCAGGTGTCCCACAAGGGCAGAACCACTCACCTGTATCCCATCCAGCAGTTTGCTCATGCACCAAAAGCTGTCGGCTTCTATGCTTCGCAGCATGTCCTGAGACAAATTGGTCACGTCAAAGTTCTCCACGTCCTCTTCTGTAAAACAAAAGGTGAAGAAAGTCCAGAGGTCTTCTCCAAAAAATGGAGAGAGAAAGACAGAGTCTAGTATCTTCAACGGGGTCCTTAAGGCCAGGAGAGAGCCAGGCTAACGCGATGCCAAGGAACAGGGGCCTGCCCTCCCCGTCCCCTTGTCAGGTGGGCAAACGTGTCCCAGGAAGGCTCTTGAGGATCTCCTTACAACGCTGAACAGGCCATCTCTCACAGCAGTTTTGCTGGGGCCAACACATCTTCCTCTTCCACTGCATTTGTTCATTTAGTTTGAGGAAAAAAATACTTCAGGCCTCCTGTTCAAAGAGCTATATCCAGGGGCTTCCTTGGTGGCGCAGTGGTTAAGAGTTCACCTGCCAATGCAGGGGACACAGGTTCGAGCCCTGGTCCGGGAAGATCCCACATGCTGCAGAGCAACTAAGCCCGTGCGCCACAACTACTGAGCCTGTGCTCTAGAGCCCGTGAGCCACAACTACTGAGCCCGCGTGCCACAACTACTGAAGCCCGTGCACCTAGAGCCTGTGCTCCGCAACAAGAGAAGCCACCGCAATGAGAAGCCCGCGCACCGCAACGAAGAGTAGCCCCCGCTCGCCACAACCAGAGAAAAGGCCGTGCGCAGCAACAAAGACCCAACGCAGCCAAAAATAAAATAAAAATAAATAAATTTTAAAAAAGAGCTATATCCAGCCCCCTGGAGATGGTCTGGAAAAATTCCTTGATTTCAGAAATTCACTGAACTGTCTAGCACACTCACACTTACAGGTAGTGAGAAAAGGTGGGATCAGGTAGCCCCCATAGTTCATTTTAAAGATGAAATCCTCTAGTTCTGACGAGGCAGACCCATGGCCTCACCACTCAGAAGTGAAGATGAGTGTGTGAAGGAAGATGGCCCAAACCCGTGAAAGCTCCCAGGATTTAATCTCACCAATCTGGTAGTTATCAAGATGGGTTCTGCAAAACCTCAATCCTATAGGATACTCAAGAAAAAAGGTTCCACAGACAAATATGGTTGAGAAATGCTGCATTATATATCCTCATCTTGGAGATTCACGAAGATCATAGCACACAAAAGGATTTGAGAAGTTATTAGACATTCTGCATTAAGTAAATCTCCTTAACCTTGCTTATCCAGCATTTCCCCAGCTTCTTTAGCCATGGGACCTCTTTTAAAGAGGATCGCCTATTAGCCTCTCATGGAAATCCCACACTAAGTGACAAGAGTGAGAGGTTGTCTATCTGGTCTGAGATACAAGCGGGGAGAACATAACAGTCTTCTAGAAGAAGGAAGAGGCCATGTGATGTTTCCTTCCTGCCAGAGAGAGGTGGACAAGACAGGCCACCTCAACCTACAGGCCCCTGCATGCCTGTCAGAGGCCACACATGGAAATGTTCAGGCCCTTGAGTACTGTGCCAAACGCAGCTTATCTCCTTGGAGCCCTGTTTTGAAAACAGGGTGTTCACTGCAGTCCCTGGTGCTGCAGAGAGACACGGGCATATGATGAAATGTATTCTCTTTCATTTATGAGAATTATTACTCTATTTAGACCTACATCTGGACCGTCTTGGGGAAATGTGTAACAACTCTCAGATTCTCATCCTGTATAAACAGCGTTTTTCTAATGGACATCAAGGGCTGTAAAAACCCTTCTGGGGAGGGCGGGGTGCTTTGACAGAAAAGCTATGACCCTGGGAACAGTGTAAAAGTCCATAGTTAATACAAGTAAAGTGTCAACAACAGTGCCTGGCACACAGTAGGCACGATATAGTTTATTTTAGATGAAGTTTACTAGGAATTTGTAATGACACGGGAAAGCATGTCACAGCATTGAGGGAAAGGAGTAAAGTACAAAATTATTTATGGTTTACTCTCAACTACTGTACATACAATATTTATGTGTTTATATAATCACAGAGGAAAGACAAAATAGATCACAAAGGTTTACAGTGCTTATTCCCAAGGTGGTAGGGATAAAGAATTTTTATTTTCTTTAAGCCTTACTATTCAAAATTTCTACAATAAACAATTTTTATAGTCAGGAAAAAATGCACATGATTTTAGAAAAAAGGGGCTACCATTGACTACATCTGCCTTTCACCACCAAAAAAGAACAAACAAGATTTTGTAAAACAACACTGAGCCTGAAGAAATGAAGACTTCAGATAATATATAAAGGTCCGTTTGAGAAACCACGTAAAAAAAAATCCTTCCAGAAAATACCATCTTTCTATTTTTCTAACTTAAACACTTACTATATAGTGGGGGCTTGTGTGTGGGGTCGGGGGTAGCCATATATATACTATTAATTTAATTAAGTGATACTGGGCTCTAAGACCCAGCTCAGAATCTTCCTTTTTCTTGTTGCTTCATCTTACATTTCTAAGATCCTTCCGTGTTGCTGTACAGACCTCTAGTTCACTGCCCCACACACAGCACCACCCCGTTACATATCCGTTCCCCCCATGGATGGATACCCAGGTGCCTCCAACTCCCACTACCGTGAACAATGGCCAGAGGAACCATATGAGAACCACTCTGGGCCACAGGTTCAAGTGACCTAACCTCAGGTACCACCAGACCACTCTCCAGGACCAGACCCCCAGCAGTGCGCTAGGGAAGCGTGTGTTCTTTTTAGTGAGCGAGACTGATCACACCAACCGTCCAAGGCAGTAGTTTCACTCTTTATGAAAATAGGGTTGTGGAACTTCCCTGGTGGTGCAGTGGTTAAGAATCCGCCTGCCAATGCAGGGGTCAGGGTTCGATCCCTGGTCCGGGAAGATTCCACATGCTGTGGAGCAACTAAGCCCGTGCGCCACAATTACTGAGCCTGCGCTCTAGAGCCTGTGAGCCACAATTACTGAGCCCATGAGCCAAAACTACTGAGCCCGCATGCCACAACTACTGAAGCCCGCGCGCCTAGAGCTCGTGCTCCGCAACAAGAGAAGCCACTGCAATGAGAAGCTCGTGCACTGCAACGAAGAGTAGCCCCCGCTCGCCGCAACTAGGGAAAGCCCGCGTGCAGCAATGAAGACCCAACACAGCCAAAAATAAAAAAATAATAAATTTATTAAAGAAAAAGAAAATAGGGTTGTAAGAAAAAAATGAAACCCACAAGGAAGGCTCAAGATAAAACCACTCCCACTATTCATACACGTTTCCCAAAAGAAAATCCAGAGTGCCACAATAATTTGAAGGGTCTTTTCCTACCTGGGCATTCTACCACTCCAGAACATTGCAGCGGGAATGTCACTGGGAATGGAAACCACACACAGCAGAGTAACAAGGGAGAAAGAGCCTGGGTCCCCAAGTAGACTGGGGAGCACAGCTGCCACATCAGCCCTGGTGACCTGTGGCTTTTCTGTCAGACAGACGAGCACGTGGCTAAGAGCACAGACTCTGGAGCCAGACTGTGTGGCTCAAATCCTGGCTCTGTCACTCACGAGCTATGTGGCTTTAGGCAAGTGACTTTACCTTCCGTGCCTCAACACCTCATCTGTTAAGGTGGTAATATCCTACTAGTGTCAATGCACATTGTAAGGGTTAAACAAATCAATACACGAAAAGTGCTAACAGTGTCTGCCATAAAATAAGCATTATGCAAATGTTAGCTAGTATTATTGTTATTATATGAGGAACAAATAAACTTCTACCTTGTTTAAGCCACTGTTATTTTAGATCTCTGTTATTCACAGCCAAACCTAACCTAATTCCAAACGTACCTAAAAAATAAAAGTCAATTTTCAAAGCTTTCCATTTCCACCTTCTGGTCTCAAGGAAGAAAACTGAACATGAGGTTTAAGTTGGTAAGATACAGCTCTCAGTAACTGTGCCAGTTCCAAACCTTTAGCTGTCCAGGGGGAAAAGGGACCAGACAGGATGCTGAACCCTCTCTTGGGGCCTCAAATTGGGGGTTGTTGTTTCCCCATGTTCTGCCCTTACGCCTGGCCTGCCCGTTAGCCCATGGCTTTCACAGTCAGTGGGAGAGCTCACCAGCATTTCAGAGAGTGGGAGGAGAGTTTAGTTTTAGTGTTCTGGCTGCTGGGAGGATAAAATTCACACATTCAGTCAAAAACTGTGAGCTGAGTGCACCATCAAAAAGCAGCAGAGAAAGGGAGGCCCAAATGCTCTCTGAAGGGCTTCATTCAGCATAAACAGTCTGTTCAGAAGGATCATTAAACGTCCCACTTGAGAAAATCCAACATATAATTGAAGCTGGAACGGGAAACCATGCCAGCAACACAGTCTCCAACGAGGGCAGCGTCTCTGGTTGTCATTATGCAGCATTCAGCAGCCAGGACTCAGATTGGAGGGAGTGAGATTTTAAGGGATATTTTATGGCTGTTTTAAGAGGCAAAGCGTCCAAAAAGAGGAAACCCAAAAGCTCTTTATAAAAATCAAATTGCCCATTCCAGGCTTGACAAGAACATGCTGTCAAGCCCGGCATTATTAGCTGAGAAAATGTACCACCTGAGTGGTAGCCCCAGTCAAGTATTTATTTTTCTGAAAACTCCAGATCTCGGGCCTAAAATCAGCCTCACCTATGCCTCAAACACTCCCCTACAGCTTCGGGAAGAACCGCTTTCGCTTAAACTGACAAGAGTTAACTTGTCCGTTAACTGCTTTAGGCATTTCCCAGGAACCATCTGTGATCGCAGGGCAATTTCTGTACTTTGTGATCTGCTGGGTCAGAATTAATCAGCCCGACTGGCAGGCATGAGAGGATTCAAGGCATCAGACTACAGACAGCCCTTGTATTTTTCCAAAGCCTCTGGCTTACCTGATTCCTCTTTTTTTTTTTTTAAACTGGACTCATAAGAATACCTTACATAATATTTTCTGATCACAAAAGTAAACTGATTGAGAAAAGGAAAAAAAAAAACCTTTTCAGCTATACATCTAAAGAACTTCATAAAATAAGAGTTAAATATTTCATCCAGAAAAACACAGTTTTGGGCTTCCCTGGTGGCGCAGTGGTTAAGAATCTGCCTGCCAATGCAGGGGACACGGGTTCAAGCCCTGGTCCTGGAAGATCTCACATGCCGTGAAGCAATTAAGCCTGTGTGCCACAGCTACTGAGCCTGCGTTCTAGAGCCCGTGAGCCACAACTACTGAGCCTACACGCCACAACTACTGAAGCCCGTGCGCCTAGAGCCCGTGCTCTGCAACAGGAGAAGCCACTGCAATGAGAAGCCCGCGCACCACCACGAAGAGTAGCCCCCACTCACCGCAACTAGAAGAAAGCCTGTGCAGCAGCGAAGACCCAACGCAGCCAAAAATAAAAAGTTAAAAATATATATATATTAAAAAAAAAAGAAACACAGTTTTAAGAAAAGTGTCAAGGAATTCATCTGATCACCTGTATGTACTAATTTTTAAGTGGTTCAAGTGCTATAGAAACTTATTGTTGGGTGTTATTCATCTGGTATTTTCAGGCAAGTATTTGATAGCAGCAGCTGAGACAAGGCCACCACAGCTGAGCATGGACAAAGTAGAGGGGCCCCGGGACTTCCCTGGTGGTGCAGTGGTTAAGAATCCACCTGCCAATGCAGGGGACGTGGGTTCGATCGCTGGTCCAGGAAGATGCCACATGCCGTGGAGGAGCTAAGCCCATGCACCACAACTACTGAGCCTGCACTCTAGAGCCTGCTAGCCACAACTACTGACCCACATGCCACAACTACTGAGGCCCACGTGCTTAGAGCCCATGCTCCGCAACAAGAGAAGCCACCGCAATGAGAAGCCCACGCACAGCAAAGAAGAGTAGCCCCCGCTCGCCGCCAACTAGAGAAAGCCCGCGCAGCAGCGAAGACCCAACGCAGCCAAATAAATAAATAAATAAATATTAAAAAAAAAAAAAAAGTAGAGGGGCCCCTCGGCTAAACCCAGAAAAGTCAAACCACCTGACAAAGAAAGGGCAGTGAGGACAGGGAGGAGGTTAGAGGAAAGACTTCTTCTGAGGTTCCTAAAGAGCGGAGACCCATGCGGGGCCTTTCTGCTTCATGAGGACCATGTTCCAGATTGAGTGAGAGGAGACGTGCTGTTTCCAAGACACAGAGAAACAGCTGACCATGGAGCCCTTCCCGACGCCATGCCTGTCAATCAGGGCAGTGACTAAAAGGTAAATATTAACTCAAAATGATCTCTGGCTGTCCACTACTCAGCGTGGGGCAGCCTGGCTAAAATTAATTTTAAAAACCAACATATCACTAAACCGTTTCTACTTTCCTGAGGCTCCTGGATTATTATTATTATTATTTTTTGGATTACTTTTATTTAACAAACACGAGTGGCTGTTGGCTATGACCTCAGATTACATGAACCTGAACTATATGAGTATTCAGGTTATGGGGGCAGAGAGGGGCCAGATCCAGCACACACTTCACCTTCTAGGACCTGCCCAAAGACCACCCACAGAGCCAGGCAGCATGTCACCAAGACACTGTGTATGTGAACAGGCTCTAGGGAGTCCAAGGTCCCCAGTGCCAATGTCAGCTGCCCAGAGGCTCCTCATCTAGGCTCAAACATCTTGACTATGTTGGCTACCTCAATTTCTCCTCTGTTATAATTTCTCATTTTTTGGGGGGGTCAGATGAGAGAGAGAGCAAGTGGGCATGCACGTGTCACTTGGTTTACCACCAGGGAGAGAGCAGGCCGGGTCCTACAGTGCGGGAGATGACAAGCTACAACTAGCCCTGGGAGAGCTTACCTCCTACAAGGGAGAAAATCCAGCACTGGACATCCCACCAAATGCTCACACTGCTCTCAACTGTCCGCTGAAAGCAGCTCAGCTCAGCTCAGCATTCTGACTGGGCGTCCCCACATACATGTCTATTGCTGGAAAGAGTCTCATATGTCTCAACTATCACATATGAGGCTGCTGCATCTATGAAGACGGGGCCAGGAGGCACCTTGAAGAAAGGGGTAAAGTCCCAAACAGGGTGAGCGCTAAAAATTTAGCATCGGTCTCACTCCCAGTTCCCTCCAAACCAGTAGCATGAAAATGCAAAGTGGAATATCCTTACTCTATGATTCAATTTATATAGTTTAGAGACAGGCAAAACTAATCAAGGTGTTAGAAGTCAGGAAAATAGTTACCCTTGTGGGGGTGAGGGGAGTGGCTAGAAGGGAACACAAGGGGACTTCTGCAGTGCTGGAAATGTTCCACTTGGGTGCTGGTTATTTAGGGGAAATTTATTGAGCTGTGCATTTAATGACATATATACTTTAAAAAGTGTATGTTATACTTCAATACGAAGTTTACATTTTAAAAGGAAAAAAAGGAACGTCCTCTTAAGACAATGAAAGACTACGTAAGTCTGTCCAGTTTCATCTTTGGCCTCCACACCTTGCCAGGCGGGGAGGAACAGGAGCGGCAGGGCAGAGTCGGGCGTGAGATGCACAATGAAGCCTCCCAGGATCTAAGGGCACGGAGCTGGAGTATAATCCACAGCAGCCCAGGAGCAAGACACGGCAGCAGGGGCCATGGTACCTGGGCATATGGGGAGTTATTAACAACAACTCCTTTCCTCTGAAAATCTGAGTGTTAACAACCAAAAATTAACTGCATGGCTCACCCCCTCTCCTCCTTCAGGACTTTGCTCAGACATCGTCTTCTCAGTGTGACCCCGGCTCACTACCCTGATTGAAACCTGCTCCTGTTCCCACTCTTGCCAACAGGGCACAACTGTGTCCTTCTTTCCTCCTTTGTTCTCCTGCATAGCACTTATCGCAGTCAAGGTAACAAATACCTTACTTATTTTTTTTTTTTTACTTCATATACACTTGTAATGTAGGAATCTTCTGATTTTTTTTTTTAATTTATTTATTTATGGTTGTGTTGGGTCTTAGTTTCTGTGCGAGGGCTTTCTCTAGTTGTGGCAAGCGGGGGCCACTCCTCATCGCTGTGCGCGGGCCTCTCACTATCGCGGCCTCTCTTGTTGCGGAGCACAGGCTCCAGACGCGCAGGCTCAGTAATTGTGGCGCACGGGCTTAGCTGCTCCGTGGCATGTGGGATCTTCCCGGACCAGGGCTCGAACCCGTGTCCCCTGCCTTGGCAGGCGGATTCTCAACCACTGCGCCACCAGGAAAGCCCTATTTTTCTATTTATTGTCAGTTTCTGCTCATCAGAATTTACACTCAGTGGAAGGGATTTAGTTTTACATATAACTTACCTACATTAGACTACACATAAGCACACGGTTCTGTTTTGACACATGTATACATCTGTGTAAAAAAGTGCCCCAGTCCAAATAGAGAACATTTTCATCACCCTATAAAGTCTCTTCTTGCCTCTTCCCAATCAATCTCCCACCAAGAGTCGACCATCATTCTGATTTCTATCACTGTAGATTATTTATGAACTCCATTTAAATGGAATCATACAATGTGTACTTTTTCGGTATCTGGCTTCTTTTGTTCAACATAATGGTTTTTGAGATGATTTCTTCCATGTTCTTGCTTTTATCAGTAGTTCATTCTTTTTTATGGCTGAGTACTATTCCACTGTGTGACCACCCATTCTCCTCTTAACAGATATTTGGGTTGTTTCCAATTTTTGTCTATATTAATACAGTTGTTATGAATATTCCTATGCAGCCTTTGAGGGACTATACGCTTTCATCTTCCTTGTATAAATACCTAGAAGTGAAAGGCAGGGATTTTTGTCCACTTTGTTTACGGTTGTATCCCCAGTGCCTAGAGCAGTGCCTGGCACGGTGTAGTTCTCAATAAGTATTTGCTGAATGAGTGATAGAACTCCATCTCCATCCCTTACAAGAGAGAGAACTTTTGACTATCTCAGCACAGTAGCAGAATACGGTAACTCACTGCCCTCCAGTGGCCAAGTCCAGCAAAGCTGCACTATTTCCTGAATATCTAGCAACGTTACGAAATTTTCATTCTTTCATTCATCTAGACATGTATGGAATGCCTATTTTGGACACCATAATAAAAGCACTGGGAATATAAAGATGTTTAAAATAGTCTCTGGCTTCAAAGAATCATACAGTCTGGTGGGAGAGGGTAGGAGGGAAACACACAATAATTGGTGTGGTAAAGTCCTACAAAGGGGAAATGCACAGGGTTATGGAAAGAGTACCACTTGGGTGGGGGGGGCAGGCAAGAAGTCTCAGGGCAGGCTTCCAGGAAGAAGGGGTGTCTTAAAGGATGCACAAGGATTAGCCCAGGGGATAAAGAGGTGGTACAGGACAAGGCTTTAGATTAAAACTGTCAGTTTTGGATTTCTGAGTTTAAGAAGTGAGGCAGGAAGTAGAGCACACAGGGCCTTGCACAAGCTAGAGAATCTGAACTTTTTTTTTTTTTTAGCTGTGCTGCGTGGCTTGCAGGATCTCAGTTCCCCGACGAGGGACTGAACCCGAGCCATGGCAGTGAAAGCCCAGAATCCTAACCACTAGGGCACGAGGGAACTCCTGAGAATATGGACATTTTAACTGTAGGTGATGGGATGCTAGTGAAAGGTTTTAAGCAAAGGAGCTGCGCCGACAAGTCTGTGTTTAAATGGTGTGAAAGATGGGAAGAAGGGGATAAAAACCAGAGATGGGAAAACACACTTGGCCATTTCAGCAATCCAGGGCTAAGCTAGGGTAGTCATAGGAGGAATAGAGAGGGAAGCAGATTCAAGAAATATTTAGGACATGAAATCATCAGAGCTCTGTAACTGATTGGATATGCAAGAATGAGAAAAAAGAATTACGAACAAGTCTTAGCATTTCTGACTTAAGTGACAGGAAATGCTGGCAACTGAGAGAAAAGGGTGGTTGGGTATGGAGAGGAGTTAGTCAAACACTGCGTCTGAGGAGCCTAGGGATAGCAAAGACTGTCACTATCCATAAATAACTATAACCCACTCCTCCTTGGGGAAAGGACTCGTAAGGGTACTGGCCACCTGGGATACAGACTATGTTTTCCAGGCTCACTTGCAGATGGGCATGGCCATAAGACTAAGTTCAGACAAGAGAGATTCAAAACCAAGTGTCATGTACTTGGGAAGTGTCCTTCAACAGAAGGAGTATGCCTTTCTTCCTTTCCCCCTCCATACTGGCTGGAATATAGATGTGATGGCTAGAGCACAAGCAGCTATCTTGGATCATGAGTACAAAAACACATGCTGAGAATGGTAGGACAACAGAGAGAGGAGGCTGGATCCCTGATACCCCGGAGCCCCAGACTACTTACCTCCTGACTTTTAATGTGAGAGAAGTAAGATTTTCTCTCTTGCTTAAGGTATTGGTTCCCTGTCAGTGCAGACAAGCTAATCCTAACTGGTCATTTATGACATATCTGAGTGTAAATGTCACGCAGGGAACATGAGTCAGAGGTATGGGAAAGACTTCCCTTCTGGGAGTTCTACTGCTGTCATGCTTCTAAGTAAAACCTGAAATGAAAATCCTGCTGTACTACTTCATGCAGAGGAAAAGGGGGAGAGTTATTTGACAGTGTTTCATTTTGTAATGAAAGAAATCACCAGGCACCACTCTTCTTTTGAAAACAGGACATGTCATGAGCCCCACTTTTCTATACGACTTCCTCATTTGCATCACTTAAACAGTTGCTGTTACACAGCTTAATTTGGTGATGGCCACATCATCAATTACATTTGACCTTAATATGTTCCAAGCTAGATCAATAATGTCATCTAAGTCCATTAGGTTTTGGAGATGAGAGTCTAAAGGCATTCCACCATCTCAGGGGTCACAGTCCAGAGACTCTATCTCCCCAGGGGTGACCCTCCAGCATTGTCACCTCTGGACCCAGACATAGCTGGTTTATCCACAGAGGACCCACTTCTATGTGAGCAGCTGGTTTCAGCAGATAAAGAGGCTACTGGGGGGCTAAGCCAGCTACAGAAAAATCCTCTAGCAACTCAGAGGGGAGTCACTGGTTCTCCCCGTTTTCAACTATTTTACAACAAACATGACACAAAGCATGAAGCCAGCTCAGGTACCAATTTATAAAAGTAATAAAGAACAGATAGGGGAGGAGATAGGAGAGAGGCCAAACAACGTCCTGGTGGTATGTGGATCCCATAGCTCTACTAGGACATGTCCTCCACACTACAGCTCAGTAAGATGGGGCGGTGGGCTAAGGCTGCCTGATGATACCTGCCTGGGATGATCAGGGCAACTGCCTGGCCTGTTCCATGGGTGAAGGATACCTGAGGCCTCCTGTGGTAGGGAGAGTCATATCAGAGAGGTCATAACAACACACCTTTCACAGTAGCTGCCTTACTAGGATATGGCACTATTAGAGAAGGGAAGAAAAGCAGCATTATTACTCAGACAAGAGAACTATTCTTGAAGGCCACAAACAATGTTGAATCTATGTTCAGGAAAGGCCTTGAGGCTGGAGGGAAGTCTGTATGCCTTGTTTCTTTGAAGCTTAATTTATACCCAGCAACCGATGAACAGACAAATAAAATGTGGTATATTCATACAATGGAATATTTATTTGACCATAAAAAGGAATGACCATTTTTATGAAATGTCCAGAAAAGGCAAATCCATAGAGACAGAGAGTAGATTAATGGTTGCCTAGGAATAGAGGGGGTGCGGGGGCTTGGGAGTGATGGCTAAGGGGTACAGGGTTTCTTTTCGGGCTGATGAAAATATTCTAAAATTGACTGTGCTGATGGTTACACAGCTCTATAAATATACTAAAAACCATTGAATTGTACACTTTAAATGGGTGAATTGTATGGTATATGAATGCCATCTCAACAAAGCTGCTATCAAAAAAAGAAAACAATACCCCACCAAACTAATTTGTACATTTACTGCAGCACCTCCAATAAAAATTCAAAAGGGTTCCCTACATCCTGAACTTGGCAAGTTGATTCTAAAGTTCACCTGGAAGAAGAGCCAAGACAATTTTTACAAAAGGATGATGAAAGAGACTGGCCCTGAAATGATAATAAAACACACTACAAAAGTCAAAAATCTAAGCTGTTGGTACATGCATAGAAATGGAGATAAATGGAACAGAAATAAGTAAACCATATAAATAAAGAAATTTATATTATGAAGAGGGATTTCACATGAGTGAAGAAAGGATGTACTATTTATAAATAGTGTTCAAAAAATGAACTATCCAGTTGCAACAGTAACTTTAAATCCAACCCCCACTGTACAGGAAAATAAATTACTACTGGAATTTAAAAAGCTAAATGTAAAATCAAAACCACAAGCGTATTAGAAGAAAACATGGAAGAATATTCTTATAATACCGGGGTGGGGAAAGACTTCCTAAGCAATATACCGAATCTAAAAACCATACAGGAGGAGGTATTTCCTTCATGTCCTTCTCACACTTTGCAATGACTTGTTTAATTTTCTGTGAACCTTTTAACCCCTGCACTAGATGGGAGGCTCCATAAGGGCAGGGCCCACATCTGTTATCTTAGTCACTCTATCCTCTGGCACATAGGAGGAGCTCAATAAATACCTGTCGAATGGACAGATTTGACCACATAAAAATTAGGAAGTGCTACGTAAGGAGACACAGTAAACAAAGTTGACAAGACAAATGATGGTCTGGGAGAAAAAAAAAAAGAATTAGCTTGAACTATATAAAATTCCCACAGAGGGATGTGTCAAAAATGGTTGAATATTAGCAATTTCATGTGGTTTGACCTCATATTTTTAACACATAGCAGATGAAAAATGAATATATCTAATCCACATAAAGCTCTTACAAAACAAGACCAACAGTCCAATAGAAAAAACTGGATAGGACTTCCCTGGTGGCGCAACGGTTAAAAATCCACCTGCCAATGCAGGGGTCACGGGTTTGATCCCTAGTCTGGGAAGACCCCACATGCCACAGAGCGACTAAGCCCGTGCACCACAACTACTGAGCCTGCACTCTAGAGCCCACGAGCCACAACTACTGAGCCCACGTGCCACAACTACCAAAGCCCACATGCCCTAGAGTCCACGCGCGGCAACTGCTGAGCCCGTGTGCTGCAACTACTGAAGCCTGCGCACCTCGAACCCGTGCTCCTCAACAAGAGAAGCCACCGCAATGAGAAGCCCACGCACCGCAACGAAGAGTAGCCCCTGCTCTCCGCAACTAGAGAAAGCCCGCGCGCAGCAACAAAGACCCCAAGAAGCCAAAAATAAATAAATAACTAAATAACTAACTAACCAAATAAATAAAGTTATTTTTTAAAAAACGAAAAAACTGGATAAAAGAAATTTTTTTCTTCTTTTTTTTCTTTTTTTAAGCCTACAGCACCCGGTATTCCCAGGCGGTCTCCCATCCAGGTACTAACCAGGCCCGACCCTGCTTAGCTTCCGAGATCAGACAAGATCAGACGCATTCAGGGTGGTATGGCCATAGACTGGATAAAAGATTTGAACAAGCAGATGACAAAAGAAACAAATGCTAATACACAAAAGAAAAGATAAACCACCTCACTGATGAGCAAGTGGAAATAAAAACTGAAACACAAACCATGGTTTATTTGCCAAATTGGTGAAACACAGTTAGACTAAAATACCCAGTTTTGCTAAGGATGTGAAGAGTGCACCCAAACAATAGTGGCTGGAGTATAAACTGCTGTAAACCTTTTTGCAGTGTAATTTTGGAGTGGTACCTATTTGGCATGCTTTTAGGACTAGTAATTTCCGTTCTATGGGCTCTCTTTCAGGGAAACGTGTATTTTAACACAAATGTATAAGAAAATATGTACAAGGATATTCATTGAAGTGTTCTTTATAATAGCTAAAAATTGTAGATTATTTAAATGTCCTATTATAAAAGAATTGTTTACTCAACTATAGTAAAGTTTGATGAAAGCAAATATAATTGCTGAAAACGATGAGGTAGATCCATATGACCAAACTTGGAAAGCTGGCCAGATATTTGTGAATGAAAACAAGCAAGATAGAGAAAAGTATGGATAAGTTTGATCCCAGTTTTCTGAATACAACAAAGAAAAATAATATATGCAGCTCTATCCGCACACAGGAAAAGGACTGGAAAAATACACACCAAGAGGTCAACGGTAGTTATCTCTGGTGATGGGGGGGTAGGGGTGAGGTAATAACAATTCTATATTGTTTTTATTTTTTTAAATAAATTTATTTATTTATTTGTTTATTTTTGGCTGCGTTGGGTCTTCGTTGCTGTGCGCAGGCTTTCTCTAGTTGCGGCGAACGAGGGCTGCTCTTTGCTGTGATGTGTGGGCTTCTCATTGCAGTGGCTTCTCTTTATTGCAGAGCACAGGCTCTAGGAACACAGGCTTCAGTAGTTGTGGCATGCGGGCTCAGGAGTTGTGGCTCACGGGCTCTAGAGCGCAGGCTCAGTAGTTGTGGCACACAGGCTTAGTTGCTCCACAGCATGTGGGATCTTCCCAGACCAGGGCTCGAACCCGTGTCCCCTGCATTGGCAGGCGGATTCTTAACCACTGCGCCACCAGGGAAGTCCTTGATTTTTTTAAATGAGTATGTACCTCTATTTTTTTTTTTTTTTTTAATTTATTTATGGCTGTGTTGGGCCTTCGTTTCTGTGCAAGGGCTTTCTCTAGTTGCGGCGAGCGGGGGCCACTCTTCATCGCTGTGCGCGGGCCTCTCACTGTCGTGGCCTCTCTTGTTGCGGAGCACACGCTCCAGACGCGCAGGCTCAGTAGTTGTGGCTCACGCGCCTAGTTGCTCCGCGGCATGTGGGATCTTCCCAGACCAGGGCTCAAACCCGTGTCCCCTGCATCAGCAGGCAGACTCTTAACCACTGCGCCACCAGGGAAGTCCTTGATTTTTTTAAATGAGTATGTACCTCTATTGTATTTTTGTTTGTTTGTTTGTTTTTGTTTTAAGAAAAGGAGCAATAAGAAATGTGCTGCCTGCTTTGGAGCAGGGAATGGAGAAGAGGGAGCCACTAGATAGATCTAAGTTGAGATACCACCAATTCTTATAAAGAGCACAGGTATTTAGGTCAAAAGACCTAGGTTTGAGTTTGGGAGCTCATTTAAAATAGGTTGATACATCTACCTTAAAGAGATATTGGGGGCTACTAAATGAAATCAGGTAAGTCAAAGTACTTTGCAAACGGTAAAGTGCTTTAAAAAATCAGGGTCATATTACTGGTTGGCCTGGCAAGTCCTAGTTTGAAAACTGGAAAAATAAGGGCTAAAGGTACAAACTCCTAAGGAAAAGAGAGATGGATGGGAATTGATAGATTAAGAGAGACTTAAGAGACATATCAACCAATTAGTAGAATGTGTGGACCTGATTTGAACCCTGATTCAAACAAACTGTTAAATATATGTACGGGAATCAAGAAAATTTGAATGGTGTTGTATATTAGATTATATTAAGGAGCTATTATAACTTTTTAGATGTAATAATTGCATTACAGCTGTGAGTTTCTTTAATCATTATCTTCGAAAGGTACATATGAAAATATTTATGGATGAAATTATATGGTGCTTGACATTGAGATTTGCTTACTCACAAAGATGAGTGGGTGAAGAATGGACAGAGTTATGAAGTTGGGTGGCAGGTATATAAGGATTTATGGTATTATTTTTTCTACTTGTACATATGCTTGAAACTGAAAAGTTTTTGTAAAAAAAGAATGGGCCCCGCCTTCCTAGTTCTAGGAGGAGGTACCAAACACCCATCTGAAGTCTGCTGCAGAGGTGAAACTGAGTACAGCCTTGCCAAGAAAGGCTTCCTTGCTCAGGAAGGGCAGAGAAGCCCACGCTTCACTGTGTAAACGCTGTGGGTCAGCAATGGTTTCACTGGTCAGCAGGTAAGACTGACAAACCCAACACCCAGATCAGAATGCAGTCATATCTATCAAAGACAGGCACAGTGGACTTCCCTGGTGGTGCAGTGGTTAAGAATCCGCCTGCCAATGCAGGAGACATGGGTTTGAGCCCTGGTCTGGGAAGATCCCACATGTCGTGGAGCAACTAAGCCTGTGCGCCACAACTACTGAGCCTGTGCTCTAGAGCCCTCGAGCCACGACTACTGAGCCTGCACGCCTAGAGCCTGTGCTCCGCAACAAGAGAAGCCACCGCAGTGAGAAGCCCGCACACCACAACGAAGAGTAGCCCCCGCTCATTGCAACTAGAAAAAGCCCATGCACAGTAACGAAGACCCAATGCAGCCAAAAATAAATAAATAAATAAATTTATGAAAAAACAAAAAAGAAAGGCACAGTGCTTGGTGGGGCTGAGGGTAGCACTGGGATGGGTGCCTATAGAAGGTAAAGGAAAATTTGGTACAAAATATAAATGACAGCTAACAAGATAGTTAATATCCAATTAGAACTGCAGCTGCTGAGGATTTCCCTTAATTGGCATAAAAACTGGCAATGCCAGCATTCAGACCTCAAATGTAGATTAATGAATGGATTAATACCTTGATCCTCATCCTTGAATACCATTTCAGAAAAGTACTACTGCAAGAATCAACCCCCAAATCCCAACAGACCAGCTGCACCGCTCTTTAATAAAGTTAAACCACAGAGAATTAAGATGCCTCTGAAAATTGACCTATTAATGTGAGGGGAAAATGAAAGTTCTCCAGCAAAAGCTTTATTTATATGCTTTTGCTTAGGGTCACTGGACAGAGTGAACAAGAGTGTGACCTTCCACCCTGACTTCCAGTTCTGCCCTGGCTGCTGTCACTTAAGGGGAACAAGGAATGGCATCATTAGGTTGCCTTAACGTTTTGAGTAATGAAAAATAAAAAAGGCTGCCTCATGAAAGACCAAAACACCACAGCTTTGAGTCCCACGAGAAAACCTGAATGGGAAGGATCAAGTGAGGCATTTCTTATGCCTTCCCCCTCCAAGGGGCTCCATTCCAGTCCCCTTCTCATTACCATCCTACCCCCTGCAATGGCTTTCTACAAAAATAACCCACCACCCCCAGAGTCTGAAGAAGAGGGTTCTGGTCCTAGCCCTGCCACTAATAAGGAGGCAAGGAATCTCACAATCCATCTGTGAAATGAGGGGAGTAGACGGATAGTTTTCTAAAATCCTTTTCAATGTTCTTATTCCCACATGAACTTCTCTTTGACTAAGAGAACAAAGCATCAGGCCATGACAGACAGGTTTTCCTCTGAGTCTTGAAGCACAAGTGACTGAGGAAACCAAAAAAGTGGAGGATCCTCAATGCCTTTTAAGACTCTGACGATTTAGGCCTGGCTGGAGCAGGTGGCTGGAGCTGTAAGAAAACCTAACTGCTGCCGTGACAGCGAATCACTCTGTTCAAAGTGACAAGAACCCAGTGGGGTAAGAGGTGAAGGAAGAGGAGGAGAAACCGAGGTCCTGGAGCTCTCCTTGGCCCATTCCATTACCTCCAGTGTGAGCTGGATTCTGGCACCTTTCCCGCTCTATACGTCCACATCCTGCTCCTAAGATACAGCATGTGAACTGAAGTGTGAAGGCCTGATGTATAATCTAAAATTCCAGCTTTCACAGATGAGGGTCTGCATTTGAGACGAGTTCAAAATAATCCAAAAGGAACCTCAGTCAAACCATCTGTTTATGGCAGAACATAAATATATCAATTTGGTCATTCTTTGGCAAAGGTCTTCTTAGGTGAGATCTGTGACCATCTCGAGAGAGAAATTCCAGGCTGCTGCTGCGGCTGCTGTTAAAACAGGTTTATGGCTTCCCTGGTGGCACAGTGGTTGAGAATCTGCCTCCCAATGCAGGGGACACGGGTTCAAGCCCTAGTCTGGGAAGATCCCACATGCCACGGAGCAACTAGGCCCGTGAGCCACAATTGCTGAGCCTGTGCGTCTGGAGCCTGTGCTCCACAACGAGAGAGGCCGCGATAGTGAGAGGCCCGCGCACCGCGATGAAGAGTGGCCCCCGCTTGCCGCAACTACAGAAAGCCCTCGCACAGAAACGAAGGCCCAACACAGCCAAAAATAAATAATAAATAAATAATTAAAAAACAAAACAAAACAGGTTTAGCTGTGTATTCTAAAGCCACTATCTCTTTTTCAGCAAGACGTGCCCACTGGCTGCACTCTTGGGAAAAACAAACAGACCACAGATAAGAAAGAGCAAAAGCTTGCTCAACTTGGTACTCATGCTTCTTACCGACATATTCTGAGAGGAAGACGACAAAGAACGGAGTGACCAGGTCATTAATTCCTTGGACATACCCACTGGCAGGGTGTCGGATTGCCCAAATAAATAGAATTCTTTCGAAGATCTAGGAAAATGAGAAAAAAAGACGACATGATGTTAAATCACGGGGATACTCTCCCTCCCTCCATTTACCTACCTCACAATTTAACTCAGCGATGCTACAGAATTTGTAGAAAAAATTTTAAAATATTGTGGACAAAGGCAGTCTACAAATACAAAAAGTTTCTAAGACACTAACTGTTTTTAAACAGGGGTAGGTGCTTCTTGCCCTTTCTCTTTTCAGTGTCTAGCCAATGTGACATAAAATTGGGAAACGGAAAGGAGAGTGACACAAATGGCTTAGAAAAAGGTTTGTTGTGGATGTCATTAATTCAGGCCACCATGCTCATTTGTAGATGCTGTTTCTCTATTTCCAGGAGCAAGATATCAGAATATCTAAGCTCTGATACATTTTCTAAATCTCTTTTGGTCATTACAGGATTTAAAGAGGAAATGCCTTCTTTACCACACTCCCCTCTCTCCCTGCTGAGACGGAAGGAGATCTAGATCTGGATTTAGTTCTAACCCAGCTTGACTAGGAACCAGTGACAGACTCTAAATGCAGGAAGTCATTTCACATATCAGGATGCAACCCAGACGTTTACTGGGGACAGGAAGTCAAATAAACCAAATCCTGTGGATTCCTACAGCCAGGAACTTGAGAACAGAGAAGTCAGCCAGGGCCTCCATGGGGAAAGCCTCTGGGGTTAAGTACATTAGCCACAAGAGCCCAGAGGACTAGACTGGGGAGAAAGAAAAAATCTTTTTTTTTTTTTTGGCCGCACTGCACAGCACTCAGGATCTTAGTTCCCCAACCAGGGATCGAATCCGTGCCCCCTGAAGTGGAAGCATGGAGTCCTAACCACTGGACCACCAGGGATGTCCCTGAAAAGATCTTTATGGTCCTTTTACAGAGTCCGGCCCTGTCGCATTCTGTTACACTCCTCTCTGTTTTCACTGTGCCCTTGGAGCTCTTCCCCTGTCTTCTCTCAGCTTGCTGACACTCCTCCCCTGGCTTCATCCTGCTGACCACAACTCCTGGGCCCAATACATTCCTTAGACAGGCTTTGACTGGGCCGTCTTGGGTCTCTGAACCACACCAGAGGGATGACAGAGGTGGTAATGACTACATGCAGGGAGGACAGGAGATTAGGGGCCTCCACAGCACCTGGCTCTGCAGAGCTCAGAGTCAGTCAGCTCTGCGGGCAGATTGAAGAGGCTCTCTCGGAGGTCAGGTGCAAGGGAGAAAAAAACCTCCCATGGGGAAAAGTAAAAAGGAAGTGGTCGTATGGTTTTGGAGTTGGTTAGCCAGTGTAGGAGAGATGTGGAGAATCTAGACACAGTAAAGGATGTTTCCCAGCCCTCGTGTTGAGTCTGCCTTCCAGCTGGCAGAGAGAGCCAAGAAACACTCCCACCGTCAACACCCCTGCCCTTGCAGGCAGTGAGAGCAAAGCCCAGCCTGGAAGGAGCTGGCCTCTGCCTCCACCAGATGGGCCCACTTGCTCCCCGGGGCTGAGGGAAGGGTGTGGCGTCCTCATTTGTGTCAGGCCCAGCGCTCCAAGGGGACCCCTCTTACATTCTTTGCTGCTAAATACCCTCCTGCCTCCCTTGCAACTGTGGCTCAAGCTAGACCTACCACGTTCAGGAAGATCTCAAGAGTTCCCTGCTCCACTCTGTCTCCTCACACCTCCTGTGGCCTGTGTCTGTCTGGATGTCTCTGTTAAAAGCTCTTCCAGATCAATCCTTCTGAAGGACTTATCAGGGCTTCTACTTCACGCTATCAGCTCCTTGTGAATACACAAATCCCTGGTGACTGGCTCAAACAATGGCCAAGCGCATGGAAGCTAACCATTCAGAATCAGGAGACCTGCAATAATCCCTCTCTAGTAAGGATGGGACAGTGCAGACACACTCACACTGTACAAGTGAAAACGCCAAAGAGATGGAAGTAGATGAAAACCAAGCCTGGTTACCAGGGGAGACCATGGAATCTTCCCTACAGAAAAAGCCTGGGACAATCTTGTCTGCCTCTGAGACACCTCTTCTACTAGCGTGGGTAATTCTCACTTACTATAGTCAATTCTCAAGTATCTTTAGGTTTATAAAACAAGTCTTTCAATATTCAATGTTACTTAATTTTCTGCTCTTTGGTTGGCAATTTATTCTGTTTATGATTACTACAGTCTGCTAGATGGAAAGGTGATTCAAGAAAAATTGGAAAGACTACAGTTTGAATTTCTTTCTCTGTAGGCAGGTTCCACTACTAGGAGAAGCCTTTTAAATAAACTACTTTCCCTATCTCCAAATTTAAAGTAACCATGCACAGGTAAGAGAAAAGAATCTGAACATCTTCAAGTTAAAATGAGGAATAAGCAGGGCTGAGCCATGGGAAACTGAACGGGAGACACAAAGGGATCCTGGGCGGTTTTTAGCTTCCTTTGAGCTGACTCTTACAGGTAAAATAATGGTGTCACCCTCAAAATCTTCTTTATGCTAGTGGTAAGTTATGAGGGATCCCATCAGTAGACACATCTATATTTAAACAGAATTATGAGTATAATCTAAAGTCAAACAGAAATTATTTTGAGCATTTTTTATCACATTTTCTCTATTATGAGGATGAGTGAAAATATAATTCAAAGAGCACTTACATCCAGTATCCTAGCTACTATGAAGCTGCAAAGGAAATCCCTAATCTTGAGGAGTTTATATCAATACTTACTGCTTGGTCAAAAGATTAATAGTCCCACTGAAACCTTTCATGTGCTTTGCCAACTTGTTAGGTCTCAACATATCACTACTAATTTGACTTCTGGGTAGGTATCCGAAAGAATTTAAAACAGGGACTCAGATATTTGCACACCCACATTCACAGCAGCATTACTCACAATACCCAAAATGTGGAAGCAACTCAAGTGTCCACTGACAGATGGCAGATCAACAATATGTCTTATACACATATAATGGAATATCATTCAGTCTTAAAAAGGAAGGAAGGGGACTTCCCTGGCGGTTCAGTGGTTAAGACTCCGTGCTTCCGATGCAGGGGGCGCAAGTTCGATCCCTGGTCGGGGAACTAGGATCCCGTGTGCCGCGCGGTGCGGCCAAGAAAATAAATAAATAAAAATAAAAAGGAAGGAAATTCTGAGACATGCTACAACATGGATGAACCTTGAAGATATCATGCTAAGTGAAACAAGCCAGTCACAAAAGGACAAATACTGTATGATCCCACTTATTTGAGGTACCTGGAATAGTCAAATTCATAGACACAGAAAGTAGAATGGCAGTTGCTGGGGGATGGAAAGTTATTGTTTCATGCGTACAGAGCTTCAGTTTGGGAAGATGAAAAAAAGTTGTAGAGATGGACTGTGGTAATGGTTGAATAACAATATGAATGTACTTAATGTCACTGAACTATACACTTAAAAATGGTTAAAATGGTGAATTTTGTTATGTATGTTTACTACACACACACACACACACACACACACACACACACACACACACACACACACACATATCACTACCAGCTAGATAAAGCAGAGCAAACACAAGACTAGGAATTCTAGGGTGTGGTTTCTGTCTTCATTCTGTCACCAGGTAGACTCAAGATGCTGGGCAAGTCCCTTAGCCTCTCAAAGTGCTACTCAGCCCACAGGTTTGTTATGAGGATCGAATGAGAATGCATAAGAAAGTGCTCTGAAAGGACCAAAGCTCCATATGGGAACACAAGGTACTATCACGATTAGCCATAAACCTGCCCATGCCTAGAGGGAGGGCTAAGCACACATCCACACAGATGGTGCCACAGAAGGATGGGGGGAGGAGGACCGAGAATGTTGAGTACTTCCCTCACCTCCTGTACAAGTGGTTGCTGGAACAATGGAATGAGAGGATTCGTCCTTGGAATGTCGATGTGAATCTGAAAAAGAGAAGCCGCATCCAAAAACACAAATGCCAGTTTGTTCTTTTGAGAAGTTATTTTCTTAGGAACCAGAAATCAAGGGAGTAAGAGTGAGAGCACAATTTATCTTTAGAAAGAACTGACTGCCATACAAAAATAGTCTAGTTAAACCTACCTACCTGTGCATCTGGAATACATTTCCATGACAGCAATAGCTTATTGAACAGTGAGGAAACCTTCCCAAATAAACTACTTACACCAAACAGCAATAGGCTTCACAACTTAAGAGAATCACCCGCTTTTTTCCTATTGTCTGGAATCTGTTTTACTCTGGGCTGGTACTTATTTAACAGGTATGATCAAAATGTGTACGCCTCTTTCAGATTCTTACTCAACAGTTCCCGAGAAGTAAAAGAGCTCTGAAAGCTGCAAAAACATGCCAGCATAGAGAACTAGAGGGAGCTGGCCTTTAATAACTGGCACTGAAAGTTCTGACTTCTGTGAAGTCACGATGATTGGCTTTGGCTTCGGGATTTCCCAATGTCTAACAATCCTAAGGACTGTGTCAATAGCCGCAGAGGCTACTTCAATTCTTGGAGCTTGTTGTAGACAGTTGCCTCCCCCAGTATTTTCCCCTCTGCAACCACGAGACTCCCCTTCACACCCTCCACCTTTCCGCAGGCTGTGGGGACCACTATGCGCAATGACAGAACACTCCCTGCTAAGACTGCTGATGGCTACGGCTCCTGCAGACAGACAAATATGGATGCTAAAGAGGCATTGCAGCTCCCAGGAGGACACACCGATGTCACAGTCCAGAGGGATGGACCACAGAGTGAACTCATCTTTCAGCTTGTGTCCCATAACCCTTACTACTCTCTGTGTGGTCTGTGGACCAGCAGCAGGTGGCATCACCTGGGAGCTCATTAGAAGTGAAGGTCTCACCCCAGACCTCCTGAATTAGAATCTGCATTTCACCACAATCCCTAGTTGGGATTTTATCATAATCCTAGGTGATGTGTATGCACATTAAAGTCAGAGAAGCACTGCCACCGACCAGGACCCCCTAGAATCTATCTATTTAAAATGGCTAAGATAAGAGCTACTGAATTAGAAAGAGGGGAAGTAGCTCTGGGAATAAATTTAATTCCTAACCAGCACACTGTAGCCTGAAGACTTGGAAAACTCGCACCCCAAGAGCACTTCCAGGAGCCACACCTTAAGATTACGACTAGTGAGCAAAAGGGCAGCAGGCGATGACTGTACCTGTCTGTAGGTATCCTGGTGATGTTCCTCATTTCGAGAGTCATAATACTGTTCAATGAAGCCAAAATACTCCTCCCGCTTCCGCTGCAAGGTCAGCTTCCTCCTCTCGGTGTTCGCTGGGAGATAGCCCTGTAGACAGGACTGCTAGTCAGATGGGGACAGGCACTGGTTGGATGAATCCTTAATTTTTATTTCAGCCTGAGCAGTGGCTTGGAAACTATCAAAGGAACCGAAAGAAAGCTGCCAAGACACAGCCGTAAATCCCATCTTGGTTCTGGCCCCCCAGTGTTTGCCCTCTCCTCCTTCAATGCGATGCACATGTGGGCAGATGAAGCACGGCCAACCAGGGTTATTTACCCCTGCACCCCCTGCACTGCGCTAGGAGCGGGTACTGCTGGAGCACTGCGGAGCTCCGGAGCTGGCACAGCAGAGCAGCGAATGTAGGTCAGTGGGAGGGAACTGGACCCAAGTCAGGACCTCCTGGGGCTGCGTGTGCACGAGGCAATCCTTCCCAGGGTCACGGGGAGGTGGCCGCCTCTGTGGCGTATCTCAGTGGTGTGCCACGTGAGTCGGTGCCGGTTACACATTCTTTTCTACGGTAACACTCAGAATTACCAGCTTAGGAACCTGAATGGAATCTGCGACACAGCAGCTGCAACGTCCGGACACAGAACTGCTGGCAGCAGCCCCGCTCCTGGCCCCAGCTCCAGGCCAACTTACATTCTTATCCCTGGTCTAGATCCCACTCTCAATTCTTACATCTCCTGTTCCCCTTCCATTCTCACCACATCTACTTCTAATAGCATTCAAACTTAGAAGAAGCAGGGGCAATGATTACACGGCTGCAAGACTGGGGGTGGGGGCAGTCAGGAGAGAGCCGTCCTCTTGCAGGCAGCTAAGGGATACATTCCATAGCGAGCAAGCAAGCGCCTGGAGAGCAGGGGCTGTGCCGTCTTCACTTCTGTATATCCTCACAGCACCTGGCACCATGCCTGGCAAACAGCAGGCCCTCAATAAATCCTTAAAAGATTTACTGAACGAATGAATGAATTTTACAGGCTCAGGAAATCAAAATGTTCCTATCACAGTGACAGGCAGAGTGCTCTGTTACTCAGTGAAAGTGGGACTAGTGCAGGCTTCTGAGGGAGGCCCGTTTATCAACTCTTCACAGTTGCAAAGTAGGTTACTCCTACTGAAAAAGGAGGGAAGCCCAGGGAATGTGGGAGCCTGTTCAAACAAGCGCTGGCTCACCCAGCCTCACTGTATTCTTCCTCCTCGGTGCTGAGAAGGCGAGATCAGGGCTACAGGCACAAACGTGTGCTCTTCTACGTGTGTGGGAATAAACTCTCAAGAATGTGTTTCTTTATGCAAAGAAATAGGACTACGGTCCCACAGGTCTGCCACATCCGGTAGGACTAGAGAAGTCTACGGAGCAAGACTTATGTGACCAGACTAACCTCAGCAGGTAAGAAGGGCTGCGTGAGGCTCACGCTTCTCTACACAGTGGGTAGAACTCACCGATAGGAGTCTCCAGGTTACAGGCCGAACCTCCCTGGGAACCCCTGGCCAGCTACACTTCCTCAGTTCATCTGCAAATAGATAAAGGCTTTGTTGGATGTAGCCCTTCCCACAGATGCCCTAAGACAAGCCTCAGCCAGCGCTGCCTGGTGCCTCCCACCGTTCCAGTAGGACGATTGCCATCGCCACCGCCACCACTGCCGCTGCCACCACCGCCACCAGCTACCGACAAGCACAGGGAAAAAGCCCAAAACACAGCCCTGAGCAGCAAAGCGCCAAGGTCACGGCTCTGCAGCAGTGATCCAGTCAGCTCAGAGATTAGAGTTAGAGGGGAAGAGAAAGGCCAGTAGGTGTGGATTTCAGTAAGAATCACCTGGAGGTAGGGGAGACCAAAGCCAGAATAGCTACAGGCCACAGAATCCAGTCCCACCTAATTTGGTCCCTAATTCCTAGTAACATATTTCTGACTTAATACCTGCATGTCACTTCAATGGGCACCAGATCAGGAGATGCTGGAAAAGTAAAAGAAGGAAGAATAAAGAGCAATAGCTTCCAGGTCTCTGAGAATTCCAGTCACCAAGAGGTGCTAGCTTTTGCCCAGGGCTCACGGCGACTCACCTAAGTCGGTGTTGTGGCTGGAGAGAAGCTGACGGAATTTTTCTAGGCGGGTTTTCTCCCGGACAGTCATCGGGGGTGCCCCAGAAGCGTTCTGGTCCGAGATCCGGGCAACAAGGGGGATGATGGGTCGGAGAGGGAGGGACTGCTGTTTGTGGAGTGGGTTCCTCAGGCATGTATCACCTGAGATAATTTGAAAGAGAAAGAGGACAAGCTGTGTGAAGAGCACAGGTTCTGAGAAACCTTAAACCTGACTGTTGAGCACTGCTCTCCTCCACCAGAGCTGCGGCTTCATGGTTTGTGCGCTGCCTGAAGGTGCTCGGTGTGGAGCAGCCAGGGGATGGAAACCCAGCTGCGCTCCATCCATCCGCCCAGGGGAAGGCCTGCGTTTTTGTCATACACACCAAGGCACCTTATGTGCAGAGACTCCAGCTGCGGTAGCAAATTTGACAACTTCTTTTGTGACTTCAGAGGAAAATCAGTTGTCTTCTTTCTACCCCAACCTGGAACTTTTCTTGGTGCCTAATAGCAAGTTTTGGGGCAACGCAGTCAAAGGCAGTGTTTGCCTTCCTTTTCCACGTCACGGAGCACAGAGAAAATGACACTGTAAAGCACACCGCAATGAAAGGAGGTGGCTGATCTCCCGAAGCCCCAGGCCCAGCCAGCTGCCCCAAGGGCTGAGAGGGTCAATACCTCTGGCACAACTCTCACCTGTCCTTGGCCCACTAGTTGTGCTCTGCACACGGGTGAGAGGCTCTGGCCTAAGGCGGGTTCCTCTGTGCCCCCATATTTCTCACCAGCCAATCACATTTCTCTAACTGAAATAACAGGAACACAGACTCAAGCTGATCTCTGTGTCCAGTTCTAGACACTTCTAAACTAGATGGTAGGTAGGAGAAATGAGCAGTGTAGGACTAACATTTATTGAATGCTTATTAAGGCACTGTGCTGGTCACAGTTACATATGACCTCTCATTTGATCCTTGCAACATACGGTAGGAATTTATCACTATTTTAGAGATTAGGAAACTGTAGCTCAGAGAGGTTAAGGAATTTGCAAGAGAGAGCTGAGATACCACCTTAGGTCTGCCTGACTCCAAAACCCTTATTTATTTTACTACCCCAAATGAAACTCAGTTTTAAACTCTGACTGTCCTTTCATGACTGTTTCATATTCTTTACATATTAGGGCCTTAAAAAGTAGTAGTCACAACAAGAATAAAACAGTGAATACTCATCAACCAGCATGACAAGAAGGTTTACAGAAACAACTGCCACGGAGTACTTGGCTTGGATGCCTAGTGTAACACGGGGCCTAGAAAACACAGACCACGCGCTGCAGAGCTCAGACCAGTGTGCACTTTCGGAATCAGTGACTGACAGACAGATGCTCCCCGGAGGGAACCTCATAACAGGAATGCTCTGGGCAGTCCTGGCTGCACAAGGGCAGCTCATTAGGGATCGTGGTGGGGCCTTCCCTCACACTGGGACCCTGTGGAGACCCTCAATCACGTGTGAAGACACTTTCCACGGCCTGTAGCTGTGGCCACCCGGTCAATGGACACTGAATGCCTGTCCTGGGCACGTCATTGAAGGTCTGAGCTGGGGCCCGAATCAGCAACGGAAAGTGACTACGGAATGATTTTAAAGGCCTTTCAGCCTAATTTCCTGACCACAACCTTAGTCTGAAACCGTAAAAGAAGTTCTCTTAGAACATGAGCCAGGACACGCGCCAGGGCTCTGACATTCTACTTTCTTTTTCATCCTTTACCAGTCAGCTGTTTTAACTTTCACTAGCTTGAGGGCACTTCCCCCTCCAGCTCAGAATAACTGGCTTCCATAAAACCCTTCAGGGCAACGTTAAATACAGCAACGGATACTTAAAAGAGTACACCGAGCATCCCCAAACGTCTGATAAAAACACCATCATCTCAACCAGTTACTGCTGCCAGTTTCCTGAAAAGAAGGGGTATCTCCTCCCGCCCCACCCAACCTGGTGGGCAGGGAGCCGTGACACAGGGACTCCGTCCCTCAGGAACAGGAAAAAGACAACCTATGCCAGTGGCTGTTCCCCACAGCTGAGGAGGTCAACCAACAGTGCCAAACATTTGTGAAATTCAGCCACTAACAACTGTAACTACATATAGTCAGTAGTCTTCAACCTGACCAGGCCTAAAGCAATGTGAAGCAACCAAACCACAGAAGTTCTGGACCCCACCACAGGTAAAGGAAGAAGAGCATGGCAGGCAACACTCAGGCGTCAGGAAGTGAAACCCTGGGTCCCAGGGCCAGGCAGCCATCCAGGTGGGAGGAGCAAGTACAGCTCAGGACCAGCGAGGCTCACTGACGTCCCTCAGGCTTGAGCTCGCTTATTTATCATCCAGTGGAAGATCTGAGGGAGGCCCTAAAAAAAACTGTTTTTATTTAAAAGGCACTCTGCTGAAGAGGCTGAGCCTAAGGAGGGGAGCTGGACAGACTTACTGGAATTTCTGGACAGCTGGGCGTCACTGCTGGACTTTATGACCTTGTAGCTGGCAGGAACATCGGATGTCGTTGACTGGGACCGCTCTGGTTTCACCCTCAGCTTGCTATGGTTTTCTAGCACTTGGGCAGCAGTTGCCAAAGCAACTTTTGAGTTCAGAGTTTGGAAAGAAGGGGAGGAAAAGTCCTCTTCCTCATCATCGCCAATGTCCCAAGCATCACTGGTGTTCCGGGCAAACTCATGAAAACTGGAGGCCTTCTTATTCTTCAGAGGAACCGTGCTGACTTTTGACCGTTCTTTAATGAAGCTTTAAGAAAGGAGACACCGTTACGAAGGAATGGTCTGACACATCTGACCATCTTCACTTGCTTGATATAATAGTAATAGTATTACAAACTATCTCGTGCACAATCATTACCTTCTTCAAACAAAAAAATATCCGTTTCCATTCCTCATGTGATGCATCCAGACCACCCCTATGCTGCAGAGCCAGATGAACAAGGACATTAACGCTCTCCAAATATTCCATGTGCTCCTCTATACTTTCCAGCCCCCCGGCACTTAGGTGACGCTATATGACTAGTTCTGGCCAATGGGCTAAGGAGAGAAGTGAGGCAGTCCCTTCTGAGCCAAAGTATAAAAGAACAGGTGTGAGTTCTCTATAAGCTTTCTTCTATCATGACAACTCCAGATGGTGGCGCCTCCCTCAGCCTGGATAACAGAGTGACTATGTGGAGCAGAGCCTGCCCTCCACACCCACCTGACTCTACTTTGGACAGGTGGTGTGAGTGAGAAATAAGCCTTTGTTGTGTCAATCCGCTGAGATTTCAGAGTTAATCTGTTATGACAACATAACCTAAACTATTTTTTAAAGCAGGACATCAACTACTGGTAGAACAAGAGACAATTTTAGGTAGCCCACATGTATGATGAAACACTGAGTTCCAAAATGAACAAGTTGTTCCCTTTTTATTCTGTTAAAGTCCTTCTGCTGCCCTTGAGGAGAGATCTGAGTTTGCTGCCACTCTGTCTTTACGACTATTTTTTAACAAAGTGAGGGCAGTCTCAGGATCAACATTTTGTAAGAACAGAATCTGGCTTAGAATTTAATTAATAAGATTGTTTTGTGTTTCACTCTATTTATTTTTAAGGTTACTTTCTATTTTTGGCAAATGATACTGGTTTTCCACTTAGGGAACTAATAAGGTTTATTTTAAAAATAAATCTAACTGAGTATATACGAGTTTATTTTTTCAAATGCATTTAATAAATAATAGTGTAGAATACAGCAAAAAAATCGTGGAGACAGTACATGACTGAATAATAGAAATAAAGTGCACAATAAATGTAATGTGCTTGAATCATCCCGAAACCATCTCCCCACGCCGCCCCGCAGTCCATGGAAAAACTGTCTTCCATGAAACCAGTCCCTGGTGCCAAAAAGGTTGGGGACCGCTGATGTAGACCTTTCCTACTTTCTTGCACTTTTCCTCTTCTTTTTCTTTTTTGGCTGCACCATGTGGCTTGCGGGATCTTAGTTCCCTGACCAGGGATCGAGCCCGTGCCCCCTGCAGTGGAAGTGTGGAGTCTTAACCACTGGACTGCCAGGAAAATCTCCCTGAACTTTTCCTCTCTGTGAACCCCTTAAGGTCTGGGGGCCCTTATTCTGGTTCTAAGGGACTAGGTAGTTGGGACATTTCTAATTCAGTCCTAATTAGCATCCCTGAGGACTGGAATGCAAGGGGTAAAAACATCATTAAAATGCCTTACTGTTTCCCTCAGCAAGCCAGGGCAACTCGAGACTAAAAACAAGGCTCTGCTGGAAGAGCTGAAGTTCCCCCATTTCCAAGAGATGTTTCTTCCCTTTGGGTAGAGGTGGGTGGTCTAATACCCATCCCATCTCCCTAGATACGTCCAATAGTTATTCTGAAAGATAACTGTTCCTAACATCTATAAATACAGACTCGTAACTCATACAGGTCATCGGAAAGTCCCTATTATTAACACCAAAAAAGATATCACTGAGGCATAATTTCAAACACTAGTCTTGCACAGAGTAAAGGAAAATATATCACTCTATCACCCAGGATGCAGGAGATAACATAAGATTACAGGAAGTAACAGTTCAAACGGGAAGGAAACAAGATACCATTTTCCACCCACTAAATCAGTAAAGATTTAAAGATGCATCCTCTTTGGTGCTAACTAAGGTGTAGTGAGACCAGCTCTCTAATACTGCAGGTGGGGGTGTATGTTGTACCACTTTCTGGAAAACAATCTGGCAACATACACACCATGAGCCTGAAAATGATTCATCATTTCTGACCATAAGAAAATAATCAGAGAATCAAACAAAGGTAATCTAAAACAGTTTATAATGGTATTATTTATTTTGGTTAAAAACTGCAAACAACATAAACATCTAGAAATTGCAAATGATGAAATATATTATGTTTCAGCCACCAAATGGAATGCTATACTGCTTATCGAAAATCACATATTGAAGGCTATTTAATAACACTAGAAAATGATCTCAATAAAGTGAAAATTGAACCAAAATTATATATTTTCTGTGATCTCTATATTTCTTAGAAAGTATATGCACAGAAAAGACCAGGAATAAAATGCATCAAAATGTTAACATTGCTTATCTCTGGGCTATGGAATTATAGGGGATTAATTTAATTTTTATACTTCTCTGAATTATTCATGTTTTCTACAATGAGCATATTATTTTTATTAACCACTGGGAAAGGTTGTTTTGTTGGCTTTTGTCAATCCCCAAAGTAAGAGTACTGAATGAACAATCAAAAATGAACAAGAGCCCAAATCAAAGAAAATAAAACTGAGGCAATGCAGCGCAAAAATCTGCACGTCAAAAATCCATGAGCCAGTAAAGCAATTATACCCCAATAAAGATTTTTTTTTTTTTAAAAAAAGGATCTGGAAATATTAAAAAAAAAAAAAAAGAAAGAAATCCATGAGCCAGAGGCAAATTACTTCTCTGCAGACCTCTTGAGGCTGTATGTTCTGGATTCATCACTATGCTTCTCCTCTGTGAAAGGGGATCCAGGATCCACAACCTGCAGTACTCACCTCAGTGGGTTCACTGTCAAGAACAAATAGGCGGATGTGTAAGAAAGATCTGTCATCAAAAAAATGCTGCATAGGAGTATGTGGCTATTGTTATTGTTTTCCTCCTTAGAGACCACATGTACCTCAAGATTGCACACGATGATTCCAATGGAGTGATAAAGAGTACTTTGGATGCCAAGGTTATTTTTTTTTTCCTTGGTTGATGTTTCTTAAATACCCTCTTGATGTCTTAAGAATTCTTTAAATAAAGCATGAATCAAGAAGCTGAATTTTAACTCAGGTCAAAGAATTGACTAGATGCTATTAGTCTAACATTGGGTGAAGCATATGCACACCCTGGAGTGGATCAAAACACTGCACCAGGGACTTGCCTGGTGGCACAGTGGTTAAGGATCTGCCTGCCAGTGCAGGGGTCATGGGTTCAAGCCCTGGTCCAGGAAGATCCCACACACCGCGGAGCAACTAAGCCCGCGAGCCACAACTACTGAGCCTGCGCTCTAGAGTCCGTGCTCCTCAGCAAGAGAAGCCACCGCAATGAGAAGCCCGTGCATCGCAACGAAGAGTAGCCCCGCTCGCTGCAACCAGAGAAAGTCTGCGCGCAGCAACGAAGACCCAATGCAGCCAAAAATAATAATAAATTTTAAAAACAAACAAACAAACAAACAAAAAAAAAAACAAACAAACAAACAAAAAAATACCGCACCAAGAGATGGGCCATGGTGAGTGTCAGTAAAATATTAATCCAGGTAATTCTAGCTGGGGGTGCCTCTGGCTTATAGGTTGCCTAATTTTAACATGGTCCCAACTAATCTATAACTTACCTGAGGCACAATAATGCCACAGTGTGGCTTGAAGTTTAACCAAAATTACTTAAACAGAACCATATCAAAGTTACAACCAACCTGGCCTCGCATAGCCACCTTCACCATACCTCCTTACATCTGTATGCCAAATTATAGTTTGTTTGTTATATGGGTTAGGAAACAAAAGATCAATCATTCTGTGATTTGATTAACACTATGTTGTTTTACTGAGACGGCTGTTCACTTAATAGAAATACAACACAAATTTATTTAGAAAAATAACGTTTGACACTGGTAAGGGGTGTGAAGCAAGTGGAGAATTTGCTAAATCCAGTCATATCAATGACTAGTGTGGCTTCACATGAACTAGATTTATAACTCAGAACTAGGATATCAATTCAGAAAACAATAAATTTAGAAGCTTATCATACCATCAAGTGGCCAATGGGGCCGCTCTGCGGTAAGACTAGTTTTATCTGAGGTATAAAAATTATTGCAGGCAATATTATCACTAATGGTAATAATTTGGCAAATGGAAGTCAATATACACAGACGGGTAATGACTTGCTGTGCTCGTGCAGTTTCGATGATTAAAGACCCAATGTAAAGGCTTCGCTGTGATGAGGATTAACCACACAGTAATTAATGGTAGCCTGAAGTGGAATGGTAATCAGGTAGCGGAGAAAGTAATAAAAATGTCCCAACAAAGGCACTCAAATAAGGGCAATAAATGTTTTATAGTAACAATCTGGAATTGTAAAATGGTCCAGTGCAGACCTAGATGTTGTCCCAGATTGTAGAGTGGTAATACCAAACCACCACATGCACGAAAAAGGGATGCAATTTATTGAGTGACAATTATATTCCTCCCAAATTGCAGAGCTAAATAACTACTTCTACTGAAAGTATGAATGCAACTCTGCTGAATGACCAGTGAAAACATTCATGGTTTTATATCATTAATAGGTGGGAAAAAGGGACTTCCCTGGCGGTCCAGTGGTTAAGACTTCGCGCTTCCACTGCAAGGGGCACGGGTTTGATCCCTGGTCAGGGAACTAAGATCCCGCATGCTGCAGCGCAGCCAAAAAATGAACATAAAAATAAATTTAAAATAAAATAAAAATAGGTGGGAAAAACAATAGTATATAAAGTTTGCCTTGGCAGTTTGGGATATGGTGATATTCCTCAAGACCTGCCCTAAATACAGAATCAGGGAAAACTCAGTTGATGACAGATGCAGAGAAGGTATGGTGACTCTGACCCAAACATAAAATAGGACAGTACATCCCACTGCCTCATATACAGGTGGATGGCAGATTTTACGTTAGCCATGTGTTTATCAAAGGCCATTATAAATTATGCTGGAATGGATCTATTACCAATCAACAAATCCTGGCTGCGAACAGAACTGGCTACAAGGAACAGAATACTCAACTATGACGCTTAAGTTGTAAAGACCATGATGTCAGGGCACTGAGCTGGTGTCTCTGCAATTCTCATCTTTCCCTCAGGGTACAAGTTAACTACTATGAGTTCTTCGCATCTCATTTTCTTTTTTTTTTTTTTTTTAATTAATTTATTTATTTATTTTTGGCTGCGTTTTGTTTTCGTTGCTGTGTGTGGGCTTCCACTAGTTGTGGCGAGCGAGGGCTACTCTTCATTGCAGCATGCGGGCTTCTCATTGTGGTGGTTTCTCTTGTTGAGGAGCACGGGCTCTAGGCGCACGGGCTTCAGTAGTTGTGGCATGCAGGCTCAGTAGTGTGGCTCGTGGGCTCTGGAGCGCAGGCTCAGTAGTTGTGGCACATGGGCTTAGTTGCTCCGCAGCATGTGGGATCTTCCCGGACCAGGGCTCGAACCTCTGTCCCCTGCACTGGCAGGCGGATTCTTAATCACTGCGCCACCAGGGAAGTCCCTCACATCTCATTTTCACACTAACACATTGAAAAGCAGGAAATGTGAGTGGAGGCGAAACGCAGCTTTCTTCACAAAACGATCTCTCTCTGGTCAAAAAAAGAAAATCCTTCCAAGAACCCTCCTTCAGGAGACTTTCCTTTACATCTCATTGGCCAGAACCAATGAGATGAGCCCATCATAGACCAGTCACTGGTATTACCAAGGAATTATTATATAAGGCTTAAACTAACCCAGATACCTACTCTAAGTACACTGTCACCTGCTCAAGAACTGAATAGAACTGTGGTTCCTGAGCAAGGAAGAAGCAGGTGAAGGGAAGACTGTTGGGAAGGTAATTAACCGTGCCTGTTACACTGGCCAACAGACCAGAGAGTCCACGGTTGGTAAAACGAGGAAATAGAATTCATTATACTTAATGAAAATATCACAAAAATATCACAGAAAACATGTTTCCCCTTAAGAAGATCTAATACAAGGTACATACTAAGAAACGTTAAAGAAAAACCCATTGTCTAAGTAAATGCCAGGATTTCATTCTTTCATTCCATAAATATTTACTCAGTGCCTACTATGTGCCACCTGCTGGTCTAGGTGCTAAGGGTACAGTGGTGAACAGAGAGCTTACACTCTAGCGGTTCCTGATATAAAAATTGTGCATTTTACAGAAATGAACAGCAGTCATGCCTCTATAGTAATTCAGAAGACTGTACCTTCTACACATTGGCCAAACTGCAAAAAGAATGAGTTGGTAGAATTATAGAAAGTTCACCACACATTAAGTTATTAAAAGAATATTAAAATATTGATAATGCATATTTGATAAGGTATTTTTCTAGGTATTCAAAATATTTTAATGTACATTATCTTTACTTCCCCATTGACTATGAAGAAAGAAAGGGTAGATATTATCACACAGGCCCCTGAAGGATGAGAACCTAGGTCTCCTGTACCTCTCAAATCATTCAGCTTTCACTACAAGTGACAACTTTCCTAGAAATAAGTCTCTAAGATTAAGCCTGCTCAAAGATAGAGGCAAAAGTTCTTAGAACATGCGAGAAGACGACCCATCTCCTCATTTAAATTTATTGTGGCTGAATGATGGCCTATGAGAGAAAGATGTGATAAAGTGATAATTGGGGGTACAAATACACCCACACATCTTGGATTTAACTAGGGTCTCTGTTGTGTTAGAAAATAATTTACTAGAATTTTACTAGAAGAAATAGCCTTCAGGACAGGGGGTGGGGTGGGATTAAAAAAAAAAGAAACAAAAAAGAAATAAAAGAAATAGCCTCCAGGGAGCTTTTAACTCCATTGTCTGGCTGGGTTTCCTTGAGTGTGTCAAAGAGAAAGAGGACCAGAAAACTGCCAGCCCCACAGTTATGTTCTATTTGCCTCAATTCTCAGAGAATAAGGAAGAGGGCAGACCTATATATATATTCAGAAGCAATGGGCCCCAGAAACCAGAAGAAGGTCATCAATCATTCAATTTCAGGACAATACTTAATCAATAAAGACCTTCTCACAGAACAGAGAATCCAACACCAAACCCCTACATATACCAGCGTCCAATATAAGAAAAAAATCTCTGATGTAAGTTAATTTTCCACTTAGTAATGGACTGCTTAGAGGTAAGAAGATTGCTCATCTTCTGATCAAAAACAGAGCAGAGGAGACGCTAGAAAAGGTCCAAGTGGAAACTGTCATTTCAACAAAGTAGGGGAGGGTTTTGGGGTTTTAGGAGAAGTACATACATGAAAGGAAAAATATCTTGACTTACTTTTTGGTGAGCCGAGGATCCAAAGGAGGGTGCTGTGCTCCATACACGGGCTGGATGCTAAAAGCAAGGGACAAAGGAAGAAGCAAGTTGTCAGGAAAGTAAATATGTTGGGTGAGTACCACCTGCATCACAACATTGGAAGGGACTTTGAGAAGCAGGTTGCCTCCAAGAACAACTATACCCAAGCCAAAGGATAGCACCCTACTCTTTACAAAAAAATGTTCATCTTCCCCGGTGAGGTTTCAGTGCCCTACGTAACTGACTGTCAGGAAGTTCTAACTGTAAAGAAGGCAGCATGGAAAGGCTTTAGAGTTGGAGAGAACAGAGTTCAAATGCCAGTTGTGGCATCTACTACCTCTATAAACTTGCACTAGATTACCTGACCACTTTGAATATGCTCTCTCATCTATAAAATTGGAATATCACCTACCCCAAAGGACCACTTGGACTACAAGACAGTGAAGCAACACCACAAATCAAGAGTAGAGTGACCCACGGGACTCTCACACACTGCTTGTAGGGGTATAAAGAGATACGACCACTTCAAAAAAGTTTGGCTGTATCTAGGAAGAACAAAATATGCATACCCTAAGACCCAGTATTTTCACTCCCAAATATATATCTTTAGAGAAATATATAGATATGTGTATCAAGAGATACATATAAAAGTGTCCATAGCATTATGGATCCTTTTAGCCCCAAACTAGAAATAACCCAAGTGTCTATCGACAGAGAAATAAACTGTCATGTGTTCACATAATAGAATACTTTACAGCAACGTAAATAAACGGAGTAAGGCTGAAAGTAATGTGAATGGATCTTACACATGTCATGTTGAGCAAAAAAGCAAAGAATAAAAGAGTAGATACTGTATAATTCTATATATATATACACTTCAGAAACTGACAAAAATGATTTCTATTGTTTAGGGATGCATCCATAGTAGTAACACTATAAAGAAAGCAAGGAGTGATTAACATAAAAGGACGTGGTTATCACTGGAGGGAAGGAAGGAGGTGTGAGAGAGAACAGACACAGGGGGATTCTGGGGTGTTCACTTTGAGATTATTTATCAAGTTATTATACCAAACAATTGTTTCATGTACTTTTCTGTAGTAGTTCACAGTTTAAAAAAAAAAGAAAAAAAGAGGGACCTGAAAATAATTGTTTATCAAGCCAAGCTGTTGTTTAAGCACAAAGGTGACAGAAAAACATGTTTCAACACGTAAGAACTCAGGGAATATGGTCTCCCTGACTCCTTCCTGAAGAAACTACTAGAGGAAAATCTTCTATTAATAATGAAATAAATGGAGAAACTATGGCAAAAGGACTGATGGAGAGCATTTAATTGATTTTACCTTAAGCCTGAGTCTTAAATTTGAGGCTTTATGGTTGCAGAAGAGAATGTAAAAAAATGTAATTGGCAAATGTTAAAGTGGGATGGAGGAAAAAGTAGACTGAAATAAGTAGACTGATTCCCTCATCTTTTACTGACAAGGCTCGAAAGATACTTAAAGCTGATAACTCAAGTAATATAGGTATAAGTATGTTTCAAGATATAAAATAAAACTAAGAAAAATAATACAATCAACTAAAAGCAAGTGAGGAGGAGGCAGGAAATATAACTACTAATTTCATCATTACTCATGGCAGGGAGTCAATAGATACTGTCTGAAGAAATATGGTAAAAAGTTATATGCAATCACTAGAATAAAAAGATAAACCTTTCAAATCATCAGAATATACACATGCACACCCACCTCCCAAAGCAAGTACTATCCTGATAGTGAAAGTTTTTTTTAAAAGAAAATATTAAAAATAGAACTAAAACCAAATATAACAGTCTTTCCAATAAATATAAATGGGCTGAACTTTCCTATTAAAAGAAGAAGGATTACCATCAATGGGGCTGGTTAAATAAATTACAGTACATCTGTTAAAAAGAATTAGGCGGTTCTATATCCACTGACATGAAACATTCACTGAAAAAAGATGCAGAGGGCTCTTCCCTGGTGGCACAGTGGTTGAGAATCCGTCTGCCAATGCAGGGGACGTGGGTTCGATCCCTGGTCGGGGAAGATCCCACATGCTGTGGAGCAACTGAGCCCATGTGCCACAACTACTGAGCCTGCACTCTAGAGCCCGCAAGCCACAACTACTGAGCCTGCGTGCCACAACTACTGAAGCCTGCACGCCTAGAGCCTGTGCTCCACAACAAGAGAAGCCACTGCAATGAGAAGCCCGTGCACCACAATGAAGAGCAGCCCTCGCTCTCCACAGCTAGAGAAAGCCCGCATGCAGCAACGAAGAGTCAACGCAGCCAAAAATAAATAAATAAATAAATAAATTTATTTTTTAAAAAAAGATGCAGAATTATATGCATAATAATACCTCCATTTTTGTAAAAATCTTTAAAATAAAATATATCCACATAATTATATATGATTATGTCTATGTATTTATAGAGTAGCTCTGAAAGAACACACAAGACACCAGTAGCAGTGGTTTGGAAGTGGAACTGATGACTGGAGGGCCCTGTGACAGAGACTCAGTTTTCAGTGCAAACCTTTTTGTACCTTTCTGAATTAGCACTGTGTACATTATCACCTTTTTAAGAAATAAATTAAGCAATCTTAAGAGGGTTGGGAGGTTTAAACGGGACAATGTGTAAAAAGCCCTTCAGCACAATTCCTGCAGGTAGTAACACTAGCAAGTAGTGAGGTGAACACTGCCTGGCACACACTCAGTGCTTAAGAAATGTTGGTTTTCTTCCTCCTTCCAATTTTTGCAATTTATTCCTTACCTAACGTATAGAAAACAGAACAAGTTTACCAAGTACCTACTTTGACATAACAGATGTGATCCTAAAGTTGCTTTTAAATAAAAATGTAGCCAATTCACATTTATTTCTACTAAGATTCCAAAGGGAATAATCTTTTTTTTTAAAACATCTTTATTGGAGTATAATTGCTTTACAATGGTGTGTTAGTTTCTACTGTATAACAAAGAAAGTGAATCAGCTATACATATACATATATCCCCATATCTCCTCCCTCTTGCGTCTCCCTCCCACCCTCCCTATCCCACCCCTCTAGGTGGTCACACAGCACCGAGCTGATCTCCCTGTGCTATGCGGCTGCTTCCCACTATCTATTTTACATTTGGTAGTATATATAAATTCATGCCACTCTCTCACTTCCTCCCAGCTTACCCTTCCCCCTCCCCATGTCCTCAAGTCCATTCCCTATGTCTGCGTCTTTATTGTGTTAGCATGCGGTATTTGTTTTTCTCTTTCTGACTAACTTCACTCTGTACGACAGACTCTAGGTCCATCCACCTCACTACAAATAACTCAATTTCGTTTCCTTTTATGGCTTAGTAATATCCCATTGTATATATGTGCAACATCTTTTTTTATCCATTCATCTGTCGATGGACACTTAGGTTGCTTCCATGTCCTGGCTATTGTAAATAGAGCTGCAATGAACATTGTGGTACATGACTCTTCTTGAATTATGGTTTTCTCAGGGTATATGCCCAGTAGTGGGATTGCTGGGTTGTATGGTAGTTCTATTTTTAGTTTTTTAAGGAACCTCCATACTGTTCTCCACAGTGGCGTATCAATTTACATTCCTACCAACAGTGCAAGAGGTTCCCCAAAGGGAATATTCTTGTGTACAATCTTTAGTTATGACTACATCCCTGACCTTTTTAGTTGTAAGAATCCCTACTCCTTAAACTTCTCTGGAAGGTTAAGTAATTTGTAAATTAACCATCACATGTAGGACCACAGAAATACAAACAGTATTACTTGAATGTATTTATAGAGTTTCCTAGGCAGAGGAAAAGAAGAGAGAAAATACGAGGGATTAAAGAATACAGGAAAGTCTGGCTTAGAGAGAGAAAGCTTAGACAAAACAAAAAGCACAAACAAACTAGAAAACCCAAAGGGCCACTGATTTCTACTTTAATGTTTGCAAATACTCTGAGTACACTTGAACTCTCCAAGTCCATAAGCTTCTATGTTAGTAAAATATAAAGATCAGAGAATAAACTTTTCAGGAAGATCTCAATGGGCAAGTTGGGTTGGGTGACTGAGTAGAAAAATATGAGAGAATCCTTAGGTTCTCTCCATAAACGAGTATTACCACCTGCCAGTAATCCACGCAGAAAAAAACCAATCCCAATTGTGCAGGTTTAAGGGCCAAAGGCCATCAATTACCATCCAGGAAAGGGATCTTAAAATCATGGTAGGCTATTTTTTAAAGATGTCAGCTGGCACAGCCAGAAAGGCCAAGATAAATGATGCACTTCATCAGCAAAGGTATCAGAGCATAAATTGAACTTAACATATTCTTGAACTAAACCATGATGTTATCTGTACCAGGAACACTTTGTATAATTTATCAGTTTATTGAATCTCAAAAAGGAGAAGCAAGAAGTTAGAAAAGGAAGAGAAGCCCAGATGATCACAGAGACTAAATGAAGACAGACGGAAAGAGCCTGGTGATTAAGGTGCTCAATTTCCTGGCATGTATAATTCACCTATCAACCTGTACCATCCACTCCTCCCAAACCCAAACTCAACTCTAGAGCAGGCTGGTCTCCACTACACCTTCCAAAAACACCTTAAATGCTAAACTGGGCTCTTCTGCCTACTCCATTTTCAAAATCTTATCCATCCTAAAAAATTCCTTCAAATTCTACACCCCCTGCCCCATGAGACCTTCTCTGAGCGTCCACTAACCCATGCCTTCTCTGATTCCCTAAAATGCAGACATTTTAAAAAATAAACTAGATTTAGATCATAATATAGGGTACACCCAGGTAGGTGCTTAACACCTATATAAGAAATAAGACATTATCGGACTTCCCTGGCGGTTCAGTGGTTAAGACTCTGCGCTTCCAATGCAGGGGACACGGGTTTGATCCCTGGTCAGGGAACTAAGATCCCACATGCCGCGTGGCGCAGCCAAAAAAAAAAGAAAAGAAATAAGACATTATGGAGTTGAAACCCCAGCACAACCCTTCCTCCCTTCCTAGGAAACCATTTTATTGAATCTGGCATTTTTCACCCTCATTTTTGTTTTTACATTTTCTATGTATGTATCCCTAAACAATATATAGTGTTGCTTTGCATGTTTTAAAGACTTTATATAAATGACATCATACTGTATTTGTGACTTACTTTGACACTAAATCATAAATGCTACTTTAAATACTACTTAATTTCATGGGCTAAATCATAAATGCTACTTTAAATACTACTTAATTTCATGGCTGGCTGGCTGACTTCTCCAACACAAATTTAAAAAACATTTGCTCTACCACAAATGTAAAAGGCATTTAATTCACATTTTCAAACACAAAGAAAAGTACAGAGAAAGATATAACATCCATGAACCCATCACTCTGACTTAACTAATATTAACACTTGTCACATTTCTTTTTTTAAGAAAATAAAGCGTTAGAGAGACTTCTGAAGTCCCGGTTGCAGTCTCCAGCCCCATTCCCCTGCCTCCCCAAGAAATAACCACTATCCTGAAGTGGGTACAAAATCCTTCCCATCTGCTTTGATACTTTTACATGTATTCATGTATCCATAAACATAATATCCATAATATCTTTTGTATGTTTTAAACCTTTACATAAAAGACTGCATGTACATATCGGTCTACATCTTGCTTTTCTCACTCAACAATGTGTTTTACCCAGCTGTGCTTTTAAGTTTTTCTGATTACAAAAGTAACATATGCTAAGTGGAAAAACTGGAAAGGCAATAATACGCAGCATCCTCGCCAGGGGAAGCTGTGCTGCCAAGGAGATTTTCAGCTTCTACTGAGCAGTGGTGGCGCCATGTCTTTTTCTGTAGTCCCCTCACCACCTGGCAGAGCATGACACACACCAGCAGGCACTTAACAATCCTTAGTGAGTCAAGGCTGGAACTATACAAAACCCAGACCTCTGTTTAAGCTGACTCCTGCCTAGCTAGACCTAAAAACAAGAGGCAATCACACTGCATCTCAGAGAAATCACACTGCTCACACAGAGAAAAGAATGTCACGGGCTGTGCTACAACGAAGACAAAATGAAGCAAAAATCTCGGTCAACCTCCATTGTTCTCTTCAATAAACCAACGCCAAAGGATATACTGGCATAGCTGGTTCACGTAGTCGGAACGGTGCAAAAAGCTTGGCAGGAAAAAATCAACAGGTGTTTGTTCAGCACTGACAGAGGAGCTAAAGCAAACACGGGAACAGAGCTATCCAATTTAAAGCCAAACATGCTGGCAATCAATGCAGGGTCACACACTCACTTGATGGAAGTCTTCCAGAACTGGCTGTTTCAGGGATAATTCAGTATCTCCTAGTCACTGACTTTATCAATAAAGCATTTCCAAGCTAAGAATAGGTTGTAATGTACCTGCCCAGATAGGCTGGGACCGTTACACCGAGTCTACTATCAGATTCATTCGTGTTATGAAAAATGACCAAATGACAGAGACGGTTTCAGTTAAAAATCCATGGGCTCCTAAGTAATTCAAGTGATTAGACACTTTTCTCAACGTCACTGAATGTTAAAAGAGCTCCTTGACTTTCACAATAAACACTTTTGCTTTAAAAGAGGGAGAAGCCCTTCCCAGAAGGATTGGAAATAAGAACGTGGGAAATGAGCCAGGCTTTGGCTCACATTTGTCTCTCCTCCTCCAAGTCTCATCCGCATCTTTTCAACGGCAGCATCCACACCCTTGGACTGGATGAGGTGCTTGGACAGACGGTGTCTAAATCTTAGCAGAGATGGAGGGAAGGGGGAAGCAGAGTGTGGATCAGGAGTCAAGAAATTTACAGTGTCCTTTGGGGCAAGTCACTTTCCCTCTCTGGCCTCAGTTTCCTCACTGGCAGTGCTCTTAGGGTGGAATTCTAACATTCTACAATTTCGTGAGACTCAGATGTTCAGTGGGGCCAGTGATTCACTGCTTTCAAAAGCACAAGATAGAAAAACCCACTTTCGGCGCGCCACCCCCCCCCCACCCCCCCCCCACCCAGATCTACTCTTACCTATCAATCATGCTTTTGTGAGTGACAGAGCAAAAGAGAAATATCCAGTGACACGAGTTGCAGTTGGCAAGTTTAACATTCAACGTCAGAACTGGTAAGAGCCTCAGAGCTCACTTAATCCAGACTTCTCATTTCATAGATGAGAAAACTGAGCATGGAGTAGTTAGTATGTTGTCTGAAAATGTGGCTTTTTCTGAGGATAGGACACCACAATCTTACCTGACCACCCAAGCCAGAAACCTGAAGGTGACATCTCTTTGGCACCTCCTTCTCCCTTACTCCCCAAATCCAATGATTTACCAAGTCCTGTAGATATTCCCAAACTTGTCCTTTATTGCCATTGCCCTAGTCCAAGCCCTCTTAACCTCTCCCTCTACTAACTGCTGTAGCCTCCTAACTGCAGCTGACTTGAACAACGGGGATTAGGGGCACCGACTCCACTCACAGCAGGGAGACCAGTTAGGAAGGTATAACAGTGGTCCAGGCAAGAGAGGACTCAGTCTGATCCTGGTAGTAGGGGGAGAAGTGGTGAGAACAGCTCATATTCAGGATATATTTTGATAAGCCAACACAGGACTTGCTAATGAATTGGATGTGGCAGGAAGATAAAGAGAAGGATGAAAGACATTAGGATTTTTGGTCTGAGAAACTTGGTCAATGGGCCATTAAGTGAGATGGACAGAATAGCTTTGCAGGAGTGGGCAGATGTGGAAATCAAGAGTTCTGCTTGGATGTGTTACGTGAGAGATGCTATTAGACAGCAAAACAGAGACGCATTAATTGTTCAGTATCCAGGGACTTCCCCGGCAGTCCAGTGGTTAAGACTCCACACTTCTACTGCAGGGGGCACGGGTTCGATCCCTGATCGGGGAACTAAGATCCCACATGCCTCGTGGTGTGGCCAAAAAAAAAAAAATTGTTCAGTATCCATACAGCAAAAGCATCCAGCACTAGGAATCAGGTTTCTTTCAATCTAATTCAGGGCTATTTTTCTCAGTGGTTCTCAACGTGCAGCTCCCAGATTAGCAGTAGCGGTATCCTTTGGGAACTTCTTGGAAGCTCAACTTCTCAGGTTCCACCTCAGACCTACTGAATTAGAAACTCTGGAAGTGGGCTTCCCTGGTGGCGCAGTCATTAAGAATCTGTCTGCCAATGCAGGAGACATGGGTTCGAGGACTGGTCTGGGAAGATCCCACATGCCACGGAGCAACTAAACCCGTGAGCCACAGCTACTGAAGCCCGCGCGCCTAGAGCCTGTGCTCCGCAACAAGAGAAGCCACTGCAATGAGAAGCCCGCACACCACAATGAACGAACACACAATGCAGCCAAAAATTAATTAATTAATTAATTTTTAAAAAAAGAAACTCTGGAAGTGAGGCCTGGCAATCTATGTTTTAACGAGCCTGCCAGGTGACTCACTGAAGTTTGAGAACCATTGCTCAAAATCATACTCTTCATCGCTAAGGAACACCTGACACCCACAGAGACCCTGCATTAGGCTTCTTTGTGCCTCCGTAAACCCTCTGCCTAATTAACAATAGGTGGTATTTTTTTCCACCCAGGACTCACTGGGGGCTCCAGACACACCACTGATCAAAGTTTTTCAATTCCAGTTTCAGAAACTAGAGCAATAGGAGAAACAAATAAAATTAGGAGCTACTGTAATCACAACTATCATTTTCATAATGGCTAATATTAGTGAGTACCTTCTATGTACTTTCTATGCATTATCTCATTTAATCCTCATAACAGCCTTATAAGGTAGATAGTCTGTCTCCATTTTACAGATGAGGAAACTAAGGCACAAAGAGGTTAAGTAACTGCCCAAGGTCACACAGTTAGAAAGTGGCAGAGCTGGGATTTGAAACCAGGCAGTCAGGTTCCAGAGCTTGCATTCTTTTTTGTTTTTTCTCCTTTTTTGGAGATATAATTGACATACAACATTGTGTAAGTTTAAGAGGTACATTCTGTTGGTTCAGTACACTTACAGTCGCCCTCCGAAGTTTGATCCACAATTGGTTGAATCTGCGGATGGATGTGGAACCCATGGATATTGAGGGCCAACCATACTGCCATTTCATATAAAGGACTTGAGCATCTGCAGATTTTGGTATCTGAGGGGGTCCTGGAACCAATCCCCCCCAGACACTGAGGGCTGACTGTACTGCAATATGATACCACTGTCGCATTGGCTGACACCTCTATCATGTCACATAATTATCATTTCTTCTTTGTGGTTAGAACAATTAAGATCTAGTCTCTTAGCAACTTTGAAGTTTATAATACAGTGTTGTTGACTATAATCACTATGCTGTCCATTAACTCTCCAGAACTTATTTATCTACTAGTTTCAAGTTTCCAGAGTCTGTATTCTTAACCACATGGTACATACTACGTCCTGTCTTCCTAGGCATCCACACAAGGACCATTTGATGTATTAAGTACATGGGGCTCTTATGAATAACTGAAAGAACTTAAAAAAGATGTTTAATTCCATCAAATTACCATATGACCCAGCAATTCCACTCCTACATATACTCAAAACAATAGAAAACATACTTTCACACAAAAACCTGCACATGAATTTCATAGCATTATTCATAATAGCCAAAAAGTGGAAACAACCCTAATGTCCATCAACTAATGAATGGATAAACAAATGAGGTACTTCCATACAAGGAATATTATTTAGCCATAAAAGGAATGAAATACTGATACATGCCACAACATGAATGAGCCTTGAAAACATTACACTTAATAAAAGAAACCAGGCACAAAAGGCCTCGTATCACATTATTCCATTTATATGAAATGTTCAGAAAAGGTAAATCCATAGAAACAGAAAGATTAGTGGTTGCCAGGGGCCAGAGGGAGGAAGGGATGGGGAGTGACTACTAATGGCTATGAGGTTTCTTTTTGGGGTGATGAAAATGTTCTGAAATTAGTGGTGATGGCTGCACAAAACCGTTTATACTCTAGATGAATATACTAAATACCACTGAATTATACACTTTAAAAGGGTGAATTTTTATGATATGTGAATTATCTCAATAAAGCTATTATTTTACAAAAGGATGTTTAATTCATTTTGAACTTGAGGCTATTTTACTACATAAAATTCCTATTTGTTGTAATTAAGGTTGCTGGATCATGATCAAAGAAACTGAAAGTAATCTGCCACTGCTTTGAATTTTTACCTTTTCAATTTGCAAAGAGTAAACTAGTTTCACTTCTAGGTTGCCATGGACCTAGACACAGTTATCTGTGTCATTTCCCCAACCAGAGGAAGTTTTTCTTCAGTATGACTGAAAGAGTACAAATGCAAAAGTTCTGTTCTTGAGAAAATATCCTAATATTTTCCTTAAATCAAAGCACTTTCTATCTAAAAGAACTTTAGTTTTCTCCCATAACCAGGGGCTCCTGGGGCTTCCCTGCTAAAAGCACAGCTGAACAATGTTTCTCTTCAACAAGCAAGGTACTATTATGAATTTTGGCAACATTTTAATGCCTTAAGATAAACAATGAAAATAAATACCTAGTACTGGAGTAAGGATCAGAGAAACATTCTTTTAAATGTTTATTTTCTCTAATAATAACAGTAATACTAATAACTAGTATTTATCGAGCAACTATAATGCGCTAAATACTGTCCTAGGTTCTTCACAAATACGGTGTTTAATTCAGTCCTCACAGGAACCTTTAAGAAAGTATTTTTATCCTCATTTTACAGATAAGGAAACTGAGGCCTAAAGAGATTAAGTAAATCATTTGCCCTTGATCACACAGATAACAGTCCCATAATAATCCAAGTCTTTCAGAACTCAAATGTTCTCTCTTCTATCCCTGTATATTCCTCTTCAAAATGAAAAAGGAAGCCAGAAACTTGAAGAAACTGAAAAGACTCCTCTTCCTATCTCACAAAAGTAGTGCTTTGCAAAAAAGATGACTGTTTCTACAATCCAAAAGAGGAAATATGAAAACAAAAATTGTTAATAACGACCAGAAGTCAGTAGGCACAAAATACTTTGCCATGTCCCACATCTCAAACACTGCTTCCTGATTTAACAGTTTTCCCATAGATTCTGATTATAACCTTCAGGTGTCAAAATTTAATGATCTCACCATGGAAATCCCCAGAGAACAGCAGTTAGCGAGACTGGAGAGCTCCCTAGACCAGGAATGAAAAAGAATCGTTGGCAGGAAGTGGTGCCTATCTAAAAACATAGACGTCTTTACCATTAACACTGTGATTCCACAGCACTTTAACCTGAAGCTATTTCTGCATTCCCTTGTATTACTTAAAGCTGATCCCCAGATGTCTAACAGGATCCTAAATAAAATAAGACTGCTGTATAGCAACCACTGACCCTCATTTCTCTCTTGCTATTTAAAAAAAAAAAAAAAAAAAGCCACAGGTTTAAAGGATTATATCCCTGAATCAATCAATAAGGAAGGGTAGCACGTGGGGCACAACCAAACATGAATTTCATTATGAAGTAGACTGTGGCTGTCAGAAATCTTAAATTTAAGACTGAAATATACACTCCTCCTTTTACTCCTTAGGACTACCCCCAAACAAATTTAAACTATAAACCAACAGTAGACTGACGAATGTACAATTGCTAAGAGACTCAACATATACCAAAAAGGGGGTGATGGTGGGAGTGGAGAGTAACTTAGAAAGTCTGTTCTCCTACTAAACAATTTAATGCAAGAAGTACATTACCAGGCAGAGGAGAAGAGGTCACTTGGGGTTGAACAAATCCTTAGAGAACGCTAAAGAAATAATCTCAATTCTAGGTCACCCTGTAATAATTCCTAACAGGAAAGGGCCAACTCAAGATAAAGTAAGGTCGAGCTTAAGAATTTTCCTCACTTTTCTTGTCCCCCCGCAGACGGTCCCAAGCTCCCACCAGAACTTTTTTGGGAGTCCAGGAGAAAAATTCGTACGTGCAGAGCTGGGGGAGCAACGGCAGGAGCCATCCTCGTGCAAACAACCACCTGTGCGCGGTGGAGACCCCCCCCCCCCAACGAAGGAGTTCTGTTTAAAGTGAAAAGCAGCTCTGGGGATGGCCTTCCAAACCCAGGACCGACATTGATTATTCACCCAATTCCACTGTCCCCTATGCCCGAACTCCGGCCACCTCCCGGCCGAGGGCAGCCCCTCCAGAGCCCTACGCCCCCAGTCCCGGGTCTGCTCCCACACCCAGCCACCTCCAAAGCTCGGTGCCCGCTCCTTTGCCTGACAGCTGTCCTCCCGCCACCAGGCAGCCCCAGCTCCCCCCGCCCAGGTTCCCCAAACCAGTCTTCTTGGGTCGTTGACGCCCCAGGCCCGCGGGATTTAGGGCTTAGGATCTGGAAAGGTTTGGTCCAATTCCCTCTTCTCAGCGTCCTAGGCTCACCTCCCCGGTAGCTTAGCGCTCCTCTTCCAAAACTGCTTGCTGTTATCGGCGGCCATCGCTCCGGCCCGGGGAAGGCCTTGTAGGCTGGCCAGGGGGGTACCCAGCGAGATGCCCCCAGGACCCCGCAATCGCAGGGCCAGCCCAGGCCGCTTCCCCGCTGCCGGTCACCCTCTCCCAGCTCCCGGGGGCGCCATCTTGGATGTGGGCACCCTCCCACCCAGCGCCGCTGCCATTGGTGGGCTGCGCAGGCTGTGGTCAGACAGACCAATCGGGAGCTGGAATCCTGCAGGCCGCTGAAGCCGAACGGTACCGTCAGGGGCTGGGCACACAGGTGAACCGGGCAGGCGGAGCTTGGACGAGCCGGGAGGCGGGGCTGAAAGTTCCTTAACCCAGGCAGGAGAAGAAGCAGGTAAAGAAAGGAACCTATGGGAAGGAGGAGAGGGTGCTGTTTTCTTTGGGGGTAATGAGGTTCCTGAGTCTAATACTTTTTGGAAAGAGAGAGCATATATATTTATATACATAAATCTTTGACCTAAAAATAAGGGCCCATGTGTTGGTTGCAGCCCATTTTTAACATCTCCCAACTCAACGACATTCTAGTTATTACCTTCTCCCCTCCCCCGTTCCGTTCGGACCCTGATATATTTTAATCTGTAGAGGAAGATCAGTACTGACCCGATGGCCCAGAGTTGCTAACTGTTCAACACGTGAGTAACGGTTGGTTCACAAGGGCCTCGCTCTCCTCAGGTAATTGATCACTATTAAAGGACTTGTGCTGTAGGTGAAATTCAAATGATTAAATCTCTGTTTCAACCAATAACTGTCACTTTCTGACTATGAGAACCCAGATGCTGACAAACTGTTTAGGAAATATTCTTATTTTATCTATCCAGTTCAGACTACAAAGTAACATTTCTTGAGAGGACATAGCGCATCTCCAAGGCGTGAATCACAGAGATTAAGGATGTACCCTCAAACATCCTTAATGTCCCTTATGAATCAATTATAAATCCTTCGCCCTTGAATTTATTTTCAACCTAGTTTTGACTCAGAATGAGATTTAATATTAGCATTTTGAATCCTTTGAATGTCTTGTCGGTGTTTTTTGCTCTTTTTGAGTCTCTGTGGTTGTATACCACAGTGACTGAGGTGGGGCCGGCGCGGGGAGGTGGGGGGGGGGAGGGCAGGGAGCACACCCTAGTCCAGAGTAGTTTTTGTCCCAACGAAGGACTGATGAGATAGGCTGATCGTTCCCCACCCCCACTCCTGGTTACTGCTAGCACAGTCCTTCCACATGTTGGAAGGTCTAAAAGACCTTCTTTTATATGCCTTCTGATGGCCCCTTTCTACACAGAAATACCTCCATTCTCAAGCCTCTTTTGTCCCCTGATTTTACAATCATCATGAGATTGTATGAAAAGGGCTATTTTAATTTTCTCTGAATTTCTCATCTTTTTATAGACTTTCATCTTATCTTGTCTCTGATAGTCACCTTTATGGGCATTTGCTCCATCAAACAAAAGCTGCTCTATCCTTTTAATCCTTTAAGCTGCCTTTCTTTGGCTCTTTTTCTTAGGATGCGGTGGCTAGCACTGCATACTGAGATCCAAAAGGGATTTCCTGAGGTTTTTGTTGAGACTGATGTTTTGTGTTTACTCTGGACCACCAGAACTTTACTGGCATTTTGGATTTTACAAGAGCTGATGTCTTGAAGGGCTAATCTGCAGCAATTTCTGATCCCTTTCCTCTGTGGCAGCTGGCAGTTCAGAGTTCATTATCTTAAAGATGCCACCTGAATTGTCTCCCCCTATGTGAGCTGCCTTACGCTTATTCACCTGGCAAGTGACCTGCCACTTTCCAGCCAATTCACATAGCTTTAGAAATGTTCCAGGAGATGCCCCCTGTTGACTTGACATTTTCCTATGTGGAAAGCAGAGTATAATTGTGTACCTAGAAATGTCTCAAAGTATTCCTTTTTCTTAATCATTTATGAAATGTTAAATAACACTGATTCCCAGGGGATGCCTTAACATTGTTCAACCCAGAGAAGCCCTTAATATTCTTACTCTTTATTTTTTACATCTAAGCCATTTTCCCATCCAAGATAAAAAAAGTTTACTTGTCTAGCGATAACTTTTAAAATACTCCTTGTTAGGGAAGTTGAGATCGTTGGGCCTTTTTTCACCACCACCATGACCACCCAAATTGAAACCACCCACATCTTTACAGCAGCCTGCTATTAGGCCTCTTGCTTCCACTCTTGCCCCCTTAGAGTCTGTTCCCCACACAGCAGAGAGAGAGCCTTTTAGAATGTCAGTCAGATTATGTCACTCCTCTGATCAATATCTTGCAATGGCTCCATCACACTTGGCATAAAATTCAAGCTCCTTAAAGACCCTATATGATTTGGTTCCACTCTCTTCCTTGCTTAATCTGCTCCAACCACACGTATTGCCTTTTTGCTATTCCTTGAACACTCCAAGCATGTTCCTACCTCAAAGTCTTTGTATTAGCCATTTCCTCTGCTTGGAATTCTCTTCCCCCAAATATCTGGATGGCTTGCTCCACATTCCATATTCCCAAGTGTCTTCACCTTGGGGATACCCTCCCCTACCACCCACCTTAAATAGCGGGCTCCACCACTCTATTTTTCTTTAAAGCACTCTCCCTACCTTCCATACTATATACCTGTTTCTTGTCCATCTCCACCCCCTAGAATGTAAATTCCACTAAGGCAAGGATTTTGTCTGCTTTGTTCTCTGCTCTCCTCTGCTATTCTCACCTAGAATAGTGCTTGGCACACAGTAGGTGCTTAATATTTACTGAATGAGAGAATGAAGAGTGTAAACTATTCTTGTCTTTTGGTTCTATGTTGTTCACACACATTTTTTGTTGGAAAAGATGATAGGAACCATTTTTCTCACCCCTAGCAGGATGTGTCCACTTTACCATAGAATCTATAAGCTTACCTATGCTCTTGGTTGAAGAACAGTCTTCCTTTCTTGGGAAAGATTGTCCTCTTCAAACCCTTTTGCATCTTCAGAGGAATAAACCTGTACCTAAAATGATGAAGGAGGGAGGCCACACACCTAGCCACCTGTCCATCAAATGGTGACAGCTGTGACAGCAAGATCACCGTCACACCAAACTTTGCCCAACTAAAGGTGAAAATCATTGGTTTGAGGTTCCCAAGGGGCCCTTGGAGTACTTTTGATGGAGACTCTTAGTGATAGGCACTCACTGGTCCACTATACTGGTGCTTCTTATACGTTAATGTACATGTGAATCACCTGGGGATCATGTTAAACGTCTAGATTCTGATTTAGTAGGCCTGGGGTGGAGCTTACAGTTATGCATTTCTAACAAGCTCCCAGGTGACACTGATGCTGCCGATTTGTGGACCTCACTTTGTAGATCTTCTGTTACTTGGCACAATATGGCCTATGATCCTTAAATTTATCACAAAGGTTTGATTATTTTGAAACTATAAGTAGAAGACTCTCAGTATTGTCTGCCTGCAAGCTCTTTGGAGCAAAGGGAATGAGCTATGTCTGGGTTGAATGCGCACTCAAAAGAGTGGGCGTATCCCAATCCTTAGAGAAAGTTCTATGGAAGAGATAAACTGTGCGTGGAGACACATGCAGGCAAAGAAAGAGAAAGACCTGAAGGACCTTTCGGAGTAGCAGCTCCAGGGGGAGATAAAAATCAAGAAAAAAGCCTTTGGACTAAGTTACAAAGAGATCACTGGCTGGCTTTAACCTCAGTGTGGGAGTGGAGTGGACCCTGTGCTAAAAGGAAGGGTTAAGAAATGAGAGCAAGAAGCAGCCCTCACAATGCACTGCAGAATGTTGGACCACCAAAGGGACGGTGAGGTCAAGCTGGGATCTAAAAGCAAGAGAGCCTTTGCGGTACCTAAACAACCACTAGACAGAGCCAACTGAGAGAGATCAGTTATGTTAGGGAAGGCAAAGGGCTAAGCAAAAAGACTGAAGAAGCAAGGTTATACGAGTAAAGAAAGGAAGAGAGAGTAATTAGAGTTTGAAGGAGTGGAGGGAAGGTTAAGAATTTCTTTCCTAGGAACTTATTCTAAGAAAGTAAGTCAAAAGGAGGGGGAAAAAAGCTCTGTGTACAAAGGTATTCTTTGCCTAGTAACCAATAATAAACAGGACAAATCAAAAGAATATAAAGGTTTAAACATGAGAAGGCAGTTACACAAATTACGGCGTGTGGTTTGTAAACTTGAAGCATGCTAGGTCATTAAATCGTGCAAATTTGAATGCTACATTGTGCGTCAAAAAGGTTTATGAAGTGAGGTACAGCAGGGAAAAAGCAGAATGCAAAATGTCTTTGCCCGATTTCAATAAAAATATATGGGTTTTGTCAGAGTAGAAGAAAACATGGAAAAATTTAGAAAATTTTGTTAGATAGTAGAATTATACATCATTTTATTTCCAGAATTCTTCTCTAATGCTACCATATTTTTTATTATTATGAAATATATGTCACATAATAAATTAGGGGGTGGCAAACATTTTTCTATAAAGGTCCAGGCTGTAAACAATTTTCAGCTTTGCAAAACTAGCAAGGCTGTGTTCCAATAAAACTTGATTTGTAGCTACAAAAATTGGGATTCTATATGATTTTCACATCACAAATTATTCTTTCAGTTTTTTTTCCAAATATTAAAATATGTAAAAAACCATTCTTAGTTCACAGACCATACAAAAACAGTGCACCAGATTTGGCTCATGGGTAGTAGTTTGCCAACCCTGCAGTAAAGACTAAAGAATAGGGAATTCCCTGGCTGTCCAGCGGTTAGGACTCCACACTTTCACTGCCGAGGGTCCAGGTCCAGTCCCAGGTTGGGGACTAAGATCCTGCAAGCCGCGGGACTTCCCTAGTGGCACAGTGGTTAAGAATCCGCCTGCCAATGCAGGGGACATGGGTTCAATCCCTGGTCCGGGAAGATCCCACATGCCGCGGAGCAACTAAGCCCGTATGCCACAACTACTGAGCCTGCAAGCCACAACTACTGAGCCTGCGTGCCACAACTACTGAAGCCCACACGCCTAGAGCCCGTGCTCCGCAACAAGAGAAGCCACTGCAATGAGAAGCCCGCACACTGCAACGAAGAGTAGCCCCCACTCGCCTCAACTAAAGAAAGCCCGCGCGCAGCAACAGACACAACGCAGCCAAAAAAAAAAAAAAAGATCCTGCAAGCCAAGTCGCCAAAAAAAAAAAAAAAAGAATAAAGAATAAATAACAAGATTAAGAAACAAAAAACCTTTTGCCCCTCCTTGATCCCATGCCCCTCCCACTCCAGTGGAAACCAGGATCCACTCTCATCCATGTTGTCGACTTTTACTATATATGTGCGAATCTATAAACATGTTTTTCATGTTTTGAAACTTTATAAATAGCAACACACTGTACATATGCTTCAGCAACTGGGTTTTTTCACGCTGCATTCTGTTGACACAAGGAGCTCTAGTTTGTTCATCTTAACTGCCCTATTGTGTTCCACTATGTAAATATTCCTCAATTGTCATCGCCAGTTATTTTTATTTTGAACAGTGCCCAATTAACATTCTTTTACACATTTACCACGTGCAAAATTTTCTCTACTGTGGTGTTTTTCAAAGTACAGTTTGTCAGCTATTAGTGAGTTGACATTAAAGTTTGGAACCTTTAATGAAATCAAATAGACAGCAACATTTATATCTTAAAGTTACATAATGTGTCAATTATATCTCAATTTAAAAAAAAAGAATAGACAGGATTAGAAATGATCAGATCGTGTTACATGTAATAGGAAAAGGCATTGTGCAAAATTTTTATTTCAACTTTATACGCACTTATACATGCATGTGTTTGTGTGCGTTTATGTGTACTTGATTGTAATGTAAAATGTATTTCTTAGCGGTTGTCACAAAGTTTGAAAAACCCATTGCTTTAAGGTGCTTAGGGACACCCAAGAAAAACATTGCAGGATCACAGAATATGCACAGTTTCCACTTAACCAGACTCTGCAAAATGCTCTCTGAAGTGGTTTTTCCAATTTATATTGGTCCTCACAGCAATGAGTGAGTTTCCATTGCTTCACATCCTCACCTGTAGTAGGTTTTTCTCATGGGATGTTAAATATACCACATACATGAAAGAACGTATAAAACTAATGTGTATCCGCCTGCCAATGCAGGGGACACGTGTTTGAGCCCTGGTCTGGGAAGATCCCACATGCCACGGAGCAACTAAGCCCGTGCACCACAACTACTGAGCCTGCGCTCTAGAGCCCATGTGCCACAACTACTGAAGCCCGCATGCCTAGAGCCCGTGCTCCATAACAAGAGAAGCCACCGCAGTGAGAAGCCCGCGCACCACAACGAAGAGTAGCCCCCGCTCGCCACAACCAGAGAAAGCCCGCGCGGCAATGAAGACCCAAAGCAGCCAAAAATAAAATTAATTAATTAATTAATTTTAAAAAATTAATATGTATAGTTTGATGAATAATAATAGCATTTGCCTGCATGTACCCACTCCCCACACTATGCAACAATAGGACATCACCAGTACCTTAGACACCTCTTGGAGGTCCCTTGCTCTGGGCATTCCCCTTTCTCCCCACTTCAGGTGTAACCACTGTGCAGAATTTTGTATTAATCATCCTCTGTGTATTTATATTTTTCAACCTACGTTTGTAATCTTAAGTAAAGTATTGTTTATATTAATGATATTGTATGGTATCCATTCTCCTGTTGCTTGATTCTTTAGACAACAGGATGGTTTTGAGATTTACCCTCATTTTCCACTGCTGTATAATATTCCATTTTATAAATAGCACCATTTATCTATGTTACTACTGGTGAGCATTTAGTTGTTTCAGGCTGATCTGCAGCCTGAAGCAAGAGTGAGAAAAATAGATGCTTGTGGTTGTAAACCACTGGGTTTTGCATTATTAGTGTGGCCATAACTGATTATTATAGACGTGGAATGGAAGGAAAGTAGAAGAGAAAAGTCAGCTAGGTGTACTCTTTCAAGAAGCTTAGCTGTGGGGGAATTCCCTGGCAATCCAGGGGTTAGGACTCTGCGCTTTCACTACCAAGGGCATGGGTTCAACTCCTGGTTGGAGAACTAAGATGCCACAAGACACGCGGTGCAGCCTAAAAAAAAAAAAGAGAGAGAGAGAGAGAGAAAGAAGAAGCTTAGCTGTGAAGAGATTGAGAGGCTAGTTTCTTCCTCTTCCTCCCCCTCATCATTGTTGTTCTGTTTTAGGTCTTTAGTTGCCTGTAATATAAACCCCTTTCCCATGTACAGAGAATTTTTCACTCTATGAAACTTTGTGGGAAGCAGAGCTCACCTACCAGTATTGCAGCTAAAACTGGCAGCTACTTAGTTTTCCATCCTTCCTTATGAACTAAGTCATATGCACATGTCATAGGCTCTGCTAATAAAATTTTCCCAAACTAGACTTTGAATCAGGAGGAGCCTATGAGGCAAAGAAAAAAGAGAACAAGAAAATCCATTCTTGGTGGGCAGTGCCAGCTGTGACAGCAACACCCAGTTCGGCGGAATAACCCTGGCAACAGCAACATCTAGAGTCTAGTGCTAGAAGGCCTCTCTCTCAGTTTAACTATGGCATCAAATGCTCACTGCTGGCAGCAGCAGTGTCTTCAGTGGCCCAGCCCTGTGGTGTGATATTGGCTACCATCCTGTAAGCAAAACCTCTGAATGTGGTGTGATATTGGCTACCATCCTGTAAGCAAAACCTTTGAATGTGGTGTGGTAGACTGATGGCATTCATGCCCCAATTCTTCACCTCTCCCTGCATCCGTATTATCCTGTGGGACCTTCTCATTCTTTTTTTTTTTTTTTTTTAATATTTATTTATTTATTTGGCTGCACTCGGTCTTAGTTGCAGCATGCGGGATTTAGTTCCCTGACCAGGGATCGAACCCGGGCCCCCTGCATTGGGAGCACAGAGTCTTAACCACTGAACCACCAGGGAAGTCCCATGGGACCTTCTCATTCTGACTCTGGACTGACTATTGTGACTTGCTGTGATCAATGGATGTTCGCAAACATTACACAAGCAGAAGCTTGAAAAGCACTCGGGTGGCTGCACTTGCTCTCTGTCTTAGTCTGTTTGTGATTCTATAACAAAATACTACAGACTGAGTGGCTTGTAAACAACAGAAATTTATTTCTCACAGTTCTGGAGGCTGGAAGTCCAAGATCAGGGTGCCAGCATGGCCAGATTCTGGCCAAGGCTCTCTTCCGAGTTGCAGACTGCCAACTTCTTGCCATGTCCTCGCATAGTGGAAGGAGCAAGGGATTTCTCTGGGAGCTCTTCATTCAGGAGGGCTCCACCATCATGACCTAATCACCTCCCAAAGGCCCTTCCTTCTAATACCATCCCATTGGGCATTAGATTTTCAACGTATGAATTTGGGGAGGACAAAAGCATTCAATCTGTAGCACTCTCACTGTTGTCCTCTGCCATTGCCATTACAACATATCTAGGCTAGCCTGTTGGATGATGAGAAACCTGTGGCCCTAGGCCAAGTCTCCCTGAGTTATCCCAGCTGAGGCCATCCTAGATCAGCCAACAGCCAGTTGACCCTCAGGCATATGAATGAGCTCAGCCAAAATCAACAAAACTGTCTAGCCAACCAACAGTTGACCCCAGACACTCGAGTGAGTCCAGCTGAAATCAGCCCAGCTCAGCCCAGCCCCAGATAAGCTGAACCCCACAGACTTGTGAACTAAGTACTGTTCACTGCTACATGCCACTGAGGTTTTGTGGTTGTTTATGTAGCATCGTTGTGGCAATAGATAACTGGTCCTCTCTACACATCTATGAGCTATGCCTTTTCTGCTTAAATCAGCCAAGAGCCAGTATCTGTTGCTTGCCCTAACACAAAGCCTGAATGTAAATCAGAGAGAGACACAGGGTCAAAGGAGAGATTGTTTGAGCTGGGAGAGACTTTGGCATGCTTACCGGCAGAGGATTGGAGGCAATTGTGTTTATTAGGATGTAAGTTTGGCTGAAAAATAACAGTGCTTTAAACATGATAGGAGTTTACAGTTTCCCTCTCTCATGTAAGAGCCTAAGTAAGTGGGCAGCCCTGCTCTGGGAATCTTCAGAAGCCTAGATCCTTTTCTCTGTGTTTATCATGTCCTTGCCCACTTAGTCTGAGATGACTCCCTACTCCATCCACATTTCAGCCATTGGGAAGAGGGAAAAGGAAGACATGACTTTCTCCTGAATACCTGGTGGTTACATTCATTTCTCCCCCTTCCAACCCATTCTCAGAGATTGGTCACACAGTTACACCCAACTGCAAGGGAGGCCAGGAAAGGCAAACCTTATTCTGGCCAATCATGTGTATATCTAAAAATCCTGCTTCTGTGGAAGAAGGGGCAAACAGATAGTAAGAGTTCTTGCCATGTCATTGGGGAAGAAGGGATAATTAATGGAACAGGATCTCTGTGGTAGACTTTATTAGCCATTTCCTTCCTTCTTCCTTGTTAAGGGGACTCATCTTTTGGAGAGGTGAGGCAACTGTGTTCCCAGTCTGGGCATAACTCATATGTCTAAACTAATGATGGCAATTCTACTCAGCTTTGTCAGGAACTGGTTTCCCCAACCTCCCCTGAAACTATGTGTGACCATGTGACCCAGTTCTGACCAGTGAGCCATGAAGGGAAGGCTGCTGGGGGGGGGATTCTGGGAAGTGGTTTCCTTCCTATGGAAGAGACAAATGCAGAGGAGAGCTTACTGTCGCACTCCTGTTTGTGATACTGGTGTGAAGCTTATAACCATAAAAGAAAGGCCAAGAGAATTACAATTGCCAAACTAGAGCCCTGGCACCTTCTTGAGGATTCCAATGAACTTGAGGGATGAGTATGAGTGAGTCAGGTGGAGAAGGGGAGAAAAGATATTTGAGAAAGTAAGAGTGTTATAAACACGAGAAGGAATGCTCAGAGATGTTCCTGGAAAGTTGGACTGGAGTCAAATCGTGAGGACTTTGTATGCAGCAGTGTGATTTATTGTCAGAATTGCCTCATTCAGAGTTGGGGCTGGTTTCCTGCTTGTTGGTTGATACACCACCAAAGCATGACAGGCATTTTTCCTTTGTAGGTTTAAGATGACTGACCATCTCTTCCCCCGTTGGAGAGTTAAAATACTTCTGTTTTGGAAAACCTAGGCTCTCAAAGGCAGAGATCTAGATGATGTGGGTGGGTAGTGGGTGTAGATTTGAAAAGATGAGGGAGAAGGGAATCATTCCCAACCCCTACAGCAAGTGGGATTTCCCTACCCTTGGGGAATGGAGAGGTGCCTGGCTCTGACCACCTTGGGGCCTGTGTTTGACTCCCTCCCAGACCCCAGAGTGACAGGATGTCTGTGTGGACCCCAGGCTGGGGACTGAGCTGTGAGCCACAACCTTCGGGCTGTGGCCAGTGGGACCACTGAGGCTAGGACATCAAGCCTCTCACGGTGAGCAGCCACGCCAGCCTGAAGTCTAGAGCCCTTCCCTGAGTTTCCAGGATTGGGTGAACTTGGGAGTTCTATGTGACTCCAGCAATGGGAGAGGGGAGTGAAAACGAACAAACAAACAAACAAAAAAAACTGATTGAGAAAGAATTTCTCCCTAACTCCTTGAGGAAGACAACTGAGTCCGATTTGATATTATTTTTAAAAAATAAAGGGAATGGGGCTTCCCTGGTGGCGCAGTGGTTGAGAATCTGCCTGCCAATGCAGGGGACACGGGTTCGAGCCCTGGTCTGGGAAGATCCCACATGCCGCGGAGCGACTAGCCCGTGAGCCACAATTACTGAGCCTGCGCGTCTGGAGCCTGTGCTCCGCAACAAGAGAGGCCGCGATAGTGAGAGGCCCGCGCACCGCGATGAAGAGTGGCCCCCACTTGCCGCAACTAGAGAAAGCCCTCGCACAGAAACAAAGACCCAACACAGCCATAAATAAATAAATAAATAAAAATTAAAAAAAAATAATTATTATTATATTTTAATAAATAAATAAATAAATAAAAATAGAGGGAATTCCTCCCTGGCGGTCCAGTGGTTAGGACTCTGTGCTTCCACTGCAGGGGTTACAGTTTCAATCCCTGGCTGGGGAACTAAGATCCCACAAGACATGCAGAAATATAAAATAAAATAAAATAAAATAAAATAAAATAAAATAAAATGAAATACTGCTTTCTTGCATTAGAGTGTCCAGTTATGGTACGAACTGATTCTGTGGTATACAAAGCCAAAGGAAAGGGAGTAAGAAGAGGTCATAAATTATCTCAGTAGCTTTTTTTTTTAAGTCGACAGATTTTTTTACAAGAGACTGTAGAAGATGTGTCTCTAAGAGCTCAAGCTGGTATATATGCAAAGTATTCATTTTCAGTTTTTTCTAAATAAATTTATTTATTTTGGCCTGCATTGGGTCTTCGTTGCTGCATGAAGGCTTTCTCTAGTTGTGGCGAGCGGGGGCTACTCTTTGTTGCAGTGTGCGGCTTCTCATTGTGGTGGCTTCTCTTGTTGCGGAGCGCAGGCTCTAGGCGCGCGGGCTTCAGTAGTTGTGGCTCGTGGGCTCTAGAGTGCAGGCTCAGTAGTTGCGGTGCACGGGCTTAGTTGCTCCGCGGCATGTGGGATCTTCACGGACCGGGGCTCGAACCCGTGTTCCCTGCATTGGCAGGCAGATTCCTAACCACTGCACCACCAGGGAAGCCCCTAATTTTCATTTTTAAAAATCCAATTAAATTGGCCGGACACTGCCAGGCTAGAAGGAAATCCAATCTCCATTATTACCAGGGCTCCTCTGGCTCTCAGGGATGCCTCAGAATCCAGAAGTAGAACCGGGTGCCAGAAAAGGGCCAGCCTCGTACCCGTGACCATCATGGGGCCTGCTGACAGCTGCCTCGTGCAAGCCCACGGAATGGAGCCTTGAAGCCCACCAGCGCCTGCTTCAGGCCCCACATAAGGTATAGGCATTTTTACTGAGGTGTTAAAGAAAAAAAATTATTCATGAAGGAATTCCCTAGCAATCCAGTGGTTAGGACTCTGCGCTTTCACTGCCGAGGGTGCGGGTTCAATCCCTGGTTGGGGAACTAAGATCCCACAAGCCACGCGGCACAGCCAAAAAAAAAAAAAAAAAAAAAAATATATATATATATATATACATTCATGACACTTGTTAAAGATTCTAAGGACGATTATCTTCAAAAGGGACTATTGCAATAGAGGTTTTGTGGTAGGGGAGAGAGGGGTCCCAACTCTGAATACAAGGACAAGTAGAGATTTATAGCTAAGTCGCAGGGTGGGGAGCAGTACATGGAAAATGACCGAGAGGAAACATCAAGGCTGGAGGACTCTTGCTGAAGGCAGGCCAGGGTGATCAGATACCAAGGGTAGGGGATTTTTTTTTTTTTTTTTTGGCCGCGCCTCGCAGCATGCAGGATTTTAGTTCCCCGACCAGGGATTGAAAAAAAAAAATCAGTAACATCCTAATACATGAATGTATCAGGTAAAGGATATAAACAATGTAAAAAGGGCAGTAAAACTAGTTAACAAATACTTTTAAAATATTCAGCCTTAAGAGTAGTAATCAATAAGATGAAAAAATTAAAATACGATTTTTTACTTACTATGTAGGTTAAATGGAAAGAGTAAGTCAAGATGGAAAATAATTTTAAAACGGTAATACCAAATTATGACATATATGTCCTGAAACAGGTATGTACATTTACTTTGGGTGGAAGAGTGAATTATTAACAGCCATTTGGTGTTTTGCTTATATCTAGTGTTTTTATAATTGTTTATTTTCTTGTTTTAAATTAACTATGCTTTTACTATATATATATATTAAAAACACATAGTTTGGGGTTTCCCTGGTGGCACAGTAGTTAAGAATCCGCCTGCCAATGCAGGGGACACGTGTTCGAGCCCTGGTCCGGGAAGATCCCACATGCCGCGGAGCAACTAAGCCCATGCACCACAACTACTGACCCTGCGCTCTAGACCCCGCAAGCCACAACTACTGAGCCTGCATGCCACAACTACTGAAGCCTGTGCGCCTAGAGCCTGTGCTCCGCAACAAAGAGTAGCCCCCGCCCGCCACAACTAGAGAAAGCCCGCACGCAGCAACAAAGACCCAATGCAGCCAAAAATTAATTAATTAATTAATTTAATTAATCTATAAAACAAACAAACAAACAAAACACATAGTTGTGGTAGGCATTCCAAGCTGGCCATCAACAATCCTTGCCTCCTGGTGTTTACACCTTTGTGCAGGTATAAATACCTCATAGGCCCCTCCAGAGTTGGTTTGTGTGACCAGTTGAATGCAGCTGGAATGATAGATGTCACTCTTGAGATTAGGTTATAAAAGGTACTGCAGCTTCCATTTTGGTCTCTCTACCTCCTCACTTGCTCTGGAGGAAGCCAGCTGCCATGTTGTGAGAACACGCAGGCAGCCTATAGAAAGACTCATGAGGTGAAGAATTGAGGTCTCTAGCCAAAAACCAGCAAGAAACTAAGGCTTCCTGTCAACAACCACGTGGGTGAGCTTGGATGAGGATCTCCTCCCCACAGTAGTGCCTTCAAATGACCACAGCTGAGCCAACAGCTGGACTGAACCACATGAGAGACCCTGAGCCGGAACTACCCAGCTAAGCCACTCCCAGATTCCTGACACACAGAAATGATCAGATAATAAACGTTTGTTATCATGAGCTTCTAAGGCTTGAGGTAATTCGTTACAGGGCAATAGATATCTAATATAATAGTTCGGAGGGGGATAGTAAAATACACTTAAAGAGTTTTTTAAAAAAGTTTTTTATCCTACCTTTCATTATCCACACAGACATGCCCCTCAGAGGCCAATGCCCAAAGGCTGGACTGCCGCTGCTAGAGTTTTTGTTATAAGAAGAAAATAAGTCTCTCTTTTTTTAAAAACTACTATTGTTCGAGTCTCTGTTCTCTGCAGCCAAATGTACTCTTAACTGATATAGGTGCCTTAGGCTCTTATAATGTGCTCATTGACGTTGGTATTTTCCTCCCTCAACCCAATAATGCAGAGATCCAGCTGAAGAGAGCTGGCTGCAACATTCTCTGCTGGGGTCACAAGTCAAATTGTGAAAGGAACAGAAAATGTAAAGTTCTTACCATAACTGTGTAAATCTAAGATATTATCAAATGCAAGATGCATTAATATTCCAGGTATCACTGAAAGAAAAATACTATTAATTAAATTATGCCTTTATGCTTTCTCATCACTTTGTATTTTTATTTTCTACTTATCAAAATGATTTTCTAGACTTATTTAGACATAGATTTTTAAATTACATATCAATACTTATAAGAATATTCAACTTCAGGACTTCCCTTGCGGTCCAGTGGTTAAGACTCCATGCTTCCACTGAAGGGGGGGCACGCGGTTCCATCCATGGTCAGGGAACTAAGATTCCACATGCCGCATGGTGCGGCCAAAAAAAAATAATATTCAACTTCAGAAGTAATCAATAAAATGCAAAAAGACTTTCTTTTTCAATGTTGACATCCTTGGCATACTTGCTTTTGTCTTCATGCCTGTTGCCTCATAGTAACAAATGACTGCTGAGGCTCTAGGCAACATAGTATATTCAAGCTAAGAAGAAAGAAGATGTAGAGATAGTGTTACCCAAAAACTGGGTTTGCCTCTTGGTGGGTGTTGAGCCAACAGACACAACCAAGCCAATAGACACATCCAAACCAAAGAAGGAAGGATTTATTAATACTTGCAGCAAGTAAAGAGAACACCAGGGATCTTTCCCAAAGCAGTGTTTCCCCGAACAGCAAAATTGGGGAAGTTTTAAGCTAAGGGTACATGCATATTCGTGAGAGGACTGAGAATTCAGCATAGAATTGGGGCAAAGGTTGACAGAGTCCAAGCTTTAGTTGACCTAAAGTCAGGAGGGTCAACATCACCATCCTATCCTCCACCTGGGTGGGGGCCTTAGTTCCTGCAAAACTCAAAAGATTTTGTTATGCAAATGCTGGAGAGGATGTGGAGAAAAGGGAACCCTCCTACACTGTTGGTGGGAATGTAAGTTGGTACAGCCACTATGGAAAACAGTATGGAGGTTCCTTTAAAAACTAAAAATAGAGCTACCCTATGACCCAGTAGTCCTACTCCTGGGCATATATCCAATGAAAACCATACTTCGAAAAGATACATGTACCCCAATGTTCACTGCAGCACTATTTACAACAGCCAAGACATGGAAGCAACCTAAATGTCCATGGACAGATGAATGGATAAAGAAGATATGGTACATATATATATAATGGAATACTACTCAGCCATAAAAAAAGAATGAAATAATGCCATTTGCAGCAACATGGATGGACCTAGAGATTATCATACTAAGTGAAGCAAGTCAGAAAGAGAAAGACAAATACCACATGCTATCACTTATATGTGGAATCTAAATATGGTACAAATGAACCTCTCTATGAAACAGAAACAGACTCATAGAGAGAGAACAGACTTTGGTTGCCAAGGGGGTGGGGAATGGGGGAGGGATGGAACGGGAGGTAGGGGTTAGCAGATGTAAGCTATTATATAGAGAATGGATAAACAATAAGGTCTTACTGTATAGCACAGAGAACTCTATTGAATATTCTGTGATAAACCATAATGGAAAAGAATATTTTAAAAAGGTATATATATGTATAACTGAATCACTTTGCTGTACAGCAGAAATTAACACAACATTGTAAATCAACTATACTTCAATAAAAATTTTTTTAAAAGATTTTATATATATTGTTATATATATCCCTTGAGGAACCAGGGCCCTGCCCCAAGGCTGCACTATTGTTTCTTGACTGATCCTCCCTTGTTTCTGCATTCCCTCCCTTAAGATCATTAATTACTGAGACCTGTTCAAGGGCAAGCATTGTGGCCAGGCTTAGATCACAAAATGGCTTAGGCCAAAATTGGTTCTCTTATGTCAAGAAAGCCATTCCTGGTTCTCCTTCTCTGGGGAACCCTAACCTATCCGTTTACAATAGTGCCAGCCACATCATCCTCTTTTATCAGGAAAAGCAAACGTCATCCCAGCAGATTTCTGCTTGTATGTCATTTGCCAGAACTATGGCCCATGGACACTCTTGATACAAGCAAATATCTAGAAAAGCAAATATTTAGCCTGTGTCTAAGTTCACTGGCATTCTAGACAAAAGAAGACTTCTGTTAGCAAAGAAGAGGAAATGGGTATTAGGGGGGAAGCTGATGGTATCTGTTGCAATACAGCTTAATAAATAGTAGTTTCACTTTTTTTTTTTTTTGGCTGCGCCTCTTGGCATACGGGATCTTAGTTCCCCAACCAGGGATGGAACCCATGCCCCCTGCAGTGGAAGCATGGAGTCCTAGCTGAAACCATGTAACTCAGATTGGGACTTGAATCCACACGGCCAGGACTCGAACCCGGCCAAAACCCACGGTCTTTTTTTTTTTTTTTTTTAATAAATTTATTTATTTATTTATTTATGGCTGTGTTGAGTCTTCGTTGCTGCATGCAGGCTTTCTCTAGTTGTGGTGAGCAGGGGCTACTCTTCATTGCGGTGTGCGGGCTTCTCACTGCCGTGGCTTGTTGCGGAGCATGGGCTCTAGGCACGCAGGCTTCAGTAGCTGTGGCACGCGGGCTCAGTAGTTGTGGCGCACAGGCTTAGTTGCTCCGTGGCATGTGGGATCTTCCCGGACCAGGGCTTGAACCCGGGTCCCCTGCGTTGGCAGGCGGATTCTTAACCACTGCACCACCAGGGAAGCCCTCCACAGTCTTCTGAGATCACACACCTGGTTTTAGGACTTAATGAAATTCAGGTTCTTGATGTCTCATCGCCAAAAGAATTCAGTGAGAGACAAAGTGACAGGTTAGAAGCGGATTTATTTAGAGAGAAACACACTCCACAGACAGAGTGTGGGCCATCTCAGAAGGCGAAAGCGGACCCAGGATGTGGGGTTGTCAGTTTTTATAGGGGTGGGTAATTTCATAGGCTAATGAGTGGGAGGGGTATTCCAGCTATTTTGGGGAAGGGGTGGGGATTTCCATAAATTGGGTCACTGCCCACTTTTTGACCTTTATGGTTGGCCTTGGAACTGTCATGGCACCTGTGGGTGTGTCATTTAGCTTGCTGATGTGTTACAATGAGCGTATACTGAGGCTTAAGGTCTAGTGGAATTCAACTTGTTATCTTGGACCTATTTGGTTCTAATCAGTTTAAGTCGTGCCCTTGGGCTATGTCATTCTTTTAAAGGTCGTGCCCTGTCCCCTTCCCTCCTGTTTCATAACTACTGGACTGCCAAGGAATTCCCAATAGTAGTTTTACATGCATAATAAATAGTGGTTACCCCTTGGCATAAAGCAAAAATGATGACAGCAAAAACTCCTACATAGTACAGTGCTTACCATGTTCCAAGCACTGTTCTGAGTGTTTTAAATATATTAACTTGTTTAATCCTCACAGCAACTTTACAAGATAAATGCTGTTATTATCCTTGTTTTGTTTTAGTATTTTTTATTGTTCTTCATATGCTCACAATTAGACGTATCATAATCCTCGGTGCATGACATATCCCTCACTGATCCATGCATAGCTCTTTTATTTACTTTTAAAATACTAGTTATTTTTAATAAAGTAATATGTACCCTCAAATCCTCTACCCAAAATAAAATTAGGATCGTGTCAGTAATTCAGATCTGAGTATATGATCTGCCCAACCCATTTCACTTCCTTCCCCTGGCCCAAGGTGATCGTCATTTAGAATCCTAAGTTCATCATTCCTTTGCTTTCCTTATATAGTTTTATTGCATCTATATATACAGTCCAAAAATTGTGTGTGTGTGTATAATATATATCTATAGTTGTTTTTAACTGTGTATCTTCTTTTGGTACTTTTTCCACTTACTATTACATTACTAAGATTCATTCCAATTGTTGTGTGTTGCTACAGTCATTCATTTTGATGACCGTTTAACATCCCATTGTGTGAATATGTAGCAGTTTATTCATCCTCAAACCATTCTTTTTTTTTTTTTTTAAAGCTTATTTATTTATTTATTTATTCATTTATTGATTGATTGATTGCTGTGTTGGGTCTTCGTCTCTGTGCGAGGGCTCCCTCCAGCTGCGGCAAGCGGGGGCCACTCTTCATCGCGGTGCGCGGGCCTCTCACTATCGCGGCCTCTCTTGTTGCGGAGCACAGGCTCCAGACGCGCAGGCTCAGTAGTTGTGGCTCACGGGCCTAGTTGCTCCGCGGCATGTGGGATCTTCCCAGACCAGGGCTCGAACCCGTGTCCCCTGCATTGGCAGGCAGATTCTCAACCACTGCGCCACCAGGGAAGCCCTCAAACCATTCTTTACTGAAGTACCTATTATATTCTCAGTGTAAAAGTACCTATTACATTTTTCTTTTCTGGTTATTAACTGGACTAACTCTGTGTCACATCCAGGTTTGCTAATAGCTTCATGTGATTTGAAGCTGTTCTTAATATTGATGCCTCCCTTACATTGTCTACAATCTATTTCTTCCCTTGCCTTTTCAGGATACCGTGGATGGCTCAGAACATGACTAATTAACTCGCTCCCCCAAGGCTGAACCTCCCTACCCCTGAGGTTGAACCTGGTCGGGCAGAGCGTCCAAAAAAACAAAACGGGGAATTCCCTGACAGTCCAGTGGTTACGACTCTGCGCTTTCACTGCTGAGGGGTCGGGTTCCATTCCTGGTCCGGCGGGGAACTAAGATCTCGCAAGCTGCGCAGCGTGGTCAAAAAAACAAAACAAAGACACGTGCCGATGCCCTAAATATAGCCCCACTCAGAAAGGACTAGACTGATCTTCAGATTGTCAAATGAGACCTGCCCAAGTAAGATAAAAGCTTAGTTCAGGGGGCTTCCCTGGTGGCGCAGTGGTTGAGACTCTGCCTGCCAATGCAGGGGACACGGGTTCGAGCCCTGGTCCGGGAGGATCCCGCATGCCGCGGAGCGACTGGGCCCGTGAGCCACAATTACTGAGCCTGCGCGTCTGGAGCCTGTGCTCCGCAACAAGAGAGGCCGCGACAGTGAAAGGCCCGCGCACCGCGATGAAGAGTGGCCCCCGCTTGCTGCAACTAGAGAAAGCCCTCGCACAGAAACGAAGACCCAACACAGCCAAAAATAAATACATAAATAAATAAAAAAAAAAAAAAAAAAAAAAGCTTAGTTCAGGGCCTAAAAAACAGAATTTTTTTTTTCTGGCTGCTCTGGGCCTTCGTCGTGGGGCACCGGTTCTTCTTTGTTGTGGCGTGCAGGCTTCTCTAGTCGTGGCGCATGGGCTCCAGAGTTCGCGGACTCAGTAGCTGTGGCATGCGGGCTATCTAGTTGTGGTGCGCAGGCTCAGTAGTTGAGGCACTCGGGCTTAGCTGCCCCGCGGCACGTGGGTTCTTAGTTCCCTGACTATGGATTGAACCCGTGTCCCCTGCATTGGAAGGTGGATTCTTAACCACTGGACCACCAGGGAAGTCCCCCAAAACAGAATATTTAAAAATAAACATTACACACTTCTACTGAGTTCAAAAAGGATGATGTTAAAGTGAAGTGGAAGGATAAAAATCAACTTTCTTTTACAATATTCTGTTACATTAATTTTTTAATTTTTCTAGTATAGTTTATTTGAAAATCTATGTAGAGATATCTTTAACTTAAAAACCATTTAAAATGTTGTAACTATTCAAAGATGGAATCAGAATCTCTTCTAGTTGTGTAGTAGTTGAAATGATGTATCATTTTCAGAAAATTTCATAAATAAACAGAAAAGACGGACTTCCCTGGTGGTGCAGTGGTTAAGAATCTGCCTGCCAATGCAGGGGACACGGGCTCAAGCCCTGGTCCGGGAAGATCCCACATGTCTCAGAGCAACTAAGCCCGTGCGCCACAACTACGGAGCCCACGTGCCGCAACTACTGAAGCCCGTGCGCCTACAGCCCGTGCTCCGCAGCAAGAGAAGCCACCGCAATGAGAAGCCCGCGCACTTCAACAAAGTGTAGCCCCCTCTTGCTGCAGCTAGAGAAAGCTCACGTGCAGCAGCGAAGACCCAACACAGCCAAAAATAAATAAATAAATAAATAAAATTTAAAAATAGAAAAGACTTTGCACTATCACCAACTACTTTCCATGGTAACAT